>NC_085843.1:2766623-3494123 GCF_035594765.1 Anolis carolinensis
ATAATAATAATAATAATAATAATAATAATAGAAGACCTGGCTCTGGCTCACGAATGGGACCCTGAAGAAGGAGACAGAAGGCCTGATCCTTGCAGCCCAGGAGCAAGACATCAGGACAAAGGCCATTAATAATAATAATAATAATAATAATAATAATAATAATAATAATAGAAGACCTGGCTCTGGCTCACGAATGGGACCCTGAAGAAGGAGACAGAAGGCCTGATCCTTGCAGCCCAGGAGCAAGACATCAGGACAAATGCAATTAATAATAATAATAATAATAATAATAATAGAAGACCTGGCTCTGGCTCACGAATGGGACCCTGAAGAAGGAGACAGAAGGCCTGATCCTTGCAGCCCAGGAGCAAGACATCAGCACAAAGGGAATTAATAATAATAATAATAATAATAATAATAATAATAATAATAAAAGACCTGGCTCTGGCTCACGAATGGGACCCTGAAGAAGGAGACAGAAGGCCTGATCCTTGCAGCCCAGGAGCAAGACATCAGGACAAATGCAATTAATAATAATAATAATAATAATAATAATAATAATAGAAGACCTGGCTCTGGCTCACGAATGGGACCCTGAAGAAGGAGACAGAAGGCCTGATCCTTGCAGCCCAGGAGCAAGACATCAGCACAAAGGGAATTAATAATAATAATAATAATAATAATAATAATAATAATAAAAGACCTGGCTCTGGCTCACGAATGGGACCCTGAAGAAGGAGACAGAAGGCCTGATCCTTGCAGCCCAGGAGCAAGACATCAGGACAAATGCAATTAATAATAATAATAATAATAATAATAATAGAAGACCTGGCTCTGGCTCACGAATGGGACCCTGAAGAAGGAGACAGAAGGCCTGATCCTTGCAGCCCAGGAGCAAGACATCAGCACAAAGGGAATTAATAATAATAATAATAATAATAATAATAATAATAATAATAAAAGACCTGGCTCTGGCTCACGAATGGGACCCTGAAGAAGGAGACAGAAGGCCTGATCCTTGCAGCCCAGGAGCAAGACATCAGGACAAATGCAATTAATAATAATAATAATAATAATAATAATAATAATAATAGAAGACCTGGCTCTGGCTCACGAATGGGACCCTGAAGAAGGAGACAGAAGGCCTGATCCTTGCAGCCCAGGAGCAAGACATCAGCACAAAGGAAATTAATAATAATAATAATAATAATAATAATAGAAGACCTGGCTCTGGCTCACGAATGGGACCCTGAAGAAGGAGACAGAAGGCCTGATCCTTGCAGCCCAGGAGCAAGACATCAGGACAAAGGCCATTAATAATAATAATAATAATAATAATAATAATAATAATAATAGAAGACCTGGCTCTGGCTCACGAATGGGACCCTGAAGAAGGAGACAGAAGGCCTGATCCTTGCAGCCCAGGAGCAAGACATCAGAACAAAGGCAATTAATAATAATAATAATAATAATAATAATAATAATAATAATAATAGAAGACCTGGCTCTGGCTCACGAATGGGACCCTGAAGAAGGAGACAGAAGGCCTGATCCTTGCAGCCCAGGAGCAAGACATCAGCACAAAGGAAATTAATAATAATTATAATAATAATAATAATAGAAGACCTGGCTCTGGCTCACGAATGGGACCCTGAAGAAGGAGACAGAAGGCCTGATCCCTGCAGCCCAGGAGCAAGACATCAGAACAAAGGCAATTAATAATAATAATAATAATAATAATAATAATAGAAGACCTGGCTCTGGCTCACGAATGGGACCCTGAAGAAGGAGACAGAAGGCCTGATCCTTGCAGCCCAGGAGCAAGACATCAGGACAAAGGAAATTAATAATAATAATAATAATAATAATAATAATAATAATAATAGAAGACCTGGCTCTGGCTCACGAATGGGACCCTGAAGAAGGAGACAGAAGGCCTGATCCTTGCAGCCCAGGAGCAAGACATCAGGACAAAGGCAATTAATAATAATAATAATAATAATAATAATAATAATAATAATAGAAGACCTGGCTCTGGCTCACGAATGGGACCCTGAAGAAGGAGACAGAAGGCCTGATCCTTGCAGCCCAGGAGCAAGACATCAGGACAAAGGCAATTCAGGCCAAGATTGAAAAATCAGCTGATGACCCAAAGTGCAGACTGTGCAAGGAAACCGACGAAACCATGGATCATCTCCTCAGCTGCTGTAAGAAAATCGCACAGACAGACTACAAACAGAGGCACAACCATGTGGCCCAAATGATTCATTGGAACTTATGCCTCAAGTACCACCTTCCCAGCAGCAAAGAACTGGTGGGATCACAAACCTGCAAAAGTCTTGGAAAATGAGCACGCAAAGATACTCTACCTTGAGAAAGGACTGTCAAGCAAAGGATTCGGAAAGCGGTTGCTATTTTATTTTTTTTATTATTTTTAATCTATTATTATCATCATTATTATTATTATTACTTTTTGGCACTTTTTATTTTTGCTATTTTTACCACTCCTTTTTTCTTTTCCTTCTTTTTTATCTATCTCTTTCACCCCTCTTTCCTATAGACTCATATATTCTCACACTTTCCCTGTATATACCTATCTGGAACTTTAATAAAAAATCTATTTAAGAAAGGAAAGTGGTTGCTATTTTATTTTTTCCTTATTTTTAATTTATTATTATGATTACTTTTTGGCACTTTTTATTTTTACTATTTTCACCACTCCTTTTTTTCCTTCTTTTTTATCTATCTTTTTCATCCCTCTTTCCTATAGACTCATATATTCTCACACTTTCGCTGTATATACTATCTGAAACTTTAATAAAAATCTATTTAAGAAAGGAAAGTGGTTGCTATTTTATTTTTTCCTTATTTTTAATTTATTATTATGATTACTTTTTGGCACTTTTTATTTTTACTATTTTCACCACTCCTTTTTTTCCTTCTTTTTTATCTATCTTTTTCATCCCTCTTTCCTATAGACTCATATATTCTCACACTTTCCCTGTATATACCTATCTGGAACTTTAATAAAAAATCTATTTAAGAAAGGAAAGCGGTTGCTATTTTATTTTTTCCTTATTTTAATCTATTATTATTATTATTATTATTATTATTATTATTATTATTATTATTATTACTTTTTGGCACTTTTTATTTTTACTATTTTTACCACTCCTTTTTTCTTTTCCTTCTTTTTTATCTATCTCTTTCACCCTCTTTCCTATAGACTCATATATTCTCACACTTTCCCTGTATATACTATCTGAAACTATAATAAAATCTATTTAAGAAAGGAAAGTGGTTGCTATTTTACTTTTTTCCTTATTTTTAATCTATTATTATTATTATTATTATTATTATTATTATTATTATTATTTTTGACACAACGATGTTGTATGACACAGCAAACAAGATAGACATGCTGGATTTCATATCACAAAATCACAAGTCGAACACTTCCCAAGTGTCTAGGACTGTGTGATGTATTTTCGGATGATGCGTGGGGTAGGGTGGCCTTTTGCAGTTGGCAGATCGGGATTTTGTCAATGTCTATTGTTTCCAAATGCCGGCTGAGATCTTTTGGCACGGCACCCAGTGTTATTTATTATTATTATTATTATTATTATTATTATTATTATTATTACTACTACTACTACTACTACTACTTCTTTTTGGCACTTTTTATTTTTACTATTTTTACCACTCCTTTTTTCTTTTTCTTCTTTCTTATGTATCTCTTTCACCCCTCTTTCCTATAGACTCATATGTTCTCACACTTTCGCTGTATACACAGTATCTGGAACTTTAATAAAAATCTATTTAAGAAAGGAAAGTGGTTGCTATTTTGGTGTTCCTTCCAAGGCAGAAGCCTCCAAAGGATGGACCAAATACACAGCTGGATGACTTGGTCCGTGGCCAAAGGAGCACAAAATAAAAAGAGAGGCTGATATCAGCAGAGAGAAAGAGAAAGCGGAGATGATGAATGGTTGCTGTCCCGTCCCTGAGCGATCGCTTCTTAAATCCACTTTGTTCCGGCTTTGTAGCAGCAAGATAGAGCCGAAACGCTCCGGAATCCAGTTTTTCATTTCGCGGCCCAGCTGCGTGTGCGGATGGGGAACTCCGGGCAAGTCAGAGCAGATTTTGGCCGGTGATTGTTCTATTTAATACATAAAGCAAGGAGCCCGCGGTGGTGCAGCGTGTTAAAGCGCTGAGATGCTGAACTTACACACTGAAAGGTCGCATGTTCGAATCCGGGGAGTGGAGTGAGCATCTACTGTTAGTCCCAGCTTCTGCCAACCTAGCAGTTCGAAAGCATGGAAATGTGAGTAGATCAATAGGTACTGCTCCGGCGGGAAAGTAACGGCACTCCATGCAGTCATGCCAGTGGCCACATGACTTTGGAGGTGTCTACGGATAATGCTGGCTCTTTGGCTTAGAAATGGAGATCAGCACTAACCTCCAGAGTTGAGTAGAGCAATAGGTACTTCTCTGACGGGAAGGTAACGGCGTCCATGCAATCATGCCTATGACCACATGACCTTTGGGGTGTCTACGGACAACGCTGGCTCTTCGGCTTAGAAATGGAGATCAGCACCAGCCCCCAGCGTGTGAGTAGAGCAATAGGTACAGCTCCAGTGGGAAGGTAACAATGTCCATGCAGTTATGACCTTGGAGGTGTCTACGGACAACGCCGGCTCTACGGCTTAGAAATGGAGATGAGCACCAGCCCCCAGAGTGTGAGTAGAGCAATAGGTACTGCTCAGACAGGAAGGTAACGGCGTCCATGCAATCATGCCTATGACCACATGACCTTGGGGGTGTCTATAGACAACGCCGACTCTTCGGCTTAGAAATCGAGATGAGCACCAACCTCCAGAGTGTGAGTAGAGCAATAGGTACTGCTCCAGTGGGAAGGTAACAGCGCTTCATGCAGTCATGACCTTGGAGGAGTCTATGGACAACGTGAGTAGAGCAATAGGTACTGCTTCGACCGGAAGGTAACAGTGCTCCATGCACTCATGCTTATGACCACATGGCCTAGGAGGTGTCTACGGACAACACCGGCTCTTCGGTTTATAAATGGAGATGAGCACCAGCCCCCAGAGTGTGAGTAGAGCAATAGGTACTGCTCCAATGGGAAGGTAACATCCATGCACTCATGCTTATGACCACATGGCCTAGGATGTGTCTACGGACAACACCGGCTCTTCGGCTTTGAAATGGAGATGAGTACCAACCCCCAGAGTGTGAGTAGAGCAATAGGTACGGCTCCAGTGGAAAGGTAATGGTGCTCCATGCAGTTATGACCTTGGAGGTGTCTATGGACAACGCCAGCTCTTCAGCTTAGAAATGGAGATGAGCACCAACCTCCAGAGTGTGAGTAGAGCAATAGGTACTGCTCCAGTGGGAAGGTAACAGCGCTTCATGCAGTCATGACCTTGGAGGAGTCTATGGACAACGTGAGTAGAGCAATAGGTACTGCTTCGACCGGAAGGTAACAGTGCTCCATGCACTCATGCTTATGACCACATGGCCTAGGAGGTGTCTACGGACAACACCGGCTCTTCAGTTTATAAATGGAGATCAGCACCAGCCCCCAGCATGTGAGTAGAGCAATAGGTACAGCTCCAGTGGGAAGGTAACAATGTCCATGCAGTTATGACCTTGGAGGTGTCTACGGACAACGCCGGCTCTACGGCTTAGAAATGGAGATGAGCACCAGCCCCCAGAGTGTGAGTAGAGCAATAGGTACTGCTCAGACAGGAAGGTAACGGCGTCCATGCAATCATGCCTATGACCACATGACCTTGGGGGTGTCTATAGACAACGCCGACTCTTCGGCTTAGAAATGGAGATGAGCACCAACCTCCAGAGTGTGAGTAGAGCAATAGGTACTGCTCCAGTGGGAAGGTAACAGCGCTCCATGCAGTCATGACCTTGGAGGAGTCTATGGACAACGTGTCTGGCATGACTAGACTTAATGTCAGTGGAAAACCTTTACCGTACCCAAATAAAGCAAATGAAATGTTTACAAAACGGAGTCGGTGGGTCCCCTCGATTTCCTTATTTGCTTCACTGTGAATCCCGGTATCAAGACCTAGTGTGATGCTATGTCGTGGCCATCTGTTGGGAGGGCTTGGATGGTGCCTTCCTGCATGGAAGGAGAGGGTGGACTGGATGACCTTTAGGGCCCCTTCCAGGTCTAGGATTCTTGCACCTAAGGAATAACTAGGCGGACTCAACTTTTCTTCCAAATCCTGGTGCGATCTGATTCAAGGGGTTGGACTAGATGTCCCTCGGAGCCCCTTGCAGCTCTATCATTCTGTTCTATGATGGACACCGGGAGACGAGGGTTTGGAAGCAAAAACCCACTGGATGATCTTGGGGGAAATCTCACTTTCCCAGACCTCTTCTCAAGACATTCCGTAGCTAGGCAGCATCTTTAAAGTTCAGACTAAAACCCAAAGCGGATCTGCTGCTTTGCCCGGCTTTAGTGCTCTTAACAGCCCTTGGAGATGCAGAGATTTGCAGCATCAAAGGCAAGAGCAAGGGGAGGCACGTGGAGTGCATAAAGCAGGCTGGGTGGATCCTGGGAACCCCAGAGGTCATCCAGTCTTGCCCCTTTCTGCCGTGCAGGAATAAACAACTAAAGCCCTCCCAACAGATGGCCATCCAGAGAAGGAGCCAAACTGGGAGTAGCGGTATACAAGTCTAATAAATAAATAAATAAATAAATAAATAAATAAATAAATAAATAAAGCAAGGGGCCGGGTTGTGGCGCAGCTGGTTAGTAGCCAGTTGCAATAAATCACTACTGACCGAGAGGTTACTAGATTGAAGCCTGGGTCATATGGAGCTCCTGACCATTAAATAGCCACCTTAGCAGCTCGAAAAAACAGTGGCATCTGTTGAGCAGAAAATTCTAGGTACTGCTTTATGTGGGGAGGCTAATTTAACTTAATTTACAGCACCATGAAATCCGCCAGCTGCATGCGGAAAGGAATGAGGATGTACTACCATCAAGGACTCGGTGCCTCAAGTGGACGGTGAAGTGGCAGCTTCCTCTGTGGCTGGAATTGAGCATAGCCTCATGAAGCCGGAAGCTGGAAATGTTAAATTGCCTCTGTGTCTGTCTATATATGTCGTATATCTAATGGCATCAAATGTTTGCCATGTATATGTACATTGTGATCCACCCTGAGTCCCCTTCGGGGTGAGAAAGAAGGGCGGAATAGAAATGCTGTGAATAAATAAATAAAGCAGCATATTTCACTAAGAGCTAGGGAGGACCCCTGAGGTCATCCAGTCTTGCCTCTTTCTGCCGTGCAGGAATAAATGACTAAAGCCCTCCCGACAAATGGTCATCCAGCCCCTGCTTGAAAACCTTTAGTGAAACGTAAAAATAATCAAACCCACGCAAAACAAAACAATACAGCAAATGTGTATCATGACTTGAATGTTTGGGAGTGTACATACTGTATTTACTCGAGTATAAGCCTAGTTTTTCAGCCCCTTTTTAAGACTGAAAAAGCCCCCCTCGGCTTATACTTGGGTGAGGGTCCTGGTTGGCTTCTATTTGGGTCGGCTTATACTCGAGAATATATGCTACATTTATTATTTTTCTCTATTATTATTGGTATTATTACATTTATTATTTTTCTCTATTATTGTTGCTACTATTACATTTATTTTACTCTATTTTTATTATTATTATTATTATTAATACATTTATTATTTCAGTCTGATCTTATTATTATTATTGCATTTATTATTTTACTCTATTTATTATTACATACATTATTTTCTTGTATTTATTTTTATTATTACATGTATTATTTTACTCTATTATTATTAAAAGGATACATAAGCGCATTTACATTGAAGAAGATGAGAATAATGATTTCATCAGAGTTGGACAGTCTTATCTTAAATTTGAGCTTGATGTAAGTATTCAAAAACATTTAACCTACCGATGCCACAATTAATGTAATTTTATTGGTATCTATTTTTATTTTTGAAATGTACCACCCTCGGCTTATACTGGAGTCAATGTTTTCCCAGTTTTTTTGTGGTAAAATTAAGTGCCTCGGCTTATATTCGGGTTGGCTTATACTCGAGTATATACGGTAATTTATGACACCATAAAATCCACCAGCAGCATGCGGATAGGAATGAGGATGTACTACCATCAAGGACTCAGTGTATCAAGTGGACGGTGAAGCGGTAGCTCCCTCTGTAGCCGGAATCGAGCATAGCCTCATGAAGCCGGAAACTGGAAATGTTAAATTGCCTCTGTGTCTGTCTCTATATGTCGTATGTCTAATGGCATTTAATGTTTGCCAAGTATATGTGCATTGTGATCTGCCCTGAGTCCCCTTCGGGGTGAGAAAGAAGGGCGGAATAGAAATACAGTAGAGTCTCACTTATCCAACATAAACGGGCCGGCAGAACGTTGGATAAGTGAATATGTTGGATAATAAGGAGGCATTAAGGAAAAGCCTATTAAACATCAAATTAGGTTATTATTTTACAAATTAAGCACCAAAACATCACATTATACAACAAATTTGACAGAAAAAGTAGTTCAATACACAGTAATGTTATGTTGTTATTACTGTATTTACGAATTTAGCACCAAAATATCACAATATATTGAAAACATTGACTACAAAAATGTGTTGGATAATCCAGAACTTTGGATAAGCAAGTGTTGGATAAGTGAGACTCTACTGTACTGTGAATAAATAAATAAAGCAGCATATTTCACTAAGTGCTAGGGAGGACCCCAGAGGTCATCCAGTCTTGCCTCTTTCTGCCGTGCAGGAATAAACAACTAAAGCCCTCCCAACAGATGGCCATCCAGCCCCTGCTTGAAAACCTTTAGTGAAACGTACAAATAATCAAACCCACGCAAAACAGTACAGTAAATGTGGATCATGACTTGAATGTTTGGGAGCGAACATATATTCTAGGAATTAGGGCTGCCTATGGAAATGGAAGCAATGCGTTCTCACCCAGAGAGTGCAGTCTCTATCATGCCTAGTGAGCAAAGGCACTCTGCACACGCTCAAGGGCCTCATTGATTGCACTATGTAACAAAAATTGGAAAAAAAATCTGCTCCTGATTTGAAAGTGTTATTTCCTGTTTAATTGTGCAGTCCTCACTTTGAATGTAGGTGTCATCCTCCAGATCTTGGGCAGGTCACACACTGTCAGCCCCAGAAAACCCAATGAAACAGGAAATAACACCTCCAAACCAGGTACAGATTTTTGTTATTACAGTAGAGTCTCACTTATCCAACGTTCTGGATTATCCAACGCATTTTTGTAGTCAATGTTTTCAATACATCATGATATTTTGGTGCTAAATTCGTAAATACAGTAATTACTACATAGCATTACTGCGTATTGAACTACTTTTTCTGTCAAATTTGTTGTCTAACATGATGTTTTGGTGCTTCATTTGTAAAACCATAACCTAATTTGATGTTTAATAGGCTTTTCCTTAATGCCTCCTTATTATCCAAGATATTCGCTTATCCAACATTCTGCTAGCCTGTTTATGTTGGATAAGTGAGACTCTACTGTATTAAAAATGTTTTTTAATAAAAACTTTGAAAATTTGCCAAAAATCTGAGTCAAATGTTCCTAGATTTGGTGAGCTAACAATGGTAAATGTGTTCTACCACTGTAGCAAATTTCATTAGGATAGGTCAAAAAATAAGGTCCCTCAAGTTTCCCCACTGACAATAATGTTGCCCGTCATGCGCATGCGCACATGCCATTTATGGGATACATACGAAGAATCAGAACTTTCGGAAAGTTTTGGACTTTTTGCTTCAAAATTCGGAAATGACTTTAGAAACGAAGCGCCAACGCCCCCTACTTTCGAAGCGAGTATTGAACTATTTTTTTTTCATGGATCGCACATGCCTACTATCTATCTACCTCTCAGTCTGATAGAACAGAAATATAGAGAGATGTGAATGAACACAAAGAGAGAAACCACACTACACAATCCCTGCAACGGGCTCCAGAGAGAGTTCCCACAAAACGAAGACACGATGCCAAACCCAAACGTACTCCAAAATGATTGCAATTGAGCTTTATAGAAAAAAAAAGAAAGAAAGCAAGTAAGAAAGAAAAACACGAGGCAGAAGAGATGCAAGTTTTTCCATTTCTTTGCTCTAGCCGGAGACTAACAGCAGCTTTGGTCTACAACAGAAAGGGCCGCCGGATGCAAGTCTTTGGGCCACCACTCCCAGAATCCCCAGACAGCTGGTTGGCTGGGGATTCTGGGAGTTGTAGTCCAAAAGGAGGGACGTGGATGTCGCCAGAGTGCGTTGACACAGTAGAAATCAATGCGGTTTGAATGGTCAGTGCAATGGAAGTTGTAGCATTGGAAGGCCTTTCTCTGCCTCACCGAGAACTACAACTCCCACGATTGCTGTTAAAGTGCCATCAAACTGCATTAATTTTACAGTGTAGACAACGCACCCTGACTCTGCAGGCTTTCTGTATCCTCAAGCAAGAAGAATTAAACTAGGAGTAATTATTTTCGGGGTGGGATTTTAGCAAAACAGCCCTAATTCTATGTTTTCGTAATTCAGGAAAAATGGGTTGTTTCCGCATGCTTCAGAAACACTCAGCCTACAGAAAAGTTTACTTATGTTGTTTGTTTTCTCCCCCCGTTGGCATCGCTTGGTGCCAAATAAATAATAATAATAATGCATAATAATAGTAATAATAATAGTAATTAAAAAGTGTCCAATGTGTCAAAGAAATCCCAGCTCACGGCAATGACTCGTGTTCTTGTTCTTCGATCTCAAATAATCCGAAACGTAAGGTAAAGTAAAGAGAGAAGAGGCGATGCACGAGAAAGCAACAGGAGGGATGCGTAGTTTCCCAAGCGGCGGGTGGGAGATGATATAGAGAAGAGCACAGAGCCAGCTGCAGAAAGGACGAGGCGTTTTGGTCCAGAGGTTCAAGGCAACACAGTCGGGACCCCCGGCTTTTCCACTGCATCGCCAAAGAGCGGGAAATATATATAGAGAGAGGTTTCCATCAAGGTTTGTGCAAAAGTCCAACGAGATCGAGTCTTGAATTGAGTCTGGGGTCTTTCTTTGGGGCATTGCAAAACGGCGCCCACTTCTGGAGACGCAGAGAAGTGCAGGCTCGAAGGAGGAAGACTTGGAAAACTATTGCGGTCCATTGGAAGACGATTTTTCACCTTGAAGATGCCTCCCACAAGGATGGTAAAAACATCAAAAACATCCGGGCGTCCCCTGGGCAACGTCCTTGCAGACGGCCAATTCTCTCACTCCAGAAGCAACTCCGGTTGCTCCTGACATGAAAAAAACAAAAACAAAAAAACCCTTGAAGATGAGACAGAGGATGTTTTGGATTCCAATGTTAGTTCCTTAGAATCAGGGAAAAGGGAAACCAGTGAAAGGTCAATTTCTCTTGGGAATTCGCCTTGATCCGATGAGGAGTTTTCCTGTGATTTTAGATTAGGTCTATGGAAGGAGGGAGTAAAGGATGAATTAGGCATTTGGAGAGACTATGTGAGTAGTCCATGAAACCCAGGTGTGTGAGGCATGATGTTACAGCTTCCTGGTCGGGTTTGGATCTAAATTAAGTGCTGTTTACTTTACAATGAATGCAGTTTTACATCATTTGAAGCAGTGGTTCTCAACCTTCCTAATGCCCAGACCCCTAAATAGAGTTTCTCAACGAAATTATTTTCGTTGCTATTTCATCACTGTCATTTTGCTCCTGTTATGAATCGTCACGTAAATATCGGATATCTGATTCGATGGACCAAATTTGGCACAAATACCTGATAGATACAGTAGAGTCTCACTTATCCAAGCCCCGCTTATCCAAGCTTCTGGATTATCCAAGCCATTTTTGCAGTCAATGTTTTCAATTTATCGTGATATTTTGGTGCTAGATTCGTAAATACGGTAATTACAACATAACATTACTGCGTATTGAACTACTTTTTTCTGTCAAATTTGTTGTATAACATGATGTTTTGGTGCTTAATTTGTAAAATCATAACCTAATTTGATGTTTAATAGGCTTTTCCTTAATCCCTCCTTACTATCCAAGATATTCGCTTATCCAAGCTTCTGCCGGCCCGTTTAGCTTGGATAAGTGAGACTCAACTGTACACCCAAATTTGAATACTGGTGGGGTTGGGACGGGTAATGATTTTGTCATTTGGGAGTTGTAGTTGCTGGGATTTATAGTTCGCCTACAATCAAAGAGCATTCTGAACTCCACCAACGATGGAATTGAATCAAATTTGGGACACTGAACTCCCATCACCAACAAGAAATACTGGAAGGGTTTGGTGGGCACTGACCTTGAGTTTGGGATCTATAGTTCGCTTCCAATCAAAAGAGCATTCTGAAATCCACCAATGATAGAATTGGGCCAAACTTGGCACCAATACTCAATATGCCCAAATGTGAACACTGTTGGAGTTTGGGGAAAAATAGACCTTGACATTTGGGAGTTGTAGTTGCTGGGATTTATAGTTCGCCTCAAATCAAAAGAGCATTCTGAACTCCACCAATGATAGAATTGGGTCAAACTTGGCACCAATACTCAATACGCCCAAATGTGAACACTGGTGGAGTTTGGGGAAAAATAGACCTTGACATTTGGGAGTTGTAGTTGCTGGGATTTATAGTTCGCCTCAAATCAAAAGAGCATTCTGAACTCCACCAATGATAGAATTGGGTCAAACTTGGCACCAATACTCAATACGCCCAAATGTGAACACTGGTGGAGTTTGGGGAAAAATAGACCTTGACATTTGGGAGTTGTAGTTGCTGGGATTTATAGTTCGCCTCAAATCAAAAGAGCATTCTGAACTCCACCAATGATAGAATTGGGTCAAACTTGGCACCAATACTCAATACGCCCAAATGTGAACACTGGTGGAGTTTGGGGAAAAATAGACCTTGACATTTGGGAGTTGTAGTTGCTGGGATTTATAGTTCGCCTCAAATCAAAAGAGCATTCTGAACTCCACCAATGATAGAATTGGGTCAAACTTGGCACCAATACTCAATACGCCCAAATGTGAACACTGGTGGAGTTTGGGGAAAAATAGACCTTGACATTTGGGAGTTGTAGTTGCTGGGATTTATAGTTCGCCTCAAATCAAAAGAGCATTCTGAACTCCACCAATGATAGAATTGGGTCAAACTTGGCACCAATACTCAATACGCCCAAATGTGAACACTGGTGGAGTTTGGGGGAAAATAGACCTTGAGACATTTGGGAGTTGTAGTTGCTGGGATTTATAGTTCACCTACAATCAAAGAGCCCCTTGAACCCCACCAATGATAGAATCAGGGAAAACTTCCCACGCAGAACCGGCAGAAAATACTGGAGGGATTTGGGTTCCTAAGACCATCAGAAACGTGTCTTTGGCGACCCCTCTGGAACCCCATTGTCTGGCCATATTCCAGAAGCATTCACTCCTGACGTTTCGCCCACATCTATGGCAGGCATCCTCAGAGGTTGTGAGGTCTGTTGGAAACTATATGTATCCCTGTGGAATAATGCCCAGGGTGGGAGAAAGAACTTTTTTTTTTCTGTTGGAGGCAAATGGGGATGTTGCCATTGGCCAGCTTGATTGGCACTGAATAGCTTTGCAGGTTAACACCTCCCAACAAAGGATTCCTCCAGACAGGAAGCAGCTAGGTTTTGAAGCTGCAAACCCATTCAATGCTAATCAAGGTGGCCAATGGCAACATTCACCCTTGCCTCAAGCAGACACGAGTTCTTTCTTTCTCCCACCCATCATTCCAGAGGGATATATATCTATCTATACACATAATAAAAGTGAAAATCTGTATGCATGTATGTATGTATGTAACACTAGCTGTGCACGGCCACGCGTTGCTGTGGCAAAGTGGTGGTGTTATTGGTTAAAAATTGTTGTGTAATTTTTATTTGACGTTATTTGCAATTTTTTATTAATTTTATTGTAAGTTATCTTTTTATTTATTATATTTTATTATTTTCTTGTATTATTTTTAGTTATTTTCTGTTATGATAGTATTTTATTGTATTAATTTTTAGTGTTTTTTATTATTTTTTATTGGGTTGCTAGGAGACCAAGTTGGAGGAGCTTAGCCTTCTAACTGGCAGCAATTGGATAAAAGCAATTATTCTTCTCCCTCTCTAATTAGGACTTTATTTTTCTTTTTCTTTTTGTTGTATCAACCTAGAGGCATGGATGATGGGTTGTGTTGTCAAATTTCGAGGTTGGGGGGCCTGTAGTTTTGTTGTTTGGTGGGTCGCCGTGATGCCATCTTTTATATATATAGACTAGCTGTGCCCGGCCACGCGTTGCTGTGGCGAAGTCTGGTGTTCTGGGAAATAAAGTATTGAGGAATTGGTGGTAGTTAAGGTCAAGGGTAAAGGTTTTTCCCCTGACATTAAGTCCAGTCATGTCTGACTCGGGGGTTGGTGCTCATCTCCATTTCTAAGCCAAAGAGCCGGCGTTGTCCGTAGACTCCTCCAAGGTCATGTGGGATGACTGCATGGAGTGGCGTTACCTTCCCGCCGGAGCAGTACCTATTGATGCACTCACATTTGCATGTTTTCGAACTTCTGGGTTGGCAGAAGCTGGGGCTAACAGTGGGGGCTCTCTCCGCTCCCCCAATTCAAACCTGTGGCCTTTTGGTCCAGAAGTTCAGCAGCTCAGCACTTTAACACGCTGCGCCATCAGGGGATATTATTTCCTAAAGGTTGTGAATATACAATATTTCTGATTGGTTTTTTTTGTCTGTTGGAGGCAAGTATGAATGCTGCAATTAGGAAAAATGATTAGGATGTAATGGCCTTGCAGCTTTAAAGCCTGGCTGTTTCCTCCCTGAGTGAATTTTTTGTTGGGAGGTGTTAGCTGGCCCTGATTGTTTCCTGTCTGGAATTCCCTTGTTTTCAGAGTGGTGTTGTTTGCGATATTTTATGTGCTTCTACTGTCTATGGCCCTGAGAAAACAGAGGATTTTCCAGACTTTGATGATGGGAATACTTTGTTGGGAGATGTTAGCTGGCCCTGATTGTTTCCTGTCTGGAATTCCCTTGTTTTCAGAGTGGTGTTGTTTGCGATATTTTATGTGCTTCCACTGTGTGTGGCCCTGAGAAAACAGGATTTGCCAGACTTCAATGATGGGAATACTTTGTTGGGAGGTGTTAGCTGGCCCCGATTGTTTCCTGTGTGGAATTCCCCTGTTTATTTACTGTCCTGGTTTTAGAGATTATATTGTTCTGCATTATTCTATCCCAGTAATTATTTCATATTAAAGAAGAATCTCACTTATCCAACATTCGCTTATACAATGTTCTGGATTATCCAACGCAGTCTGCCTTTTCATAATCAATGTTTTTGTAGTCAGTGTTTTAAATTCATTGTGATATTTTAGTGGTAAATTTGTAAATATAGTACAGTAGAGTCTCACTTATCCAACATAAACGGGCCGGCAGAACGTTGGATAAGCGAATATGTTGGATAATGAGGAATTAAGGATAACCCTATTAAACATCAAATTAAGTTATGATTTTACAAATTAAGCACCAAAACATCATGTTAGACAACAAATTTGTCAGAAAAAGTAGTTCAGTACACAGTAATGCTATATAGTAATTACTGTATTTATGAATTTAGCACCAAAATATCACGATATATTGAAAGCATTGACTACAAAAATGCGTTGGATAATCCAGAATGTTGGATAAGCGAGTGTTGGATAAGTGAGACTCTACTGTAAATACTACATAGCATTACTGCGCATGGGACTACTTTTTCTGTCAAATTTGTTGTATAATATGATGCTTTGGTGCTTAATTTGTATAACGATTACCTAATTTGATGTTTAATTGGCTTTTCCTGAATCCCTTCTTATTATCCAACATATTCACTTATCCTGCCGGCCTGTTTACGTTGGATAAGTGAGACTCTACTGTATATTTCTAATCTTATATTATCTGCTCAGAACTGGATTATATGAGGCTCCTTCTTCACAGCTGTATAAAATGCACATTGAAGTGGATTATATGGCAGTGTGGAGTCAAGATAATCCAGTGCAAAGCAGATAATATAAGATTATAAATGGGTTATATAGCTGTGTGGAAGGGCCTTGAGTCTACACTGCCATATAATCCAGTGCAAATTAGATAATCTGTGGAAGAAGTCTAAGTGAAGCCTAAATCTGCCTGTCCCCTAACTGAAACCTGGCTGTCCCTTGGTTGCTAGGCAACCAAGTGGGCAGAGATTAGCCCTCTAAACTGGCAGCAATTGGATAAAAAAAATTATTGCTCTCCCTCTAATTAGGACTTTATTTTTCTTTTCTTTTTGTTGTATCAACCTTGAGGCGTGGATGATGGGTTGTGTTGTCAAATTTTGAGGTTGGGGGGCCTGTACTTTTGTTGTTTTGTGAATAGCCGTGATGCCATCACTCTTTTATATATATAGATGGGTGTCTGCTCAAACAGATAGCCTCTCGGCCTCCACATACAGACTATTGTTCCCAGTGCTGGGCAGCCACCAAGTCTCTCCCTCCCAGGACATTGCAGGTTACAGTGAGCACATCCTAGGGTTCCTTTCTCTCTTCATTTGCATGACTCCGCCCACTGCCTCTCCCTTAACCCTTTCCTATTCTTTTCTATGGCACAAAGCAAACAGAGGAACTGATCATCAACTGAACATACTAGAGAGGACTGGAGAGAATTCACTATGACTTAGAGGAGTTGTAGGGACTGGGATGTATAGTTCACCTGCAATCTAAGAGCCACACAGACCCAACATGGCCAACTGTGAATCCTGGCAGGTGTTTCAGGAAGATTGACCTGGGAATCTGGGAGTTGTAGTTCACCCTTATCCAGAGAACACTGAACCCAGCCGAAGAAGGATCTGGACCAAATTTGGCACACAGGCCCAACATGGCCAACTGTGCAGATTGGGGGAGTTTTAGGAGTATTGACCCAAAATGTTTGGGTACTGTAGTTCACCCACATCCTTATGCATTTTCTAATGGGAGCATTCATAAAAAAAACATAAGCAAAGACTGAGTTTTTTTCCTAAGACATAGCATAACATGTGACCAAACTGATATGACCTCGCATCCAAAAACAAACAAGGCCCTTTTTCAAATAACACGGGCAACACCTGGCTGCTTCCTGCATGGGGGAATCCTTTGTTGAGGAGGTGTTCGCTGGCCCTGATTTTTTCATGTCTGGCATTCCCGTTTTCAGAGTCCCACCTCGAACCTTCCACAGATATATAAACCTCACTTGCCTAGTTTCCAACAGACTTTACACCCTCTGAGGACGTAGGCCTGCTATAGATGTGGACGAAACGTCAGAAGAGAATGCTTCCATTTTATTATTATTAATAATTTTCAAAGATTGCAGGGGAAAAATGATTCATTCTGAAGCAGATGTTGGTTTCAATGTGTCTACATGAAAGCAAACCCTTTCTACTGTACCTTGAGCCCGTTGTTATCTGGTTTTTTGGACTGGGATCTTGCCTTTAGGGTTTGGCTGCTCAATGGGAGAAAGAGGAGGATCCGCTCCTGATTTTAATCCGAACTTTAAAGGTGTTAGTCAAGGTCCCAGAGCCATTTGTTATCTGTTTATTTTGAACGGGGATCTTGCCTTTGGGTTTGGCTGCTCAATGGGAGAAGGAGAGGATCCGCTCCTGATTTTACTCCGAACTTTAAATGTCTTAGTCAAGGTCCCAGAGCCAGTTGTTATCTGGTAGTTTTGGACTGGGATCTTGCCTTTGGGTTTGGCTGCTCAATGGGAGAAGGAGGAGGATCCGTTCCTGATTTTACTCCGAAATTTAAATGTTTTAGTCAAGGTCCCAGAGCCAGTTGTTATCTGGTAGTTTTGGACTGGGATCTTGCCTTTGGGTTTGGCTGCTCAATGGGAGAAGGAGGAGGATCCGCTCCCAATTTTACTCTGAACTTTAAAGATTTTAGTCAAGGTCCCAGAGCCAGTTGTTATCTGGTAGTTTTGGACTGGGATCTTGCCTTTGGGTTTGGCTGCTCAATGGGAGAAGGAGGAGGATCCGCTCCCGATTTTACTCCGAACTTTAAAAGTCCCAGAACCATGTCTGGCTAGTTTGACGTTCAGAGTGAAATTGGGAAGGGATTCATTCAGTCTCTTTCTGAGAAGTGGGAGAGATCCGTGCCAAGAAGCGGACAGATGTTCACCTGGAACAGATTATCGGCGTTTCTCGAGAGAGACCATCCTGCCCCGTTTGTTCCCTGATAGGCTTAGCAATCCGTCTGGACTCAGAGCCGGGATGTTTCCAATTTCAGGCGACATCCGGATCTGCAAAATCCATACAATTCCGAGAAAAGTCCTTTTGAGACCGCCAGCGGGGGCAAAGCTGGGCTGGGCAGGCGGCCAGGCATTATCTTTGGCAATAATAGGTTCCTTTTTGGGGAAGAATGAAAGGTCCTAAACAGGGCAGGAACAGGTGGAAACTAAAAGCAGGATTCGTTCCTCTTCGATATAATTTCCCCCAAGTGGAAAGTTGAGTTTTATCCCCTTCACTGCGGGTCTAATTCTCTAAAAGCCAAACAAATCCAGCTTGTTGTTATTGTTGCAAATATCTATCGAATGAATTGATTTATGGTGACCCTAAGAGTGGGAAAGCTCTGCAAGACTGATGGCAATCCCTATTGATTGCACAGGTCTTGCAAAGCCAAGCCAAGGCCTCCTTAATGGGGTCCATTTAATTCAATCTCCCCATTTTCCAACTTCCGAACCTCATTATCTTTCCTAAAGGGACCTGCAATACATCCAAATCTTGTCTATCTAGACCTCAATCTGGAGGAGAATTCATACAACCCAATGGATCCTTGTGGGACTCAGGTTTCCCATTTAGATTCCAATGCATGTTCACTTTGGCTCAGGTTTCCCATTTTGATCCCAATGCATGTTGCTTTTTGGAGGAACCAGTCCCAGATTGCAGTGGTTTCATACAACCAATGCTTGTAACCAATTCATACAACCCAATGGATCCTTGTGGGGCTCAGGTTTCCCATTTTGATCCCAATGCATGCTGCTTTTTGGAGGAACCAGACCCAGATTGCAGTGGTTTCATATAACTAACGGTTGTAACCAATTCATACAACCCTATGGATCCTTGTGGGTCTCAGGTTTCCCATTTTGATCCCAATGCATGTCGCTTTTTGGAGGAACCAGACCCAGATTGCAGTGGTTTCATACAAACAATGGTTGTAACCAATTCATACAACCCCATGGATCCTTGTGGGGCTCAGGTTTCCCATTTTGATCCCAATGCATGTCGCTTTTTGGAGGAACCAGCCCCAGATTGCAGTGGTTTCATAACAACAATGGTTGTAACCAATTCATACAACCCCATGGATCCTTGTGGGGCTCAGGTTTCCCATTTTGATCCCAATGCATGTTGCTTTTTGGAGGAACCAGCCCCAGATTGCAGTGGTTTCATACAACTAACGGTTGTAACCAATTCATACAACCCAATGGATTTTTGAGGGGCTCAGGTTTCCCATTTTGATCCCAATGCATGCTGCTTTTTGGAGGAACCAGCCCCAGATCTCAATGGTTTCATATAACCAATGCTTATAACCAATTCATACAACCCCATGGATCTTTGTGGGGCTCAGGTTTCCCATTTTGATCCCAATGCATGTCGCTTTTTGGAGGAACCAGACCCAGATTGCAGTGGTTTCATACAACTAACGGTTGTAACCAATTCATACAACCCAATGGATCCTTGTGGGGCTCAGGTTTCCCATTTTGATCCCAATGCATGTTGCTTTTTGGAGGAACCAGCCCCAGATCTCAATGGTTTCATACAACCAATGCTTGTAACCAATTCATACAACCCATTGGGATCAAAATGAGAAACCTGAGCCCCACAAGGATCCATGGGATTGTATGAATTGGTTACAACCATTGGTTATATGAAACCACTGCAATCTGGGGCTGGTTCCTATTTCATATTTCAATTCATACAACCCAATGGATCCTTGTGGGGCTCAGGTTTCCCACTTTGATCCCAATGAATGTTGCTTTTTGGAGGAACCAGCCCCAGATTGCAACGGATTCCTAACAAAAACAAATACGCATCCCTGAAATGCACCCACATGGTTGCAAAGTTAGAGGAGAGAGGAAGAGCCCTCCATCTTTCCATAATGTGTTTTGAAGATATGGAGAGCAACAAAAGCCAAGCATGCACAATTACTGAATGCTGGGTTGCCGATTTGAACCCCGATAGGGTTGTTGTATGTCTTTCGGGCTGTGTAGCCATGTTCCAGAAGCATTCTCTCCTGACGTTTCGCCCACATCTATGGCAGGCATCCTCAGAGGTTGTGAGGTATGGAGAAAACTAAGCAAAGAGGTTAATATATATCTTATATATTGCTTAGTTTTCTCCATACCTCACAACCTCTGAGGATGCCTGCCATAGATGTGGGCGAAACGTCAGGAGAGAATGCTTCTGGAACATGGCTACACAGCCCGAAAGACATACAACAACCCTGTGATCCCGGCCATGAAAGCCTTCGACAACACATTGAACCCCGATATTTGTGGATGGGGTCTTGCTAGAATCTCAAAATGCATCACTCTTTTCTTTGGGTTGGAAACACAAGTGGACGGAAAACTGCGGGTTGAAATAAAATGGAAAGGGGCACCAGAAGGTCATCTAGCCCACACCCCAGGCTCAAGTCTCTCCCATTCCTGACAAACAGACTGGGTTTTGGAAATACCTTCAAAATCTGCCCTGGGGATGGATATCAAGTTTGGAATGAGATGCCTTTTTTAGTTGGAGTTCCCTTGGGGTGGATATCAATTTGGAATGAGATGCCTTTACATTTGGAGTTGGGAGCTGGCTGCAAAAGCCTGACTTTGTTGCACTTTTTTTTGGCTACGAAGGAAGGCAAATGGAACAACTTCTTGGTATAGGGTCACCATAGGTCAGAAAAGACTCGAGGCACACAATGACAGTGTAGACCAGGCATGGGCCAACTTTGGTCCTCCCTTTAGGTGTTTTGGACTTCAACTGTACCTTTCCTAACAGCCTCAGGCCCTTTCCTTTCCCCCCTCCGCCGCTTAAGCGGCGGAGGGGGGAAAGGAAGGGGCCTGAGGCTGTTAGGAAAGGTAGAGTTGAAGTCCAAAACACTTGGAAGGAAAGCCAAGGTTGGCCCATGCCTGCTCTAGGGCTACGACTCACCCCTATCACACTAACCCCAGATGTTCAGGAAACATCTCCTTTCAATTCAGCTCAGCATTGGAAGAGAGTGAGTACTGAATCCCTTTTCCCCAAAGCAACAATGTTGTCTTCAACTCAACCCTGGAAGGAGAGGCCATAGAGCAGCCCACCTCTAGAGCTTAGGTCAATCCTTCTTCTCAGGAGGGTCGGAGCAAGGGGTCTGGGAAAACACCTCTAAGCAATGGAAGGGATGAGGCAGTCGAACTCCCGTATCTGCAGCAAGGTCCTTTCTGAGTCTCTAGAAGGAATAGAGCATGGAGAAGCCAAATTCCAGAGTCTGAGACAATGTCCCCTCTCAGTGCAAACCTTGTGCCGGCAGGACTGCTGACTGACAGGTCGGCAATTCGAATCCGGGGAGAGTGGGTAAACTCCCTCTGTCAGCTCCAGCTCCATGCAGGGACGTGAGAGAAGCCTCCCACAAGAATAGTAAAACATTAAAACATCCAGGCAACGTCCTCACAGTCGGCCAATTCTCTCACACCAGAAGTGACTTGCAGTTTCTCAAGTCACGCCTGACATTAAAAAAAGTGCAAACCTGGAAGAGATGGAGCAGCCCACCTCTAAGGTCTTAGGCAACATTCTGAGAGCAGAGGCTGGAGCACAGAGCAGATGGTCTCCAGTGTTCAGGATGATGTCCTTCATGTGTCCAGGGCAGTGTCCATCCTCAACCTAGTCATGCAACAGATGGAGTAATGAGCCTCCAGTGTCCAGGGCAACATTTCTTATTGCACAGAACAATTTCTGCTGCTGGAAGCACATTTCCTTCTCAAGGCAGACCTATATGGGACGTTGCTGCCTGCAACAAGCCCCTGTCCACCTCCTTCCTCAGAGGTTGATGATGTCCCTCCTGTGCCCAGGGCAGTGTCCATCCTCAAGCTAGCCATGGAACAGATGGAGCAGTGAGCCTCCAGTGTCCAGGGCAACATTCCCTATTGCAGAGGACAATTTCTGCTGCTGGAATCACATTTCATTCATGAGGCAGACCCACCAGGGACGTTGCCGCCTGCAACAAGCCCCTGTCCACTTCCATCCTCAGAGGATGAAGATGTCCCTCCTGTGTCCAGGACAGTGTCCATCCTCAGCCTAGCCCTGGAACGGATGGAGCATGGCACAGTGTGCAGGGTAACATTCCCTCTGGGCAAAGAGTAGCAGCTCTATTCCTGGTGCCAGGAGCATATTCCCCTCTCGAGGCAGATCTGGAAGGGACGTTGCCGCCAGCAACAAGCCCCTTCCCAGCTCCATCCTCAGAGGTCCCCGGAGCCCACCCGCCGTGGGTCACTGTCCTGCTCGTAGCGGTAGTGGTATCCCTCCATCTGGTCCCGGCAGGCCTCCCGCAGGTTGTTGAGCCAGCGCTTGATGCCCTTCCGGTTGAGGTAGAGCACCATGAGGAAGACCAGTCCGATGAGGGCCAGGACGATGCCGAAGAAGACGTAGGAGGCGGTCTCCAGCTGGGGGTCCTGGGCGTCCCGGCCTGTGTCCAGCAGCCCCCAGCCGCCTTGCTCTTCCTCATTGTCGTCCCCTGGGGGGCACCCCAGTTGGGCAGGCTGCAGCCGGCGCAGCAGGGCCTCCTTGAGCCGCGCGGGGCTGTTGCAGCGCAGGCTGCGGGCGTCGAGGAGGCGCCAGGTGGCGTTGCTCTGCCAGCGCAGGAGGGGCCGCAGCGAGGCGCACTGGCAGTCCAGGGGGTTGGCGCCCAGCTGCAGCCTCAGGGCCGGCAGAGGCAGGAAGGAGTCCAGGCGCTGGGCTCGGAGGCCGCGGAGGGAGTTGTTGCGCAAGTCCAGGTCGCGCAAGGAGGGCGGCAAGGCCCAGCCGGGGGGAGCGTCGCGCAGGCGGTTGCCCCTCAGCTCCAGGCGGGTCAGGCTGACGTTCACCAGGCTGCCCTCCTTGAGTAGAGTCTCAGGCGAGGAGAGCAGGGCCTGGTTGAGGCGCAGGGTGTGCAAGTGTGGGCAGAAGGCGAAGGCGAACGGAGACAAGGCCTGGAGCGGATTGTGGCTCAAGTCCAGCAGGGTCAGGGCGGGCAGCCCGGCAAAGGCACCCCCTTCCACCACCTCGATGTTGTTGTGGGTCAGGAGGAGGACCCTCAGGTGGGGCAGCGGGCGGCAGGTGGCCGCGTCTTCTCCCTCTGTCCATTCCCGGTCCTCTCCTCGCCACCCTCCGGCGAAGGCGGCCCCGGGGAGCAGGGTGAGGTTCCCCCCCAGGATGGAGAGGTTCCTCACGGGCTCCGGGAGGCCCTGCGGGGGGTCCTGCAGCGCCAGGTAGCGGCACTGGTCCGTGTCCGGGGTGGAGAAGCAGAAGCAGGGCGCCGAGGGGCAGGGGGCGCTCCGGGGGGCCGCCGGGGAGGGGCAGACCCCGCGCAGGAAGAGCAGCAGCACCTCCGCCACCAGCACCGCGCCCCCCGGGACAGCGGCACCCCCAGCACCACCAGCACCCGGGGGAAGCAGAGGAGGAGGAAGAAGGGGGCACGGGGGAGCAGGGGCAGGAGGAGCAGGCCCGGGGTCCGGGGCACGGCGGGGGGGCGGGCGGGCCATCCCTAGCCCAGGAGGGGCATCCCCGCAAAAAGGGGGGGGAGGGAGGGAAGGCAAAGACACGCCCCTCCTCCTCCTTCCTCCTCCTCCACTATTTCATCTCCCTCCTCCTCCTCGCCTCCTTCTCTTCTTCTTCTCTTCCTCCTCTTTCCTCACCCTTTCCTTCTCCTCCCTCCTCCTTCTCTTCTTCTTCTCCTTCCTTCTTCTCTGCTAATTCCTCTTTCTCCTCCTCCCTCTTCCTCCTCCTCTTTTTCTTCTCTTCCTCTCCTTTCTCCACCCTCTCCTATTCCTCCTCTCCCTCTGCTTCCTCCCTCTTTTCTTCTCCTTCTCCCGCTTCTTCCTTCCTCTCCCCTTCTTCTTTCTCCTCCTTCCTGCTCCTTTCCTAGTCTCGCTCTTCTTCCTCCTCTTTCCTTCTCCCTCTCCTCCCCCTTCCCTTTCCTCCGCTAATTCCTCTCCCTTTTCTTTCTTCTTTCTCCTCCCTCCTCCTGTTCTATTTCTCCTTTTTCCTCGGCCTCTTCTTCTTTCCTCTTCCTCCTCTGCTAATCCCTCTCTCCCTCCTCTTTCTCCTTATCTTTTTCTTCTTCTCGTCCTCCACCTCTTTCCTCACCCCCTTCTTATCTTCCTCCTCTCCCTCTTTTCTTCTCCTTCTTCTCCTCCTCCTGTTCCGCTAATTCCTCTCCTCCATCTTCTTTCTCCTCCTTGTCTCCCTCTTCTTACCTTCCCTCTCTCTCTCTTCTTCCTCTTTTCTTCTCCCTCTCTCTCTTCTCTTCCTCCTGTTTTTTCTCCTTCCCCCTCCTTCTCTTCTTCCTCTCCCGCTTCTTCTCCTTCCTCCTCCTCCTCTGCTATATTCCTCTCCCCGGTCTTCTTTCTCCTCCTTGTCTCCCTCTTCTTCCTCTTTTCTTCTTCCCTTCTCTCTCTCCTCCTCCTCTTGTTCTTTCCTCTCCCGCTTCTTCTCCTTCCTCCTCCTCCTCTGCTATATTCCTCTCCCCGGTCTTCTTTCTCCTCCTTGTCTCCCTCTTCTTCCTCTTTTCTTCTTCCCTTCTCTCTCTTCTCCTCCTCTTGTTCTTTGCTCTCCTGCTTCTTCTCCTTCCTCCTCCTCCTCCTCCTCGTCTCCTTTTCTCCTCCACTAATTCCTCTCCCTCTGCTCGTCGTTTTCTCCTCCTTCCTCCTCCTCCTCCTCCTTCTTCTCCTACTTTTCCTCCTTCTTCTCAGGCGTCAGGAAGAGCTCCTCCGACCCGGGTCCTGGCCTGGCTGGGCTGGCAGCAGAGGCAAAGTGGCGACCTTCCTCTCCGGATGCCTCCTCTTCCTCTTCTTCTTCCTCCTCCTCTTCTGTCTCCGGCTGCAGGTTGATGGCGCTTCGCCCGGACGAAGGGATTAACTGGGAGGGAAAGAGAGAGAGAGAGAGAGAGAGAGAGAGAGAGAGAGAGAGAGAAAGAGAAAGAGAGAGAGAGGGAGGGAGGGGCCACTGGCAGGAGGAAAGGGGGGGGAAGAGCTATGACAAGGAAAGGAAACCCCCTTCTGTCCTGTATTCCCTCAGAAAGCAGGGATGAGATCCCACCAAAGTGGGTTGTTGTGCATTTTCAGAGCTGCCTGGCCATGTTCCAGAAGCATCCCCTCCTGACGTTTCGCCCACACCTATGGCAGTCATCCTCAGAGGTTGTGAAGTATATTTATTGGGAAAATAATAATAATAATAATAATAATAGCTTTATTTTTATACCCCGCCTCTGTCTCCCCAAAGGGGACTCAGGGCGGCTTACATGGGGCCAAGCCCGAATAAAAACAATCGCAATATAAAACACAACAATAGACCAGAGACATGCACAATTATAAAAATTTAAACATTAGCCAATAAAAACAAATGACAAGAACTAATAAAAACATGGATTAAAACGGAGAGGTTGTAAAAGTGGACTGGGTAAGGTGCACCCTATAAATATTGTAAACACGAGGTGACTGATAAAGTGCTGCAAATTCTTGGAAGTGCAAATTGGGATGGGAATAGACCCCGTGTCTATATCAAGTTGACATGGGTAAAAAGTGCAAACTGGTACAAGAATGGTCAAAGATACAGGATTGTTATGAGAATGCTATCCTTGAAGGGACTGGCTTGACCTTGAAGGAACTGGGGGCGGTGATGGCCGACAAGAAATTCTGGTGTGGGTTGGTCCATGAGGTCACAAAGAGTCGGAAGCGACTAAACGAATAAACAACAACATGAAATCCTAGGATTTGTAGATTGGTGAGGCACCAAACCTCTATGGCAGAGAAGGCTAAAATACTATGCAAACTCAAACTTGAGGAAGAACTTCCTGAGGGTTAGAGCAGAGAGTTCAGTGTAGATGCAGACTGGGGCCAGGACATGATAATAATAATAATAATAATAATAATAATAATAATAATAATAATAATAATATCAATCAATAATAAATCAAAGTGAAGAACCTGCTTTGATTGAAGTAAAAAATCAGAAACTCCTCAAAGCACGGCAGACAAAAAAACCAGTACAAGAAAACCGCACTACAAACTAGAGCTGACAGCTGGCACAACAAAACATTGCATGGAAAGTTCCTTGACAAAATTGAAGGAAAAGCTGATAAGGAGAAGACCTGGCTCTGGCTCACGAATGGGACCCTGAAGAAGGAGACAGAAGGCCTGATCCTTGCAGCCCAGGAGCAAGACATCAGGACAAAGGCAATTAATAATAATAATAATAATAATAATAATAATAATAATAATAATAGAAGACCTGGCTCTGGCTCACGAATGGGACCCTGAAGAAGGAGACAGAAGGCCTGATCCTTGCAGCCCAGGAGCAAGACATCAGGACAAAGGCAATTAATAATAATAATAATAATAATAATAATAATAATAGAAGACCTGGCTCTGGCTCACGAATGGGACCCTGAAGAAGGAGACAGAAGGCCTGATCCTTGCAGCCCAGGAGCAAGCCATCAGGACAAAGGCAATTAATAATAATAATAATAATAATAATAATAATAATAATAATAATAATAGAAGACCTGGCTCTGGCTCACGAATGGGACCCTGAAGAAGGAGACAGAAGGCCTGATCCTTGCAGCCCAGGAGCAAGACATCAGAACAAATGCAATCAAGGCCAAGATCGAAAAATCAGCCGATGACCCAAAATGCAGACTGTGCAAGGAAACCGATCAACAGGAAAAACTCAGCCGCTATCAGGACCTCAAGATTGAACTTCAAAGACTCTGGCAGAAACCAGTGCAGGTGGTCCCGGTAGTGATGGGCACATTGGGTGCCGTGCCAAGAGATCTCAGACAGCATTTGGAAACAATAGACATTGACAAAATTACGATCTGCCAACTGCAAAAGACCACCCTACTGGGACCTGCACGCATCATCCGAAAATACATCACACAGTCCTAAACGCTTGGGAAGTGTTCGACTTGTGATTTTGTGATATGAAATCCAGCATATCTATCTTGTTTGCTGTGTCATAATAAAATATACTTTATTTATATTCCACTCTATCTCCGCAGGGGGACTTAGAGCGGATTACAGGTAAAGCCAATGTTTTGGCATTTTAATACCAAATGTTTTGGCATTTTAATACAATTTTCCCATTGTTATAGAACCAATTAGGAATTTATAACCCAGGAACAGCCAGCAAAGGGCCATGCAAAGGAGGCCGGTCCACACGGGGGAGCTGTCACACATCAAGCCCAGCCCAGGCGTTGAACATACAAGTTCCACATCATGTATCAGAAGGTTTTATTGCATCATAAGCCTCTGGTTTGCTGAGCCAGAAGGGGCCGCCAAAGGCCATCTAGTCCCACCCTTGGTTCCGTACAGAAAATCCAATCCTCATTGAGGATCACCATCCTCACTATATCCCCCATTTCTCTCTCTCAGGTCACTTTCTACATCGTCGTACAAGCAGATAATAATAAACATTAGACATGTCCAAAAAATCGTTTTGAATCGTGTATCGGATTTATTTCGGATTGTTCTCACTTTTTGATACGCATTCCGAGACATTGTCCCACAGCGCAACCAGCAATGTAATTTGAACCATTGTTGGCCCCTTCTCTAATTGTCTCTTAATGTTTCGTTAATTTCCCCCCCCCCCCAATTTTTTTTTTAAAATATATTTTTTAAAATATTTTTAATTTTTTTTTGTTTCTGCAACCTACCTTGAATGGGAGCTTAGCGCAGGCTAACATGGCTGCCGCTCCCCGGCCAATCAGAAGCTTCCACGATGGACGCATAGGTGGGGGCTCGGGTCCTCTGCGTCCACGTGGAAGATTGCCTAAAAGCCCGTTGTGTAGCCCGGGCGAGGTATTCTAGGCTGGGCTTTGTGCGGAGAGGGTGGTGGTCTGCAAGCGGAGAGCAAGCAAGCCTCTTGAGGGAGAGAGAGGGTGAAGTGGCCCGGTCTGGCTGTTCCCACAGAGGGGTTTGGAGAAAGGGTTAGGGTTTTGTTGCTGGTTCTTTCTCTTAGCAAGGGAATTTCTAGTTTTCAAAGTATCTTTGCACTCCTTGCCAGGGCATTGCTTGGCGTGGTGGTCACTGGTCCATTTCTAATTGAAGGCATTGGGTTAAGGCTTGTGGGATCACATAGCCAGAGACACCATTGATTTCCAGTGTCCTTCTTGCTTACAAATATAGCAAGAGAATTTCTAGTTTTCAAAGTATCTTTGCTCAACTTGCAAGGGCATTGCAAATTTGATGAGGATAGCTCAAGAAATGAGGGCGGGAGAGCCCTGTAAAAGTCCTCTCCCCTGGGTTCCTTTTTTGGTGCGATTGCGCATGCGCATCCACCATTTTAGAAACATTTAGAATCATTACGAATTTTCAGAAATATCCGAAATTTTTGGGTGAAAAAATCAGAAATATTTTCTTTATCGCCCCCTACTTTAGAAACGAGAATTGAAACATTTTTTTCATTGATCGGACATGCCTAATAAGCATGATCTGCTTGGAGATGCGAGTTCCACATCAATGCAAAACCATGCATCGCCATGACTGTATCCTCCAATATTTCTGTCTTGGGCCTTTCTATACTGCCAGATAATCCAATTCAAATCACAGGGTTGTTGTATGTCTTTTGGGCTGTGTGGCCATGTTCCAGAAGTATTCTCTCCTGACGTTTCGTCCACATCTATGGCAGGCATTCTCAGAGGTTGTGAGGCATGGAGAAACTAGGCAAGGAAAGGAAAAATATATATCTGTGGAGAGTCCAGGGAGAGTCCATACAACAACCCTGTGATCCCGGCCATGAAAGCCTTCAACAACACAATTCAAATCAGATAATCCAAATTTCATATGGCAATGTAGAAGGGCCTGGGACTACAAAACGAGAGAGTGATCTTCAATCTGAAGATGCCATTGATTGCAGTTTCCCCAGTCTCTCCAGACATGAAAAAATTGATTGCAAGTCACACTCTGATTTGAGTACCGCCAACAGAATAAACAGAATATAATATTATATTATATACAGGGTGACCATAAAGTCTCTTTACCATTTAAATGATAAAGAGACTTTATGGATACCCCGCATACCCATAATTCTAAGATGCACCCCATTTTAGAGGTAATTTTATAGGGGCAAAATCCATCTTGGGAACAAATAAATACAGTAGAAAACAACCTAATAATGCTTCTCAAGACTTTGCTTGAGAAGGAAATCCAAGAGTTGGAGTCCAAGCAATTACTGTTGTTGCTCTTAACTGATGCACCTCAGCACCTCACCTTGCTCTTAACACACACTCCACCACTTGGTTTTTACAGTTTATTGATAAAAGGTAGCAAAGTCTTAATAAAAAGCAGTAAAGAAAGCAGTATTCCAATTGCAAAGGTAATCTGCAGAATATAGTTCAAATTCTCTGTAGAGAATAGTTCAAAGTCTCTAATATAGCAAATCAGTCCTGAAAAATAAGGTAGCGTGAACTCCAAAATACTATCCAAACACAGGATCTAGTCAAGAAAAAATCAAGAATCTTTTTCCATGAGCAGAGACAAGGCAGGAATTAAGCTTCCAAAATCAATATTGCTTCGTCTGAAATCTTTCCCTATTTCTCCCTATTTAACCATGCTTACAGGCTAAGAAAGTATTCCTCTGACCTTGAGTTCCCACACATTTACTAGCTATTCTCACAGAACGCCTGGGACGATGAACTCTTAACCTGAAGCTAGGATCTCTATCTAAGGAAGGATCTCCTGACGCGCTGCTTGAGCCACCTGGACTTTGTTGATGCTCAAAATCTTGTGAAAGGTCACCCTTGTCACTAAGTTCAGCTTCCCTGCTAGCCTGTGGCCTTTCTGACAATTCAGAGCCTTCAACATTTTCTTGGTCAGCCTGCATTTCTGACAATTCAGAGATTTCAACATTTCCTTGGTCAACCTGCATAAACCCAAATCCCCCTTCATCATCAGACTGAACCACAACATTAACTTTATTTGTATCCTTTTTGCCAGAATTTGGACTCATTCTGAGGACATAGAGAGCCAGTGCAATATAGCTGCTTGAACGCTAGATGATGCAATGAGTGAATCCACCCAAGACCATTAAAACATAATGCTAGACACTCTCTCAGCCTCAGAGGAAGGCAAGGCAAACACTCTTTGAACAATTCTTGCTGAGAAAAGCTCACTTTAGGCTTGGCATAAGTCAGTAGCGACTTGAAGGTGCACACAACAACAATATACAGTAGTTTAAACACCTACAAAAGGTCCACATTAGCAACAAACAACTTGCAGTATGACAACGGTGAACCCGTGCACTTGGCAATGCTATTCATCTACAAGGGTTGAATGAAAAGTAATGCCTCCACCGTCATTTTCTGAAGCCGTCACGGAAGAAGTCGACACTCTGTTTCCGCAACCGGCGTCTCACAAGACCCATCATGCACAGATCTTCCGATGTCCAAGCAAAGCAATAATGTAACCCACAATTCTTGTGAAATGCCGATTATGTTTGAAATTTCTCTCCGAGTGATACGATGATCATCCTGAATCAACCTGTCAACCTTTTGTTTGTGAAACTCAGTGGGTGCTGTCACAGGACGTCCTACTCTTTGTTAGATGTTCCCACCTCAACATCGTTAAACTTACTCGTCCAATGACGTACAGGATTCACATCAACACAATCCCCATACACAGCTTGCATTCTCTGGTGAATCTCCTTTGGGGTGACACCTTCTGCTCTCAAGAATTCAGTGACTGCACGTGGCTTATGTCACATTGACAGGGTTCCATACTTTGCACTTTAACAACACAACCGTTCAATGCTAAGACTTCCCGCCAAATGGAACTGTAGAGGAGAGTCTATTGAACAAGCCAGGACCTGCCGCAGACCAGAACTGCCATCTCTTGAGGAGTTACGAAGGTGGAGGCATTATTTTTCATTCAACCCTCATAAAACGGAATTTTTCCTCGCTCTGGCCACAAATAGATCCTGCGTGCCTCAGCATCCGTATTTAAAATAGGCAACTCAACCTAGTATTTCAGGCAAAAAAATAATGACGTATTCCTCAGAAATATGCAAAGCCAGGTGCTTTCTTTGGCTAACTTGGAATAGAAGCTTTCCTTGCAAGGTCTCTTCTTCTCCGATCCCTTTCATGCCTCCGTTGAGAGTGAGCATCGCATTCTCAGCTCCCACGAGAGCCAAAGTCTCTGCAGAGACAGAAACTTTGCGGGAAAAGGTGCAAAAATGACTTCTTAGTACTATTTTACCACTAAGTTACTGAATCTTGGTGTGGATCTGTGGGTGCCGGAAGCTGATAACATTCAGGATGTCAAGAAGAGATGGGAATCAGTTCCATTGCTGGCAGGCTGGCCTTCTTCTCTCCTTTTCATGCTGCAAGGAGCCACGAGTGCATCCTCTAGACTGCAGAATTAATGCAGCTGGGCATCACTTTCACTGCTGTTTGATGAAGCACCAGGTCTCTTTGGCAGAGAAAGCTAAAGGCCCGGGCTGTGGCGCAGGCTGGTGAGCAGCCAGCTGCAGCCAGCTGCAACAAATCACTCTGACCAAGAGGTCATGAGTTTGAGGCCAGCTTGGAGCCTGCGTTTGTCTCTGTCTTTGTTCTATGTTAAAGGCATTGAATGTTTGCCTTATATGTGTAATGCGATCCGCCCTGAGTCTCCTTCAGAGTGAGAAAGAAGGGCGGAATATAAATACTGTATGGGCTAGTAACCAGCTGCAATAAATCACTACTGACCGAGAGGTCATGAGTTCGAAACCCGGGTTGGGTTAAGCCCCCGACCATTAAATAGCCCGGCTTGCTGTTGACCTATGCAGCCCCGAAAGACAGTTGCATCTGTCAATTAGGGAAATTTAGGTACGCTTTATGCGAGAAGGCTAATTTAACTAATTTAGTAAAGGTAAAGGTTTCCCCCTGACATTAAGTCCAGTCGTGACCGACTGGGGGTTGGTGCTCATCTCCATTTCTAAGCTGAAGAGCCGGCGTTGTTCATAGACACCTCCAAGGTCATGTGGCCAGCATGACTGTATGAAGCGCCGTTACCTTCCCGCCAGAGTGGTACCTATTGATCTACTCACATTTGCATGTTTTCGAACTGCTAGGTTGGCAGGAGCTGGGGCTAACAGTGGGCGCTCACTCCACTCCCGGGATTTGAACCTGGGACCTTTCGGTCTGCAAGTTCAGCAGCTCAGCGCTTTAACACACTTCACCACGGAAGTGTGTTATATATACAGTATAATATAAACAATATATGTGTCAGCTCACCACAGCCGCTCCTGAATGAACACACGAGACTCTCTGTGTTATCACCAGAAACTTTTACTGTAGGAAACATGAACATCAAAAAAGCCAAGAATGGGAGGCTCCGGCCAACCATCCTTTATATACCCTCCCCCTCATTTGAAAAGTCTCTTCCCGCTCAGTAAAACCCCGCGCAAATTCCCCGCCAAGTCCAGCAGCCGTTTCTTCTCCGAGTCCTGAGCCGCAGGTGTCTTATCAATGTCAGTGACCCTGAAACTCAGAGCCACATCCAGGCTCTAGTAGCAGGGTTCTGACATGGCGTCCTCCTCCCCTTCGTCCTGGAAGGAAAAGATTAAACACAACTATTGTTCTCCGCTGTCCAGAGTTCCTTTATACTTTTTTAACAGGCTGCAATGGAATACCGGGTGTACCTTTCCTAGGTCCTTGGGTAGCCTCAGCTCATAGGTCACTTCGTTTATTCTTTTTGCTACCCTGAACGGCCCTATATAGCGTGGAGCCAATTTTTTAGATGGGAACCCCAATTTCAGGTTTTTTGTGCTCAGCCAAACCAGATCCCCTTCGCCCAATTTGTCCCCCTCTCGGCGCCTACGATCGGCAAAGAGCTTGTACTTCTTTTGTGTTTCCCGCAATGCCTCCACCACGGTCTGCCACCCTTGCTTAATTTTGGCCGGCCATTCCTTGTCGGTCTGGCCCTCTCCTTCCTTCCACTCGGGTAGCCTGGGGAAAGGTGCCACCTCCTGTCCGTATACTATTTCGAATGGGGCACGACCTGTGGCCGAATGTACGGCCCCGTTAAAAGCCATCTCAGCAAACGGTAGAAGGTCCGCCCAATCATCCTGTCTATAATTGGTGTACATCCTCAAGAATTGGCACAGTGTTTGTTGGGTGCGTTCGACTCCCCCGTTGGTTGCGGGATGAAAAGCCGAGCTCAGGTTCCTTTCTGCTCCTAACAGCTGTAAGAATTTTCCCCAAAATTTTGCAGTAAATTGGACTCCCCGGTCGCTAATTATTTTGTCGGGACACCCGTGTAGGCGATATACATGCTTCACATACAAATCAGCAAGTTTTTCAGCTGAGGGGAGTTTCGGCAGGGCCACAAAGTGTGCCTGTTTTGAGAATAGGTCCAATATTGTCCAAATGTATCTGTGGCCTCTGCTGGGGGATAGTTCGCCTACAAAATCCATGGCCACGCATTCCCATGGCCTCATGGGCTCCACCACCTTCTGCAATAGCCCCTGGGGCTTCCCCGGTGGTGTTTTTCCCTCTGCACATAATTCACACTGCGTGACGTACCCCCTGGCGTCTTTCCTCATTCCGGGCCACCAGCATTGTTTGGCCAACAGTTTAATAGTCCTGGTGGGGCCTAGATGACCCGCACCCTTGTTATCGTGGCACTTCCTTAACATTTCTCGTCTTAAACATTCAGGAATATACAATTTCTTATTTACAAACACCAAATCCCCACACAATTCTCCCTTTTCCTTGTTAGTTTGTAACCATTTGTCCATTCCATACGCTCGCTTCAACTCTTCCTCCCATATTTCTCCTCCCCCCGTGGAAATGGCAGTACGTTTGTTTTCTTTGGCCGCTTGTGCTCGAGTTAGTACTGCCAGGCCCCACTGCTTATCTAGGAACAGGCTCCCTTCAGATTCCTGAATTCCTCCCCCGTGCTGAGGCATCCGAGAGAGAGCGTCAGCGAGTATGTTATGTTTCCCCTGGAAGAATCTGAGTCTGAAATCAAAACGGCTGAAATATTGGGCCCATCTAATTTGCTTCGCTGATAGTTTACGAGGGGATCTTAGATACTGTAAATTTCTATGATCAGTCCACACCTCAAACGGTGTTCCACTTCCTTCCAGAAAGTGTCTCCAGCACTCTAGTGCTTTTAGAATCGCTAAGGCTTCTCTCTCCCAAATCGGCCAGTTTTTTTCTGTATCGCTAAACTTTTTTGACAGATAGCCACATGGCTTCAGGTTCCCCCCCTCGTCTTTCTGCAGCAGAACTGCCCCATATGCCCGGTCTGACGCATCGCAATGTAGTACAAAGGCCTTAGACATATCAGGGTGCTGTAGGACAGGTTCCTCAGTAAAACGCTTTTTAAGGGCTTCGAAAGCTTCCTGGCATTCTATTGTCCATGTCAGTTTGGCCCCTGGGGCCTTCACTTTGGCTGTTTCTCCCCTGCCTTTAGTTTTTAACAAATCCGTTAATGGCAAAGTGAGGCGCGCAAAGTCCTTGATAAATGTTCTATAGAAGTTTGTGAACCCTAGGAAGGATTGCAGCTGCTTCCGTGTTTTGGGGGCTTCCCACCCCCTCACGTCTTCCACCTTCGCAGGGTCCATCGCCACTCCCTGGGAGGAAATCCTATACCCCAGAAAGTCTATCTGGTCTTTATTGAACTCGCACTTGGCAAGCTTCGCATACAGTTTCGCTTCCCTCAACTTTTGTAGGACTTCCCTGACTAGTTCTACGTGTTGTTCCTTAGTTCGAGACATTATCAATATGTCATCTAAAAAAATAAAGACTCCCTTGTACAACAATGGATGCAATACTTCGTTGATTAATTGCATGAACGCGGCCCCTCCCCCGCACAAACCGAAGGGGAGCACACGATAATTGAATAATCCGAATGCGCAGGAGAAGGCCGTCTTCCACCTGTCCTCTGGTTTGATCTGCAATTTATGGTACGCTTCAATTAAGTCCAATTTAGTGAATATCTGTCCCTCCGATAACTGGGCGATCAAGTCCTTCACTAAGGGTAGGGGGTATTTATTTACAGTACTGATTGCATTTAGGCCCCTGTAGTCAATGCAGAGCCTCAGCGTTTGGTCCTTTTTCCGCCTGAACAACACAGGCGCCCCTAGAGGGGAATTTGAAGGCTCTATGAAACCCCTCGCTAGGTTTTTATCAATGTATTTTCTCAGTTCCTCCTTTTCCCTAGCTGACATCGGGTATATTTTTGCCTTGGGAAGCTCTGCTCCTGGGACTAGCTCTATTTTCACTTCAACTCTCCGCTTCGGTGGGAAATTGTCTGCTTCCTTCTCATCAAACACGTCCACAAAATCCCGATACTCTGGGGGTAATTTATCTGCCAGTTCTGCTATTCTGATAGAGTCTTCCTCCCCCCTTTTCCCTGGCTCCCTCTCAACTTCCTGGCTCCCTTCTTCCAAATTCATCCTGAAGATCATGCTCTTATCCTCCCAGTTGATTTGCGGGTTGGCCTGCCCCAGCCACGGCATGCCTAGTATCACATTATAGCTGGCTATTTGTGATATCACAAATGACACCTTTCCTTCCCAACTCCCTATCTTACACTTTACATCTTCGGCACTGTACTTAGCTAACGATCCCGATGCTGTGGATCCGTCCAACTGCGAAAAAGCTATTGGGGATTCTAGGTTCGTTCTTTCGCATCCCAATCCCTCGGCTAATTCAGGGGAGATGATGTTCCTGGAACATCCACAATCCACAAATGCTTTGCAGGTTGCTTGTTTGCTGCCATTTTCAAGCTGAATGGGGACCACTATCATAGCTTTGTCCTGACTTACCAACCCCCCCGAGTGGTGCCTCATCGGTGGTTCTTCCTCGGCGCGTTTTCCTGCCACGGCTCTGGGTTTGGGCTGGCCTCCGCCTTCCCCTTTTCTCTGCCAGCACTCGGCAGCCCTGTGGCCCAACCGGCCGCACACGAAGCAGCCACTCCTGCTGGCGCTCACGTTCCCTGTCGGCTCCGCTCTCCTCCCGGCTGGGGCTGATCCCTCCTTCCGGCTCCCCTCTTTCATCTGCGGCCGTTGCTGTAGCGCTCCTCGGTGCCTCCTCGCCTGGGCCAGCGATGTCTCGACGCGCCCCGCCAGCTGAATCCATCCGCGCAGTGTGTCAGGCTCATCACGATGCACCGCCCAGGAGAGGATCTCCCGCCTGAGACCCTCTTTGAAGAGTTCTATCTTTGTTACTGCAGACCATTCCGGCACCTTTTCGGCGAGGCATTGGAACTCCTCCGCATACTCAGATACCGACCTCTGCCCCTGGGAGACGGTCTTCAACTTCTCCCTCGCCCGGATCTGCTCCAGTGGATCTCGGAAACGGGTCTCCAGGGCCCCCATAAAGCGTCGGAGTGACCCCAGACATGGGTCGCGCCGCGCGTGCAGCTGAACGTACCAGCTGGCCGCTCCCCTCTTCAACACTGCACCAATGGCCCGTATCCGGCTGGATTCCGTTCTAAAAGTGTGAGCATTGTCCTCCATATAGCCCCTCACCGTGGTCAGGAAAAAATCCAGTTCAGAGGACTCTCCCCCAAACTCGATCCTTAGTTCCTCTCGTCTCGGTAGGGGTCCCTGTGGTGGCAATCCCCAATTCTCCGCCCGTCGCAAGCCCCCTTGCGGACCAGTGGGCCCCGCTGCTGCTTCTCTTGGCCCTGTGCCACGCCCGGCATTCGCCAGGGGCACCAGGGTCTCAGCTGGGAGCGTAGCTGGGATTCTCGGAGGTTTTTCCCCTTCGTCGTCACTCTCCTCCACCCGCGTCAGGCTTGTTTGGGTCTTGGGCCGGGCGCCGGGCTCCTTTCGCATTTCCCTTCCCTTCGGTGCTGGGAGGTCTGCAAAGCCCTGGCTGCTTCCCACGCTCACGTCCCACATTGAGCCAGCCCGAAGTTCCCTTCCTCTCTCTGGCTCCGCCAAAAACGCCAGGCGCTCCATCGCCCTCGACATCACTGCCAGGGTGGTCTCCATCGCCGACATCCTCTCCTCCAGAAACACCATCCTTTGTGGGCCTGGGGAAGGTGAACCTTCCTCTCCTCCGGTGCTGTCTCCCCGCACCACTCCACGCCTCTGGGTTACCCCATTTGGCTGGGCATAAGCGGTGGATGACGCCAGGGCCGCCAGCTGGTGGAACTCAGCGTCCGGCTCGGGAGTGGCCCTTTCCGACCTTCCTCCTCCTGCGCCCAAGAGCTCTTCATCCTCCACTTGCATGTTACACCTCACCGCTACAGCGGGATGGTGTCCGTATTCTTGGCTTAGTGTCAGCTCACCACAGCCGCTCCTGAATGAACACACGAGACTCTCTGTGTTATCACCAGAAACTTTTACTGTAGGAAACATGAACATCAAAAAAGCCAAGAATGGGAGGCTCCGGCCAACCATCCTTTATATACCCTCCCCCTCATTTGAAAAGTCTCTTCCCGCTCAGCAAAACCCCGCGCAAATTCCCCGCCAAGTCCAGCAGCCGTTTCTTCTCCGAGTCCTGAGCCGCAGGTGTCTTATCAATGTCAGTGACCCTGAAACTCAGAGCCACATCCAGGCTCTAGTAGCAGGGTTCTGACAATATGTATGTATAATATATACAATATATGTATGTAATATTGTAATATTGCAATATTATTAGTAATAAAAAGGTAAAGGTTTCCCCTGACGTTAAGTCCAGTCTTGGCTGACTCTGGGGGTTGGTGCTCATCTCCATTTCTAAGCCAAAGAGCCAGCGTTGTCCATAGACACCTCCAAGGTCATGTGGCCGGCATGACTGCATGGAGCTCCGTTACCTTCCCGCCAGAGTGGTACCTATTGATCTACTCACATTTGCATGTTTTCGAACTGCTAGGTTGGCAGGAGCTGGGGCTAACAGTGGGCGCTCATTCCACTCCCGGGATTTGAACCTGGCACCTTTTGGTCCGCAAGTTTAGCAGCTCAGCGCTTTAACTCACTGTGCTACCAGGGGCCCTTTTAACTAATTTACAACACCATAAAACAGCCAGCAAAACACGAGGAAAGGAATGAGGAAGTACAGCCACTAGTGGACGGTGAAGCAACAGCTCCCCCTGTGGCCGGAATCGTGAAGCTGGAAAAAAATGTTAAATGCCTCTGTGTCTGTCTATACTGTATGTTGTTTGTCTGTTGGCACTACCTCTCCCATTTGATATACTTTGCACTTTGGCCCAGATCTTTGTTTTACTCTCCTGCTTTTAATATTTTATGCTATATGTTGATTACTATGATGGTTTTATCGATATTGATGTTTTATTGTTGGTATAATTGTTTTATCATTTTATTGTTGTATGTTTTCGGGCTTGTTCCCCATGTAAGCCGCTCCGAGTCCCCATTGGGGAGATGAGGCGGGGTATAAAAATTAAGTTGTTATTATTATTATTATTATTATTATTATTATTATTATTGGCATTGAATGTTTGCCATATATGTGTTCATTGTAATCCGCCCTGAGTCCCCTTCGGGCTGAGAAAGAAGGGCGGAATATAAATACTGCAAATAAATAAATAAATAAATAAATAAATAAAATAAACTGTAAGGGACCTGTCCATGGGTCCTTTCAGTGCTTTCGGAGGGGAAGGAAAGAGAAGTTCCAAAGAGAGTTAAAAAAAGAAACAAACCTTTTACTATATTTTATCCTGGCCAAGCAAGGTGACAGTCTTTAAACCGACTTGCTCACCCAAACCTTTGTTCACCATTTTATATTTTTATATTGTTTTAATTGTTTTATTGGATTTTCATTGCTGTTTTAATTATGTGTAGGCATCGAATTGTTGCCAATTTTGTAAGCCACCCTGAGTCCCTTCGGGTGAGAAGGGCGGGATATAAATGTTGGAAATAAATAAATAATAATAATAACTTTCAAAACCAGTGAGGTAACTTTTTGGCTCCCTTGTACCAGCTGCTTCATCCTCCTTATCTCTGTTTGCTTCTACAGTAGAGCCTCACTTATCCAACATAAACGGGCCAGCAAAACGTTGGATAAGCGAATATGTTGGATAATAAGGAGAGATTAAGAAAAAGCCTATTAAACATCAAAATAGGTTATGATTTTACGAATTAAGCACCAAAACATCATGTTTAACAACAAATTTGACAGGAAAAAATAGTTCAATACGCAGTAATGTTATGTTGTAATTCCTGTATTTACGAATTTAGCACCAAAATATCACGATGTATTGAAAACATTGACTACAAAATTGCGTTGGATAATCCAGAACGTTGGATAAGCGAGTGTTGGATAAGTGAGACTCTACTGTAGTTAGAAACAGAAAGAATCAGTTCAACAGAAGGAGGTTTGGGGGGGATTTACGCTGAGTTTAGCAGCTGAAGCTGAGCAATGCAATGCTATGCCATGCAGATTTATTTTCTCTTATTTACTTATCTTAAAGTGTCATCTCTCTCAGAACCAAGGAGTGTTGGTGCCTCGCCAAACTACAACTCCCAGGATTCCACATCAGCTAAAGTCGTGTCAGACTGTATTGAAATCAGCCTTTAATGCAGGTTGGCTGGAAGAATCTGGAAACTGCAACAGCAAAGGAAAGAGATGACTAAGGGTGCATCTGCACTGCAGATGACATGGCTTTAATTATTTTGCCTCACTGCTCTGGGGTCCTGGGAATCAGAGTTTTGCAAAGAATCCCGGGAGCTGTCATTTTGCAATATGTTTTGACCAAGTCCACTAACTAATAATAACAATAATAGCAAAAATAACTTTATTCTTATATCCCACCCCATCTCCGCGAAGGGACTCAGGGTGGCTCACATGGGGGCCAAGCCCAGCAATACACAATATAATACAATCCCATGAATACATTTAAAGCATAGAAACATAAAAATATAAAACATATAATACATTAACACATACTCAAGCAATAGCTAATAGTCAGGCACGGTGAACATATTCCACTGGGGGCAAGGCAAATGTTGTCTTTGTGCAATATCTTATAAACCTCAATAATAATAATAATAATAATAATAATAATAATAATAATAATAATACACAGATAATAATACACAGATGGAACTGGACAATTTGGACAGAAAAACAAGAAAACTCATGACCATTCATCATTCACTGCACCCTCGCAGTGATGTTGACCGGCTATATCTGCCTAGAAAATCAGGGGGCAGAGGACTCTTACAAGTCAAACAAGCAGTCAAAGAAGAAGAACATGCCCTGGCAGAAGATGTCAAGCAAAGTGAAGAGCCTGCTTTGATTGAAGTCAAAAATCAGAAACTCCTCAAAACACAGCAGACAAAAAACCAGTACAAGAAAACCGCACTACAAACTAGAGCTGACAGCTGGCACAACAAAACATTGCATGGAAAGTTCCTTGACAAAATTGAAGGAAAAGCGGATAAGGAGAAGACCTGGCTCTGGCTCACGAATGGGACCCTGAAGAAGGAGACAGAAGGCCTGATCCTTGCAGCCCAGGAGCAAGCCATCAGGACAAAGACAATTCAGGCCAAGATTGAAAAATCAGCTGATGACCCAAAGTGCAGACTGTGCAAGGAAACCGATGAAACCATTGATCATATCCTCAGCTGCTGTAAGAAAATCGCACAGACAGACTACAAACAGAGGCACAACTATGTGGCCCAAATGATTCATTGGAACTTATGCCTCAAGTACCACCTCCCAGCAGCAAAGAACTGGTGGGATCACAAACCTGCAAAAGTCTTGGAAAATGAGCATGCAAAGATACTGTGGGACTTCCGAATCCAGACTGACAAAGTTCTGGAACACAACACACCAGACATCACAGTTGTGGAAAAGAAAGAGGTTTGGATCATTGATGTTGCCATCCCAGGTGACAGTCGCATTGATGAAAAACAACAGGAAAAACTCAGCCGCTCTCAGGACCTCAAGATTGAACTTCAAAGACTCTGGCAGAAACCAGTGCAGGTGGTCCCGGTGGTGATGGGCACACTGGGTGCCGTGCCAAAAGATCTCAGCCGCCATTTGGAAACAATAGACATTGACAAAATTATGATCTGCCAACTGCAAAAGGCCACCCTACTGGTATCTGCGCGCATCATCCGAAAATACATCACACAGTCCTAGACACTTGGGAAGTGTTCGACTTGTGATTTTGTGAAACGAAATCCAGCATATCTATCTTGTTTGCTGTGTCATAATATAATAATAATAATAATAATAATAATAATAATAATAATAATAATAATAATAATAATAATGTATATACTCGAGTATAAGCCTAGTTTTTTCAGCCCTTTTTTAGGATTGAAAAAAACCCTTTCAATCAGCAGGGTTTTCTCCCACCCTGGGCATTCCACAGGTATATATAGACTCCACTTGCCTCATTTCCAACCGACCTCTGAACAGACCTTTGAGGATGCCAGCCACAGATGCAGGTCAAATGTCAGGAGAGAATGCTACTGGAGCATGGCCACGCACCTCTAGATCTGGTTCCTTTGGAGTATCTGGGGAGGGAAAGACCTCATTACTGATCGATGTAACTGATTCAATAAAACTCTAGCTGCCCTGACTTTGCGTTCTTCTGTGATGGAGGTTTTAAATCCGAGGCTGGATGGACATCTGTCGGGAGGGTTTGTATTCCCAAAAGCCTTCCAAAGGGTTGGTGTCCTGTTTTGTCTTTGAAGAACAGCCTTAAAACACAGTGGTAAGTAAATGAAAATTTCTTTACTTCAGCAAAACATAAAAAATAGCACACTCAGTGGAATAATGCAAAATGCAGCAAGGAAGTCTCAGGGCAAACACAGTTCTTAGTCTCTGAAAAATTCCCAAATCAAATAAAGGTCTTACTTCAGACAAAGAAACAGCAATAAATCCTTTTTTTGTGTGTCAGGAGCAACCAGAGTTGCTTCTGGAGTGAGAAAATTGGCCGTCTGCAAGGACGTTGCCCACGGGACGCCCGGATGTTTGATGTTTTACCATCCTTGTGGGAGGCTTCTCTCATGTTCCCGCATGGAGCTGGAGCTGATAGAGGGAGCTCATCCACGCTCTCCCCGGGTGGGATTCGAACCTGGCAGCTTTCAGGTCAGCAACCCAACCTTCAAGTCACGAGGCTTTATCCCCTAGGCCACCGGAGGCTCCTAGTAATAAATTCTTAGAAGCAGTTTTCCAAATGCAGACGCGAAGCAGGCACAAGGGGAGCGAGGGCTTAGGCATTAGAGTCAGTTTGTTACCAGCAAGAGCTGGCTGCACCTGCTTCTAATTTATAGCCCTGAGTCCCCTCACAGCTGCTAGGGCAGTTCCTAATTACTTGGCTGCATTTCTGGCAGGTATTCTAGCTGAACGTCTCTGCTCTGTTTCCTTTCGCCTTTCCTGAAATGTAGGTACTTGCAAAATCTCAGATTCCAACTCACCTTCAGATTCACGAATGCTTTCCTGCTCCCCTTCCCCTTCTGAAGAAGAGGAATCCCTAACAGTTGGATTGGATGACATTTGGGGATCCCTTCCGTTGCTACGGCTTCATGTTTGTATGGTTCCCTGTCAGCTTGGAGGACCACCACTGTAAGCGACAAAAGACAACACAAGAAACCCCAAAGAAGGACCCTTTTCGTCACGAATCCCTCTCCGCCGCCTTTTTATTTTTAGCAGCCTCGAAACAGCGTTGCCTTATAAAGATTTCATCAGTGGCATTTGGAAAAAGGGCCTTTGTGGCTCCCCGGGGCTGATGCAAAGCCGGGGACGGGGACACGGAGGTTTTCTATCTAAATGGCCGCCTGGCTGTGAGCACCGCAGCCGGACTCATGATTTATTTACGTGCTTTTCTGATCTGCGAACTGTCCGGCTGGAAGCCAGCTATTCTTTCCCTCCTCCATCCTTCGCGTCCTGCTGCAAATTGGATTTTAAAACTGGGAAGTTAAAGATACATTGTGGAGAGAACCTTGAATTAAGGCCAAGATGCTTCTGGACTCAAATGCAAAATTTAGAAGCGAGCTCTCATCTGAGGCCCCAACTACTCTGCCATATAATGAAGTTTCAAACTGCTTTATATGATCAATGTAGATTCATATAATGCAGTTAGCAGCATTTAACTGCATTATATGGTCATATAGATGGGGTCTGGGCCTAACTTGCAGGGACATTGGGAGGATACGGGGGTTGAATGAAAAGTAATGCCTCCACCTTCGTAACTCCTCAACAGATTTTATTTATTTATTTTATTTATTTATTAGACTTATATACCGCTACTCCCAATTTGGCTCGGAGCGGTTTACAGAAATAGATTAAAACAATACACTTAGCTTTAAAATAACAATAAAAACAACAATAAAAACAACAATAAAAACAGACATAGCCCCGAGTTTTTCACCCATTGAAAGCTTGTCGGAAGAGCAAGGTTTTGCAGGCTTTCCGAAAGGCAAGTAGGTCTCGGGTGGTTCGAGTTTCCACTGGCAAGGCATTCCATAAATGAGGGGCTACAATCGAGAAGGCTCTCGGCCTAGTAGAAGACAAATGATAAGTCCATATGTTAAGGATTTCAAGCAAATTTTGGTCTCCGGACCGAAGATGGCAGTCCTGGTCTGCGGCAGGTCCTGGCTTGTTCAGGAGACTCTCCTCTACAGTTATTCCAATTGGCAGGAAGCCTTAGCATTGAACGGTTGTGTTGTTAAAATGTGAAGTATGGAACCCTGTGCAGATGGTCAGTCAATGTGACTTAAACAACGTGCAATCATTGAATTCCTGACAGTAGTGCAATCATTGAATTCCTGACAGTAATGGAGCAGCTCTTGGATATTTTATTTAAAGACCCTAAAAATCCCTTACCTAGATGACCCTTACTCAAAAATCTTGTTTTTCCATGAAAGTGTTGACAGGACATGTTCTGCCTGACATTTGCTCTTTGCTCACAATATATGGTCATGCAAACTGCAGTAATGATTTGGCTGCCCGGATGATGCATACGTGGGATGAACTATGAACATGTCACCTGAGGATAGTGCATACGTGAAGCAAACTATGGACACTTCACCTAATGAGTAATGAGTTATATAAGTTACAAGGCAACTACGCATGTCCAAAAGGATTATAATAGTCAGCAAATTCCATTGTCAGTTAGCTTTCTGCGCATGCTCCTGTAAAATTGTATAAATTAGAAAGCCACTACAGGCAAGGTGTGGCATTGCGTTTTCTGGGCATTAGCTAACATTGTCATCTGCTCTTGGCCAAAAGTAAGCTATCTTGAAGACAACTTCTGCTGTCAGTCTGCTTTCTTCACCCGCGTCCAAACGAAATTCTGCAACAACAGGAGAAGGTGTCACCCCAAAGAAGATTCCTCAGAGAATGCAAGCTATTTATGGGGATTGTGTTGATGTGAGTGCTGTGCGTTGTTGGGTGAGTCAGTTTAAAGATGTTGAGGTGGGAACATCTGACTTGCGTGCAAACAAAGAGTTGGGCGTCCTGTGACAGCAACCACTGAGTTTCACAAGCAAAAGGTTGAGAGACTGATTCAGGACGATTTTCGTATCACTCAGAGAGAAATTTCAAGCATCATCGGCATTTCACAAGAACGTGGGTCACATTATTGCTTTGCTTGGCTGTGGGAAGATCTGTGAACGATGGGTCCTGTGAGACGTCGGTTGCGGAAACAGAGTGTCGACTTCTTCCGTGGCGGTTTCAGAAAACCTGTTCATTGTTGGCAAAAATGTATCCAACTGTCTGGTGATTATGTGAAAAAGTGAATAGTGGTTGTTAAAGAGCACATTCAAAGGATCATTTCTGCGTTTGATTTATTAAAATATTCCCATCCAAACCCAAGTAACGAAGGTGGAGGTATTACTTTTCGTATTTAGTCCAACCAAAGTGCCATAGGAGTATAGTATCTAGATCACGATATTTTAGTATACATTACTGATGGTCAGAACTGTTTGACAATGGGATATAAACAAAGGCCGAGTGGTATTCCTGAATGTCAGAATGGGGTTGGATTGGATGGCCTTTGGGGTCCCTTCCAATGATCTGATTCTATGCAACAGTTTGGTATTGGGAAGGGCAGGAATTGGTCCCTTCCTCTCCTCTCTTCCAGGATTCCGTAGCAGGGAGCCATGGCATTTAAAGTGGTGTCAAACTGTGTCAATTCTACAGTGTAGACTCACCCCTGTCGAAATGTAAGAGACTCGTCCCTGAGTTCGTTTAATGCATTCGAAGGGAGGAAAAAGAGAATTCCAAAAGAGTGAAAAAAAGAGAGAAAACAAGCCTTTTATTGTTATCATAGCTAATGATAAGGCAAAACAGCCGTACCATGCAAATGACATCTGCAAAGTGTGTTGCAGTTAACAAAGAATACATATCTTGGCTTATCTAAAATTGACCAATTGCTGATGGTCTTCCTCACCTTCCACACCTATTTTGGCACTGAACCATGATTCAAATCAATGGCTGTGATGCAAACCTGGACTCCAAATCCCACCTCCAGTGTCAAGGGCTGTCTTTGCTCCACTTGCTACTCCTATTTTAGGACCTTTTGCATTAATATGGATCATGTTGATCCTTTTTTAAAAAAAATACTTTTTATTAAAGATTTTCTAAATATTTGTACAGCAAAAGAGTGGGAAAATTATTTATAGAAAAGTTTGAAAAAGAGAAAAGAAAAAGAAAGAAAAAAGTGAGAGAAAAGGAGAGAGAGAGAAAAAAAAGGGTATTGAGCTTCCGTTCATCTCTTATTTCTGTCCATTATTCGTCAAGTCTATTTATTTTCAGTTCTCTCCCTTTTGTTTATAAAATTTTGGATTTTATTTTTTCTCTTAAGGATTGTACGTCGTCTTCATATGTTCTTCAAATGCTGACCAATCAGTCTGTTTTACTCCCTTGCCAGTGTTCTTCTTCAATAGAAACGTTAATTGATCCATATCTGTAACACTCCTGGGCAGCGCGAACACCGGAAACCAACACAGAGGCCAATAAACAATCTAATATCTTTATTAAAGCAATTAAAGTTCCAAACAAAAATAAGCAGAATAGATAGTCAAGAAGTTGACCTTTTGGAAAAGATCAAAATTAGTCCAATAGATGATAGTCTTATGTCCAGTATTAGAGTCCAAAGTCTAAAATCCAAAAACCGAAACACACTCAAACTCAATGGCAGTTTGAGTGGGGAAAACAGCAAAGTTCCTCAGGAAAGTTCTTGAAGTAAAGGTCCAGAACAAGGGTTCAAGGTAAGGCTAAGGCTGTTTGTGATGGATCTGAAACGCAGTCCAAACTTGGCAAGGAAACAGATGCAACGCCCGGTCTACTAGAGAGTAAGTGCACCAGCAGGCCGCCTGGAAGCTCAGGATCAAGAGACGATGTATTCTTCAGTCAGAAGTTAAGTTGACACCGCAACAGAGATTCTCGGTGCAGAACTTTTATTGAAGTTCAAGAGCTCCCCCAAAGCAGGTGCTTGACTCCCCAAATCTCCCCAAGAGAAACGAGCTGCTAACAACAACGCGCCAGATGCCTGCCTCCCCAATTCTTCCCAAGAGAACGGGCTTAGCCACAATCACCTCGCTCTGCTAATCTCACACCTTAAACTTTGTCTTTGAGAGCGGTCTGTTTTGAGGAAAGCCCTTCTATCAAACACTAAACTCTCTGGAGATCCGGGGAGAGCCGGCACCGTCTCAAGGGCATCCCTAATTGGCTCTGGCATGGAAATGTCAACAGGAGACATCTGGTAAGGGATTGAATCTTGCTGAGGTGGGAAAAAACCCAAATCCTCTTCAGTTTGGTCAGTAATGGCTGCGGGATCAGGGGCCAAAGGTGCCTGAGACATCACAATATCCTTTATTTCCCATACTTTATTTAACCAGTCCTCTCTCTCAGGACGATATTCCTGCTTCCACATCTTTGCATAAACCATTCTTGCTGCTGTAGATAGGAAGGTTATTATCTTTTCTTTATTAATGTCATTAAAAATGTCCTTATCCAAAATACCCAAAAGATAGATCTCCGGTTTAATTGAGTAGTTCATTCTTAGTATTTTTTTGGCTTTCATTGTGTACCATACATATCTTGGCTTATCTAAAATTGACCCATTGCTGATGGTCTTCCTCACCTTCCACACCTATTTTGGCACAGGACCATGATCAGGGCCGGCCCCACTCATGCGGCAGCTGACGCCGCCGCCTCGGGCGCAGGCCCGGGGGGGCGCCGTCAGGCTGGGCGGGAGGCGGGGCACCGCCCTGACGGTGCCCCGCCTCCCGCCCAGTGCGCCCTGGCCCGTCTGGCCTGCTAGAAAAGGCCAGACGGGCGAGCGGGAGTAGCGTGGGAGGCGGGGCCAGCTCTGACGCCGCTCCCCCCCCCCGCCCAGCGTGCCTTGGCCCTGCCTCCCACGCAGCGTGGGAGGCGGGGCCAAGGCACGCTGGGCGGGGGGGGGGGGGAGCGGCGTCAGAGCTGGCCCCGCCTCCCACGCTACTCCCGCTCGCCCGTCTGGCCTTTTGTAGCAGGCCAGACTCAGCGGAGGTTTCTCCAGGCCGCAATTGCGGCCTGGAGGAACCTCCGCTGAGTCTGGCCTGCTACAAAAGGCCAGACGGGCGAGCGGGGGTAGCGTGGGAGGCGGGGCCAACTCTGGCCCCGCCCCCCGCCCAGCGTGCCCTGGCCCCGCCTCCCACGCTGCGTGGGAGGCGGGGCCAGGGCACGGGGGGCGGGGCCAACTCTGGCCCCGCCCCCTCACTATTCGCCCTGGCCCCGCCTCCCACGCAGCGTGGGAGGCGGGGCCAGAGCACGCTGGGCGGGGCCAGGGCGCCGGTGGCGGGGGCGCTTTTCAGCACCCCCGCTTTACATAAAAAAATATCTCCGGCCGGCCCTGACCATGATTCAAATCAATGGCTGTGATGCGAACCTGGACTCCAGATCCCACCTCCAGTGTCAAGGGCTGTCTTTGCTCCACCTGCTACTCCTATTTTAGGACCTTTTGCATTAATATGGATCATATTGATCCCGAAATGCCCCCATCCGAGCCCCAGGGAACAAACCTCTCTGCTTTGAGGGAGGGAAACGCAGCAGAAAGTCGTCCCTGGAAATAGATGCCTCCTCCGCCTCCACCTCCTTCTGTTCCTGTCCAAATATTCTTGTCCCATGAATTATTCAAGCGGCCGCTAATAGAAACTCAAGCCTTGGCCAGCTCCGGAGCGTTTGGCAAAACGCAGTCGTGATGGACTCGAGCTGGCCGGTGTCGCATTCAAAGGCAACCTATTGTGTGTGTTTGTGTATATTTGGCTTCCCTTCACCCCAATTAGGCCAATTTGTCACTTTGCACGAGGCACGACGAGGCTTCCAGCAAATGCTCGCGGCTTTATTGAGACCACGGAACTCACTGTCACAAGATGTTCTTCAACAGAGAACAATTCGTGACAGATGGAATTATTCACACAATCATAGAAATAGAATTGGAAGGAGACCCCAGAGGCCATCTAGTCCAACCCCTATTGCTCAGCGTAGGATCCCTAATTTAAGCATCCCTAGCATTACTTACCTTTTGCTGCTGTTTGCTGTGCAGAAAATGCTGATTTCTAGGCAAAAAAAAAACCACTTGAAGAATAATAACAATAATAACCAGTCATGGGCAAACTTCGACCCTCCAGGTGTTTTGGACTTCAACTCCCACAATTCCTAACTGTCGGAACACAGGTGCCTTAAACCTAACCGGCTGTTAGGAATTGTGGGAGTTGAAGTCCAAAACACCTGGAGGGCCGAAGTTTGCCCATGACTGATAATAACAATAATGATGATGTTGTTGATTAATAATATGTGACCCATTTGAAACTGCATTGTATAGTTCTACACTGACCATGTAATGTAATTTCATGCTTTGTATAGCTGTATAGATGGGGCCATTGAGCCATAGAGGACCAAGCTGTGGTGCACACTCAATACTCAGTTTAAATAAAAGATTTATTGTCACTCAAAAACAGGCTCAGAGACACTTAAGTGCAGTGTCTCTGACCAAAACTCAAAATATAAACCCAAACTGGGCTCCAAAAGGAAGAACGGAAAATAATCCGGATTATATGGATGGATAATCCAGATTTAGATGCAGTCAACGGAACTGGCAGCAAACAGCGCTGAAGCAGCCTTCCTGGTACTCAGAGGGTAAACAAAACTAGTCAGTAGGCTTGCTCAAATAATTCGATTTTCCCGTTACCCGTTATTAATTCGTTATTTTCGTTTGTTTTGAAGCAATATAGAACCTTGGTTGTCCACACGTCTGGATATCGCGGTTTCGAATCGCGAGAGGCCGTTTTTTCTTATTTCTTCGTTTTTTTCGTTAGGAAAAAAAAGCTTTTGCAAATCACCCAAACTCCTTTCCTTTTGCCCCTCAGCCAATGGGAGGCTCAGCCAATGGGAGGGGGCGAGGGGGAAGGAGGCCGAGGAGGAGGAGGAAGATGGAGGGGGGAAATGGCCGCCGCCGCCGCCTCGCCTCAGCTCAGGCCTGGAGAGACCGAGAGGGGCCCGGCGGTGAGGAGGAAGAGGCCCGGGATGCGAGGGGGTGTGGGCCAGGCCCGTCCTCGGCTGCTCCCAGGGGCCCAGATTCGCACCCTCCCTCCCCCCAATACAGGTCTCCAGTCCATACCACGCTACATGAACTTGAATGGATACTGTGGTTGTGTTGTCGAAAGCTTTCATGGCCGGGATCACACTGTTGTGGTATGTATTCCGGGCTCTATGGCCATGTGCCAGAAGCATTCTCTCCTGACGTTTCACCCACATCTGTGGCAGACATAGAGGTTTTGACGTCTGTGCGAAGCTAGGCAAGTGGGGTTTATATATCTGTGGAAGGTCCAGGGTGGGAGAAAGAACTCTTGTCTGTGGGAGGCAAGTGTGAATGTTGCAATTGGTCACCTTGATTAGCATTGAATAGCCTTGCAGCTTCAAAGCCTGGCTGCTTCCTACCTGGGGGAATCCTTTGTTGGGAGGTATTAGCTGGCCCTGATTGTTTCCTGTCTGGAATTCCCATTTTCTGGGTGTTTCTGGGAAGGTAATGGCACTCCATGTAGTCATGCCGGCCACATGACCTTGGAGGTGTCTATGGACAACACTGGCTCTTGGGCTTAGAAATGGAGATGAGCACCAACCCCCAGAGTCAGACATGACTGAACTTAACGTCAAGGGATACCTTTACCTTTACCTACACACACACACACACACACACACACACACACACACACACACAAGCAGGGACTATATATACACACAATATATATCACACACACACCAATTTAACAAAGTTTCAGCCACAAAAACAAAGTTTCTGAAGTAGAACAATGACTTTCACAGTAAAGACAACCCAATTTAACAGGAAATAAGACTTTCAAACCAGGAACAGATTTCTGCAATTATTAAAAAATGGTTTATTATAAAAGCTATGAAAATTTGCCAAAAATCAGAGGATAAGGGAAACGTTCCACATTTTGGTGAGCTATCAGTGTTAAATGTGTTCTACCACTGTACCAAGTTTGAAGAAGATCACTAAAAAAATGAGGGCGGGAGAGCCCCCTAAGTCCCTCCCCTTCGGGCTGTTTTTGGGCCACCGCGCATGCGCGTCCGCCATTAACGAATTAATTTAGAAAATAACGAATTTTCGTTAATTTCGAAAAATTTTGGGGGCCAAATTCGTTATTAGCAACAAAAACGAAAAACTGCCCCCTCTAGTTTTGAAACGAGTTTAGAATCAAATTTTTCATGGATCGATCAAGCCTACTAGTCAGGGTTCAAAAGGCAGCAGAACAAAAGAAACAAACTAACGATGTTCTCAAGGTCTTTTCACAAGCCATGGTTGAGTCAACCGAGAGCCAGGAGCAGGGACAGCAACAGCTAATCCAAAAGGTTGCTTTCTGAAGAGGGAAACCCAAGCCGAAGTGAAGACAAACCGAAGTCAGGAAGGGAGAAAGCTGCAACTGCGATTAGCCAATCCAAGCGTCGTTGCCGGAGGTCGTCAAACAGAGCCGAAGTCACCAGTCCAAAGGTCCAGGGAGGGAGAAAAGCACACTCACGACAGTCCAGTCCAAATGCAAGAATCACAGGAACCAGGAACACCAAGCTGTAGAGCCAGAACCCAAAGCCCAACAGGAAAAACAGGCAGCGACAAACCTATGCCAAAACGACACTTTGCCTTCTGCAAAGGATCCCCATTTCAGACCCTACTTTTATCTTACACATCATTATCTGAAGATGAGCTGGCCTCCACCCCATCATCACCCCCCACAGCTGTTCCTGTTGTTACACGTGAACCCCGCCCATCATCCTTCCAACTCTTCCATCTTCTGTCAAGACTTAGGTCTCCCCATGCCCCGGGTGTAACAGCTGTTTGCCAATCCTCCTGTCCCGAAAACCCCACAAACGTATCACCAGAAGTCGGCTCTGCAAACACATCCCTCATTTCTTGAACCTAGTCCAATCCGATGTGCCCTCTACACTTCGTCACTCCCAGACCCATCATCCCCAGATAAACCCAAAAACGACTCCTCCTCTGTGGGAGCAGTAAGTATTTCCCGGAGCTTCTTCCTCTCCCGTTCCTCATCTGATTCCTGCTCCCGAGTAACCCTCTTAGTTCCTCTATTCATATCCATCCCGTCTCCTTCTTCAATCATTGACTCCTCATCACTTGAAAACCCTTCAAACGTGTCTTCCTCAGAAGGTGCCATAAGTATCTCCTGGATCTGTTTCCTTTGTTGTTCCTCATCTGGCACCTGCTCAAGATTACCTCTTTTCCTCCTACTAGTACTTCTACTACCGTTTGTAATATTGCCAGGAGACTCAACTACAACACTAACAGCCGGTAGGCTGCTAGGAATTGTGGGAGTTGAAGTCCAAAACACCTGGAGGGCCAAAGTAAGAACACTAATGATGATGATGAAGAATATGTGACCCATTTGAAAGTGCATTGTGTAGGTCTACACTGACCATGTAATGTAATTTCAAAGTGCTTTGTATAGCCGTATAGATGGGGTCATCGAGCCATAGAGGACTGAGCTGTGGTGCAGCTGGTTAGTAGCCAGCTGCAATAAATCATTACTGACCGAGAGGTCATGAGTTCAAAGCCAGCCCATGTCAGAGTGAGCTCCCGACCATTAATAGTCTAGCTTTCTGTTGACCTATGCAGACTGAAAAACAGTTTATTTATTATTATTATTATTATTATTATTATTATTATTATTATTATTATTTATTACAATATTTATATCCTGCCCTTCTCACCCATAGGGGACTCAGTTGCATCTGTTGAGTAGGAAATTTAGGTACCGCTTTATGCGGGGAGGCTAATTTAACTAATTTACGATACTATTAAAAAATAGGTCCAGCAGTGTGTGGAAAGGAATGAGGAAGTACTCCATCAAGGACTCGGTGTCACAGTGGATGATGAAGCAGCAGCTCCCCCTGTGGCCGGAATCAAGCAGACCCTCGTGAAGCCGGAAGCTGGAAAATGTTAAATTGCCTTTGTGTCTGTTTCTGTATGTTGTATGTCTAATGATGGCATTGAATGTTTGCCATGTAGATGTGCATTGTGATCCGTCTTGAGTCCCCTTCGGGGTGAGAAGGGAGGAATATAAATACTGCAAATAAATAAATAAATAAATAAATAAATGAATAAGTAAGTGTGTCCTCATTCCCCCTCAATTCCTCCAAACAGACATTTTACAGAGAGGTTTAGTCATGATGGCTTTTCAGTTCCCACAAAGCTGGTATTCTCTGTTTTGCAGGGCTTCCTATTTTAGCACCTTGTTTTAAAGATCTCTCTTACTTTGTGAAGGAGAGGAACTTCACGGCTGATAGGAACACGATGATTCCGGCCATTAGCAACTTAGCACGAGGCCTTTAGTGGAAACGCTTTGCCCTCCCTGCCCTCAATTCGTGACTTTACTGAGTGGCTTATTATGCTGAGGTCTGCAAAGCTTCAGAGCTTCGGTTACATGCAAAATGGCCTTCCGGACTATCAAGTCGCCACTCTTGTACGAGGCAAACCTGTGACCCAGTGCATCTCCTTCCCTCCCTTCCCACAAAGGCAACTATCTAGAATCGTGCAATTTTGTTGATTTGCAAAAGATGATATTAACCAACTATACCCAGGTGATTCCATAGCATTGAGTCGTAACATAGTGATTTCTAAGGTTGTGCATGGATCCGTTTTTCAAAACTGGCTCCAGCTATTTCGGCTCTTTCGGCCAACCATAATGACACAGGCTCCACTGCCATTTTTTTCTGTCCACAACAGACAACATGGCTTGCCCAAAATGACTGCTTTCTGTTTCATTTGGCTACACATGAAGCGCTTGTCAGGAAACGGTTAAATTGATGAACATTCACCTTCCATCTCAATTCCCTTCTTCTCTGCGATCTAGAAATCTGCTTAGTCGCACATAAATAAATCCACACCTCTCTGCTGTCGTTCTTATATTTATTGAAGTAACTACAATACTTACATAGCTTTGCCGGAGCATAACATCTAAGTATCGACATGATCAATGGCCACGAGCGAAGCTCACTATCTCTCAACTGTCACCACCCACATTCCAGAGCAGTGACAAATGCCCTGTTATGTATCCGGAAACTTCACACTGTTTCCCTCTAGCAATAAATCTCTACTCTATGCATTTAACTCTTACACTACTGGAATGCTGCATTACATGACACATTACAGGCACACACAAACAGTTTGCTTTAACCATAAGTGAAAATTTCAAAGCCGGGTTTCCCTGTGAGCCCTGCCTGCCTGTTGAGCCAATCACAACAGAAGAATGGCACGACGGATCTTTTAGCCAAACTCGGCTTCCATGTTTCTGTTGTGAGCAGGATTCTGAAAGGCTGTAGGAGTTTTTGTGCCTAGAAATACAAAGCCTGTCCCTGCCTCTATGTTTTCTCCCTCTATTTACCAGTTGTCAATCAGTCTGGTTGACATCAAATTGGTTTTCTTGATGTCCAACTGCATCCCGGCTTTTGCCCTTTCTTCTTTCATTCACCTTGGTGAGAAGGCTCCTCAGCTCCTTCTCGCTTCCAGACATCAGAGTGGTATCATCTGCATATTTAAGGTTGTTAACGTTTCTTTCAACAATTTTAACTCCGGCCTTGGATTCCTCAAGCCCCGCATGTCGCATGATGTGTTCTGCGTACAAGTTGAATAGGGAGGGTGAGAGGATGCAGCCCTGATGTCCGCACTCCTTTCCCAATCTGGAACACGTCTCCTCTTCTGTGGTCTGTTCTTACTGTGGTTACTTGGTCTTTACACAGATTCCTCAGGAGACAGACAAGGTGGCTTGGTATCCCCATCCCACCAAGAACTTGCCACAGTGTACTATGATCCACACAAGACAAGACTTGGTTCACTTAAAACAACATTGCGAACAAAGGGGATGGGTTAATTGGAGACCTTGTTAACTGAAGCATGCCTGTATTTATCTATCTATTTAAATATTTATGCTCCACAATAAATGACATGATCTCAGAGCAGTGTGCATTACAATCGGTTTATCGATTTGGAAATCAGAAGCGTCTCAGGAAAGGAGGAAGGTGTTGTCGTTTCATCTGTATCATCATCACACCGTGAATGTATTTATATCACAGTTCACAGTCTCAATAGCAAGCACGGGTAAACTTCAGCCCTCCCTCTCTTTTCCTTTCCTCTTCTTCTTTTTCTTCCTCTTTTTCTTCCTCTTCCTCCTCTTTTTCTTTGTCTCTTCTTCCTCCTCCTCTTCTTCCTCTCCTTCTTCTCCTCCTTTTTGCAACTCTTCTTCTCTGAAATAAAAAAGATCTCTCCAAAGTCCTAGCTTTCTCTGCTCAGAAAATGAGAGGACTCTAAGAGATCGATAAAACCCTCCGGAGAATTGCATGGCAAGGGCTCAAGCGCACACTGAAAGAAAGAAAAAAAACTACCCAACAACATGTTAATGGAATATTTGAGCCCGAAGTGCCCTTCCTCATATGATTTGGCCAAAAGTTCATTTGGGTGAGTTAGGATGGGTCTCAAAAAGCCCACGGTAATCCTGTTGGAGTGGGTGGCACCAAGGAATCTTTTCTGGGTTTGCAAGACAAGAAAAGAATGGCCAGTGCAGAATTTTATGGGCCGGAGTTGATCTTGTCTCTGCAATTGCCTGCCTGCAATTTCCACAAAGACTCAATATACGCTCATAAATATGAAAAAGGCACAGAAGCAGAGGGCTGGGAGGCACATTCCTGATAAAGATGCCTGCTTAAGCATTATTTCCGAAGCCTAACATAATGGGAAGTAGGTCCGTGGCCAGGCTACTCATCATTGCCTGCTGACAAGGAGAAAACGGCCAGCTGGGACTTGAAAGCAAAGGAATAGGAGGGACCTCTGAGGGACATCTAGACCATGCCTTTGATGCTGAAGCAATACTTAGGACAGCCTCAGAGACATAAAGAGACATTTCCCCTTCTGTTGCAAGCCATTGCTTTGGGAGGGAATGCAAACCACTGTGTCTAGAGATGCCCTGTTTTGTCTTTTAAGAACGTCCTTAAAACACTATGGTAAGTTAATGAAAACTGCTTTACTTCAGCAAAACATAAAGAACAGCTCACTCAGTGGAATAATGCAAAAGGAAGCAAGGAAGTCTTACGGCAAACACAGTTCTTAGTGTCTGATAAATTCCCAAATCAAATAACAGTCTTACTTCAGACAAAGAAACAGCAATAAATCCTTAGGAGTAGTTTCCCAGATGCAGGCTCGAAGCAGGCACAAGGGGAGCGAAGACATTAGAGTCAGTTTGTTACCAGCAAGAGCTGACTGCACCTGCTTCTGCTTTATAGCCCTGAGTCCCCTCCCAGCAGCTAGGGCAGTTCCTCATTACTCAGCTGCATTTCTGGCAGTTATTCTAGCTGAACGACGTATCTGCTCTGTTTCCTTTCGCCTCTCCTGAAATGGGGGTACTTGCAAAATCTCCTTCTCAGATTCCAACTCACCTTCAGATTCATGAACACTTTCCTGATCCCCTTCCTCTTCTGAAGAAGAGGAAACCCTATCAAGAGATACGTTTCAAGAGGGAGACATGTACACGTTGTCAGTAAAAATGCACAGATATAGGATGTGCGAAATCCGCCTTGGAAACATCCATGGGAAAGGGATCTGGGAGTGTGTTGTCGAAGGCTTTCATGGTCAGAATCTCTGGGTTGTTGCGAGTTTTTGGGCTATATGGCAATATTCCAGTAGTATTTTCTCCTGACGTTTCACCTGCATCTGTGGCTGGCATCCTCAGAAGTCTGTGGAAATGATGTTAGTGGAGTGTGTGTATATCATAGAATCATAGAATAGTAGAGTTGGAAGAGACCTCATGGGCCATCCAGTCCAACCCCCTGCCAAGAAGCAGGAAATTGCATTCAAAGCATCCCCGACAGATGGCCATCCAGCCTTTGCTTAAAAGCCTCCAAGGAAGGAGCCTCCACCACGGCCCCGGGGAGAGAGTTCCACTGCCGAACAGCCCTTCTCACAGTGAGGAAGTTCTTCCTGATGTTCAGGTGGAATCTCCTTTCCTGTAGTTTGAAGCCATTGTTCCGTGTCCTAGTCTGGTGGTGGGAGAAAGAACCCTTGTCTATTTGAAGCAAGTGTGAAAGTGTGAGTCCTCTTTGGGGGAGATAAAGCGGGGTAGTGATGATGATGATGATGATGATGCAATTAGCAAGCTTGAATAACATTGAGTAGCTCTTGAGCCCCGTGAAGTTTCTGAGGAAGAGGAAGGGGACTTTTTGGTGGAGTCTGAGGTTTTTACTTCTGAGCCGATTACTTCTGTAGGGGGGAAAACGAAGTGTTCCTTCTGATGATGGGAATGTTTCAGTTAGATCTGTTGTTAGGGAAACAGAAAGTGATTCTCATGAGAATCTGCCAGGGATTGACTCTGAAAAGAATGTGGAGGAGGCAGGAGCCCTGCCTATAACTCAAATATTACGGTTAAGAAGAGATAGAACAGAGACAAATTCATTGTTCCCAGAGGCTGAAACATAAGCAAAGGGAACCCAGGTGTGGGAAAGCCTGATGTAATGGGTAAGAATTAGAATTCTTAAGCATTTTGAGATAATGTTCATTGGGAGAGCAATGTTGGATTTTCATGGGTAAAGTTGTCTGTTCCAAACTCTGAATTAGGAGTTCTGATCTTTGGTTCTGTATCTTGCTTTCTGGTTTAAGATCAATGCCTCTTGATTGGATTACAATTCTTGGTTAAAGTTTTCAAGCCTTTGGATCTAGTTATGCTTTAAGTGTCGAAACCCCTGGATCACAGTTTCTTGTTTTTCCCTTTTGGGATTTAAGGGATTCGTATTCAGAGTTGGTCTCTGCTATTTCTTAAGAGCAAGAATATTAAGCTTATGGATATAACTTTGAAAATCTGGGTTTTGATTGTACCTTAGTGATTGCTTAGTCTGCTGATTTTGGAATGACTTTTGGATTATTGCTTACTCATGTTTGAAACTGCATTTTCTATTATATACTGTTCTCTTAATAAACTTATTACTTATTGTTGAACTTTGTGGTGTTTGGGTGAAAAGGAGTCATGCAGGCGGCTGGGCTGCAACAATAGCCATGAAGTTTGCAAAGTCAGTCAGTGAGGGTTATCTGTATAGAGGTAGTCTGGCCTCATGTTAGGGATTCCTCTTCTTCAGAAGAGGAAGGAGAGCAGGAAAGTGTTCATGAATCTGCAGGTGAATTGGAATCTGAGGAGGAGATTTTGCAAGGACCCACTTTTCAGGAGAGGTGAAAGGAAACAGAGCAGAGACGTCGTTCAGCTAGAATAGCTGACAGAAATGCAGCTGAGTAATTGGAACTGGCCATGCAGCTGTGAGGGGACTCATGGCTATAAAGCAGAAGCAGGTGCAGCCAGCTCTTGCTGGTAACAAACTGACTCTTTGCTCCCCTTGTGCCTGCTTCGAGTCTGCATCTGGGAAACTGCTCCTAAGGATTTATTGCTGTTTCTTTGTCTGAAGTAAGACTGCTATTTGATTTGGGAACTTTTCATAGACTAAGAACTATGCTTGCCCTAAGATTTCCTTGCTTCCTTTTGCATTATTCCACTGAGTGTGCTGTACTTTATGTTTTGCTGAAGTAAAGCAGTTTTCATTTACTTACCACAGAGTTTTAAGGCTGTTCTTGCAAGACAAAACAGGACATCTCTGTCACCTGGAGACATCCTCTGCTTGGGAGGTGTTAATTGGCACTTGGTTGTTGTCTGTCTGGAATTCCACTGTTTTGTGTTCTTTATTTATTGTCTTGATTCTGGTGTTTATTAATACTGGTAACCAGATTTTGTTTATTTTCATGGTTTCCTCCTATCTGTTGAAATTGTTCACGTGCTTGTAGATTTCAGTGGCTTCTCTGCCTTCAGGCAACAGAGCTCCAGATGCTCCAGATACCTAATACTATTCAAGCTTGCTAAGTGCAACATTCACACTTGCTTCAAACAGACGAGGGTTCTTTTTCCCACCCTGGACATTATTCCACAGATAAAGTACTCCACAGAACTTTGAAGATGCCAGCCACAGATACAGGCAAAATGTCAGGAAATGATGCCGCTGGAACATGACTAGACAGCGAGGAAAACTCATAGCAACCCACAGATCTGGAATTCTTTGCAGAAGTTTCAAATTGCATTCATTTGGCAGTACAGATGCACCCTAAATCTGTGAAAAATACAACAATGCTTTTGCCTTCCTCAATGCAGGATCTGAGCCCTCCAAATCTTCTACAAGATCCGGACAGATATGAAATATGGGAAGTTAAATATAGAAGTTCACCCAGGATTCATCCTGCTGACATTGAGTGTCAGGTATCCGATGCTGCCGAAGAGGCCGGTGTCAGGCCCTGGATGGTGCAGCTCGCCATTCTCTTTCATCCGAAGCTTAAAAGGACCCCGAGGCCGATAAGGAGAGAGTCAAGCAGAAAGCAGGACTCGCCTTTTCCGCTTCCGAGGGCTCATTTGGGGATTTCTTTCCCTCTTTTTTCCTTCCTATTTAAATCAGGGCTTTGTTCAAGACCGCTGCGGGAGATACTTCTGCCGGACCGGAGCAAACATTGGGCGGATTTTCCAAATTACTTCTCCGTCCGACGTGAGTGGCTCTGGCAGGGTTACGCAATGCATGTGGGGGGCTGCAGTGGGGTCTCCCTTTGGGGTCATGACTGTTTTCTTCTTGGAAATAATAGGACCCATTTGCAACATCTTGATGGCATGGCTGGGCAAGGCTGACAGGAGCCTGTTTGCTCAGCCACATGGCCAGAAAGAAAGAAAGAAAGAAAGAAAGAAAGAAAGAAAGAAAGAAAGAAAGAAAGAAAGAAAGAAAGAGTATATAAAATACTAATTAAAGACATAGAAAAAAAAAGAAAAGCTTAACATTAAGAGAATCATGGGAGGAGGAAGTAGGAACAAAAATAACGGAAAAAGAATGGGAGGAAATATGGAAAACAAGACAATTAAAAAACATGTCAATTAGAATAAAAGAAAATTATTATAAACTAATTTGGAAGTGCCCTTGGGGTGTGGCGGCATATAAATTTAAATAATAAATAAATAAAATAAAAGTGGTATTCTTCTATTTAACACTGAGAAGGTTAAATATTATGAATAAGAATAATAATGAAAAATGCTGGCGAGGGTGCCAGGAAATTGGAACCTACATGCATATGTGGTGGGATTGTAAACATGTAAAAAGTTTTTTGGGAGTTGGTTATAAGGGAAATAGAAAATATTATGAATATAAAAATTAGAAGGAATCCAGTGGAAATATTACTTTTAATTAAAAAAGAGGATGAGAAAGATAAAAGGGGAAAAATTTCATAGACATGCTATTAACAGCAGCTAGATTATTAATTGCAAAATATTGAAAAGGAGAAATGAAAATGCAAATTAATGAATGGTATAAAGAAGTTTGGAGAATGGCACTGAATGACAAGCTAACATCAAATTTAAAAGTAAAGAAGGGATTATGGAAAAAACATGATTTCGAAAGTATTTGGAGAAAATTTCAAGAAAAAATATTGGAAAAAGAAGATGGAACTTTTGGTGGGACTTCAGAAGAAGATGGCTCTGGAGAAGGGGGGCACAAGGGTGAATGTAAATAAAAGAGGGGGAAATGTATAGAACATGTTTATATAATTGTAACTTTTTAAAAAATAATAATAACAATTAAAAAAAGAAGAGAGAGAGAGAGACAGAAATAGCCTTGACTCTTTGTAAAAACGAAATTGCTGCTCCCATTGAGCTCTGTTTGGTTCCGAAAATGGGCAATTCAGAAGTGTCAGGCGGACAGGGTTTGAAGGCCACAACGCAGCTCTTTTGGGGTTCACATTTCAAGGAAACCTAGTGTTGAGGCTTGGATGCGAAACCCCTTTTTAAAGAAAGCAAACCTTGCAGAACCCCCTAGTGCTGGCTTTCCAATAAAGGAACTAGGAGGCAGAGGAGATAGAAATATGGGGCCAGGCTGTGGCGGAGGCTGTTGAGCAGCCTGCTGCAATAAATCACTCTGACCATGAGGTCATGAGTTCGAGGCCAGCCCGTGACGGGGTGAGCACCCGTCAATTAAAAATAAAAAATAGCCCCTGCTCGTTGCTGACCTAGCAACCCGAAAGATAGTTGCATCTATCAAGTAGGAAATAAGGTACCACTTATAAAAGTGGGGAGGCAAGTTTAACTAATTTACAACGTTGGAATGAGGAAGTGAGGAAGTGCCATCACAGTGGATGATGAAGCAGCTACTCCCCCCTGTGGCCAGAATGGAACATCCCCTCAGGAGAAGGTTAAATTGCCTCTGCGTCTGTCTGTCTCTGTCTCTGTTTGATGTGTTTATGGGCATTGAATGTTTGCCCTGTGTGTGTATAATGTGATCCTCCCTGAGTCCCCTTCGGGGTGAGAAGGGTGGAATATAAATACAGTAGAGCCTCACTTATCCAACGTAAACGGGCCGGCAGAACATTGGATAAGCGAATATGTTGGATAATAAGGAGAGATTAAGGAAAATCCTATTAAACATCAAATTAGGTTATGATTTTACAAATTAAGCACCAAAACATCATGTTATACAACAAATTTGACAGAAAAAGTAGTTCAATACGCAGTAATGTTATGTTGTAATTACTGTATTTACAAATTTAGCACCAAAATATCACGATGTATTGAAAACATTGACTACAAAAATGCATTGGATAATCCAGAACATTGGATAAGTGAGACTGTACTGTACTGTAAGTAAGTAAATAAATAAATACACAGATTTATTTGCAAACAGAGCTGCGGGTGACCATCATGAAAAGGAGTGGCACACCAACGGAGATTTCACATGGGGTATTTATAATATTCTTGCGTGTCCAATTCACAAACATCCTTGTTCTCACACCCCTTCTTTCTTTCGTCTTGTTTCATCTTGCACATGGCACCGTTTGGTCAGACGTTTATCAAAACAACAAACAACAAATGTCCATCTATCAAACTACATCCAAATGCCACCTCTGACTCCTACATCTAAGACTGTTGTTTCTAAGGTTTTATTGCCCTGCCTGCATGTGTGAGTTCCAGGTTAATTGATTTCCTTTGCATCCCGAGGAAGGCGATGGGCTTGTTTTATTGCTGGCCATTTGGTGGTCTTTGTAGCAAACATTTCTTACTGTCATATGCCAGCCACCAGGCCCGGCCCAACACGGGATGCTAGCCACGCCCCCGCATTGGGCGCCATGTTCCCAGGGGCGCTATCGAGCCCCTGGGAGGCGTGGCCACACTTGGCCCCGCCTCCGGCGTCCTGGCCCTGCCTCCCGCGCTGTGGGAGGCATGGCCGCGCGACGCGGGAGGCGTGGTCAAGTCTGGCCCCGCCTCCTGCGGCGCCTGCCGTAGGGACAGGGTGCCCGCCGCGGGAAGCGTGGCCAGCCCCGCTTCCCGCGGCGGGCACCCTGTCCCAGCCAAGCCGCAGCGCACGCCCGCTGCAGCTTGGCTGGGACAGGGTGCCCGCCGAGGGAGGCGTGGCCAGCCCCGCTTCCCGCTGTGGGGGGCGGGGTCAGGGCGCCCGCACGCAGCGTAGGAGGCGGGGCCAGGTCTGGCCCCGCCTCCCACGCTGCCCCACGCCGTGGGGGCGGGGTCAGGGCACCCGCGCGTGGTGTGGGAGGCGGGGCCAGATCTGACCACGCCTCCTGCGGCGCGGTGGGGGGGCGCAAAATTTTTTTTGCGTTCCCCTGAAGATTCCCTTGGGCCGGTCCTGCCAGCCACCTTTGGCTTCTGAACCTGATCCAGAAATGAACTATGACCAGGATGAAGCTTTTGCTGACTTTTTACCTAGTCCACAGAGCTCTTTCCAATTACAGCTGCCGACTGTTGATAGCTCGGGTGATTCCTTAATTGGGAGAGAAAGTGAAAATATTACTCCCATGGCTGAACCAGATGTTCTTAGTTCCCCAGAGCATGTGTCCTTCAACAGAAGGGAGTTTCTGCATCGCCAGAGATCTGAGAAACAAGGACTCCGCAGCAGTAACTGCTTGGCATCTCGAGGGGATAATGGATAGAAGGTTTTCCCTTGAGAACCTTTAGGGAGTTTGGCTTTCCTTGTTTGTAATCAAATCTAAGTTCCATAAAAGTGTTTTGCACCGTGGACACTTTGCGGTGTCAACGTTGCTATTTCCCGAGAAAGGTTCACCGACTCTAGCTCCTGCTTCTTCCAAGCCTAGTTTCCAGATCCTGGCGGCCAAGCCAAGCCGCGACTCCTGAGTAGACCCGGAGTAAGTCTACTTCCTTGCCTTGTTTCCTGAATCAAGTTTTGCCTCAGCTTCATCACATTCCTGCCTTGATATCAAGAACTTCCTAGTGACTTTGGACTTTGTTATGCAGTCTTGCTTCTTTGTTGTTCCCCGCTCAAGAACTTTCCAACAGTTTTGAGCGTGTTTCGGTTTCTGGACTTTGGACAATAATATTGGACATTTCCCTTCAATTCTTTGGACTAATTCATACCTTTTCATAAAGGACTATTTTCTGCTCAACCTTTCCACCTATTCATTCCTGAATTTATAATTGTTTTTAATAAAGATATTATATGATTATTGGTCTCTGTCTGGTTTCCAGTGCTCACGCTGCCTTGGGGTGCAACACTTACTGACATCTTCTAACTATTAAGAAGACTATTTATTTAATCAAACCATTCTGAATACCATTGTTGTTTATGAATCAGATTAAATCAAATTAAATTAGGCCCCTTGAGTCCCTTCACAAGGATTGGGAGGGATCCTCAAAGGCTATCCAGTCCATCCACTTCCACCCTGCAGGAAGACACCATCCAACCCGTCCCCCCGGCAGGTAGCCGAGGGGGGGGGGTGTCTTGAGGGGCTTCAGCCCCCCCCCCAAATTTTCAGGGTGGTCCGCGAGAAGACCTTACTTGTACTGTTATGTTTATTCATATCATGATCTGATCACCATGCTCACTATATCCCATATGCATGGGGTTATTGGGAAAACGATACAAAAGGTTTGCTAGGGTAGATCCTTTCCTACTCAGACACAGCGTCCCCGAATCAAAATCCTGGCTACGGGCCTACTGCCCCCCCCCCCAACATATGGCCAACGAGTCCACACACGTTGGACAAACATCAATCTGCATATAGAGACAAGAGATTGACAGATGACATCATGGCCATCACGCTCCACACTGCTCTGACCCGTCTGGAATGACGGGGTAACTACCCTGTTTCCCTGAAAATAAGACATCCCCAGAAAATAAGATCTACCGTGTTTTCCCGAAAATAAGACAGTGTCTTATATCAATTTTTGCTCCCAAAGATGGGCTAGGTCTTACTTTCAGGGGATGACTTATTTTTCCATTAAGAAGAATTCACATTTATTGTTGAACAAAAAATTTGAACATTTATTATATACTGTACAGTAGTTGTCATCATTCAGCAAAACATCTACTAGGTCTTATTTTCTGGGGATGTCTTATTTTAGGGGAAACAGGATAGTAGAGGTTTTGCTGAATTGCTAAATATAAGTCCTCCCCCAAAAGTAAGACCTAGTAAACTTTTTGTTTGGAAGCATTCCTGCCAAAGAGAACACAAGAGCATGCAGGATCGGTAAATGTACATACCATAGATTGTTGTAAATGGAAATAAAGGTAGTAACAAGAAATAATAATAATATAATAATAACTTTATTCTTGTATCCCACCTCCATCTCCCAGAAGGAACTCAGGGCAGCTTGCATAGGGACAAGCCCAACAATAACATAAATTTACATACGAACAGAAATTTAAAACAGTAATTTAAAAACAGTATAGCAATAAAATATAATATAGACATTCAGTTTGGTTATGCTGGTTTGTGATGACAACTACTGTACAGTAGATAATAAATTTTCATTTTAAATTTTTTTAACCATAAATGTGAATTCTTCTTTATGGAAAAATAAGACATCCCCTGAAAATAAGACCTAGCGCATCTTTAGAAGAAAAAAATTAATATAAGACACTGTCTTAATTTCGGGAAAACAGGGTAGGTGAATATGTTTTTGCAGACTTTAGTTCTGCATTCAACACAATCCTCCCACTCAGACTGGTGTCTAAACTCATGGATCTGGGATTGTCATATTCACTCTGTTCCTGGATTACGGACTTCTTGTCTGGACGTTCCCAGAGGGTGAGATTATGTTGCACTCCAGGCCTGGAAACCCCTGTGACCACAGCACCACACAAGAGTCCAAAGTGTAAGAAAATAGTTTATTCTAAAAACACATAAAATATGAAAAACAGGAACAATGAAATGTCAATGTAAGATTTGTGTAATGAGAGTGTTGAAATGTAATTTGTGGCATGCTTGTATTGCAGTCAGATTGCATCATCCAGAGTGTGTGATAGTGTGTAAAAGTTAATCACTAATGAACCGTGATGACCTTGGTGTGTGGCTGGAACTAGGGAGCATCCAGACACAAGAGTATGTGTATATCTATTGCATCAGTTCAGTCTGTCTTGAGTTCGAGTCGAGTTTGAGATCTGTGGGAGAACAGATCAGTCCTGTGTTTGTTTGTTGTCTGCAAGAGTCCGTTTGTGCTGATTACTGCTTCATTCAGTAAAGCTTTGTATATTGCTTTTACTGACGCCTTGAAGTGTCGCTTCATTCTGCGCTCCATTGCTTTTCATACTACTACTGCTGCACTACAATACTCTGACAGACATTCCCAGAGGGTGAGATTATGTTGCACCCCAGGCCTGGAAACCCCTGTGACCACAGCACCACACAAGAGTCCAAATGGTAAGAAAATAGTTTATTCTAAAAACACATGAAATATGAAAAAACAGGAACAATGAAATAAGATGTATAATCCAAAAACAGGGGTAGCAATGGATGATAACCGGGCAATAATTCAAATGTCTTGTGCAAATCCCAAGGTAATATAGTCCAGGAATGGCCAGAAGGTCGCAAGCACAGCGTAAATCCACAAGCAGAGGTATCTATATATATAAAAAGGTAATGAAATTTCGGCCTAGGACAAAACAACAAAACTACACATCCCAGAAACACTAAACTTGGCAGCACAACCCCTCATCCATGCCTCTACATTCATACAGCAAAAAGAAAAGAAAAATAAAGTCCTAATTAGAGGGAGAGGAATAACTGTTTTTATCCAATTGCTGCCAGTTAGAAGGCTAAGCTCCACCCACTTGGTCTCCTAGCAACCCACTCAGCCCAGGGGACAGGCAGAGTTAGGCCTCACTTAGGCCTCTTCCACACTGCCTATAAAATACAGATCATCTGATTTGAACTGGATTATATGGCAGTGTAGACTCAAGGCCCTTCCACACAGCTATATAACCCATTTATAATGTGCTTAATGTAAGGTAAAACCTTTACCCTTTACCTTAACTACCACGAATTCCTCAAGACTTTATTTCCCATACCACCAGACTTCGCCACAGCAACGCGTGGCCGGGCACAGCTAGTACTTAATATAAACTTGATCATGAATATAAAAAACAAGAACACAGAAAACTTCCAGGATACTTAAATCCTTGGAGGCTTTCAAACAAGCTGGATGGCAATCTATCAGGAGAGCTTTGTTTGTGCTTTTCCTACATGGAATGATAGAATTGGAGTAAATGGCCCAACTCTATTATTCTATGATTCTACGATCCTATGTCTTTGTGTCACTGGGAAGTTTTTAATCTGGAACTTTGGTTATTAATTATGGTTGTCATAAATGCTCACCAGGCCGTTCCCTCTTATTTTACTAATTTTGTGGTCTAAATTCCATCTCAATAAAGAAACACTCTGCTCTTCTGCAGTGCGAATCTGACAATCAAACAAAGACAATGGCTATTGATCTGGTAGGATTTCTTTAAAGGTTGCTCTAAGGAGACACTGCTTCGTAGGAAAGGATCTGTTCAATTCTTGCAAGAGAACAATGGCTTCCGGCTACAGCTTGGAACACAAAGCAGCCTTGGATGATAATGATTTCCTAAACTTTCTTCCTCGGAGCTCTCTGGAACTGGCTGGACCTCATCTTTGGCTGCGTATAAATAGAAAACTCATAAAATAAGTGAGTTTTGCACATTGAAAGGGATCTCTTTGACTCTGCAAATATATTGTAAGACAATTATTTATTTATTTATTTTATTACATCGCTTCTACCCCGCCCTTCTCACCCATCAGGGGACTCAGGGCGGCTTACCATATAAACATGTACATCAAAAAACAGTTTTCATCAAATTTAAAAATCCATCGAGATTAAAAATTACAATAAAATTAAGAATATACATTAAAAAATATACATAATTATACATTTAAATATACATTTAAGGCGCTTCCCATGTCCAGGTGGGGTCTGTCAGTAGGTCATATATTCATATCTCATTTTTGCTGCTACTTGTGCTCAAATGCCTGGTCTCATCACTATGTTTTTGTCCTCTTTCGGAAAGACAGGAGGGAGGGAGCCTGCTTGACTTCACTGGGGAGGGCGTTCCATAGGCGGGGAGCCACCACTGAAAAGGCCCTGTCTCTCGTCCCCGCCAGACGCACCTGTGAGGCTGACGGGACCGCGAGCAGGGCCTCACCTGACGATCTTAAGCTTCGAGGTGGGTCGTAGCGGGAGACACGTTCGGACAGATAAGCTGGGCTGGAACCGTTTAGAGCTTTATAGGCTAAAGCCAGCACCTTGAATTGTGCTCGGTAGCTAATCAGCAGCCAGTGGAGCTGGAGTAACAGAGGAGTAGAACGCTCCCTGTACGCCGCTCCAGTTATTAACCTGGCAGCCTCCCTCCCATTGGACTAATTGAAGCTTCCGAACAGTCTTCAAAGGCAGCCCCACGTAGAGTGCGTTGCAGTAGTCTAAACGGGATGTAACGAGAGTGTGGACCACTGTGGCCAAGTCTGGCTTCCCAAGGTACAGTTACAGGTGGCGCACAAGTTTTTTTTTTTTTGTGGGTAAACAGTTTATTAATGAAACGTTACATAACAAAACAGCAAATTATCGCAAATATAGTCAGATAACAATCATTTTGAAATGTACATGCATATCTACATTAGTCAACCAGCCTGCCAATTCTAACACAGTACATATTATTATCTGTTACTCAAAACATATAGAACTGCTTTTTCCACATGTCATCCACCACTCTCAATCCAGGTTTCTACTCATTTTTTTTTTTAGAAATTAAATATAAGAGTTTACCCTAACATTCAAACAAAACAAAAACATACAACGTGTTACACACAACAAACCCTGCACGCACCCAAAACCCCTATCCCACATAAAATAAAACCCCTTCCCCACGCCCGTGCACCCTTCACCATGACTTCCAACCCTGAAGCACTATGAAGCCTTTAAGCCAATTTATCTATCCTTGTTAATAGTAACCCTAAATTCCTAATGGAACTCCTCTATGTTACTGACTCCTTATTCAGATATGCTATGGCCAGCTTCCATGTTTCTAAAAAGTCCTCATTACTTTTGTTCTTCCTATTGTTGGTAAGTTTGGCCATTAGCATATATTCCCGCATTCTTTCTCTCTACAGTCACAGGTGGCACACAAGTTTTAATTGTGCGAAGGCTCCCCTAGCCACCGCTGAGACCTGGGGCTCCAGGCTCAGCAATGAGTCCAGGATCACCCCCAGACTGTGAACCTGCATCTTCAGGGGGAGTGTGACTCCGTCCAACACAGGCTGTAACCCTAGACCCTGTTTGGCCCTTCGACTGACCAGGAGGACCTCTGTCTTGTCTGGATTCAATTTCAATTTATTGGCCCTCATCCAGTCCAATACAGCAGCCAGACACCGGTTCAAGACCTGAACAGCCTCCTTAGTGACAGGTGGGAAGGAGTGACAGAGCTGGACATCATCTGCGTACAGATGACACCGGACCCCGAAACTCCGGATGATCTCTCCCAACGGCTTCATGTAGATGTTAAACAACATGGGAGACAATACAGAGCCCTGCGGGACCCCACAAGTCAACGGTTGTGGGGTCGAGCAGGTGTCCCCCAATGGGTCCTTCAATGGGTCCTGGCTCAGGAGGGAAATCAGGAAGAAAACACAGTCTTGTGAAAGATGCAAAAAGCAAAGTTTATTGTTATCATGATAAGGCAAACAGCTGTACACACCCTAAAGGTCTGTACCATGCAAATGGCCGCCACAAAGCATGTTGTTGCAAACAAAGAATATATACCTTGGGTTATCTAAAATTGACCAATGGCTGAAGGTCTTCCTCACCTTCCACACCTACTTTGGCATAAGTGATACCTGTGACCTCACTCGTTGATTTCAAGCTAACTTTTGGTCTTGGAACTTTCTGGAGAAAGGCACCAGCTCACAGGAAGGGAAGGGCATTTGCAGAGGCAAAGCTACATAGGCAAAAGTTTACTATTTTCTGGTTTATGGTCCCTTCAATATTACTGGGAAAAAGTCAGCTTAACGCTACAAGCTGGGTAGACGCAGGGAACTCCATGGATGGAGCGTACCTGGATTTCAGGAAGGCCTTCCTTCCTTCAACAAGGTCCCCCATGACCTTCTAGCAAGGAAACTAGTTCAGTGTGGGACAGGCAAAGCTATGGCTAGGTGGTTCTGGAATTGGCTAAGTGAATGAACCCAGAGGGTGATTCTCCCTAATGCTTCCTCCTCATCCTGGAAAGAAGTGACAAGAGGAGTGCTGCAGGGTTCCGTCTTGGGCCCGGTTCTGTTCAAGATCTTCATTCATGACTCTTAGATGAAGGGTTAGAAGGCAGGATCATGAAGTTTGTCAGGGAATCGATGACCCCGACTAATTGATGAGCCAGGTCCTACCTCAGCTCACCCGTCAGACCACTCTACAAACGGCAAAAGTGGCACCGACAAAGCACGACAACTTTGCTGGTTTATATCTGCTGAAACTCAGCGGCACTGGAGCTTTATTTACAGTGCTAATTGACCAAAGCTATCAGGACACATGTTGCATCCACAAGATCAAACACGGAACACGTCCGTCTCTCTCAAAGTGCGTTCTCTGTACACAATTCCACAGCAACAATAGATTAAACATTTCACTCAATATCACAAAAACACTAACAAAGTTTACAGATGGGACCAGATGGGGAGGGAGAGCCAAGACTCCAGAAGACAGGAACAGAATTTGAAATGATCTTAACCGGTTAGAGAGATGATTGACCAGAACTAACAAAATGAATCTCAACAGGGACAAATGCAAGAGATTCCACTTAAGGAGAAAAAAGGAAACTCAAAGAGTCAAAATGTGGGATGATGTCTGGCTCCAGAGCGGGACGTGTGAAAAAGATCTTGGTGTCCTCATTCGGAGGAAGGGGAACATGAGTCAAGAAAAAAAGCCAATGAGATTTTGTCCTGTATCAAGAGGAGCCTAGTGCCTAGATCCAGGTGAAGGCAACAAGAGACACCTGATCTAATTTGATTAATGATAGAAATAGTTGATCAGGAAAATAGCCTTAGCCTTAGAAATCAATTGGAGATAGTTGTTGGTGTTACAACAAGACAGCCACGAGAAACACACAGATCTCTGAAAATATGAAACAGAAATGGCAGTTGGAAGAAGAAGAAGCAGGCAATAAACAGACCATCACTTTCTTAGAGGTGCAAAAGGAATCAATTGGAGGGTCCAGGAATGTCAAGCCCAGGAGCTCACGCATGCAGGAAAGGAAAGAGGTGGATGAAGGAGGGAGGGAGGGAGGGAGGGAGGGAAGAGAATGAAGTAAGTGAAATTGAGCAATTTAAAGCAACTGCGGATAGTGAGATCCGGACAGTGGATAGTGAAGCCTGAACTGTGGATACCCGGTTCTAATAAACAGATATCAGTCCCGGCTTCAGGCTACCTGTGCATCCATGTGCCTGGCGAGATGAAGAAGCTAACCCGATGTTCCCAAATCAAGAAATCTCACCAAGCTGAAGAAGAAGCCACCGAGGTAGTTTATCCGATTTAGCTGAAGTGGATGCCAGCTCAATCTGTCAAAGGAAGCTGAGATGCCATACAATATAAAACATACATTTTTATAGAGAGAAATCCTTTGAATCTCCTGCTCCCGCCCATGGCTTCACTATGACTAGCTAAGTTCCAATGGCTGACGGGGGACAGGCTAGTCTGGGAGACAAAGGATTGCAAAGTACAGTTGAATGAATAGTCTTTGTCCCACTGAAGGACAGAACGGTTAATGTGGGATTTGTGTATTGATAGTGTTTAAATGAAATTTGTGTCTTTCTGTATTGCATACTGATTGCATCATCCAGAGTGTGCTAAAGTGTGGAAAGAGTTAATTGCTAAGAAGCTGTGATGACCTTGATGTCTGGCTGGAACTGGGGAGTGTCCAGACACAAGTGTTTGTGCATTACTGATTGCTTCTGTTCTGTTCTGTTCTGTAAAGTCCTGTGTCCATTGCCTGCAAGTCTGTTTGTCTTGTACAGTAAAACTTTGTATATAGTTTTACCAAAGTCTCTGGATGTCTCTTCGTGCTGCGTTCCGCTGACTCCATCCAACTGCTGCTGCGCTGTGTAAATTACTCTGACAAGAACAAGGAGGGCCATCAGGTCCCATGACTTTTATGACTGGAGAACAATGGAAGATGATCTCTGTAGTCTTGGCTTGGGTTTAGGTTTAGGCTTGCGTATTGCTTGAATTTGTGAGAGGACACAGCCCTGATGTCCGCACTCCTTTCCCAATCTGGAACCCGTCTCCTGTACCGTGGTCCGTTCTGACTGTGGCTACTTGGTCTTTATACAGATTTCTCAGGAGACAGACAAGGGGACTTGGTATCCCCAGACCACCAAGAACGTGCCACAGTTTATTATGCTCCACACAGTCGAAGGCTTTAGAATAGTCAATAAAGCAGAAGTAGATGTTTTTCTGGAACTCCTTGGCTTCCTCCCTTATCCAGCATCCGGATATTGGCCATTGGGTCTCTGGTTCCTCTGCCTTTTCTGAACCCAGCTTGGACATCTGGCAACTCTCACTCCATGTATTGCTGGAGTCTGCCTTGCAAGATCTTGAGCATTACCTTCCTGGAAATAATTGTGACTGTACGGAAGTTTGAGCATTCTTTAGCATTTCCCTTTTTGGTATGGGGATATAAATTGATTTTTTTTTTCAAATCTTGTGTTTTCCATATTTGCTGGCATATGGCACGCATCACCTTGACAGCATCATCTTCCAAGATTTTAAATAACTCAGCTGGGATCCCATCGTCTCCTGCTGCCTTGTTGTTAGCAGTGCTTCTTAAGGCCCATTCAACCCCACTCCTCTGGATGTCTGGTTCTAATTCACTCACCACACTGTCAAAGCTATCCTCTAAATTATTATCCTTCCTATACAGATCTTCTGTATAGTCTCACTACCTTCTCTTGATCTCTTCAGCTGGGATCCCGTCGTCTCCTGCTGCCTTGTTGTTAGCAGTGCTTCTTAAGGCCCATTCAACCCCACTCCTCTGGATGTCTGGTTCTAATTCACTCACCACACTGTCAAAGCTATCCTCTAAATTATTATCCTTCCTATACAGATCTTCTGTATAGTCTCACTACCTTCTCTTGATCTCTTCAGCTGGGATCCCGTCGTCTCCTGCTGCCTTGTTGTTAGCAGTGCTTCTTAAGGCCCATTCAACCCCACTCCTCAGGATGTCTGGTTCTAATTCACTCACCATATTGTCAAAGCTATCCTCTAAATTATTATCCTTCCTATACAGATCTTCTGTATAGTCTCACTACCTTCTCTTGATCTCTTCAGCTGGGATCCCGTCGTCTCCTGCTGCCTTGTTGTTAGCAGTGCTTCTTAAGGCCCATTCAACCCCACTCCTCAGGATGTCTGGTTCTAATTCACTCACCATATTGTCAAAGCTATCCTCTAAATTATTATCCTTCCTATACAGATCTTCTGTATAGTCTCACTACCTTCTCTTGATCTCTTCAGCTGGGATCCCGTCGTCTCCTGCTGCCTTGTTGTTAGCAGTGCTTCTTAAGGCCCATTCAACCCCACTCCTCAGGATGTCTGGTTCTAATTCACTCACCATATTGTCAAAGCTATCCTCTAAATTATTATCCTTCCTATACAGATCTTCTGTATAGTCTCACTACCTTCTCTTGATCTCTTCAGCTGGGATCCCGTCGTCTCCTGCTGCCTTGTTGTTAGCAGTGCTTCTTAAGGCCCATTCAACCTCACTCCTCAGGATGTCTGGTTCTAATTCACTCACCACACTGTCAAAGCTATCCTCTAAATTATTATCCTTCCTATACAGATCTTCTGTATAGTCTCACTACCTTCTCTTGATCTCTTCAGCTGGGGTCCCGTCGTCTTGATTTTTTGATTTTTTTTCCCAATCTTGTGTTTTCAATATTTGCTGGCATATGGCATGCATCACCTTGACAGCATCACCTTCCAAGATTTTAAACAACTCCGCTGGGATCCAGTCGTCTCCTGCTGCCTTGTTGTTAGCAGTGTTTCTTAAGGCCCATTCAACCTCACTCCTCTGGATGTCTGGTTCTAATTCACTCACCACACCAGAGGTATATTGCTAACCTACTAACAAAAGGAATTAACTTTAAGATATGTATATTATAGTTGACAGCCATCAAGGGTAGAAAAAACAGAGTTTGAATTGGTTAGTGGATAAAATAAGGAGAAGGAATATCATGCAGAGTTGGAAGAGAAGAAAATAAAGGTCAATATTTGCATTGAGAAGGAACAGATTTTGGCCGATCAATAAAGGACTTTCCCTTCCGCACTGAAAGTGCAGGAGGGAGGAGAGCCACTCTTTGCTGGCTCATCCTTTAGGACAAATGGAATAATCTAAGCTCTTAAACCCATCTCGGTTCCTGTATAATTACAGGCGGAAGGACTAACTTGGCCGGAGTTTGATTCGGGAGCTTGATTGAACGGTGGGGGTTGGAAGGAGGAAAGGAAGCAAGGCTGGAGGAAGCTCAGAGCCATCTGGTCCTGAGCAATCACATGATCCTGTATCAAGAAGGGGAAACCAAAGGACATCTAGTCCACCCCCTGCTCAATGCAGCAATTTCAGCTGAGCTATCCAGCATCTTTTTGGACCCTGATTGGGAACATGGGTTAAAACTCCCAAGGTTCCATTGTACTGGGCCTTGTTCAATGAAAGTGGTGTCAAACTACATTAATTTTGTGGTGTAGATGCATCCCAGGAGACCTTGGGCGGGTCACATGCTCTCAGCCTCAGAGGAAGACCAGGGCTAAGCCTCCGTTGAAGAAACCTGACCAAGAAAACTTTAGAAGAGGGTCACAAATGGTGGCATACTCTTCCATCACCTGTCTATCATCTACCCATCCATCATTTATCTCTCTGTGTATTAAACCATCACCTCTCTTTTATCTATGTATTTATAGTCTATCCGTCTATCTAATCTTTCTACCCCTCTCCCCTATCTGTCTGTCTGTCTGTCTTTCTGTCCATCCACCTACGCATCATCTTTCCTATCTATCTGTCTATCTATCTATCTATCTATCTATCTATCTATCTATCTATCTATCTCTATCTTCTATCTGTTGCCTAATGTCTTTACTCCTAATATACAGCACAGCCAAAATGATGTTGATGTAATATGGTTCAGAGCATTAAGCAGAAAGAGAAATTCAATTAGTGAAGGAGAGTTGGTTTCTTCCCTCTGCCTGTTCATTTGCCTTCGCTCCATTTTCCATCTCCATCCTGTTTGCTCATTTGTTTAGATAATGATTTAAAACGGATGAGATAAGCTGCCTTTTAAGGCTAGCCCTCTCCAAGAGGAATAATGCAGGATATATATACACATATATATACACACACACACACACACACGCGCAAGCTGTGCCCAGCCACACGTTGTTGTGGTATAGTGGGGTTCAAGGTGGCCTAGAGAGGATTCCCCTAGGTATGACGCAGCCAGGCTTTGAAGCTGCAAGGCCATTCAATGGTATTCAAGTTGGCCAGCAATGGAGTCCCCTAGGAATGAAGCAGCCAGGCTTTGAAGCTGCAAAACCATTCCATGGTATTCAAGTTGGGTAACAATTGAGTCCGCTAGGTATGAAGCAGCCACGTTTTGAAGCTGCAAGGTCATTCCTTGGAAAGTGATGAATATTGTGACCAAATTTGGTGTGATTTGGCCAAGTGGGTTTTTTTGTTAACTTTGTCCTAATTATGCACATTAAATGTGTATATTTCACAATAAATAAAACACGTGGTCCAAAAAGCATCAGAAAGTGAGCAAGATGGCAAAAGTTGTGAATGTGGATGAACAGGTAAGCAAAAGGAGAGGCTGCCGCAGTTTGTTTTTGCTGGGCAGACTGGGAAGGACAAGGCTCCGTTCCTTCCTTCTTTCTTCTCCTCTTGGATGAGTACAAACTCCTTTTTCATTCTAAAGAAAGCTGATTACAATGAAAGTATAAGAAAAGGAAGTGAAAGGTAAGTGAGAGAGGGAAGGGAGGGAAAGAAGGAGGGAAGGAAGGAAAGAAGGAAGGAAGGAAGGAAAGAAGGAAGGGGAAAAAGAGGGGAAAGAAGGAAGGAGGGTGGGAGAGATGGAAGGAAGAGTGGATGGAAAGAAGGAAGGGCAAATGGAAGAGAGGGAGGGAAGAAGGGAGGGAAGAAGAGAGAGAAAAGGAAGAAAGAAGGTGAGAGGGAGGAGGAAGGGAAAGAGAAGAAGGAAGGAAGGAAGGAAGGAAGGAAGGAAGGAAGGAAGGAAGGAAGGAAGGAAGGAAAGAAGGAAGGGGAAAAAGAGGGGAAAGAAGGAAGGAGGGTGGGAGAGATGGAAGGAAGAGTGGATGGAAAGAAGGAAGGGCAAATGGAAGAGAGGGAGGGAAGAAGGGAGGGAAGAAGAGAGAGAAAAGGAAGAAAGAAGGTGAGAGGGAGGAGGAAGGGAAAGAGAAGAAGGAAGGAAGGAAGGAAGGAAGGTGTTATATCCCAGCCACCTTTGGGTTCTGAACCTGGTTCAGAAATGAACTTTGACCAGGATGAAGCTTACTCTGACTTTTCACCCAGTTCTCCTCCGGGTTCCTTCCAATTACAGACCCCAGCTGTGGATAGCTCCGAGGCTTCCTTAATTGGGAGAGATACTGATAACACTACTACTGTGGAAGAACCAGATGTCCCGAGTTCCCCAGGGAATGTATCCTTTAACAGAAGGGAGTTTTTGCAGCAACAGAGATCTCAGACACAGCAGTTTTGAAGGACTCAATGATTGGCATTTAGAGGGGATACTGGATAGCAGAATGCCTTGGGAACCTTTGGGGAGTTGGGTTCCGTTCACTGTTATTAGATCTAACTTCTAGAAAAGTGTCTTGCACTGTAAACTAAGTGTGGTGTCAACGTAGCGACTTCACCATTTCCAGTTCCCTGATTTCACCAAGCCAAGTCTCCTGTTCCTGGCAGCCAAGCCGAGCCGCGACTCCCGATTTAATCCGGAGTAAATTCACATCCTTGCCTTGTTCCTGAATCCAGGTTGCTTTTAGCTTCGTCTTCTGCCTGCCTTGAAAACCAAGACTTCCTAGTGACTTTGGACCTTGTTATTCACTCTTGCTTTCTATTTGCTTTCCCCGCTCAAGAACTTCTCAACAGTTTTGAGTGTGTTTCGGTTTCTGGACTTTGGACAATAATATTGGACATTTCTCTTCAACGCTTTGGACTAATTCATACCATTCCTTAAAGGACTATTGCTCACTCATCCTTTCCACTTATTCTTTCCTGAATTTATTATTGTTTTAATAAAGATATTATATGATTATCGGTCTCTGTTTGGTTTCCAGTGCTCACGCTCATGCAGGCAGGAAGGAAGGAAGGAAGGAAGGAAGGAAGGAAGGAAGGAAGGAAGGAAAAGTAAGAGGAAGGAAGGAAAGAAGGAGAAGCTAAGAGGAAGGAAGGAAAAAGTAAGAGGAAGGAAAGAAGGAAGGAAGAAAGAGAAAAGTCAGAGGAAAGGAGGGGAAAGGTAAGAGGAAGGAAGGAAGGAAGGAAGGAAGGAAGGAAGGAAGGAAAAATAAGAGGAAGGAAGGAAAGAAGGGAAAGGTAAGAGGAAGGAAGGAAAAAGTAAGAGGAAGGAAAGAAGGAAGGAAGGAAGGAAGAAAAAGAAAAGTCAGAGGAAAGGAGGGGAAAGGTAAGAGGAAGGAAGGAAGGAAGGAAGGAAGGAAGGAAGGAAGGAAAAATAAGAGGAAGGAAGGAAAGAAGGGAAAGGTAAGAGGAAGGAAGGAAAAAGTAAGAGGAAGGAAAGAAGGAAGGAAGGAAGGAAGAAAAAGAAAAGTCAGAGGAAAGGAGGGGAAAGGTAAGAGGAAGGAAGGAAGGAAGGAAGGAAGGAAGGAAGGAAGGAAGGAAGGAAGGAAGGAAGGAAAGGAAGGGTAAGAGGAAGGAAGGAAATAAGGGGAAGCTAAGAGGAAGGAAGGAAAAAGTAAGAGGAAGGAAAGAAGGAAGGAAGGAAGGAAGAGAAAAGTAAGAGGAAAGGAGGGGAAAGGTAAGAGGAAGGAAGGAAGGAAGGAAGGAAGGAAGGAAGGAAGGAAGGGTAAGAGGAAGGAAGGAAAAGTAAGAGGAAGGAAGGAAATAAGGGGAAGCTAAGAGGAAGGAAGGAAAAAGTAAGAGGAAGGAAAGAAGGAAGGAAGGAAGGAAGGAAGAAAAATGTTAGAGGAAATGAGGGGAAAGGTAAGAGAAAGGAAGGAAGGAAGGAAGGAAGAGAGAAAAGTAAGAGGAAGGAAGGGCAAATGGAAGAGAAGGAGGGAAAAAGGAAGAGAAGAAAAGGAAGGAGGGAGCGGAAGGAAGGAGAGATGGAGTGAAGGAGGAACTCATTGAAAGTGGCCCAATGTAATGGAAATGTCTCCTGCCCATCTCTGGGCGCATCTCTCTCTTCTTCAGGAGGACTGCAGCCTGACACTCTGAATGTCCCTGGCTCAATTCCCTGGCAGACAGATGTGCCGCCCGCCTGCTGTTCCCCTGTCCCTTCCAGCTGTTGCTGCTGCTGCTTGCGAGTGGATTTAGTCTTCATTAAGAGAAGCATATGGTTTTCTCCCAAACTGTAATTAACAACAACACCGAGAAGGCCCTCTGTGCCAGCAACGTGGGAAAGCTGTGGGTGCTTTGGGGGTTGTGATGCCAGTCTTTCCTGCCTTCTTCTAAGGAGTGAGAGTCAGACCTAGAATCCTAGAATTGGAAGGGGCACCCAAAGGCCATGCAGTCCAGCCCTCTTTGTGCCAGGCAGAAATACACAATCCAATCCCTCCCAACCAATGCCCATCCAGCCTTAAAAACCTGCCAGACTCCAATCTGCCGAGACTGAGCAGAAATGACCAATATGAAATTCTTCGTAATATTTGCTGAGCTGAAGTGGGATGTCAGACAAAACTTTTTAATATTTTGGGTGCAAAACTCAAGTCTCGTGCTTTCGTGTTGCAGTTCTATTTTAAAAGGAAAGAAAACCGAAGCGACACATTGATTTGCTGCGGATATTTATTCCCGGAGACAAAAGACCCCATTAAAGGAAGCAACCAACCAGGCCGGCGTTTCCTTCGAGATGGATGGCTCCAAATGGCTCGGCTCAGTATTCAATTACTTGCTTTGCAAGAGGAGGCTTCGAAGGGAGGAAGATGGAAGGAGCTGCCAAAAGGACGATTCCAAATGGGGATGGATGCGCAAACTGGGTCCTGGGCTGCTGTGGGTGGGTGCAAGCCTGTGCCATCGAGCCACCCATGGACCTAGGCCAACCTATGGGTTTTGTAGGGTTTTCTTAGGCAAGGAGGACTCAGAGGTCTGAAGCAGAGATCAAAGATTTGGAGGTCTCTCCTAGTGAAGGAGACCTGCGCTAGACCCGGCAAGGAGGGTTGTACAACGCCTGGCGAGCTCACAAGAAGCAAATGAAAGTTTTCCCTATTTCCAATAAAAAGTCTCATCCAGGTTTAGAAGCAGAGATCACCGAGGCTTTATGTCGCACCTCATACTATTTTCACCTTGCTATATACACCAGGCTGCACACAGGTTAAAGTCTAAAGTTTATTAGGAAATAGAAAATAAATAGTTCTTTAAAAGCAAGAGTAAAGTTCCAAAAGATTGTTATGAAACAAGGCTTCAAAGAATAATCCAAGAAATCATAAGGAATACTCAAGGTCCTAAGAGGGCATGACAAAGTCCCATAAACATGATTCTATGATTCTATGATTCTATGAAACATGAATACACCAAGGCTGCAAGATAATCCAGGAAACGAGAGCTTGCTTCTTGACGAGCGAGAAGTTGCTTTGACAAAGGTTTCTCTCCCAACACACTGTTTTAATACTCTTTTAATAGCATGAAAGCATTTCTTTGACCTCTGACCTCTTTCTTGTTTGCTATTCTCACATTCCTTTGAACCCTGAATTCTAAATGCTCAGCTCGATCTAGAGATTTCATTTCATCAAGGTCAACCTGCTCATTAGCGTCTGCCTGCTTGCTATCAGACTGAGAACTGTCCTCCTTTTCTGAGTCAATTTGCACCTGGCTAGTTTCAGTATCACATGACCTTGGAGATGTCTATGGACAACGCGGCTCTTCGGCTTAGAAATGGAGATGAGCACCAACCCCCAGAGTCGGACACAACTGGACTTAATGTCAGAGGTAACCTTTACCTTTACCTTAGTTTCAGTATCAACATCATTCTCTGCTGTGGGAAAAACTCCCTGTTCCTCATCTTCTACAACAGGGACACTCTGAACCTGAATTCCATAATTCCCATCAGAATCATTTTGAACCTGAATCCCATAATCCCCATCAGAGTCACTCTGAGGTTCCAGCTGAGTCACAACACTTTATTCTGTCCAGCTGAAGCAGGATGACGGCAGCAATAAGATGCAAGAAGAACCGGCATGCCATTGCATAGGAAAATACACATTTGTATTGGTCAGAGGGAGTCTCTGACGTCACTTAGAATAATAGAATCATAGAATTATAAAGTTGGAAGAGACCTCACTGGCCATCTAATCCAACCCCCTGCTAAGAAGGATTATACAATGAAAGCGTGAGCCCCGCCTGTGACGTCTTCCCCTTGTCAGTCAATGAAGAAGGTGGAGGCATGGCACGGCAATCATATGTTAATTGACCGGATTATGAAAAGTCCTTGTTGAACTCTCCGGACCTTCAAACTGGGCCTGGCTATGATTCATTGATTGATTGATTCCGCGAGCCTTCATGAATGGGAGTCTGACACCCAGAATCTCCCACCTATTGTGTCCTCTTTCCCTGGGAAATTCTAGCCTGCAGCATTAGGAGGAAATCCTTGTCTTTGGACTGCATACCTGGGTTCGGTTTCCCCGAAGGAGGCTCGGTGACAGACTGGGTAACATCTGCATTTATTTGCCGACAGACAGCTTTTGCGTGGGCGGATGGTCCTCTTTTAACACTCCAAAAGCCATCCGAATCTCCAGGGAGAGAGAATCCTGTGTTTCCTAATGCTCTTAGCATACAGAGTTTCCCAAAAGGTAGTTTTCTCTATCTCTCCCTCGCTTGGAAATAACTTCTACTACTATTGTTGTTGTTTTTGTTGTTGTTTTCTGCCAGGACTGGGACCCAGGGCAGTGCAATCTAGCCTCTGGAAATTTGATATCCAATGAATCATATTGATTGATTGCATCTTTTCCTATGCTTGGAAATACAGTAGAGTCTCACTTATCCAACACTCACTTATCCAACGTTCTGGATTATCCAATGCATTTTTGTAGTCAATGTTTTCAATACATCATGATATTTGGTGCTAAATTCATAAATACAGTAATTACTACATAGCATTACTGCGTATTGAACTACTTTTTCTGTCAAATTTGTTGTATAACATGATGTTTTGGTGCTTAATTTGTAAAATCATGACCTAATTTGATGTTTAATAGGCTTTTCCTTAATCTCTCCTTATTATCCAACATATTCACTTATCCAACGTTCTGCCGGCCTGTTTATGTTGGATAAGTAAGACTCTACTGTAACGACAACAACTGTTGTTGTTGTTGTTGTTGTTGTTATTTTATTGTATGTATGACACAGCAAACAAGATAGATATGCTGGATTTCATTTCACAAAATCGCAAGTCGAACACTTCCCAAGTGTCTAGGACTGTGTGATGTATTTTCGGATGATGATGATGATGATTATTTGTACCCCACTTTTCTGCCAGGACTGGGATCCAGGACATCGAATCTGGGCTCTGAAAAGTTGAAATCCAAATAACTGTATTGATTTATTGCATATTTTCCTACGCTCGGAAATAACAATACTAATAACTGTTGTTGTTGTTGTTATTTGCACCCTACTTTTCTGCCAGAACTGGGACCCAGGGCAGTCCAATTTAGGCTCTGAAAATTTGATATCTAAAGAATCATATTGATTGATCGCATCTTTTCCTACGCTTGGAAATAACAACAATAACTATTGTAGTAGTAGTAGTAGTAGTTGTTATTTGTACCCCACTCTTCTGCCAGAACTGGGACTCAGGACAGTTTTTCCACTTTTCAAAACAGCGTGCTCACCCTGAGATTCCTCCCCTGTGGTCTGAGGATAGGAAAGCCAGGTCCAGCTCTTGAAACTGGGGAGCTTTAGCTCCACTGAAGGAATAAATCAAAGTGTGATCCAAGAGCGACCCTTCTAGAGACTTTGTAGTTGATGCTCTCCTTTCAAGCATTTTGGAGAGGCGAGACAAGGCCCATTCCTGATTGCTTTCTGGCCACTTGGCTGCTGCTTCACCAGGAGAGAAGATGGAGATGTTCCCACTTAAAGGTCAATGAGGCTGTGCAGAGACAGAGAGGCACTTCGGGGCTCTTGAGAAGTTGCCAACGACCAGCCGCCGAAAGCAGCTCTTCGTGGGATGGAAAACAAGGGACCCACGCAGGCGGCCGTTTTCAATGCTTGAATCCTTTGTACAAGCTTTTCTTTCTTGCAAGGTTTCTTTGCTTCCAGTCAAGGCATGGCATCATAGAATCATCAAGTTAGAAGGGACAACAAAGGTCATCCAGTCCAAACCCTTTCTGCCATAAAGGAAAACACAGGCCGGGCTGGGTTGCTGTGAGTTTGTTGGGCTTTATGTCTATGTTCCAGTAGCATTCTTTCCTAACGTTCCACCCACATGTGTGGCAGGCATCCTCAGAGGTTGGTTCAGAGGTCTGTTGGAAATGAGGCAAGTGGAGAGCATATATATATGCTAATATATATATATATATATATATATATACACACACACACACACACACACACACACACACACACACTAGCTGTGCCCGGCCACGTGTTGCTGTGGCGAAGTCTGGTGGTATGGGAAATAAAGTATTGAGGAATTGGTGGTAGTTAAGGTCAAGGGTAAAGGTTTTCTCCTGACATTAAGTCCAGTTGTGTCCGACTGCACACTGAAGTGGATTATATGGCAGTGTGGAGTCAAGATAATCCAGTTCAAAGCAGATAATATAAGATTATAAATGGGTTATATAGCTGTGTGGAAGGGCCTTGAGTCTACACTGCCATCTAATCCAGTTCAAATCTGATAATCTGTATTTTATAGGCAGTGTGGAAGAGGCCTAAGTGAGGCCTAACTCTGCCTGTCCCCTGGCTGAATGGGTTGCTAGGAGACCAAGTGGGCGGAGCTTAGCCTTTTAACTGGCAGGAATTGGATAAAAACAATTCTTCCTCTCCCTCTAATTAGGACTTTATTTTTCTTTTCTTTTTGTTGTATGAACGTAGAGGCATGGATGAGGGGTTGTGCTGCCAAGTTTAGTGTTTCTGGGATGTGTCGTTTTGTTGTTTTGTCCTAGGCCGAAATTTCATTACATATATATATATATATATATATATATATATATATATATATATATGAAATTCCCTAGTCCCAAACTAGGAGGCAGAGGAGATAGAAATACACAGATTTATTTGCAAATAGAGCTGCAAGTAACCATGTGAAAGGGGAGCAGCACACTGAATGAGATCTCACATAAGGTTCTTATAGTTTTGCAGGTACAGTTCACTTTATAACAACATCTTTGTTCTCACGCCCCTTCTCCCTTTCATCTTGTTTTAATCCTGCACATGGCACCATTTGGTCAGATGCTTATCAAAACAGTTCAGAAAAGCAAACTCAATGTATCAAAATAAAAATATATCAACATGCCATTTCTAATTCCTACATCTCAGGCTACTGTCTCTAAGGTTTTATTGTCATTGCCTACTTGTATGACTTCCCTGGGTCACACAGAGTTATTTGCATCTCTAAAGAAGGCGATGGCTTGTATATACTCCCATTTGGTGCATGTTTTCTTAGTTCTGTTTATGTGAGCCTTTTCCAGTGTGTGCATTCAGAGGAAGACCTACAAGCCACTCTCAACACTTTTGCAGAAGCAGACGAGAAGCTCAGCCTCTCACTGAACATCGAGAAAACCAAAGTGCTCTTCCAACAGGCACCAGCCAATCCCTCTGCGATGCCAGGAATACAGCTTAATGGTGTCACATTAGAAAATGTTGACCATTTCCGCTACCTTGGCAGCCTCCTCTTCACAAACGTCAACATTGACACTGAAATACAACATCGTCTGAGCTCTGCGAGTGCAGCATTCTTCCGAATGAAGCGGAGAGTGTTTGATGACCAGGACATCCGTAGAGATACCAAGGGGCATGTTAATAAAGCCATTGTCCTTCCAACCCTGCTCTACACCAGAGATGGAAGACAATCGTCCTCGAACTACGAGGGATCACCTAAGTAAGTAAGTCTCATAAGGATATATAGTTTCTGGGTATTGGACCATTTAGTTGCCCTTCTCTGGACGCCTTCCGTTTTCTTACATTTTAGTGCCTAGAATTAGAGACAGGATTATTCCAGGTGATCTCTTTCTTATGGACAGTTTTCAAGGCAGGTCTCCTCCATCGCACAAGAAAGTCATTGATAATGATGCTGAATAGCACAGGACTTGGGATAGGACTCGCTTTATGGTCCCCATTGGTCGCTCCTCTCCAGGAAGGAGAAGAAAGAGGAGACATTGGAAAGAAATACCTTTGGGTTTGGCCAATTTACTATTTCCCAATCCACTTAATCCAAGACTGTATATGTTTCAATGTCAAGAAGGTAGGCTTGATCCTGCATGGGTGTGTCTATGGCTGATGCCTTGCCCTACTGCATTCCCAATGGGCATTTCCCTCTCTAACTTTTATTTATTTATTTGTTTATTTACAGTATTTATATTCCACCCTTCTTTCTCACCCCGAAGGGGACTCAGGGCAGATCACATTGTACACACACAAGGCAAACATTCAATGCCATATAACATAGAACAAAGACAGAGACAGACGCAGAGGCAATTTAAACCTTCTCCAGCTTCCAGCTTCCTGAGGGTATGCTTGATTCCGGCCGCAGGGGGAGCAGCTGCTTCATCATCCACTGCAACGGCAACTTCCTCATTCCAACGGCAGCTGGATGATTTTTATGGTGTCGTAAATTAGCCTCCCCACATATAAGTGGTACTTAAATTTCCTACTTGATAGATGCAACTATCTTTCGGGTTGCTTAGGTCAACAACGAGCAGGACTATTTTTTATTTTAATTGTCGGGTGCTCACCCCGACACAGGCTGGTCTCGAACTCAGTGATTTATTGCAGCTGGCTGCTAACCAGCCTGCACCACAGCCCAGCCCACTTTTGCAGCACATTAGTTTCTTTTCCTCTCCTTTTCTCCCCTTTCCGACAACATTTCAGGTTTCATTCTGGAACGGCGTATAAGAACACATCTAATCTCATGTTAAGCCTGTCCTTTAAGCTCTTATCTTGCTTTGCAAAGCTCCGTGGCCTTGGTTGTTTACCTTCTTTCTCCCTGCAAACAGGCTCCGGTGTTTTCCCTTTGCAGCTCCCATCTTCCGTGACTCTGCATGGAATCAGCTCCTGGCCATTTGTGTTTCTTTTTCTGGAGGTGAGGGAGAAGGGTCAAGAGACCAGCTCTGCATCAAATAACAAGCTTTGATGGAGTTGCTACAGGGCTGCGTCACAACCTGGCATCTGCAGCATCCGCCAGAGTAATAAGACTGGATGCAACTGAAGCAGCATCACAACCACAAAGGAACAATGAGAACATCTACTGGTACATCCATGCTCCCTGAATGATGGTCTCTTCCCCTTTCATAACACCATTCTTCTTCTTTGTTTCCAATGCAGCATCCTCCATAAGGCTGCCATCCAAATATGTTAGGGCATCTACTGTCTCCTGAGAAATCTGTATAAAGAACAAGTAGCCACAGTCAGAACAGACCACGGAACAACGGACTGGTTCCAGATTGGGAAAGGAGTGCGGACATCAGGGCTGCATCCTCTCACCCTCCTGATTTAACTTGTACGCAGAACACATCATGCGACATACATACGGGGCTTGAGGAATCCAAGGCCGGAGTTAAAATTGCTGGAAGAAACATGAACAACCTTAGGTATGCAGATGATACCGGGCTGGGCCGGGCTGTGGCGCAGCTGGCTAGTAACCAGCTGCAATAAATCACTACTGACCGAGAGGTCATGAGTTCGAAGCCTGGGTCGGGTTAAGCCCCCGACCATTAAATAGCCCGGCTTGCTGTTGACCTATGCAGCCCCGAAAGACAGTTGCACCTGTCAAGTAGGGAAATTTAGGTACGCTTTATGCGGGAGGCTAATTTAACTAATTTACAACACCATAAAACTGCCAGCAAAACACGAGGAAAGGAATGAGGAAGTACAGCCACTCGTGGATGGTGAAGCAACAGCTCCCCCTGTGGCCGGAATCGTGAAGCTGGAAAAATGTTAAAAAATGCCTCTGTGTGTGTCTATACTGTATGTTGTTTGTCTGTTGGCATTGAATGTTTGCCATATATGTGTTCATTGTAATCCACCCTGAGACCCCTTCGGGGTGAGAAAGAAGGGCGGGATATAAATACTGTAAATAAATAAATAAATAAATAAATAAATAATACCACTCTGATGGCCGAAAGCGAGGAGAAGCTGAGGAGCCTTATCACCAAGGTGAAAGAAAGAAGAAAGAGCAAAAGCTGGGTTGCAGTTAAACATCAAGAAAACCAAGATCATGGCAACTACACCTATTGATAACTGGCAAATAGAGGGACAAAACATGGAGGCAGGGACAGACTTTATATTTCTAGGAGTGAAGATTCCTACAGGCAGGAAATCAGAAGACGTTTCCTTCTTGGGAGGAGAGCAGTGTCCAACCTGGACAAAATAGTGAAGAGCAGAGACATCACACTGGCCACGAAGGTCCGCATAGTCAAAGCCATGGTATTCCTCGTAGTAACCTATGGATGCGAGAGCGGGACCATAAGGAAGGCCGAGCAAAGGAAGAGAGAGGCTTTTGGACTATGGTGCTGGAGGAACATCCTGAGAGTGCCTTGGACCTTGGCAAGAAGGTCCAACCCGTCCATCCTCCAGGAAATAATGCCCAATGGCTGCTCACTGGAGGGAAGGATAACAGAGTATTTTGGCCACATCATGAGGAGACAGGAAAGCTTGGAGAAGAGAATGATGCTGGGGAAAATGGAAGGAAAAAGGAAGAGGGGCCGACCAAGGGCGAGATGGATGGACGGTATCCTTGAAGTGACTGGCTTGACCTTGAAGGAACTGAGGGTGGTGATGGCCGACAGGGAGCTCTGGCCTGGACTGGTCCACGAGGTCACCAAGAGTCAGAGATGACTAAACGACTGAGCAGCAGCAGTAGTTCACCTACATCCAGAGAGCACTGTGAACCCAAACGACGATGGATCTGGACCAAACTTGGCACACAGAATCACCATGATCAACTGAACATACTGGAGAGGTTTGAGGGGAGCTCCCCTTAATTTCAGTCATAGTTCATCTACATCCAAAGAAATCATGACCCCCACTGACAATGGATCTAACCCAAACTTGCACACAGAACCCCCATGATGAACTGAACATACTGGAGGAGTTTGAGGGGACTTATCTACCATGGTGGAAGTTGTAGTTCATCCTGCAACCAGAGAGCATACTAAACCCCACTGATGATGCTCACCCTGGAGCAAACTTGTCACACATGCCCAACAAGACCAACTTTTAAGTACTGATGGAGTTTGAGGGGGTTAACCTGGCGTGATCTGAGTTGTAGTTCACCCATAATCTTATGTATTTTGTTCATGGAGTCATTCATAAAATAAAAAAATGACTTTTTTTAATATCCCAGGCATCACCAGGTACTCAAGCTTGTGTATATGTGTGTGTGCATGTATATATATACACACACACACATGCATGCTTTGGATCACATAGGGAAGGGTGAACTTGCAGTCTGTGCAAGTCAGAAGATTCCACCTCACTTTCTGTCCCTCTGAGAATTGGATTTTGGAAAATTTGGCTTAGGATGGGTGACACCTGGCCTGAAAACAGTCCATGTGAAAGGAAACTTACAAGTGAACATGAGCCAACAGAATGATGCAGCAGTTGAAAAGGCCAATGTGATTGTGGGTTGCAAAGACAGGAGTCTAATGTGTTGTCAAAGGCTTTCATGGCCGGGATCACAGGGTTGTTGTGTGTTTTCCGGGCTGTCTGGCCATGTCCCAGAAGCATTCTCTCCTGATGTTTCACCCACATCTATGGCAGGCATCCTCTGAGGTTGTGAGGTATATACAGGAGTCTAGTGTCCAGAGTGAGGGGAGTTAGAATCCCACTCTGAGCCGTCGTGCCTGGGGCTATAACTCTTAGCGGAAGAGGCATGGGCGTGACATCTTTCCCCAGGGGATTGCTTCTTGCCCTCCTTTAGGGAAACTGGAACTCCCAAGGACCAAAACACTGTAGATAACTCAAAACTGGTTTTATTATTCACAAAAGGTTATCCCAATAAGCTGGAAGTTTCAAAGGGGTAAAGGATTACATTACAGTCTCTGGTTGTCCTGAGTCCAAGGAGCTGTGCAGCTGAGAAGCTTTTCCAGGTCCCTCTTTCTCAATGTCTGTGAATGCTGGAGAAATCCCAGCCTCAGTCCAAATGGCCTATGTTTGAAGACACAGCCTTCCTTTGGTGCCAAAGAACTGATTTGAAGGCACTTGAGACTCCTCAATGTCATTCAGGTTGGCCCTGAACATGAAGCATAAGTCTCAAGGGTAAGAACCTCAGAATTGGTGCTGAGAGGTAACTTAATCAAGGGCTTTTAGAACCAAGTCTCTCTCTCACGTCCATCTAATAGAAAGCTTGATAGTGGAATGAAAAAGGAAACACTGACCTACTCCAGAAAAGGGTGGAGTCAAACAATTGAGCTGAGGGAGCAATATAACTGGTGCAAACAACATTGATTGACAGCTATAAATAACCAATCAATCCAACTACATTTACAGGGTAAAGGCAAAATCAGGCATGATACAACAATTCAAATCTTGCAAGCTACAGTTCGACATATAGATGGTGCCACTCGCGCTGTCACACTTCTTCTGCATTGGTCAGATCTCTTAACCTGGAATAATAATCCTGTGTTAATTTCTGGGGAGAGCAATCCAAGAAGGATATGGACAACGTGGAAAGTATTCAACCCAAAGGCCCAACGGTTTGGAAACCAAGTGGCTTAGGGAGATGTGGATGTTTAGCTTGGAGAAGGTTGGAATAAATGACACGAGTGCTGTGCTTAAATATTCCAAAACCTCATGGTGGGGTCAACATGCCCCAGAAATGACTTGAAGTCAATACACGCCATGACCGCAACGACAGCAACAACAACAACAGCTCAGAGAAGAAGCACCGCGAAGTTCTTGAAACATGGAGAGGAAGCTGGGAAGGCCGCCAGAGATGGAAGCGTCGGCAATAACAGGTTTATTGCTGATCTGATCCGCTCTGCCTTGTTTATTTTATGTTGTCATTGCCTTGCATGTGTTATTTAAGCCCTGTTCGGAGCTGCCTTTGGGAGTTTTATGTGGCGAAAGGAGCAAAGACAGATCTTCAAGTGACAGGCGAGTGAGTTTTATTACAGGATCCTCCTGATTCATCCTCTTTTTCACCCCACTTTTTGGCTGCTGCCTGGGGCTCCTTCTCCACTGCCATACAAAATCCAGATTATCTGCTTTGAACTGGGTTATATGACAGTGTAGATTCATATGAGCCTCCGGTGGCACAGTGTGTTAAAGTGCTGAGATGCTGAACTTGCGGACCGAAAGATCCCAGGTTCAAATTCCGGGAGCGGAGTGAGTGCCTGCTGTAGACCAATGGTTAATCAAGTTAATAGAAATGAAAAATATGGACAGACTAACATCGATAATAACTAAACACCAAGGAGTGCCAAAGAGAAGCACAGACTGGAAACCACTATTAGACTATATGCACCAAGGAAAGATCACAACACTAATTGAGAGATAAGGACTGAGGTTTCATTTTCATAGTATTGATTTACAACATTTGAGAATACGAAAAGACAATGTGATAATTTTGACAGGATACAAAGGCAATAGTAATCGGAAAAAATGATCCCGGGATATTTACTTTACCATAGAGAAGCAATGGAAGAAAACTAATCCAGGGAAGAAGATTCCTCTCTAGATGTAACCTGGTATAGATTTGGATGGAAGTCAAGCCAGACAATTTTTTTCCTATTTTTTTTCCCTATTTTTATTTATTTTTTATTTTTTTCTTTCTCTTTCTCCCCCTTCAATTTCCTACTTTCCTATAACCATAAATGTTCCCCCACTGTTATTGTTATCTTTTGAAATTTTAAATAAAAACTTTTTAAAAAAAATTGAAAAAAAAGTGATGTTCCTGGTTTGAAAGTATTATTATTTCCTGTTTATTTATTTATTTCAAAAATTTCTATCCCGCCCTTCTCACCCGGAAGGACTCAGGGCGGCGTACAATTGGCAACAATTCGATGCCGATACATCATTAAAAACAGCAACATATAAAAATACAACCAATTAAATACAGTATAAAATATAAAACAAAAAACATGTGTTTAAAATCCGTTCGTCCAATATCCTCCCACTTTTTAAACTTTGTTTAATTGTGTGGTCCTTATTTTGAAAGGAGTCGTTCTAATCCAGAAACTTCGTTCTTGTGGTACAAACTAGAGCAAGATGTGCTGGAGCTGGATGTCCCTCCCGCAAAGACAAATTCTTTGCAGTTTCATAAACTTTCCCCCATGCTTTTATGATAGAACCAATTAGGAAATGACATTGATCACCCAGGAACCAAAGTCGTGTTACACACACAGTGTAATTTGTGATTCTATGATTTCAACACCAAAGGGCTTTCACAAAAGGAGCTTTTGGGATCCAAAAATACCCCAGCCTTTACTTTCCTATCATCTGCTCCTCTCTGCGTGGGGCCCTATTTACTCCCAAGTAAAATAAATGCTAACATTGTACCCATGCCCTGTGCCTGAAAATGGCAAGACTCAGACTATTGCAATGCCAAAGCGGGAGGCATGGGATGCCCATTTGACACCAGAATCCCACTGCGTCCCTATAACTCCTAATGCGCTTTGCCGGTGGGATGTCGGCCCATCAGCATCCTCCTGAATCCATTACAGCCCTCCCAGGATGAAGTTTTGCCTCCTCTCTTTAAACCTTGTGCTTAATGGGGCCATTTGCATGTATTTGTTCTCATTTAACTCCTGTAAACATCTGCATACTTATTAGGGTTTCTCTCCTTATCCTGCTGTTGCAAGCTGTCAGGTAAAGCTAGCAGTCCCAAATAGGGAATCTGAGTGTTGTTGTTGTTGCTGTTGTTGTTGTTGTTACTTATATCTCACTTATAAAGATGACTAAAAGTTGCTGAATAAGCCTCACTGAGACTGGTTCTACGCTGCCATATAATCCAGTTTCTGATCCCAGTTTTCCTGATTTGAACTGGATTATATGGCAGTGCAGATTCATATAAACCAGTACAAAGCAGATAACCTGGGATCAGACACTAGTTAATATGATAGTGTAGATCCAGCCTGGTCAATTTCCCAGCAAAAAGGACCATGGAATCATAGAGGAGTTGGAAGGGACCCTCAAAGGCTATCCAGTCCACCCTCCTTCTGCAATACACAATCCAAGCCTCAGAAGAGAAAACTAAAAGGAGAAATGAGAGTCATATATAAACATTAGAAAAGGACATCCCATTAAGGGTACTAATGACAGGACAGGAGATCCCACCTGAACATTATTAGGAAGAACTTCCTGACCGTACGAAGAGCTGTTCAGCAGTGGAACTCACTGCCTTGGAGTCCAGTGGAAGTTCCTTCTTTGGAGGCTTCTAAACAAAGGCTGGCTATCTGTCAGGGGTCCCTGGGGTCCCTTCCAACTCTGTGATTCTCTGATTCAATGTATTCAGCACCTTGGAGAGTTCCCTTTGTTGGGAATCACCCTGGACTACTCAAGTCTAAATGTAGTTAGATAGATGATAGAGTTAGATTATGTCGCTTTAGGTGCTTCATATTGAATTCAGCTTTTCATTTGGTGAGGACTTTTGAGCACTCTGTTTTTGGAGAATCCCAAAAACAGAGGCTGAATGGCTATTGATTTGAAGGTTTTAGACTGGCTATTCTTTGTGGCAGAATGAGGCGGGACTAGATGGCCTTTGAGGGTCCCTTCCAACACGAGCAGATTATGGACGGCTAGAGAGGCCAGTGGAGTCTCCTTCCTTGGAGGTTTTTCGACAATGGCTTCCCATCTACTGGGAAGGGTTGGATTGAGCATTTCTCCATGGAAGAACGAGATTGGACTGGCTGGCCTTTGGGATCCCTCCCAACTCTGGGATTCTATGACCGATGTCTCATTCCAATACCATTTGTTATCTTCTAGTTTTTACCCAGTGCCATCAATTTTATTTCTTGTTGGTTCACTTAGAAGCAGAACAAAGGGTTAAAGAGATGGCCTTGACTTCGCTTTGCAAATGGTCCCTCTGAAAGTCAAGAGCTCTTGACAAATGGAAGCTCAAAGAGGCAATTGCAAGGCCTGGCAACCCTCTTAGATCCCTGTATCCATCCAGAACATGGATATTCTAATGATAATGGCCACCTTCCCGGAGATGTTGTTAAGGTTTAATGAGATGAAAAAAAAAACCCGCCAAAGTGCTTTTCATGCTCCAAGGACTGAGTAAATAAGTATTATTATTCATAGTCTCCCAAAGCAAACACAGCAATGAGCGGGAAGGTGGAGGCATCTCATCTCTACATTGGGGTCAAAACCTCATTTCACGCTCACCCAAAATTGGGCAAACAATACATAATTTATTTATTAAAATATTTATATTGGACACCGTAGCAAATATTTCAGGGGGTGTGCGCTATAAAACCAATTTAGACCAATAAATAATAATGAATAGCATTCAGTATTCGAGTCATGGATTCGTAACTTGGGGTGACAGATTCATAAATGCTCTGACATGCAGTAAGGATATATAGTTTTATTGTAACTGTTGTAGCCCAGCCTCCATCTGAGCTGTCAGGTGAGCCTGAGGTTGGTCCCATCCAGCCAGTGATTGTCCCTGAACCTGCCTTGTCAGAGGATTCTGGGTTTGGGCCTGAGATGCAGCCAGAGTTGGTCCCAGTGGATTCTGGGATCAGAGACAGAATGATTGCAAGTAGGCAGTTTGAACCACATTGCTCACAGCAGTCAAGGTCAGATCTCCAGGTGTCAGATGGACATTCTAGTTTGGATGTAGGAACCGATAAAGTGGGGAGGGATCATGAGCTTGACAGGAGGAGAGCGATAACTTAGTTGAGAAAAGAAAAGAAGTGTATTAGGAGGAGTAGGCGTCTGCTTTTGAAACGAAATAATGAGCAACCTTCTCACAGAAAGGGACCTTGAATTTCCCAAGAGTAGGCGTCTGCTTCTGAAATGAAATAATGAGCAACCTTCTCACGGAAAGGGACCTTGAATTTCCCAAGAGTAGGCGTCTGCTTCTGAAATGAAATAATGAGCAACCTTCTCACGGAAAGGGACCTTGAATTTCCCAAGAGTAGGCGTCTGCTTCTGAAATGAAATAATGAGCAACCTTCTCACGGAAAGGGACCTTGAATTTCCCAAGAGTAGGCGTCTGCTTCTGAAATGAAATAATGAGCAACCTTCTCACGGAAAGGGACCTTGAATTTCCCAAGAGTAGGCGTCTGCTTCTGAAATGAAATAATGAGCAACCTTCTCACGGAAAGGGACCTTGAATTTCCCAAGAGTAGGCGTCTGCTTCTGAAATGAAATAATGAGCAACCTTCTCACGGAAAGGGACCTTGAATTTCCCAAGAGCAGGCGTCTGCTTTTGAAACGAAATAATGAGCAACCTTCTCACGGAAAGGGACCTTGAATTTCCCGTAAGAAGCCTTGCTTTCTCTGACACAGCCAGAGATGGTAACATTGCTAAGTCAAGAAGGAAGATCTTTCCTTCGTGTGTATTTCTGCGGCCTTGTGTCTTGTTTCAAGTTCCAGCCTTGCTTGCTCCGGTGTTTACAGTTGACATTGTAGTAAGAATTTGTGTTCCAGCCAAGACCTTTGCCTTGTGTTCCAGCTGAGACCCTTGTTATGTGATCCAGCTTGGACTCTGTACCTTGGACTAAATTTGGAGTCTTGTTCCTGCATTCCAGTGTACTTTCCTGTGTTTCCAGTTTGATTCATGCCTTGGATTAATCCTTAAAACTCTTGTTTGGACTATTAGTGATATCTTTTGTGGGACTTACTTTGATATCCAGTTTGAACCCTTATTTATTTATTTATTTATTTATTTACAGCATTTATATTCCGCCCTTCTCACCCCGGAGGGGACTCAGGGCGGATCACATTACACACATAGGCAAATATTCAGTGCCTTTTAACATAGAACAAAGACAAACAAACATAGGCTCCGAGCGGGGCTCGAACTCATGACCTCCTGGTCAGAGTGATTCATTGCAGTTAATTGCCCTGGCTTGCTCTCCCGCCTGCGCCACAGCCCGGGACTATGTTCTTTGAGTGATTTTTATAGACTCTTCCTTCAAGTTTATTAAGTACTTTGTTCTTGTGGATTAAAACTCATTTTATTGACTCTGAACGTTAATGTGCTATTGCTTGCATATAATCTTCAATAAACAGTTTGCTTGATTTATTCTGGGGCTCCAGTGTGGTTTTGAGGTGCTTACGCAGCCTAGGGGTGCAACAGTAACTTTATGTAAAATGCCAACCCCCTAAAGGCCTGCCTTAAGAGATAGTGACCATATTAATTAAAAATGGCCTTTTCTGGGCTGGGGAGCAGGAAGACTGTCATAGAATCATATAGAGTTGGAAGAGACCCCCCCAAAGGCCATTCAGTCCAACCCCCCCCCCCCCCCTCGGCCAGGCAGGAAAAGCACAATCAAAGCAATACGTGTGAAAGGGATCAAGGAGTCTTTGGAGGCCACAAGCTGAACATGAGTCAACAGTGTGATGCAGCAGCTAAAAAGTCCAATGCGATTCTAGGCTAGATCAATAGGAGACCCCAAAATTATAACATATTTTAAATATATGAAATCTTGAATGCACATACCTTTTCCTGAAAATAACCTCTTATTGTGAATTATATTCTTTGGAATTCTGACCCCCAACACACCAAGGACTCTTCTCACCATTCTCATAATCCCTTCACAATGGACTGGGAGACGGAGGGGAAATTACCCCATGAATGTGTGTCAGAGTGTTTCCTGCTCCCATTGATGAAAATTGGGGCTGTCCGTGTGAAGGATCACCCACAAGTATATTCGTGATTGGTGGAGTTATAGGTCAAGAAAATCATTCCCAAGACATGTATTGCTTATTGTGTTGTGATGTGTTGTTGTTTTATATACTGTTTATATTGTATTGTTTTGGGCATGGCCCCATGTAAGCCGCCCCGAGTCCCCGTTGGGGAGATGGTGGCGGGGTATAAATAAAGATGATTATTATTATTATTATTATTATTATTATTATTATTATTATTATTATTATTATGTGCCAGATAGGAACTAGGGGTTGAATTACTCAGTACATGGAAAGTCCATACCAAAGGACGACATATCCAGTCAATTCAGACAGGTACAGAGGTGTCAACAGAGCTAAGCAAGGAGAAGCAATGATTTATAAAGCTGGAACATGTGCTTGAACTTTCTCTTCTGTTGTGATGGCTTCTCTATAAGGAACTGTAAATAGTTAAGCTAGAACTAGAAATAAAGCATTTGCAGCTGATGGCTCTTGGCACGTTAAACAGAGCATTTGATTTAAGAAGCACAGAGGCAGGGGAAGAGCAAAGATAAGACACAGCGGCTGCTTGCATGTTACAGATAACACTCATGTCTGTGACTGCAGAATCCTGGGGTCAGCATGAACCCAAGTGTCTTTTTTTAAATAAAGTATCAATTATGTACACTGGATTCCCCCTATTGTGCCCACCAGAACTAACCCATTAAGACCCATAGGTTTTAGGTTTTATCTGCTGTTTTCATATGTGTGGTTTTCCTGGGATTTTATGTCAGTATTTGTTTGTTTATGGAGGCACTAAATGTTTGCCGTTGTATGTTGGAATCCTCCTTGAGTCTCCTTGGGGAGATAGGGTGGAATACAAATAAAGTTGTTTATCATCATCATCATCATCATCATCATCATCACAGACCCATTACCTGGAATTGCACCACATTCCTTTGGGATCACACCCCTCTTGGAGGGAGACCATTAAAACAGACTGACACTTCAAATGCTCCAATGACAGCTTTATAAACAACATCTTGGTGTCCCTACGGATGTCCCGATCCTCAAACACTCTCTGCTTCATTTGGAAAAATGCTGCACTCGCAGAGCTCAGGCGGTGTTGTATTTGAGTGTCAATGTTAACGTTTCTGGAGAAGTGACTGCCAAGGGAGAGGAAATGGTCAACGTTTTCTAATGTGACACCATTAAGCTGTATTCCTGGCATTGCCGAGGGATGGGCTGGTGCCTGTTGGAAGAACACTTTGGTTTTCTCGATGTTCAATGAGAGGCCGAGCTTCTCATATGCTTCTGCGAAGGTGTTGAGAGTGGCTGATAGGTCTTCCTCTGAATGGGCACAATCTGTGTTATCATCAGCATATTGGAGTTCTATAACAAATGTTGTTGTGAGCTTAGTTTTGGCTCTCGATCTGCTGAGGATAAATAGCTTGCCATCTGTCTTATAGATGATTTGCACGCCAGTGGGAAGCTTCCCATCAACAAGGTGCAATATCACAGTGCTGAAGATGGAGAGTAAGGTTGCGGCAATAACACAAGGTTGGGGCAATAACACATCCCTGCTTGACACCTGATTCCACCTTAAATGGGTCACTTTGGAAGCCATTGCTGTCCAAGACTGTTGCCGTCATGTCATCGTGGAGGAGCCACAGGATGTTCGCATCCAATTTTTTGGAGGACGTATTGTATTGTATTCCTCACTGTATGTTGGTTTTAACCATCATACCATTAATTTACACCCTATTGAGCTGAAAGTTGGCTTCCTGCAAAGTAACATCACAGATTTGCTGAGCTGGAAGTTGTAGACGGGAAAATGGGATCGAAGCATTTCTCCCCTGTCTCTCTTCAATGAAACCCAGCTGCAGGCTCATAAAATGTTTAATTCACACAGGGCATGCATAGGCTGCGATGATCTGACAATCCATTTGCTCTGATTCATGAAACGGCATGATTTTTTAAGGCCAGGTGGCTGGAATAGCCATAAATATTCCCAGACAGGCCGGAGCCGGTCCACAGAGAGCCATCTCAACATTTGTGGCCAGAAGAGAGGAGGAGCGAAAACTATGAGGGAAAGAGAGAGAATTGGACCATTTATTCGGGTTGGAAATGCTTGGAATATTTATGAAGAGTGATAGCATTGTTTGGAGAGTGAGGTTGGATCTACACTGACATATAATCCAGTTTCTGAATCCAGATTATCTCCTTTGAACTGGATTATATGAGTCTACACTGCCATGTAATCCAGTTCAAAGTGATATGAAATTTAGACAACAATCATATGGGAGGGAACAGCCTGGTGAGCATTAGGCCAACCATGATGAATAACCAAAGTTCCAGATTAAAAACTCACCAATTAAGCAAAGGCATTGGACAGAGGCGTTCATTGGATTCTTGACCAAGAATCCAATGAACAACTTACCTTGAAGAAACTGATGAGCAAATCATCAACAATGAGCAAATTACCTTGAAGAAACTGATGAGAAATCATTTTTATATTCACGTTTTTAATCTCTTTCTTTCTTTCTTTCTTTCTTTCTTTCTTTCTTTCTTTCTTTCTTTCGTTCTTTCTTTCTCTCTCTTTTCATTTCCTTCCTTTCTTCTCTTTAATTTTTCTCTCCTTTTCTTTTTCTCCCAATTTGGGACTTTTCTTTTTATTATTCTGTTAAAACTAATAAAGATTATTTTATACAAAAAAAAGAAGCGATGCTTGTGAGCTCCTGATCCAAAATTACAAGCCTAGAGAGCATGTGTTATGCAGAATAATTTTATACAACCGGGTAACAATTGCTCTAGTTTGATTCATCCTTCTTCTGTTCCTGGTTGGCCAGAAAAAGAGACTGGCTAGGATCTGTTCCGGGATTGGTCTAGAGTGGATGGTATAGGATCGCCCCATGGGAGGGCCCAGACTAGAAATATGGCTTAATCCAGTTTTATAGTAATAATATAATAATAATAATACCATTATGTAACACAATTTTTGTTCCTGGGTTATTTATTTATTTATTGTATTTATATTTTGCCCATCTCATCCCAAAGCGGACTCAGGGTGGATCACAGAACACATATACAGCAAACATTTAGTCCTGATTATAACAATAAAAAGACAGATAGAGGTATATAGGATTTCCCATCTTTCGGCATCTTTGGAGGCTATATTTGTTTCCAGCCACCAGGGGGCGCTGTCACTCTATCTCCCTGCTGAAGAGCTTTCTTTGTTCGTAAACTTGCTCCTTTTAAAAATCAAAATGCTGATCATTTCCTAATTGTTTTTTATCATCAAAACATAGAAAACATTTATTAAACTGTGAGGCGCTGCATTTTTTAGGAAAATTTTTGATCCCTTTTTGATCCCTTAAAAAATCCCTTAAAAGAATATTTTCCTGATAGAACAAATTGTTTAACATTTGACTTAATAATTGACTAAGGCAAAATGTAAAAGGTTAGGTTGTGCAAATAACTGTGACCCTGTTAAGACAAGCTAATACAAACAGCTACGACACTTGGCTGACTTGATAATATTATGTACAAAATGTGGACCATGGCCATATCCTGATTTAGTGATTACTATATGTTGAAGACAACTGCTTACATTGTTGCACCTCAGTGCTGGTTCACCTTGCTCTTAACACACACTCCACCACAGCAGGCTTGGTTTTTACAGTTTATTAATAAAAGATAGCAAAGTCTGAATAAAAAGCAGTAAATAAAAGCAGTAATCCAAATGCAAATGCAATCTGTAGAATATTGTTCAAAGTTTCTAATATAGCAAGAAGTCCTGAAAACAAGGCAGCATGAACTCCAAAATGCAATCCAAAACACAGGATCTAGGCATGAACAAAAGCAAGAACCCTTTTCCATGAGCATAGACAAGGCAGGAACTTAGCTTACAAAATCAACAAATCTTTCCCTGTTTCTCCCTTATATAACCATTCTTGCAGGCTAAGAAAGCATTCCTCTGTCCTTGGGTTCCCACACATTTACCAGCTATCCTAAGGGAACGTCTGGGATGATGAACTCTTAACTTTAACCTTGTATCCCTATCTAAGGAAGACTCCTCTGACTCGCTTCCAGAGCCACCTGGGACTTGTTGGTGTTCTGAATCCTATGAAAGGTCACCCTTATCACTGACTTCTGCTTCACTACTAGTCTGTTTATCATAAACTTCGCTTCACTGCTAGCCTGCAGCCTTTCTGACAATTCAGAGCCTTCAACATTTCCTTAGTCAGCCTGCATAAACCCAAATCCCCCTTCATCATCAGACTGAACCACAACATACATGATATATTTACCTGATTCAATGATTGATATGAATTGGAGGCAACTACAGTTAGTAAAATTCCATTGTTAGATTAGCCTTCTGCGCATGCTTATAAAATGCTATAAATGGAAATCCATTCCAATAGACATGGGCAATTCCTTCTCAGCATTAGCTGAGACTGTCACCACTATTCTGCAAATAGTAAAGGGGTTGAAATCCAATCTGTTGTCCGTCTTGTCCTTCAGCTGCACTCAAATGAACGTGACAGGTAGATTTCCACAACAAAACTGCCAAAACCTTTTTTATGTGAGAGGGACATCCTGCAGCACATTTTACTCTAGTTTTTCAATGAATATGTCAACCAATTCAACCTTGTTTGTGCCAGCCACAAAAATGAAGTTTGTGGAGTAAAACAACTACTTTCCAAAGTAAGGACTGTACCATCAAACAGGAAATAACACTTTTAAACCAGGAACAGAATGTTTTTCAAATGTTGTTACATAGTGTAATAATATGCATTCTTTTTCAGCCCCAGCCGTTCTATGTGGCCAAGAGAAGGATCAGCTATTAAATTTGAGCAAAGCATCAAAACAGAGCAAACGCGAGCCATAAATCCTGCCCTTTTTGCAGGTGCAATGCCAGACTCACAAGGGCTTCCGCCTCTGGTTGTGTGCCTTGATTCATGGCCTGGAAAATTACATTTTAATTTCTGACGTCTCCATTTTTAGATGTACTCTTCTCCTGTCCACCTCTCCATCATGCTTTTTTTTTTTTTAAATAAAAGAAACCTTGAGAGCTGGGATTCATTTCAGAGAGAAGCAGAAATCTAAATTTGGTTCTTGGTGTCATATTAATGGCAGCTTCTGTGTCAAAGATGCAGTAGATCCACTCCACATTTTAGTCCGAACTTTAAAGGGATGGAAACCTTCCAAATAAGGGTGCATCTGCACTGCAGTATTGATGCAGTTTGAGACCACTTTTACTGCCATGGCTCAATGCCATGGCATACTGGGAGTTGCAGCCTTCTCTGTCAATGCTCACTAAACTACAACTCCCATGATGCATATAGCCCTGAGCCATGGCAGTGAAAGTGTTGTCAAACTGCATTAATTTTACAGTGTAGATGCACCCCAGGGCAATCCCAGGGGTGCCCTTTGGAAAGTTAAAGAGCACAAAACAAATGCAGTTTTGCAAAACCTTTTCCTTACCCTTCTCTCCAAACTTGCCAGAGGAAGCTTATAAATTATGGATGGCGATCAAATGAGAAACATGGGCCCGGGTGGGTGCGTCGATTCTGTATTTATTTTATTTCCATTTATTATAAATGCGCGCCGTCCTGCAGCTGGGGAAATCTCCTTTTGCCTGGCCGGAATCCATCCAGGGCTTCTATCTAATGGGCCTCCACTTAGTTCGGCCTGATGAAAAGCTCCTCTGGGAGGAAAACAACCACAAATAAATAAAATAAACCCAAAAAGCAAGGTCAGAAAACCAGAGGAAATGCAGCATCGAGGGAAAGAAGGCTATCGATGGCCCATGGCTACGAGCTGGGATTTCAGGGAGCGGCTTAGAATTCTCTTACCTAGAATTATAGAATCACAGGATCCTAGAGTTGGAAGGGACCCCCAAAGGCCATCTAGTCTAATCCTATTCTGCCAGGAAAGAAGATACAATCAAAGCCCTCCTGACAGATGGTCATCCAGCCTCTGCTTAAAAACCTGCAGAGAAGGTTTGGCCGAAGATCTTCCTAATGTTCAGGTGGAATCTCTTTTCCTGCAGTTTGAATTCGTTACTCCGTGTCTTAGGCCCCTTCTACACTGCCATAAAATTCAGATTGTCAAAGCAGATAGTCTACTACATTATCTCATTTGAACTGGATTATATTAGTCTACACTGCCAGATCATCCAGTCCAAAATAAACAATGAGTTTATATGCAGGATATTGTCCGAACCACCCTGATTTATTGGTGAGTCAGGCCTCTCACCAATTCATCTTCAGTCAGACTGGTTAAACAACCGGCTAAGCAACACCGACAAACGACACCACAGTCATAATTCAGCTGATCACAGTGGTTCTAAGGCTTTATTATATACAACTATATACAATTACAAAGTCCATTGCTCTTAGGACCCATGCTTCCCAAGCAAAGGCAAAGCATGTCCTCTCTCTTTGCCGATCGTCTGCGAAGAAGTCCTGCTGGCAACTCCCACATTCCATTGCCGAATGACGAATGTCCTGTCCACGCTTCTGAGACCGGAAGGGTCAACCTATTGGCTCGGGAGGCTATCAATCAAGCTGGCTTGCGATTAGCTCGTGTGCTGCTGGAAAGCATGCCGGAATACACAGTTGCAAAAACCCAACAGCAAAACACTCGATCTAACATTTCACACTTACAACAAATAACACCAACAGATATGTTGGTAAAATGGATTAGTATAGTGTGGAATTGTGCTTGGAGTTTAAAACTGTGTGTGTAATTCAGTAGTGAAGAGGTTAAATGCATAGAGTGGGAATGAAATTGCTAGAGTGTAACTTTGAGAAGTTTCCGCTTTCTAGCTGGACATTTGTTTAGAGATAAGAATGGAATGTTCACTCCTGCAGAGGCTGGATGGCCATCTGTTGGGAGGGCATTGCTTGTTCTTTTCCTGCATGGCAAGGGGGTTGACTAGATGGCCCCTGGGGTCTCTTCCAACTCTAGGATTCTATGGTAAAGGCTGAATCTGGCCCTGTGCTGATGCATTTTCCAGCTTGTGGGTTCCTCATTCGAAACTTTTCGCCATGCTCTGCTATCACTATGTAACACGATTTTTGTTCCTGGGTGATAAATGTCCACATGGCCTCCGTTTAATCAGGATTTATCTTGAGTTTATCGGTCCCTTACCATCCGATTACAGGATCTGGGCTTTAATCCAGCGCTTGCACCGATCCGTTGAACTCACCCACACATTGACTCACCAGGCCACAAATGAGTCAGAGTCCGAGCCGAACGGGAAAATTCCACACCAAATTCCGCAACGTTAAAAAGTCTGCTCAAGATTGCAACGTTTGTTCAAGGCTTTATCGAACTACAGCTTCCAGGATTCCATAGCATTGAGCCTTTTGCAAAGCGGAGTCGAACTGCATTATTTCTGCAGCCTAGACGCACCTTCAGACACAAAGGGATTTAAACCGTCTCGCCATGTCCGGAGTTCGCGGTCAGGCCCTCAATTGGTTCAACTCATTTCTGCGAAACCGGAGCCAATGCGTGGAGTATATGGATCAAGTCTCTGACAGATCTCCCCTCCTATGTGGGGTCCCCCAAGGTGCCATTCTCTCCCCTCTTCTCTTCAACATCTACGTTAGACCCCTTGCTAGTTTGGCTCGGAGTTTCGGCCTAGAAGGCTATCAATATGCAGACGACACCCAACTCCTTCTGCGCTTGGAGCCTGGAACAACGTCAATACCAGACCATTTCACCTTCTGTCTGGAGGCTCTGTCGAACTGGCTACGTGCTAGTAGACTGAAGGTGAACCCGGCGAAGACCGAGATTCTCTGGCATGGCCGCTCGACCGGTCTGACCCACTTGCTACCCACCTTCAATGGTGCTGCCCTATCTCCTCCGCCCACCGTTAAGAGCCTGGGTGTTGTTTTAGATTCGCAGCTGACAATGGAAGCTCAGGTCGCTGCTGCCAGCAAACAGGCCTTTTTCTTTCTTTCTTTTTTTTAAAGTTTTTTATTAAATTTTGAAAATAACAATAAAATCCACTTTAGTGGGTTAGGAAAGTATGGGGGGAAGAAAGGATGGGGGGGTAGGGAGGGGGGGGTGGTAGAAAGTGAGGGGGGGGGAGGGTAATAAGGGTGGGGGGGAGGTCAGGGTCCTTGTTGATTCTTGACTTCCATTCTTCTCTATAAAGTTGTCGTAACTATTTGTATTATTTATGTTGTTGGTGTCATTCATTTTTTTTGTATCGACAGTTGACACTTCTCCTTCGCGTTAAGGGCTTTATAACAATATTCTAACTTTTTCTTTCTTCATCCAGTCCTTTACCGGTGTCCAATCTATCCCTTTTTTTGGCTTATTTTGTGTTGTTGATAGCAGGAACGTTAGGTAGTCCATATTCATTATATTCCATATTCTTTTTATCCATTCTTCCACTTTGGGTATTAATTTCTGTTTCCATAATCTTGCAAGAACTAATCTGGCAGCTGTTGTTAAGTGTGTAAAGATTTTGTCTTCATTCTTTCCCCATTGGTTATTCGTCATGCCCAATAGAAAGAATTCTGGGAGTAGTGGTATTTTTATCTTTAAAATTTTTTGACATTTGTCGTGGATTTCCCTCCAGTACGGTTTTACCTTCTCACAAGACCACCACATGTGTAGAGATGATCCTTCACCTCTTCCACATTTCCAGCATTTAATCTTCTTTCCTTTGGTAAATTATGATATCCTTTTTGGGGTCAGCAAACAGGCCTTTTTCCACCTACGACAAGCGAGGCAACTGGCACCCTATCTCTCTGATGAGGCTCTGGCAACGGTCATCCATGCCACGGTCACGTCTAGGCTGGACTATTGCAAAGCCCTGTATGTTGGCCTTCCGATGTCCACAACAAGTTCCAGAATGCGGCAGCCAGGCTACTCACAAGAACACCCATGAAATGCCACATCACACCAGTGCTGCAGCATCTGCATTGGCTTCACACTGATTACCGTGGTCCATATAAGAGGCTAGTTCTGACCTTCAAAACTCTTTACGGAAAGTGCCCATCGTACCTTAGGGACCGTCTCTCCTTCTCCCATCATTAGAGGTTGCAACGACCATCCCAACGATACTTACTTTATGTACCGGGTCCTAGAGAAGGGCACTTGGAAAGGACCAGGCGCAGAGCTTTTTCTCTTTCTGCCCCTGCCTATGGAATGCCTTGCCGCTCTAGATGAGAGCCATGCGTGAGTTGGGGCCTTTTACCCGCGCACTCAAGACCTGGCTCTTTACTAGGGCTTTTAATCTAGGTTAAATTTTATCAATATTTGTATGTATGTATTTTTATACTTTACAATTTTATCTTGTAAATTGCCTAGAGCATCGTGGATGGAGGGTGATTAATAAGTAATTAAATGATGATGATGATGATGATGATGATGAAGAAGAAAAGAGATTCCACCTAAACATTAGGAAGAACATCCCTAATGCAGCAGCTGTTGTGCAGTGGAATCTGTTGCCTTGGAGTCTCCTTTTCTGGAAGTTTTGAAACAGCTTGGATGGCCATCTGTCAGGAGTGCTTTGACTGTGTCTCCCTGCCTGACAGAAGGGGGTTGGACTGGATGGCCCTTGAGATCTTTTCAAACCTCTTAGAACAGGGGTCCCCAAACTAAGGCCCGGGGGCCACCTGCGGCCCTCCAAGGTCATTTACCTGGCCCCTGCCCTCAGTTTTATAATAAACTATATTGGATAATAATATTATTATGTAATACAATATAACACTAATAATAATACCATATAATAGTATTAATTTTATTTATTTATTTATTTACATCACTTTTACCCCGCCTTTCTCCCCGAGGGGACTCAAAGCGGCTTACAATAAATAGGCAAAAATTCAATGCCCAAAAACAATGTAAAAACTGTTAATGTGGGATTTGTGTACTGGTAGTGTTTAAATGAAATTTGTGTCTGGCATGTATTGCATACAGGTTGCATCATCCAGAGTGTGCTAAAGTGTGGAAAGAGTTAATTGCTGAGAAGCTGTAATGACCTTGATGTGTGGCTGGAACTGGGGAGAATCTAGACACAAGTGTTTGTGCATTACTGATTGCATCAGTTGAGATCTTGCTTTGTTCTGAGTTGGTGTCTGCCTAGAGTGAAAGCCAAGCCTGTGTTCATCTGCAATTCTGTTTGTCTTGTAAAGTAAAGCTTTGTATATATTTTTTTAACATTGTCTCTGATGTCTCTTCGTTCCATTGACAACATACAACTGCTGCTACGCTGCGAATTACTCTGACAAAAACAACAATTCATATAAAACAGATACCATTGCAAAAATAAAATCACAGTATATAAAATTTTAAGCATGTCCAAGATTAGATTATATATTTTATATTACTAATAATATTACAGTGTAGTGGTATAGTTCAATATAGTAATATATAATGCTAATAGTGTGCTATGCTAATAATATAATACATTGTATGTACATATAATTTGTAAGCCACTCTGAGTCCCCTTTGGGGTGAGAAGGGTGTGATGCAAATGTATTAAATAAATATAGTAAATAAATAAATAATAAATAAATTTTAGACTTAGGCTCGCCCAAAGTCTGAAATGACTTGAAGGCACACAACAACAACAACAACAACAATCCTAATTAACCTGACTGTCTCATTGGCCAGAAGCAGGCCCACACTTCCCATTGAAATCCTGATAAATGTATGTTGGTTAAAATTGTTTTTATTTTTAAATATTGTATTACTCTTTCATTGTTCTTGTTGTTGTTGTTTTTGCACTACAAATAAGATATGTGCAGTGTGCATCGGAATTTGTTTGTATTTTTTTTTCAAATGATAATTTGGCCCTTCAACAATCTGAAGGATTGTGGACTGGCCCTCTGCTTAAAAGGTTTGGGGACCCCTGTCTTAGAATATTCCAGGATTGCATTTCTTCCCACCTGTTGATGCCAAACTTCCCCATGTTCGCATGGTCCCATTTTCTCCAAACTTTCCTTAATTGCCGCTCGCAGGCACAAGCGGTCTCTGGCTCGTCTTCTCCGCCGGAGTCATTTCCAAGCTGTGCCGGCATTAAAGAGATTCCGGAGGTTGCCTCTCTCTGCCTCCTGGCTCTGCTGGATGATGTCTCTGTGAGTGAGCATCGCAAGGGAGCCAAGCCAGGCAGGTGGAGAAACACATTCCCTAAGATTCACATTAATCGGTCAGAAGGACGGCCCGAAGGAAAGAATGATGCCTCTCCGAAGATCCGGAAGACCCAAAGATACAGATGATTTCCAGCTCCCACTGGCTATCAAATACTGTAATTGGATTCTTCAAGCGGAAGCTCTTTCAAGGGAGAAAACAACCAAATGGACTGCAGAGGAGAGCTTTCCGACAAACCTGTAAAAAGAAACTTTTGTTTGGGTTCCAAAACGCCAAAGAATCCCCAAATAATGTAGCCAGACCTCTAGGACTGGGGTGCACCCACACTGTAGAATTAATGCAGTTTGACAGCACTTTAACTGCTATGGCTATGGATTCTTGAAAGTTGTAGTTCTACATGGTATTTAGTAGGGTTGGGCACTGTCAGAGTATTTGCAGCGCAGCAGTAGTTGGATGGAAGCACTGGAACGCAGAACGAAGAGACACTCAGAGATGTTGGTAAAACTATTTACAAAGTTTTACTGTATGCAGCAATAATCAACACAAACAGACTTGCAGACAACAGACGAACACAGGACTGCTCTGTTCTCCAACAGAACTTGACTCGAACTCTAGGCAGACAGAACTCAACTGAATAGAACTGAACTGATGCAATCGTTATGCACAAACACTTGTGTCTGGATACTCCCTAGTTCCAGCCACACATCAAGGTCATCATAACTTCTTGGTAATTAATTCTTTCCACACTATGGTACATTCTGGATGACACAATCAGTTGCAATACAAGCATGGCACAAATTGCATTTAAACACTATCAGTACACAAATCCCACATTAACAGGCACTCCATGAAAAAAATGTTTCAAACCACATTACAAAAATTGGGGGTTTTGTTTCTAAAGTGTTTCTAAAATATTGTGAATAAAGTTTTCATTACTAAAGTATTGTAAGTGAAATTTTCGTTACTATAACGAGAGTTATGAAATTTCATTACATTTCTGTTGTAGTAAAATGCGCAAATGAGGAAGCTTCAGGGGCTCCTTTCGCCCTCATTTTTTTACAGCTATTGAGGTGAAACTTGCTACAATGGTAGAAAACATTCATTACTGTGAGCCCATCGAGTTGCAGAACGTTTCACTCATCCACGGATTTTTGGGGAATTTTCAAAGTTTTTATAAACAATGCCTTCTTTTTAAAAAAAAATCTACAAGAGCGATTTCCTTGAATTTTCTATACAGTGCCACAAGATAACAGGGGATCATCCCCGCCCCAACTTTCAGAAATCTTTATACATCTAGGGATTTTAGGGTTTGTAAAAAAGGTTTTGACAACAATATTTTTAAAAAGTTATCTTATTGAATGTCTATAGACCTTCCATATAGGGACTTCTTCCCAGCCCACCACAGTGTTGCACCCCTAGGCTGCAGAGACTTTTAAAACCACACTGGAACCCCAGGCTATAAGCAATGTAACTTGTTTATTGAAGATAATTTGTTAGCATTAGCAAAGTTTCAAAGTCAAGAAAACAAGTTTTTAGTCCACAAGTTATGACGCACTTGAGAATCTTGAAGCAAGGATCCATAGAAATCCAAACATAAGAATAAACTTCAATCAAGGTAGTCAAAATTAGTCCAAGGAACAGGATCATGAACTGGAACAAAGAACAGGATCTTGAACTGGAACAAGAGATTCAAAATGCAAGGCTTTCAGGAACATGACTTGATAATCCAAAATACCCAGGAACAGGAACAAGAATATAGTTCCAAGTCTCAAGCAAGAATACCTTTCCAAGAGCATAGACAAGATGGGAACTCTGTTTCCAAAACCAATGTTGCTTCGTCTGAACTCTTTCCCTGTTTCTCCCTTATTTAACCATGCTTACAGGCCAAGAAAGCATTCCTTTGTCCTTGAGTTCCCACACTTTTAGCTTTAACCTTGTATCTCTATCTAAGGAAGACTCCTCTGACTCGCTGCCAGAGACACCTGGGACTTGTTGATGTTCTGAACTTTGTTGATGTTCTGAATCCTGTGAAAGGTCACCCTTATCACTGGCTTCTGCTTCACTGCTAGTCTGTTTATCACAGGCTTCTGTTTCACTGTTAGTCTGCGGCCTCTCTAACAATTCAGAGCCTTCAACATTTCCCTCATCAACATTGCCATGGTCAGCCTGCATAGACCCAAATCCCCCTTCATCATCAGACTGAACCACAACATTTCTGTCCCATAGCTGGGTCTGAAACCAGATTGGAATGGATCTAGATAATTCATTTCATCCAAAAATCCCTGAAGTTGTGAGGCCACCACCCACTCCATACTCTTGCCCAGAAAGGGGAGGTTAGAGCCTGGGCGATAATTTCCCATTTCCATGGGATCTAATGATGGTTTCTTAAGGAGTGGCTTCACCACTGCCGTTTTTTAGGCTAGATAGGAATTTGCCATCTAGCCTAAAAATGCTTTATTTTCAATATCCGTTGGGGACGATCAAGGCCCAAGTTGGAACAAAGGATGTGAACAAATTAGCATTTTGAGGCCCAGCAGGAAAGTTGGACATCGGAAATGAAAGCTAAGAAAAGGACAGCGCCATCAGAAAAGTTCATTAAGTTGTAGATTCATTTTTTAAAAGGACAAAAAGGAGAGAAAAAGACCGGCAGCTGGAGGAGGAACATTTTGGCTCTGGCTTAAAAAGGTCTTGCTGGAAATAACGAGGACCATTAATGCCTGCTGATGGATTCCTAATATGAGCCTTGCAACCAGAGGTATCATTAATTAATGGAAAGATATCCTTCACTTTTGGAAGTGGCAGCATTAACGTCAGGACGGAGGAGACGGTAGAGAAAGGATGGAGCTGTCATCTGCCTATCTGGCTCTGTGAGCGTGTCCTCAAGAGGGAGCGAACTGCCACTCCCATCATCCCCAAATTTGAGCAGATAGGTCACAGGAAAGGGAAGGTTTCAAAGTCCCAGTGGTGCTCAAACTGAGCTTCACCCAATGGGGTAATGGTCTGGAGACAATGGTTCGAATCCCGCTTGGCCATGGAGACCCATTGGATGACTAAGGGCGAGGCACACTAATAACACTATGTAACAAAATTTGAAATATGTTATGCTCCAGGTTTGAAAATGCTATCTTTTCATTAATTGTGCAGTCCTTACTTCGAAAGTGGTTGCTAGCGTATACAGCAGAAACTTCGTTTTTGTAGCTGCCACAAACTATGGTGAATTAGATGAGACTAATTGAAAAACTATAGCAAAATGTGCTACAGCAGGATGATCCCTCCTGCAAAAACAAAGTCTTTGCAGTTTAATAAACCTTTCCCGTGTGTGTGTGTGTATATATATATATATACACACACTAGCTGTGCCCGGCCACACGTTGCTGTGGCATTGTCTGGTGCTGTTGGTGAGAAATTGTTGAGGTAGTGGTGGTATTGAATGTCTGTTCTATGGTTGTCTTTATGTTTAGTATGCACACTGAAGTGGATTATATGGCAGTGTGGAGTCAAGATAATCAAGTTCAAAGCAGATAATATAAGATTCTAAATGGGTTATATAGCTGTGTGGAAGGGCCTTGAGTCTACATTGCCATATAATCCAGTTAAAATCTGATAATCTGTGGAAGAGGCCTAAGTGAGGCCTAACTGTGCCTGTCCCTTGGGCTGAGTAGGTTGCTAGGAGACCAAGTGGGCGGAGCTTAGCCTTCAAACTGTCAGCAATTGGATAAAAACTATTATTCCTCTCCCTGTAATTAGAACTTTATTTTTCTTTTCTTTTTGTTGTATCAACCTAGAGCCGTGAATGATGGTGTGATGCCTCATGGGCCTTGTAGTCCTGTTCCTGGTACTATCGTAGCAGATGAAGATGAAAACATGGGGTTTTCGCCGGTTCAACAAGAGCCGGAGTCCCTTCACCTGCCGGATGTTGATGTTTTCCCTCAAGAATTCAGTAAACCAGGCCTTGGGCAGTACTCCCCCCCGTTTCCCAGGAAGGAATCTTATTCTAGAGACAGAGGAGTTAGAGAAGCTAATCGGAGAAAGTCTAAGAATCGCTGCCAAACAACTGGCTGATTAGGTCTGCTTCCCTTGGGAAATTCTAAGGAGTAATGCATCTGGACAGAGTGGGTTTCGCTTCTTGTTCTCTAGGGAAAGAGATTGTTGGCGGGAAAACGAGACCCAATATAGGGGTTTGGCGCGAGAGATTCTTTGCGGAGTCAATTGATCAGCTTCAGGAGAGAGATCGTGTGTGGACTTCGTAACCCCAGTTCCTTGCTTCCCGGATCATGTTTTCGAGCCTTGCCTTGCCTTGCAGTTTAACCACGGACCCTGTTCCACGCTTCACGTTTTGCCTTGTTTCTAGTCACGGACCTAGTCAAGAATCAAGTTTATTTCCAGCCTTGTTGTCAAGCTTCATTGGACTTCTAAGACTCTGACATTTCCCCACACTATTGCTTGGCAAGAGTGTGTGTTTCGGTCAAGTGGATTAAAACTTTGAACTCTAATATCATTTATTGGACAATACATTTTTGGACTATATTTGACCTCTTTTGAAAGGTCTGTTTCTGAACTATATTCTTCACTTGTTTTTATTGCTTTTATATATTTCTTTAATAAAGATATTAGATAGAGACTGGCCTCTGTGTAGGGTTATTGGTGCCCAGCAGCCAGGGTTCTGACAGATGGGTTGTGTTGTTAAATTTCGAGGTTGGGGGGCCTGTAGTTTTGTTGTTTTGTCCGCTGCCCTGATGCCATCACTCTTTTATATATATAGATATATATTACAGTCAATGACCAGCAACCCTTTCCCATGTTTGTATGATAGAACCAATTAGGAAATGACATTTATAACCCAGGAACAAAAATCGGGTTGCATAATGTAATGCTTTTTAATGGCTAAACATGGTTGTCTTTCCTTACCATTTGTCCATATGTCTATCTGGCCATATATCTTCCATATGGCTAGACATCCCCAGCTCCCTAAGTCTCTCTTTTTAGGGATTCTTAGTTTCCAGGTCTCTGGCCAATTTTTGCTCACCTTTTTCTGTACATCTTCCAGTTTTGTTGAAGGCTTTCATGACCGGAATCACTGGGTTGCTGTGAGTTTTTTGGACTGTATGGTCATGTTCCAGAAACATTCTCAACTGACGTTTCACCTACATCTGTGGCAAGCATCTTCAGAGGTTTGTTCAGAGGTCTTTTGGAGGTGAGGCAAGTGGAGTGTATTCATCTATCTATCTATCTATCTATCTATCTATCTATCTATCTATCTATCTATGGAATGTCCAGGATGGGAGAAAGAAAATTCAACAAATACTACATTCAGCAAAGAATAAGAGGGATCCTCTTACCCAGATATGGGCATACTTGTGCCCTCCAGGTGTTTTGGACTTCAACTCCCACAATTCCTAACAGCCTACCATCTGTTAGGAATGATGGGAGTTGAAGTCCCAAACATCTGGAGGGCTCAAGTATGCCCATGCCTGCTCTCAGCTCTGCAGGGGTCTACCGTATCCCATGCAGCTGTGGTCAAGTCTACATAGGGACCACCAAACGCAGAAGCATTGCCCAGTCACGAATCAAAGGACACAAAAGGCCCTGCAGACTGATTCAACCATAGAAGTCAACCATAGCAGAGCATCTGATGAACCCACCTGGACACTGAATATCATTGGAGAACTCAGATATGCTGGACCACTCTGACAACCATGATGCCAGACTTTACAGAGAAGCCACTGAAATCCATAAGAAGCAGGTGGACAATGTCAACAGAAAGGAGGAAACATGAAAATGTACAAAATCTGGATACCAGTATTAAAAAAAACTTCAGAATCAAGAAAGTAAATAAAAATCACGACTTAGAAACAGAGGAATTCCAGACAGCAAAGAATCAAGTCCCAGTTCACACCTCCCAAGCAAAGAATGTGTACCGTCACACCTGGACACCTGTGGTAAATTAAGATGTGCTCCTTTCTTTGCCCGGTGAACTGCGGGGGCCTTACTTTGAAACTCAGGAGTCCCAGCAACTAAGGCCACTCCAAATCAAACATCAAACAAAATTTTTATTTTCTGAAAGTTCTTAACAGGCTTGGCACAAGTTGTCGAGGTTACAAATACAAACAGTCAACTCATAAAATCATGCAGATGTTTCTTTCTTACTTTTCCCTTTAGCTGCTGGGTTAACTTCTTCCAATAGTGAAGAGATCCTGGGATGCACTCTACTCTAGCAGCCTGAGCCCTGCCACATGCACCATGGAGGACCTTCTTGTTAATGTGGAATTTGTGTATTGATAGTGTTTAAATGCAAATTGTGCCATGCTTGTATTGCAACTGATTGCATCATCCAGAATGTACCATAATGTGGAAAGAGTTAATTGCCAAGAAGCTATGATGGCCTTGATGTGTGGCTGGAACTAGGGAGTATCCAGACACAAGTGTTTGTGCATAACAATTGCATCAGTTCAGTTCAGTTGAGTTCTGTTTGCCTAGAGTTCGAGTCAAGTTCTGTTGGAGAACAAAGCAGTCCTGTGTTCGTCTGTCGTCTGCAAGTCTGTTTGTGTTGATTATTGCTGCATACAGTAAAACTTTGTGAATAGTTTTACCAATGTCTCTGAGTGTCTCTTCGTTCTGCGCTCCACTGCTTCCATCCAACTACTGCTGTGCTGCAAATACTCTGACACTTCTCACATCAACACCAAGTGGCCAGATTCTGGACAAAGGACGTTTAGTATCAGGCCAAGTTCATAACTTTGTTTGTGTTTTTAAATTCATGATAACCATACCCTCGGTTCGCTTCTGACACGATAAATAAATAAACCCTGTGCCGTTGTGTACAAAAAAACAAATAAAAGTAAATTGGACGTAGAATTGATTGGTGAGAAATACATAATGCAGACTTTCCATCAAGCTGCCAGTGGAGATTATATGGCACCCTTCTGCAGAAACAAATGAACAAACAAATGTTGATAATGCAGCAACTTTCCCCTAACTAATAGGCCCATTAATATTCAGGATCGCAACTCGCCTTTTGCAAAAAAAACAATAATAAGCCAGGCATGATTTAAGAGACGGAATGGTTTTGATGCATTATTGAAATCGGTGGAAGGTTTTGTGTTACTGACTAGACTGGGAAAAAGAGATCTTGCATTTCTTTCAGGAGGAGGCAGGCCGCTTAAGGCTTGCAAATGCTGGTGTCAAAAGTCTGGAAAAATCGAAGTCAACTTGATGGGAATGAATAACAAAATCATAGCAACCCAATACCAACATAAATTCCCAGTCCTAGACCTGTCGACATTCACGGAGGTGATGTTGATTCATACATTGAATTATAAATTCTTAGAGTTGGAAGGGACCCCCAAAGGCCATCCAGCCCAACTCTCTTCTGCCAGGCAGGAAAGCACAGTCAAAGCCCTCCTGACATCGCTGTCATTTTGCTCCTTTTATGAACTGTAATGTAAATATCTCTGATATCCAGGATGTATTTTCATTCACTGGAACAAATTTGGCACAAATACCCGATAGATATGCCCAAATTTGAATACTGGTAGGGTTGGAAGGGAATTGATTTTGTCATTTGGGAGTTGTAGTTGCTGGGATTTGTAGTTCACCTATAATCAAAGATCATTCCGAACCCCACCAATGATGGAATTGAAGCAAACTTGGCACACAGAACTCCCATCACCAACAGGAAATGCTGGAAGAGTTTGGTGGGCATTGACCTTGGGTTTGGGAGTTGTAGCTCGCCTACATCCCGAAAGCACTGTGGACGCCAAACAGTGATGGATCTGGACCAAACTTGGCACGAATACTCCATATGCCCAAATGTAAACACTGGTAGAGTTTGGGAAAAATAGATCTTGTGATTTGGGCACTGGGATTTATAGTTCACCTACTATCAAGAAGCCCCTTGAACCCCACCAATGATAAAATTGGGCCAAACTTCTCACACAGAACCCCCATGAACATCAGAAAATACTGGAAAATACTGAAATACAGTTATGAATTTTGGTCTCTAAGACCATCAGAAATAAGTGTTTTCTGATGGTCTTTGGTGACCCCTCTCAAACTCCCTTATGACCCCCAGGTTGAGAAATGCTGGCCTAGATGATGGATGGAGAGGCCTGGACACAAATAGGACTACGTCATCAGGAAACATTTGCAATATGTTTTTGGTTCACCTGAGATAGAGGAAACTATGGAAGACTTGGAAAACTTCACCTCAGTGGATCAGACCACAATTCTTTGGAGGGCAATGGGAAGTAGGCTTGCTCAAATAATTCGTTTTCCCCGTTAACCGTTATTAATTCGTTATTTTCGTTTGTTTTGAAGCAATTTTGAAGCATTGGTTGTCCACACGCGAGAGGCCGTTTTTCGTTATGTCGTCGTTTTCTTCGTTAGGAAAAAAAAGCTTTTGCAAATCACCCAAACCATTCAGGCCCTTTCCTTTTGCCCCTCAGCAAAAGGGGCGTCACGGGCTCAGCCAATGGGAGGGGGCGAGGGGGAAGGAGGCCGAGGAGGAGGAGGAGGAAGACGGAGGGGGGAAATGGCCGCCGCTGCCGCCGCCTCGCCTCAGCTCAGGCCTGGTGTCTCTCTGTGAGGCGGGAAGGCGGCGGATGGAGCCGGGAATGGAGAGACCGAGAGAGACAGAGAGGGGCCCGGCGGTGAGGTTTTGACGTCTGTGCGAAGCTAGGCAAGTGGAGTTTATATATCTGTGGAAGGTCCAGGGTGGGAGAAAGAACTCTTGTCTGTGGGAGGCAAGTGTGAATGTTGCAATTGGTCACCTTGATTAGCATTGAATAGCCTTGCAGCTTCAAAGCCTGGCTGCTTCCTACCTGGGGGAATCCTTTGTTGGGAGGTATTAGCTGGCCCTGATTGTTTCCTGTCTGGAATTCCCATTTTCTGGGTGTTGTTCTTTTACTGTCCTGATTTTAGCTTTTCTGTAGCTAAAAATGCATATAAAATTGATTCTATAGGGAGGATAAATGATTGGATTTCAACTCCTACAGCTTGGCTTTCTCTGCCAATAATGGTACCCATCTTGGATATTGTAAGGGATTTATTATTATTATTATTATTATTATTATTATTATTATTATTAGACCTTGCTCCCAGGAAGGTGCCTTCGCTGTGGCTCCCAACTTATCTATCTATCTACCTTTCCACATATTCTCCACATTGTGTGTATGTGTATGTATATTATATATACATGAGCCCCGATGTCAAGGACAGAACGCCACGAGATTCAAAGTAACAGAGTTTATTATTATTATCTGACTCTCGAGGAGTCTTACGCCCACGCCTGTCAGTAACAGAGCCACGAGGCTCAATCATAACACCCGATGGCGAAGTGTGTTAAAGCACTGAGCTGCTGAACTTGCAGACCGAAAGGTCCCAGGTTCAAATCCCGGGAGCAGAGTGAGTGCCCGCTGTTAGCTCCAGCTTCTGCCAACCTAGCAGCTTGAAAACATGCCAATGTGAGTAGATCAATAGGTACCGCTCTGGCGGGAAGGTAATGGCACTCCATGTAGTCATGCCGGCCACATGACCTTGGAGGTGTCTATGGACAACACTGGCTCATGGGCTTAGAAATGGAGATGAGCACCAACCCCCAGAGTCAGACATGACTGAACTTAACGTCAAGGGATACCTTTACCTTTACCTATACACACACACACACACACATTATGCAGGGACTATATACACAGTATATATCACACACACACCAATTTAACAAAGTTTCAGCCACAAAAACAAAGTTTCTGAAGTAGAACAATGACTTTCACAGTAAAGACAACCCAATTTAACAGGAAATAAGACTTTCAAAGCAGGAACAGATTTCTGCAATTATTAAAAAATGGTTTATTATAAAAGCTATGAAAATTCTCCAAAAATCAGAGGATAAGGGAAACGTTCCAAATTTTGGTGAGCTATCAGTGTTAAATGTGTTCTACCACTGTACCAAGTTGGAAGAAGATCACTCAAAAAATGAGGGTGGGAGAGTCCTGTAAAGTCCTCTCCCTCTGTGCTGTTTTTGGGAATTGCGCATGCGCGTCCGCCATTAACAAATTAATTTAGAAAATAACGAATTTTCGTTAATTTCGAATTTTTTGGGGGGCAAAATTCGGAAATACCATCAGAAACGAAAAGCTGCCCCCCTCTAGTTTTGAAACGAGTTTAGAATCAAATTTTTCGTGGATCGATCAAGCCTAATGGGAAGCTTATGTTGACATAAAAACATTATTTTAAAAAAATAAATTCATGGGAAAGAGTAGAACTGAGGGAAAAGTAGATTCCTAGAATATTGCAACTGAAAGGGATCCCTGGGGCCATCAAGTTCAATCTTCATCTGCCATAGAGGAAAGCACCATCCAAGCCCTCCCAACAGATGGCCATCCCAACCCTGTTGCAAAGGCCTCCAAATAACGGATAACAATATCAGGCCGTATGGAGAAAGTATTCAGAGTTTTGTTCAAGGAGAATAAGGTGCCACGCAAACTGTTTCTGATGGGAACAAAAGGTGAAACGGAGAGCAGCTTTGGATGTTTTCTTCTCCCCAAAAGCCACGTCTGATGGACCATTAATGGAGCCTTTATTGCAGGACAAATTGTTCCGGGGAGGCAGTCATAACCCAAATTGGGAGCCCTCGTTACGGGAGACGCTGGAAGGGAGAGCAATTAGGCCAAGGAGCCAAACTGGAGGAGACGGAGAAGGGCAGCCTTTGATGAACAGCTGTCAGTCAAGCCATCAAGCCAGCAAGGCCCACAAGGGGAATGCGGAGCGGGAGGTTTCTCCAGAGCTTGCAGTCTGTGTCATGAATATTTTTACAACAAGGGTTCTTTTTATTGCATTTCCATACGTATGTCAGAGCAACTTTTACACATAGAAATGTAGACATATAGATTACCGTATATACTCAAGTATAGGCTGACCCGAATATAAGCCGAGGCACCTAATTTTACCACCAAAAAACTGGGAAAACATTGACTCCAGTATAAGCCGAGGGTGGTAAACTTCAGAAATAAAAATAAATACCAATAAAATTACACTAATTGAGGCATCAGCAGGTTAAATGTTTTTGAATATTTACATAAAGCTCAAATTTAAGATAAGACTGTCCAACTCTGGTCAAATCATTATTCTCATCTTCTTGAATGTAAATTGAGCCTTTTAATAATAATAGAGTGGAATAATACATGTAATAATAATAATAACAATACAGGAAAATAATACATGTAATAATAAATAGAGTAAAATATATGGTTAATATTTTTATTTCTGAAATTTACCACCCTCGGCTTATACTGGAGTCAATGTTTTCCCAGTTTTTTTGTGGTAAAATTAGGTGCCTCGGCTTATATTCAGGTCGGCTTATACTTCATGGATTAATTTGCACAGGGCTGGACTTTTTAGCTGCTGCATGACACTGTTTGCTCATATTCAGCCCACAGTCTCCTAAGACTCCTTGGTCCCTTCTGTATTGTAGAATGCATGCAGCTTGACACTACTTTAACTTCCCTGGCTCAATGGGATTTGTCATTTGAAGAGGCCACAACACTCCTTGGCAGTGAAGGCAAAATGCCTTAGGGCTGGGCGGTGGCACAGGCTGGTTAGTAGCCAGCTGCAATAAATCACTATGACCAAGAGGTCATGAGTTTGAGGCCAGCCTGTGTCGGAGTGAGCACCCGACTGTTAAAATAAAAAATAGCCCTGCTCGTTGTTGACCTAAGCAACCCGAAAGATGCATCTATCAAGTAGGAAATTTAGGTACCACTTATATGTGGGGAAGGAGCCCCTGGTGGTGCAGTGTGTTAAAGCGCTGAGCTGCTGAACTTGCAGACTGAAAGGTCACAGGTTCGAATCCAGGGAGCGGATTGAGCGCCTGCTGTTAGCCCCAGTTCCTGCCAACCTAGCAGTTCGAAAACATGCAAATGTGAGTAGATCAATAGGTACCCCTCCGGTGGGAAGGTAACGGCGCTCCATACAGTCATGCCGGCCACATGACCTTGGAGGTGTCTATGGACAATGCCGGCTCTTCGGCTTAGAAATGGAGATGAGCACCAATCCCCAGAGTTGGTCACGACTGGACTTAATGTCAGGGGAAAACCTTTACCTTTACCTATAGGTGGGGAGGCTAATTTAACTAATTTACGACACCATAAAAATTATCCAGCAGTGTTTGGAATGAGGAAGAATCCAAGGATTCGACGTCACAGTGGATGATGAAGCAGCTGCTCCCCCTGTGGTCGGAATTGAGCATCCCCTCCGGAAGCTGGAAGCTGGAGAAGGTTAAATTGTCTCTGTGTCTGTCTCTGTCTCTGTGTTCATATGGCATTGAGTGTTTGCCATGTATGTGTACATTGTGATCCGCCCTGAGTCCCCTTTAGGGTGAGAAAGGAGGGCGGAATATAAATACTGCAAATAAATATATGTTTATGAATAATTGTCATAGCATGTTACTATGCTTATATATATATATATATAATATACAACATAATTTATAATAATATATAACAATATAATATATTGTGTGTGTATATATATATATATATATATATATATATATATATATATAATATTGATAATATTATAATGTGTTACGATATAATAATAATAATAATAATAATAATAATAATAATAATAATAATAATAATAATAATATAACTGTTATGGTTGAGCCTTCGGGCTCCGGTAATAGAAGAAGGGGTCATAAGACTCCTCGAGAGTGAAAGAAAACAGCTCCGGGATGAGGATGATGATGTTGGGGCGTCTGGAATTGGGATGGCAGCTGACAGCGATGATGAGCTTGAACTGGGATAAAATGGGGTTTGGGATCAATGTCTAATTGCGTTGGGCAAGGTAATCTGGACGGACGCTTGGGTTCTTGTTGGGGAACTTCCTGAAGACGGGTGTGATTCATTGCTGGATACCTTGGACCTCCGTCGTCTTTTTGACGGGCAATACCTACTTACTGGATTGACGCTGAACTGACTGACTTCGATTCCGGATTATCCCTTCTGCTGGCTATCGGTGAGACTCTTGGATTTCTGGACGACTACGCTTGGCTATAGACCTCTGGACTGGATTGGGACCCTGCTGACTGCCGTTACCCTGACCGCTGTGCTTGGACCTAGATTGCGTTGACCGCTGAACCTCAAACTGAATCCTGACTACGACCACGCTTTCGTCCGCTGCAGGAAGGGATAAACAAGCCTGGTTTATTCCCCTGCTGTTTCTGAGTAGCAGAGAGGAATCTGCCACCAGTCTGTTGTTTACATTCTGACTCCTGTTGATCCTCTTTTGTTTGCATTGTTTGCCAGGCTGAAGTAAGCACTTTGATTTAATCCGGATTATACTTCTGTTTAACCCGGTTTATTCCTTTGAACCGTTTAAGCTCAAACTGAGCTGTTTTTGTTACTTATCACACTGAAGTCAAGTGTTTGCCCTGTTCTTTGTTTCCTACGGGCATTTTTTAGTTCTGTAACCTCAATAAACTGAGTTTTGTTTTACTTGCTGGCGTTCTGTCTGTGACAATAACTTTATTTATATATCGCCCTATCTCCCGGATGGGTCTCAGGGCGGTTTACAGTCATAAAAGCAACACTTAATACTGATAATACAATTTAATAATATTAATTATATATTATACAGTAGAGTCTCACTTATCCAAGCCTCGCTTATCCAAGCTTCTGGATTATCCAAGCCATTTTTGTAGTCAATGTTTTCAATATATTTTGATATTTTGGTGCTAAATTCGTAAATACAGTAATTACAACATAACATTACCGTGGATTGAGCTGCTTTTTCTGTCAAATTTGTTGTAAAACGTGATGTTTTGGTGCTTAATTTGTAAAATCATAACCTAATTTGATGTTTAATAGGCTTTTTCTTAATCTCTCCTTGTTATCCAAGATATTCGCTTATCCAAGCTTCTGCTGGCCCGTTTAGCTTGGGTAAGTGAGACTCTACTGTATATTAAACGTAATATTACTAATAATATTACAATGTAATGATATAGTACAATATAGTAATCCAATGCTAGTATTGTATTATGCTAATACTATAATGTATTGTATGTGAATATAATTTGTAAGCCGCTCTGAGTCTCCTTTGGGGTGAGAAGGGCAGCATATAAATGTAGCAAATAAATAAATAAAATAAAACTACAACTGCCACTATTTCACAGCATTGAGCCATGACTGTGCAAAGTCAAATCGGTCCGAATTGGTTTGCCAGACCCTCAAATTGTCTTGCAATGCAAGAATACGGATTCCCAAGAGGCAAGCCAAAGCCAGATCTCGGCTACTGGGCCGTGCTTGGCTGCTTCCCGTTGTGCCTGATTTTCCTACCCGAATAATATTTAGCAGCTGTGCCATTGTTATCAGACGGAGTTAAACCTTTGGGGAAGCTAATCATAGAATCATAGAATCATAGAATCATAGAATAGTAGAGTTGGAAGAGACCACATGGGCCATCTAGTCCAACCCCCTGCTAAGAAGCAGGAAATCGCATTCAAAGCACCCCCGACAGATGGCCATCCAGCCTCTGCTTAAAAGCCTCCAAAGAAGGAGCCTCCACCACGGCCCCGGGGAGAGAGTTCCACTGGTGAACAGCCCTTCTCACTGTGAGGAAGTTCTTCCTGATGTTCAGGTGGAATCTCCTTCCTTTCCTGTAGTTTGAAGCCATTGTTCTGCGTCCTAGTCTGCAGGGCAGCAGAAAACAAGCTTGCTCCCTCCTCCCTATGACTTCCCCTCACATATTTGTACATGGCTCTCATGTCTCCTCTCAGCCTTCTCTTCTGCAGGCTAAACATGCCCAGCTCTTTAAGCCGCTCCTCATAGGGCTTGTTCTCCAGACCCTTCATCATTTTAGTCGCCCTTCTCTGGACGCTTTCCAGCTTGTCAACATCTCCCTTCAACTGTGGTGCCCAAAATTGGACACAGTGTGATTCCAGGTAAAGTGGTCTGACCAAGGCAGAATAGAATAAGGGGGAGCAGGACTTCCCTGGATCTAGACGCTATTCCCCTATTGATGCAGGACAGAATCCCGTTGGCTTTTTTAGCTGCCGCATCACATTGTTGGCTCATGTTTAACTTGTTGTCCACGAGGACTCCAAGGTCTTTTTCGCACACACTGTTGGCTAGCCAGGTGTCCCCCATTCTGTATCTTTGATTTCCATTTTTTCTGCCGAAGTGAAGTCTCTTGCATTTGTCCCTGTTGAACTTCATTGTGTTAGTTTCGGCCCATCTCTCTAGTCTGTCAAGATCGTTTTGAATTCTGCTCCTGTCTTCTGGAGTGTTAGCTATCCCTCCCAGTTTTGTGTCGTCTGCAAACTTGATGATCGTGCCTTCTGACCCTTCGTCTAAGTCGTTAATAAAGATCCTGAACAGAACCGGGCCCAGGACGGAGCCCTGCTTGTGGCACTCCACTTGTCACTTCTTTCCATGATGAAGACAACGCATTGGTGAGAATCACCCTTTGGGTTCGTTCGCTTAGCCAATTACAGATCCACCTCACCGTAGTTTTGTCTAGCCCACATTTTACTAGTTTGTTTGCCAGAAGGTCGTGGGGGACTTTGTCGAAGGCCTTACTGAAATCCAGGTCTGACACACACTTAGCGGAAGACAAATTGGATTCCCCAGTTGGCTTTGCCCATGATGGCGGAGTTTCGGTTTTCCAAAAGACAGTGGAAAGGATGCTATTCAGAAGGTAAAGGAAACCTCGGCTTCTTCCCATCGTGCTTGGGCTAAAAAGAGCATTAGTTTCGAGGCCTGTACAATCAATGCAATTTTTTTTCAGTACTCATTACAAAATTAAGGGGTGGGGGAACATTGCTTCTAAAGTGTTTCCAAAATTGGATGGGGTCCATATTGTAACTCTAACGAGTTATTTATTTATTTATTTATTTATTTATTTATTTATTTATTTACAGCATTTATATTCCGCCCTTCTTTCTCACCACGAAGGGGACTCAGGGCGGATCACATTACACATATAGGCAAACATTCAATGCCTTTTTAACATAGAACAAAGACAAACAAACATAGGCTCCGAGTGGGCCTCGAACTCATGACCTCCTGGTCAGAGTGATTCGTTGCAGTGATTGCAGTGATCCAGCTGCTCTCCAGCCTGCGCCACAGCCCGAGCCCGAGTTAACTACCTTTTCATTACTTTTCATTAAGTGATTAATTGTGCCAATGGGGAAACTTCAGAGTTTTTGAAAATACTGGGAGCCAGATTTGGTTCATGTTCATGATTTCCTCCTTTTCTGTTGAAATTCCCCACCTGATCTTGTAGATTTCAATGGCTTCTCTGTGTGGTCTGACATGGTGGTTGTGAGAGTGGTCCAGTATGTCTGTGTTCTTCAGTAATATCCTGTGTCCAGGTGGGTTCATCAGGTGCTCTTATTTATTATTATTATTTACAGTATTTATATTCCGCCCTTCTTTCTCACCCCGAAGGGGACTCAGGGCGGATTACAATGAACACATATATGGCAAACATTCAATGCCAACAGACAAACAACATACATTAGAGGAATTTTTAACATTTTTCCAGCTTCACGATTCTGGCCACAGGGGGAGCTGTTGCTTCACCGTCCAGTAGTGGCTGTACTTCCTCATTCCTTTCCTTGTGTTTTGCTGGCAGTTTTATGGTGTTGTAAATTAGCCTCCCGCATGAAACGTCCCTAAATTTCCCTAATTGACAGGTGCAACTGTCTTTCGGGGCTGCATAGGTCAACAGCAAGCTGGGGCTATTAATGGTCGGAGGCTTAACCCGACCTGGGCTTCGAACTCATGACCTCTCGGTCAGTAGTGATTTATAGCAGCTGGTTACTAGCCAGCTGCGCCACAGCCCGGCCCTCAGCCTCTTCTCTGGCTGACTTCTCTGTTGTTGTTGTTGTTTTTTTGGTCTTTTTTTATTTAATTCTTTTTGATACATCACAACAACTATTTTTGCCATACATAACTTACCTAACTTAACTTACCTAACTTCATCCCAACCTCAATCATTTGAGGAGGGAGTGGGGGGGGGACCCACTAAATACAGATTGAATGAGCAAATCTTTTAATTTGTTTAGTGCAGCAGATGGAGTGGGATTACAATTGGATGATCCCAAAGCTGTCGGCGTCCTGGCGTCCGAGGAGGCTGCCAGGGCTATTTCGACAGAGCAATCTGGTGTCTGAAATGGGATGATTCACACAAGCGTCCGAAAAGGAGGAAACATTAATGCACCAGCAGACAGTGGGTGGGAGTCTCCTCTATATCATATGTATTATTAGTCGCAATCAGTCCTTCCAGGCCTAGAATGTCTAAGACGTTTCACAGAAAGTTAAGGTTGCATCTGCATTGTGGAATGAATGCAGTTTGACACCACTTCAACTGCCATGGTTGAGCACCTTGTAAACAATTGGCAGTACCACCTCTGAGTATCCCTTATGTAAGAAAACGTTACAAAATCTACAGATGGATGGATATAGAGAAGAGAAAGAGGATGAATAGATAGGGGAATGGACCTTGTAAAACTACAACTCCCAGGATTCCAAAGCACTGAGCCATCGCAGTTAATGTTGCACCCCAAGGCAGCGTGAGCACTCGAAAACCAGACAAGAGCCAATATAACACACAATATCTTTATTAATGCAATTATATATCCAAAGGAAATTAGGTATAGAGTCTGAGTAAGGAATAGTTCTTTTAAGAAAGTCAATGACAGTTCCAAATGGGTAAAGGAAAAGGTCCAATATTATAATCCACAATGAGAACTCGAAAGCTCTCTCTAAGGAAGATAGATTGTCCAAAGATTGAGTCAGTATAACAGAGTTGCAATAAGCAAGTTCAGGTCCACTAGAAATGCTTTGTAGTAATCCAAGGTAGCAAGGTAACAAGGCTGAGACGAATCTTGAATCACGAACAAGGAAACAACTGGATTGAAGTCCAGGTCTACTCGAGAGTCACGGCATGGCAACAGCCCAACTGGAACTGGAAACTTGGCATGGAAACAAACAGGAGCTGGAGACTGGAATCCTCTCTCAAGGAACAGCAAGGTTGACACCGCAAGAAAACTACTGGGCGAAACACTTTTAACAGATTTCAGAGTGTCCACAATTAGGGAGTACGAACTCCCAGAACTTTCTCATGGGAACACTAACCATTATCCCATCTGTTCGCTAATCTCTGGCTCCGGTGGACCCCCTGTTTTGCACTTTGCTCTCTGGTCACAAAATCTCTACGATTAAAACTCACATTCTCAGGCGTCTCAACAACATCTGGCTCTATCAGCGAGGAAGGAGTAGAAGAATCCTCTCCAATTAGTGAGTCTCTAAAGTCAATCTCTCTGGGCACCTGCAGCTGCAGAGGCCCCTCCATAGAGGGGGAAATGTTTGTACAGTCCTCAAAATCATCTGTGTCAAAGTTCATGTCCTGAATCACTGCAGGCCCTGGTGCCATGGCTGGCTGGGATCTAACAGTTAAACTGAACTAATTCAGCAGTGTAGCCACTTCCCTTGTCTTGGAAACTCAAATCAAAACCCTTCTTAAGACGATATCCCCCTGCACAGGGACGGCTCAAGCTATATGCAAACTCTGCATTTACGGAAGGCGCAATCCTCTAGGGGGCGCAGTTGAGGTGCCTCCAGTTCGGCAGAAAAAGAGAGAGAGGCAGAGAGAGAGAGAGAGAGAGCGAGAGCTCCAGGCTACATTTTTCACGAGTGAGTGTGCCCCCGAGTTTCCCCAAGAAGGAGTTGTCTTTCTTCCGGGAGGGGGGCGACTTGGGGGTGGGCGATTTCTGTGGGGAAGTGGCCAAAGCGGGGCCCTGGCTTGGAGGGAGGGAGGGAGGGAGGGAGAGGAGGGAGAGGAGGCACCCAGAGCAGTGCAGCCCTGGCTTTCATCCTTTGCAGCCTCCTATTCCCAACGGAAGCGGAATTATTCCATACATTTGAGGCTGTTCTTGCTCTCTGTCCGTCCTCCCATCTTCCTTCTTCCTCTCTCCCTCTTTCTTGTTAATGTGGGATTTGTGTATTGGTAGTGTTTAAATGAAATTTGTGTCTTGTCTGTATTGCATACTGATTGCATCATCCAGAGTGTACTATAGTCTGGAAAGAGTTAATTACTAAGAAGCTGTAATGACCTTGATGTGTGGCTGGAACTGGGGAGTGTCCAGACACAAGTGCGTATGCATTACTGATTGCATCTGTTCTGTTCTGAGTTGAGTTGAATGCTGTCTGCCTAGAGTGAGAGTCCTGTGTTTGTCTGCAAGTCCGTTTGTCTTGATTATTACTGAAGTCAGTAAAACTTTGTATATAGTTTTACCAATGTCTCGGTTGTCACTTTGTTCTGCGTTCCACTGACGCCATCCAACTACTGCTGCGCTGCAATTACTTTGACATTTCTCTCCCTCCTTCTCTCTCTCTCTCTCTCTCTCTCTCTTTCTCTCTCTCTTTCTCTCTCTCTCTCTCTCTCTCTCTCACTCAATTGCTTTTGCCTCCCTTGCTGGCTGGAGGGGACTCCTAGGAGCCACGCTAAAGTTTGGAATAGCCCTCAAGCTACTGATTTTTTCCCCCACCTCACTTTCTTTCACCCCCAAATCAGAACCTACAAGTTACTACAGGTTGAAAATCCTTAACCTCAAGTGCTTGGGGCCAGGCATTTCAGAAGTCTGAAGGTAATTTTAGATAATATTTTTTTTGAAATGTTACACACACACACATATTCTATTCACCTCTCATGGAAGGTTTAATCAAGTTCCATACAACGAATGATTTTGTATTTGTGGAGCATCAGAGGTGGAGGATATCACACATGTCCTGTTCGGCTGTGAATTGTATAAGGAAGAGAGAGACCAATGCCTCGGGCCATTCACAAAACACACTGGGACCCACATATTAAAATTTCATTTTTGTTGGCCGGCCAGAATCCTAAAATAACATACAAAACAGCCCTTTTCCTATTCAAAGCAACACAGCTGAGAATTGCATATTTGGAATCAATTGGGGTAAACTGTGGAGGTGATGCAGATATTTGACCTGAACGGGATCTTGTTAACAGCTTGTTTATTTTAACTTCTTTTGTACCGCGGGTTGTATGTTGGATGTATGTCTATGTGTTAAATGTTTTGATATGGCCGATGGGCTAATCAATAAACGTGATTTTATTTTATTCACCTCTACCTTCTACCTTTTATTTTTTAATGATTGGTTGGGGGGACGCCAAAAATACTGCTTGCTTACACTTGAAAATTACCTAGGGCCGGCTCTGCCCCTGCAGAAACTATCTTAGACCCTGCCTCACTCACAGGGCTTTCTTTCCTGTTCAAAAAGGCCTTTTTTCTTGCAACCCATTGAAATCAGAGATTGACAGGCGAGGACACTCTGCAATAAACCTCCTCTCATTATCAGAGCTGGGCATGCCATTTTTCTCTCTCCTTCCTGAGCTGGATTTATTGCCTTGACTCAGCAATCCGACTGCGTTTCTTGGAGGCAGTGGGAAGGTCAGGAAGAAAGAAAGAGTCTGTTAAAAATAATAGGGTTCGAGAAAGAAAAGGCAACCAAGTACGGAGGAGAAGAGTACCTCTCCAAGGAAACTAGGACTCGTTATTATTATTCATGGCCCATCATGATTTATTTATTTATTTATTTCCAGAATTTATACCCCACCCTTCTCACCCGGGGGGACTCAGGGCGGCTTACACAGTTGGCAACATTTAATGCCAAGAACATAATAATAAAACAAAAACAGTACACATAATCAGTTAAAACTATAAAAATACATCATTAAAATACATTATAAAAATTAAAACATATGTAAATTAGATCCATTTGTCTAAAAACCTCATGCTTCAGCCTTCAATCGGACCATGTCGAAGTTATCATATTACTCGTTAAAAGCTTGTGCACACAGCCATGTTTTCACAGCCTTTCTGAAACCCAGAAGAGTTGGGGCTTGTCGGATATTTGTGGGGAGGGTGTTCCACAGCCGGGGAGCCACCACCGAGAAGGCCCTGTCCCTCGTTCCCACCAGTCACGCCTGTGAGGCAGGTGGGACCGAGAGCAGGGCCTCTCCAGATGATCTCAGTTTTCAGTTTTTTAAAAATGCATCTAATATTAGCAAATGTGACTATTCAAGTGGAATCAATTTGTACCCCATATTCATTGACTGTAACTGTAACCTACACTTGGAAAGGATAAAATCTTGTGTTTAGAAGTGCCTTCCTGTTGGCAGTTAAGTCTGTCCAGCTATCCATCCTCTATCTATCTATGCATCCTCTCCACTATTTATCCACCCATCCATCCAATCTATTTGTTTAGCCAATTGTCCATCTGTCTATCCATCCACCTAATCCATCCTCTCCCCCCATCCTATCATCACTCTCTCACCATCCATTCATCCATCTGTCATCTTCTCTCCCCATTCTGTCTGTCTGTCTGTCTGTCTATCTATCAGTATCTATCTATCCACCAATTTATCCTCTCTTCCCCATCCTATCATCTCTCTCCTATCTCTATCTATCTGTCATCTATCTATCATCTAGTATCTATCTATCTATCTATCTATCTATCTATCCATCCACCTATCCATCTTCTCTCTTTCCTATCTGTCTGTCTGTCCATCCGTCTGTCCACCCACCTAATCAACACCTCTCCCCATCTTATAATCTCTCTCTTGCTCTCTCTCTCTCCATCCATCCATCCATCCATCCATCCATCCATCCATCTGTCATCCTCTCTCCCCATTCCCTATCTATCTATCTATCTATCATCTATCTATCTATCTATCTATCTATCTATCTATCTATCTATCTATCTATCTATCCACCAATTTATCCTCTCTTCCCCATCCTACATCCTATCATCTATCTCTCTATCTCTCTATCTCTCTATCTCTCTATCTCTCTATCTCTCTATCTCTCTATCTCTCTCTCTCTCTCTCTCTCTCTCTAGCTATCTGTCATCTATCTATCATCTATCTAGTATCTATCCATCCATCCATCTATCCATCCGCTCTCTCTCTTATCCATCCATCCATCCATCCATCCATCCATCTATCCATCCTCTCTCTTTCCTATCTGTCTGTCTGTCCGTCCATCTATCCGTCTGTCCACCCACCTAATCAACACTTCTCCCCATCCAATCATCTCACCTATCTACCATACCTATCTACCATACCTATCTAATCTCTCTCTCTATTGATTTGGTCATCAAACTATACATCCTCTACTCCCATCCTATTATCTATCTATCTATCTATCTATCTATCTATCTATCTATCTATCTATCTATCATCTATCTATCATCTATCAATCATCTATCTAGCTATCTAGCTATCTATCCACCCACCTATCAATCCTCTCCCCCACCCTATCATCTCTCTACCCATCCACCTGTCATCTCTCCCCATCCTATCATCTATCTATCTATCTATCTATCTATCTATCTATCTATCTATCTATCTATCTATCTATCTATCCATCCATCCATCCCCTCTCTCATTTCTTTATGCATCTATCCATCTATCCCTCTATCTCTCTATCTCTCTATCTCGCCATCCATCAATCCATCCATCAATCCATCCATCCATCCATCCATCCATCCATCTATCTAACCTCTCTCGCCATCCTATCACTTCTCTTATCTATCTCTATCTATCTATCTATCTATCTATCTATCTATCTATCTATCTATCTATCTATATCTATCCAACTTGTATCTCTATCTATCATCTATCTATCTATCTATCTATCTATCTATCTATCTATCTATCCATCCATCCCCTCTCTCATTTCTTTATGCATCTATCCATCTATCCCTCTATCTCTCTATCTCTCTATCTCGCCATCCATCAATCCATCCATCAATCCATCCATCCATCCATCCATCCATCCATCTATCTAACCTCTCTCGCCATCCTATCACTTCTCTTATCTATCTCTATCTATCTATCTATCTATCTATCTATCTATCTATCTATCTATCTATCTATATCTATCCAACTTGTATCTCTATCTATCATCTATCTATCTATCTATCTATCTATCCATCCATCCCCTCTCTCATTTCTTTATGCATCTATCCATCTATCCCTCTATCTCTCTATCTCTCTATCTCGCCATCCATCAATCCATCCATCAATCCATCCATCCATCCATCCATCTATCTAACCTCTCTCGCCATCCTATCACTTCTCTTATCTATCTCTATCTATCTATCTATCTATCTATCTATCTATCTATCTATCTATCTATCTATATCTATCCAACTTGTATCTCTATCTATCATCTATCTATCTATCTATCTATCTATCTATCTATCTCTATCTAATCTCTCTCTCTGTTGATCTATTGATCTATCCATCCACCTATCCATCCTCTACCCCATCCTATCATCTCTCTGACTTACGTATATACCTATGTATGTACCCATGTATGTATGTATGTATCTATCATCTCCCCATCCCCTCTCTGTCTGCAACCTATCCACTTCTATCCATCCATCCAAGCATTTTGTAGGGTTTCCTTAAGCATGGGATACTCTGAAGTGTTTTTGTCCATTCCTTCTTTTGCAATAGGGCCTAAGCCCTTGGTGTTCCTTGGTTGTCTCCCATCCACATCCTAACCAGGACCGCCCCTGCTTAGCTTCCAAGATCAGTCTTTTGGGGCATTGAGGCCTCCTGAATATCTGAGGCAAGCCTTGTCTTTGGGGCTCCCCTTGACAGAGCTGGGGTTCCGTGGACGGACGTGGCATCTGCTCAGCGCAAATCCTGCCACTGCCGCCGCATGTTATGCAACCGAAATGATCTGACCGTACGCCAGCCCCCCTCCCGGGTTAATTGATTTAATGTCATCATTTGCAGCAAGCCACTCGATTTAATCAAGTCCCCAAGCTTTCCCCCCCTTGCCTGACTTCCAGGACTTAACAGGCGCCACAGAGAAGGGCCTCATGCCCCCCCCCCCGCATTATAATGACAGAGGTTGGGTTTCAAGGGGGAGGGAGGCTGCTGGAGGACATCAAGGCCCATTAAGGAGGACAAATGAGGCGAGCGCGGCTTTTAATTTCATTAGCACAGAAGGGCAATCAAAGAGGACCGAGGAGATGTTTGAAACAGCCCAGATGAGACCTGTGCCTGGTTTCTCATCTGGAAAGGAGTCTGCTGCTCCAGTTTGGTGGGTGGGGGGCTGAGATAGAGACATAAATGGATGGATGGAGAGAGGGAATGAGAAAGAAAGAAAGAGAGAGAGAGAGAGAGAGAGAGAGGGGGGGGGATAGATCAGTGGCTCCCAACCTTTGTGCCTCCTCCAAGTGTTTTGGACTCCCACAATTCCTAACAGATGTTAGGGATTTCTTGAAGTCCAAAACACCTGGAAGTCCAAAGGTTGGGAATCACTGGGATAGATGGATAGATAGATAGATAGATAGATAGATAGATAGATAGATAGTAGGACTGTGCAATCAAAACAAATGTTTCAAAACTCGTTACAAAATTAGGGAGCGCTGGCGTTTCATTTCTAAAGTGTTTCTAAAGTGTTTCTAAAGCGTCGTGAGTGAAAATTGTTAATGTGGGATTTGTGTATTGATAGTGTTTAAATGAAATTTGTGTCATGCTTTGAATTGCATACTGATTGCATCATCCAGAGTGGACTATAGTCTAGAAAGAGTTAATTACTGAGAAGCTGTGATGACCTTGATGTGTGGCTGGAACCAGGGAGTGTCCAGACACAAGTGTGTGTGCATTGCTGATTGCATCAGTTCTGTTCTGAGTTGAGTTGAAGTGCTGTCTGCCTAGAATGAGAGTCAAGTCCTGTGTTCGTCTGCAAGTCTGTTTGTCTTGATTATTACTGCTTACAGTAAAACTTGTATATAGTTTTACTAAAGTCTCTGGGTGTCACTTCCACTGATTCCACTGATTCCATCCAACTACTGCTGCGCTGCAAAATACTCTGTCAAAAATTTCGTAATTTTAGAAGTGGGGAAACTTCAGGGGCTCCTCCCTCCCTCATTTGTACAGCTATTGGGGTGGCACCTCCAGTTTGTGGCACAAACTACAGTAGAGTCTCACTTATCCAACCTTCGCTTATCCAACATTCTGTATTATCCGACGCAATCTGCCTTTTAGTAGTCAATGTTTTTGTAGTAAACGCTGCAATGTTTTGGTGCTAAATTTGTAAATACAGTAATTACTACACAGCGCTACCATGTGTTGAACTACTTTTTTTCTGTCAAATTTGTTGCATAACATGATGTTTTGGTGCTTCATTTGTAAAATCATAACCTAATTTGATGTTTAATAGGCTTTTCCTTAATCCCTCCTTATTATCCAACATTTTCACCTATCCAATGTTCTGCCGGCCTGTTTATGTTGGATAAGTGAGACTCTATTGTATATTGAATTGGTTGAGACTCTATGACGGGCATGGGCAGACTTTGGCCCACCAGGTGTTTTGGACTTCAACTCCCAAAATTCAAAATATTCATTGAAAACTAGAGCAACATATAGTGCAGGATAATGTCCCTCCGGTAGAACTTTTAGTAAACTTAAATAATAAACTTTAATAAATTATAGAATCAATTAAGAAATGGCCTTTATAACCCAGGAACAAAATCTCTGTTACATACTGTGATCCCATCACGAACTGTTTTACATATTGATGCAACACATGTTTTGCCTGTCTCCCCCTTTTCTGTGTCATGTGATGTAATGATGTGCTTTTAGCTATGATGTAAGCCATCTCGAGCCAGAAGGAGAGTCGAGTAAGAAATAAGAGTATTATTACAATTATTTTGAACAGAAGGGATTCATACTGGATGACCTTTGAGGTTCCCTTCTAACACTTGTGAAATATAGACTGCCTGGGAGTCCAGTGGAGTTTCCTTCTTTTGAAGTTTGGTAAGCAGAAGTTGGATGGCCTTCTGTCAGGAGAGCTTTGAGGGTGTTTTCCTACCTGGCAGAATAAAGGAGGTTGCATTGGATGTCCTTTGGGGGTCTCTTCCAATTCTGTGACTCTGTGTCCCGTTTTGTCTTTCAAGAACAGCCTTAAAACACTCTGGTAAGTAAATGAAAACTGCTTTACATAAAACTGCAAAACATAAAGAACAGCACACTCAGTGGAATAATGCAAAAGGAAGCAAGGGAGTCTTAGGGCAAACGCAGTTCTTAGTCCCTGTTACATTCCCAAATCAAGTAGCAGTCTTACTTCAAACAAAGAAACAGCAATAAATCCATAGGAGCAGTTTCCCAGATGCAGACTCAAAGCAGGCACAAGGGGAGCGAAGGCTTATGCATTAGAGTCAGTTTGTTACCAGCAAGAGCTGGCTGCACCTGCTTCTGATTTATAGCCCTGAATCCCCTCACAGCTGCTAGGGCAGTTCCTAATTACTCAGTTGCATTTCTGGCAGCTATTCTGGCTGAATGATGTCTCTGCTCTGTTTCCTTTCGCCTCTCCTGAAATGTGGGTACTTGCAAAATCTCCTCCTCAGATTCCAACTCACCCTGAGATTCATGAACACTTTTCTGCTCCCCTTCCCCTTCTGAAGAAGAGGAATCCCTAACACTCTGTGATATCATACTTTGTGTTACCTGAATATTCAGGAAATTTATTTATTTTCAGTATTTATATTCCGCTCTTCTCACTCTGAAGGGGACTCAGAGCAAATCACAATGTACATATACATGGCAAACATTCAGTGCCATTAGACAATACGACATATATAGACAGACAATAGAGGTAATTTAATATTTTCCAGCTTCCGGCTTCATGAGGGTATGCTCGATTCCGGCCACCGGGGGAGCTGCCGCTTCACCATCCACTTGTGACACCGAGCCCTTGATGGTAGTATTTCCTCATGCTGCTGGAAGTTTTTATGGTGTCGTAAATTAGTTAAATTAGCCTCCCTACATAAAGGGGTACCTAAATTTCCTACTCGACAGATTAGTACAGGCATGGGCCAACTTGGGCCCTCCAGGTGTTTTGGACTTCAACTCCCACCATTCCTAACAGCCTACCGGCTGTTAGGAATGGTGGGAGTTGAAGTCCAAAACACCTGGAGGGCCCAAGTTGGCCCATGTCTGAATTAGGGGCTCAAGAGATCCCTCTTCCCATTTGATATCCAGCATTGAGAGGTAGACTACCCAGCTGACCACCTTCAGTGGATCCAACCTTCATGAAGTCATTTCAAGACGAATCCGGAGTTAACGGCCCCACATTTCCCGGCAGTGGATTCCATAAATTAATGGCGCAGACTTAAGTGCTTCCCTCCCGGCGCCAGAAGTCTCTCTTCTTTCCACAGAATGTATTTTAATGAGAAACCAGAGCGAGAGATGGGCCATCGTGGCTGATTGTTTCATGCTGCGCGATGGGAGCATCCTGCGTGGATTTTGTGGGGAATGATAAACGAATGGAGCTTAAGACGAGAAACCAGACCAAAGGATGAAAGCAACGTTATCCCGAGGAGAGTTTGGCAAGAGGACGTAATTGGGATTACATCACTTTCGCAGGCTGATTAAAAGGCCTTCTGCTCCATTAATCCTCTTCCTTTAAAGCCATCCCTTGATTAATGGGGCCTATTTGAATAATTTTGCATAACACCCAAACTTCAAGGCAGAGCGGCCTTTGGGAGAGACAAAAAAGGAGACCACAGTTATGTCAACAAATCCTCTTTTTGCTGGCTTTTCTTCTCTGTACTTCTCTCTCTTTGTTTCACCGTCTTTTTGTCTTTCTCTTTTTCTCTCTCCCCTTCTCTTTTTTTCTTTTGCCTCTCTTTCTTTCTGTCATTCATCCTCCTTTTCCTTTCTCTGTCTTGTTTTTCTTTCATTTACCCCCGGTGGCGCAGCGTGTTAAAGCGCTGAGCTGCTGAACTTGCAGACTGAAAGGTCGCAGGTTCGAATCCGAGGAGCAGAGTGAGCTCCCGCTATTAGCCCCAGCTTCTGCCAACCTAGCAGTTCGAAAACATCCTTTTCTTTCATTTCCCTCACATTCTCATTTCTTTCATTCCTTTTCTTTTGCTTTTTCTCTTTTTATTTATTTATTTATTTATTTATTTATTTATTTATTTATTTATTTACAGTATTTATATCCCGCCCTTTTTTCTCACCCCGAAGGGGACTCAGGGCGGATTACAATGAACACATATATGGCAAACATTCAATGCCAACAGACAAACAACATACATTAGACAGACTCAGAGGCATTTTTAACATTTTTCCAGCTTCACGATTCCGGCCACAGGGGGAGCTGTTGCTTCACCGTCCAGTAGTGGCTGTACTTCCTCATTCCTTTCCTCGTGTTTTGCTGGCAGTTTTATGGTGTTGTAAATTAGCCTCCCGCATAAAGCGTCCCTAAATTTCCCTACTTGACAGATGCAACTGTCTTTCGGGGCTGCATAGGTCAAAAGCAAGCCGGGGCTATTAATGGTCGGAGGCTTAACCCGACCCGAGCTTCGAACTCATGACCTCTCGGTCAGTAGTGATTTATAGCAGCTGGTTACTAGCCAGCTGCGCCACAGCCCGGCCCCTTCCACTTTTTCCTTCCACTTTTATTACATTCTTTCTCCTTTGCTTTCTTTCCCTCGTTCTTTTTCTTTTTAATCCCTCTCTCTCCTTCTTATTTCCTTTTAGGCAATGGAGGAAGCATAGCTCTGGCCCCTGAGCTGGACTCAATGCTTCCTCCGAAAATAATGCGTCTCTCGCCTCCATGCATTATGCATCTCCTCCGCCATTCCTTTCGGCTGCCCATTCGCTCCTGATTAATTTCTGCTCTAACGGTAAAGATTACGGCACAAAAGTTCCAAAGGGGCTTAATTTAAGTGCAAAGCCTTGGTCATGTTTTTTTTTGGGTGGCATTGTTTAACAGTTGCCCATCCTTTGCTTCCAGAAGGAAATTTGAATGCAATGCAGAAAGGAGCAGAAAGATTTCTCTCTTTTTCCATACCAGATAATTTCCTTTTGGCAACGAGGAAGGAGAGAATGAGGACAAGAACCTAGGCTGCATCTGTTCCGGGCAAACTTTGGCCTTCCCTCCAGGTGTTTTGCACTCCAACTCCCACCATTCCTAACAGCCTCAGGCCCCTTCCTTTTCACCCTTGGCCGCTCCACCAAGGTCTGATGCAAACTGCTAACAAAATGGAGTCCTGCGTCTGAACATTCTCAGTACAATCACATGACTACAACTCCTTCCACACTAAAGAGGTACAGGCATGGGCAAACTTTGGCCCTCCCTCCAGGGGTTTGGACTCTAACTCCCACCATTCCTAACAGCCTCAGGCCCCTTTCTTTTCCCCCTCAGCCATTACACCGAGGTCTGATGCAAACTGCTAACAAAATGGAGTCCTGCATCTGAACATGCTCAGCACAATCACATGACTACAACTCCTCCCACACTAAAGGGGTACAGGTATGGGCAAACTTGGGTCCTCCAGGTGTTTTGGACTCCAACTCCCACCATTCCTAACTGCCTCAGGCCCCTTCCTTTTCCTTCTCAGCCGCTCCACCGAGATCTGATTTAAATTGCAAACAAAATGGAGTCCTGCGTCTGAACATGCTCAGTACAATCACATGACTACAACTCCTCCCACACTAAAGAGGTACAGGCATGGGCAAACTTGGGTCCTCCAAGTGTTTTGGACTCCAACTCCCACCATTCCTAACAGCCTCAGGCCCCTTCCTTTTCCCCCTCAGCCGCTTAAGCAGAAGGGGCCTGAGGCTGTTAGGAATGGTGGGAGTTGGAGTCCAAAACACTTTGAGGGCTCAAATTTGCCCATGCCCGATGAATCCTGTTGAATTAATGCAGTTCGACACACCATTAACTGCCATGGTTCAATGCTATGCAGAATGAGTTATTGTTTGGTGAGGCATCAGCCCTCTTTGGCCGAGCATGCTAAAGGCCTTGTGAAACTGAAACTCCCGTAGTTGAATATCATAATGCCAGGGCAGTTAAAGTGGAGTCAAACTGCATGCATTTCAATAAGGACAAGTGTAAGAAACTCCACTTAGGCAGAAATAATGAGATGTGAAGATACAGAATGGAAGACACCTGTCTCGACAAGAGTCCATGTGAGAAAGATCTTGGAGTCTTCGTGGAGAAGACGAGCCAAGAGTGTGATGCAGTGTGTTGCACCTCAGCGCCGGTTCACCTTGCTCTTAACACACACTCCACCACAGCAGACTTGGTTTTTACAGTTTATTGATAAAAGATAGCAAAGTCTGAATAAAAAGCAGTAAAGAAAGCAATAATCCAAATGCAAAGGCAATCTGTAGAATATAGTTCAAAGCCCCTAGTATAGCAAATCAGTCCTGAAAACAAGGCAGCATGAACTCCAAAATGCAATCCAAAACACAGGATCAAGGAATGAACAAAAGCAAGAATCATTTTCCATGAGCATAGACAAGGCAGAAACTGAGCTTCCAAAATCAACGTTGTTTCGTCTGAAATCTTTCCCTGATTCTCTCTTATTTAACCATTCTTGCAGGCTAAGAAAGCATTCCTTTGTCCTTGACTTCCCACATGTTTACCAGCTATCCTAAGAGAATGTCTATGTCGATGAAATTTTAACCTTAACCTTTTATCTCTATCTAAGGAAGACTCCTCTGACTCCTGCCAGAGCCACCTGGGACTTGTTGATGTTCTGAATCATGTGAAAGGTCACCCTTATCACTGATTTCTGCTTCACTACTAGTTTGTTTATCACAAACTTCAGAGCCTTCAACATTTCCTTGGTCAGCCTGCATAAATCCAAATCCCCCTTCATCATGAGACTGAACCACAACACAGCGGCTGGAAAAGCCAAAGAAGGTGAGTGTCTATATCAGGTTCCCAAGCTTTTTTTGACCAGGGACCACTTGACCAGGGACCACTTTGACTGGGGACCATTTTGACCAGGGACCACTCTCCAACATTAGTACCAAAAGGGTTACAAATCCATTTTTGGTCAACTTTAGATTCGGTTTGGTTATGTGGGGTGCTGATTCAGAGAACTGCATTGGATAGACCACATCAGCTCTAGTTTCTGATGCAGAACATATGCCATCCAGTAGTTGTTATCTGCTTGCCCACAGAAAACAATATTTAATAACCTTGAGCTAATTTTCCCCACATGTCTCATGGACCTCATTTTAGGTCTTGTGGTTCACCACTGGGCCATGGTCCACAGGTTGGGAGCCATTGGTCTAGATTGAGGGAAGTCCTGGTGCCTCTCTCTTCTGCTTTGGTCAGACCTCTTCACCTGGAATCACACTATGTCCAATTCTGAGCAACACAGTTCAAAAGAGATATTGGCTCTAAGCTGGAAGGTGAAAAGAGGAAGAGGGAAACTAGAAGGATCAAAGATCTGGAGACTATGCATCCCTATGAGGAGCATTTCAAAGAAATGGGCATGTTTAGCCTGCAGAAGAGAAGGTTAAGAGGAGACATGAGAGCCGTGTATAAATATGGGAAAGGGTGTCATAAGGAAGAGGGAGCAGGCTTCTTTTTTGCTGCCCTGGAATCTAGGACTCAGAGCAATGGGTTCAAATGACAGGAAAGGAGATTCCAATGAACATTAGGAAGAACTTCCTGACTGTTCAGCAGTGTAATTCTCTGCCTTGGAGTCTTGTGGAAGCTCCTTCTTTGGAAGCTTTTAAACAGAGGCTGGGTTGCCATCTGTGCTTTGATGGTGCTTTTCCTGTATGGCAGAATAGGATTGGACTAGATGGCCCATGGGGTCTCTTCCAACTCTATTGTTCTATGATTCTATCATTGATAGACCTTGTATTTGTATGCTATGCACAAGACTGTTTATGATGACCAAGTGAAAGCTCAATTAATGCAAAATCCACAGACTCTGTTGCCAGGACATATATTTCCTGTGGATGAGAAAAGGCATCTAAGATTTCAAATGGTTCAGCAGACTTCCCTTGTTGGCCTACTCATTTCATCTACAAGGTGCGATGTGTGGTGTTTGGAGAAGTTGGGGGTCAAGGTGGTCCTCAGAAGCTTGGTGCATTGGTTGCCAAACTACCCTGTTTCCCCGAAAATAAGACTTCCCCAGAAAATAAGATCTAGTAAAGGTTTTGCTGAATTTGTTGCTGAATTGCTAAATATAAGGCCTCCCCCGAAAGTAAGACCTAGCAAAGTTTTTGTTTGGAAGCATGCCCATCGAACAGAACACCAAAGCATGCAGGATTGGTAAATGTATATATTGTTGTACATGGAAATAATGGTAGTAACAAGAAATTTTTGATAGGATTCACAGTTTGTCTGGTTATGCTGGTTTCTGATGACAACTACTGTACAGTATATAATAAATGCTCAATTTTGTTCAACAATAAATGTGAATTCTTCTTCATGGAAAAATAAGACATCCCCTGAAAATAAGACTTAGAGCATCTTTGGGAGCAAAAATTAATATAAGACACTGTCTGGGAAACACGGTATTTGTGAGATGCAAAGATGCAACAGAAGTCTTCAGAGGCCACCAAAAAAATGGAGTCCCATCAGAACAACTTGTGCTTGGCTGAAAACTTCTTGCTCATTTACAGTGGAAAACGTCTTGATGGAACCCATCATCATGAGAAAGGAAATAAGAAGAAAGCAGAAGAAAACAGAAAGAAACTTCTGCCAATTGTGGAAACTATTGTCCTTTGTGACCTACAAGAACTGGCTTGAAGAGGAAGCAATGAAACCTATTACCTGTGAAGAACCTTTGCATAATGATGCGTAATGATTTCAGGGCCTGTTGAAATCTTGTGCCAGGTCAGGTGACACTAGCCTGAAAAGTCATCTCAACCTCTCCTGATTTTCTTTTCTGGCTCTGGGCCTGCTCTGACCATTATGGTTGCCCTTCTCTGGACACTTTCCATCATGTCCACCTACTCCTTGAATTATTTTGCACAGAACTGAACACAGGACATTTATTCCAGGCCAAAAAAGTCTGATCAAAGCAGAAGAGAGTTGGAATAGGACTTCCCTCAATAAAGACACTATGCTTTTATTGATGCAGCCTAGAATCGCCTTGGCCTTTTTAGCGGCTGCATCACACAGACTATGAAGACCCTGAAAGTGGTAAGTTGAACCTTAAGGAAAAATAACGTGGGATGTCCGAAATTAAATCCGCAAAAAGTTCAGTCCTTGCTGCCTAGAGAAACAGCTGTGGATCCGAGCGGGAGGCAGACTGCATTGGATAATCCAGAATGTTGGATAAGCGAATGTTGGATAAGTGAGACTCTACTGTACTTAGAAGAAATACTGTATATACTTGAGTATAAGCCCTTTTTTTAGGGCTGAAAAAGCTCCCCTCGGCTTATACTCGAGTGAGGGTCCTGGCTGGCTTCTATTCAGGTCAGTTTATACTTGAGTATATAGGTATTCAGAGTTGGACAGTCTTATTAAAATCTTATTATCTTAAATTACATTTTTATATAAATATTCAAAAACATTTAACCTACTGATGCCTCAAATAATGCAATTTTATTAATATCTATTTTTATTTTTGAAATTGACCCGTAGCTGCTGCATTTCCCACCCTCGTCTTATACTCGAGTCAATAAGTTTTCCCAGTTTTTGTGGTAAAATTAGGTGGCTCGGCTTATATTCGGGTCGGCTTATACTTGAGTATATACGGTAAATTGAAATCAGAGGGTGTCCAAGCTGCTACTTCATGCTAGCAATGCACAGCAGTGTTTCTCAGCTCAACGTATTACATTATCATCAGCTTCCTTTCCTATCACAAAACTGTTGTGTTTGTGGTCGTGCCGGAAATTAATTTAACTGATCTTCTCAAAGGCGAAGCTTTAATCAATGGGATTTCCCTAAGTCCATCTACACTGCAGAATTAATGCAGTTTGATGCCACTTGAGCTGCCATGGCTCTATACTATAGAATCCTGGGAGTTCTAGTTTTACAAGACTGCCGGTGCCTCCCCAAACTACAAATCTCAGGATTGCATGGCACTGAGTCATGGCAGCTCAAATGGTGCCAAACTGCATTAATTCAACAGTGTAGATGCACCCTAAGCACCTTTTAGCCAGGCTGAATGGAATGGAAGTTGCATGGAGGCATCTTGGACAAGGCTAATTCTGCTTCTAGCTTTGTCTCCTCATTCCTGCTTGGCCCCGGGATCATCTTTTGGACCACCTGGCTGCCGTCCTGTGTTCTGCTTTGATAAGAGGCCCGGCTAATAAGAACCTCATAAAGGTTCATAAACCTCATAAAGGCAGAACAAGAGGCGCACAAGCAGGAGGCATTGCCCTTTGTGGATATGATTTATGGCGACATTCGCTGGGAAATAAAACACCCAAATCTTCTGTAATAAGGTCCCACCTGTCTGCAAGTCCATCCATTTTCTTCCCAGAGATAACTGTGTTGGCAGAGGCAGAAGGGGGAGAATCCAAAGGAGAAGAAACTCATTTAATTGCAGACACAAACACACACACACACACATAGCGTAGGTTCCTGGTGATAGTTTTTAACACTATTTATAAGAAAAAGTCATTTTTCAGGCTTGGATTTTATGAATTCTCCCATTATAAAGTGTATAAGGATGTGGGTGAACTACAACTCCCAACATTGTGGGTCAATTCCCACCTAATCTTTCAGTATCCAAAGTAGAGATTCAATACAGTAGTCTCGCTTATCCAACATAAACAGGATAAGTGAAAATGTTGAACAATAAGGAGGGATTAAGGAAAAGCCTATTAAAGTCAAATCACGTTATATGATTTTTCAAACTAAGCACGAAAACATCAGGTTTTGCATCAAATCAACAGAAAGTACCTAATGTGACCTTAAATTATTCTAATGTACTTTATCTATTTATGAATTTGTTATCCATAATGTGCACCGTACACTTTGCTTATCCACTATTGCAACCTCATTGTTTTTAACCTGATGTTTTAATTCTGCGTTGTGTTTTTTAACTTATTGTGTATATTTTTTATTGGTTTTTGTTTTTGTCCTGATGTTTTATATTTTATCATTGTTTGTATTTTGATTTTGCTGTAAGCCGCCCCGAGTCCTCTTCGGGGGAGATGGAGGCGGGATACAAATAAACTTATTATTATTATTATTATTATTATTATTATTATTATTATTATTATTATTATTATTATTATAAGGCAGTTCAATACACGATAACGTTATGTAGTAATTACTGTATTTACAAATTTAGCACCAAAACATCACAATGTATTGAAAACATTGATTACAAAAACATTGACTACTAAAAGGCAGACTGCGTTGGATAATCCAGAACGTTGGATAAGCGAAGGTTGGATAAGCGAGACTCTACTGTATTAGTCTTTGATTAGGGGTGAACTACAACTCCCAACCTCCAAAGTCAATCGCCTCCAAATTGTCAGGATGGGTTAATTAATTCCAAACACCCTGATTTATTGGTGAGTCTGGACTCTCACCAACTCCTCTCCAGGCAGACTGTTTAAGCATCCAGCGAAAGCAGCACCGACATACGACACTACAGTTGTAATTCTGCTGATCCCAGCAGTTCTAAGGCTTTATTATATACATCTATATACAATTACAAAATCTATTGCTCTTAGGACTCATGCTTTCCCCAGCAAGGATAAAGCATGTTCTCTCTCTTAGCCAAGCGTCTGTGAACAACATAAACAGGCGACTCCCACATTCCACTTGTCCATGACGAATGTTCCCTCTGAAAGGAAGGCTTGACCTATTGGCCCTGCAGGCAGTCAATCAAGCTGGCTTGTGATTAACCCATGTGCTGCTGTAACACAAATGCACAATCCAAACAGCAAACAATTGATCTAACATTTCCCTCTAACTACAAAATACACCAACACAAATCCCACCAGCATGTAAAGTTGGTCACATTGGTTATGTGTGCCAAGTTTGGTCAACAGCCATCATTGGTCAAAAAATCGAACCCCCTCCCAAAAGATGAACTCAATACAAGATTTAAAACCAAAATATGTTTTAGTTTCAGCTGGTGATTGTTGTGGTTCAGTCTGATGATGAAGGGGGATTTGGGTTTATGCAGGCTGACCAAAGCAATGCTGATGTGGGAAATCGTGAAGGCTCTGATGCTGGGAATGTTGAAGGCTCTGGCGAGGAAACATGATAAGGGTGACCTTTCACTAGATTCAGAATATCAACAAGCTCCAGGTGTTTTAGGCAGCGAGTCTGAGGAATCTTCCTTAGAGATACAAGGTTGAGGTTGAAGGTTCATTGGCCCAGACGTTCCCTCAGAATAGCTTATAAACGTGTGGGCAGCCAAGGGCAGAGAAATGCCTTTCTGGCTTATAAACATAGCTAAATACAGGAGAAACAAAGTGATTTCAGACGAAGCAACATTGATCTTTGGAAGCACATCTCCTGCCTAGTTTTAAGCTCATGGAAAAGGACTTTTGTTTGTGTTCATGCCAGGAAACTGTTTTTTGCTTTTTGCTCTGAAGTTCAGGGTGCATTGTTTTTCAGGACTAATTTCCTATATCTGAGACTTGGAATTATATTCTGCCAATTGCTTTTACTACTGGATTATATTGTTTTTATTGAGTGCCATTGCATTTGGATGTTTGCTTTCTTTACTGCTTTTTATTCAGACTTTGCTATCTTTTATCAATAAACTGTTTAAACCTAGCCTGATGTGGTGAAGTGTGTGTTAAGAGCAAGGTGAACCAGTGCTGAGGTGCTACAGTGATGTTGTGTCGTGGAGACTGGCGAGCTGTTGGTGTGCTTGACCTTTGGAATGGACTCCTGGAATATTCTTTGTGCCTGCTACTTTGTTTGGACTATCTAGTGAGCCTCATGTTTATATGACCTTCGGACCAGACTTTGGAATTCTCTTCTGCTTAAAACTCTCTAAGTGTGATCTCTGTGTTGACTGTGGACCGCCTTGACTATTCTGGCTAAGCTCTGGCTGCAGCGTCTTGACACATATCTGAATAACAGCCCTATTGTGTTATGAGACTCACCCTTTGTACTTGGTCAATAATCCTGTTATGAACTGTTTTACATACCGATTCACCATATCTTTGCCTGCCCGCCTCTTTTCCAGGTAGGCCTTTCCAAACACCTCTGTCTCCAAGTCCATGTCAGGGCTCAGGTCCTGAATGAGGATGAAGAAGAAGAGGACTTACCGCCAATAGATGAACTCAGGACCATGGCTGAGCAGTTGCCTGAGCAGTCTGAAGATATGGACCTTAGTACTCCTCAGCAGGAGCTGGGCCCTTCTGATGTAGAAGTGCCTGAGCCAGAACAAGATCAGACTAATGCGCAGGAATTAACTTGCCCTGCCTGGTATCAGCTAAGGCTAGATTCCACACAGCTGTGAAGGTCAAGTAGATTGGCAGAGAGGAGAGCTACACAGCTCTCTTGTAAAGGCTTGCCACTTGCAGCACATGGGTCAATGGCAAGCTAGCTTGATTGATAGCCTGCCTAGCCAATAGGTCGAACCTTCCGGTGTAAGGAGTGCGGGCAGGACATTCGTCATTCGGCAATGGAATGTGGGAGTTGCCAGCAGGACTTCTTCGCAGATGATAGGCAAAGAGAGAGAACATGCTTTGCCTTTGCTTGGGAAGCATGGGTCCTATGAGCGATGGACTTTGTAATTGTATATAGTTGTATATAATAACGCTGGGATCAGCTGAATTACGACTGTGGTGTCGTTTGTCGGTGCTGCTTGTAGCCAGTTGCTTAAGCAGTCTGATGGAGGATGGATTGGTGAGAGACCTGACATAAATCAGGGTGGTTCAGATCTAATTAACCCCGACAACTCTGTATCTAACATCCTTTCAGGCCTGAAAGCGATAAACCTCTGTCCTGTGGCCTTCAACCTGATTTGTGTGTCTTCATCTGGCTGGCATTGTACTGAAGCACGCCGGGAATCAGATACTCCCTGAGTCCCTTCGTGGAGATAGGACAGTATATAAATAAAGTTTTATTTCATTATTATTATACTCCTCCTGGTCCTTTGGCTTGTTTCACTATGAGCTTTGATTGTGGGTGAACTACAATTTCCAAAAATTTGGGTCATTCCATCTCAAATCCCAACAATGTTTAAATTTGGTCATATTGGGTACACGTGCCAAATTTGGTCCAGATGCATCGTTGGTGGTGTTCACAGTATGCTTTGATTTTAGAAGCATTGTGAAGAAAATCTTGTATATTTGGATAACAAGTCTTGATTACTTTACTTTGTATCAGATTGTTTTACATTTTATCAGAATGACTTGTTTTGCAACTGCATTGTCTAGCTTTGTGTCACCCCCCTTCTTTTTATATGACGGCATGTATCCATATATTTGAGATTTTTTGCTTCTCAGTTGTTTTACTGTAAATCACTGTATGCATTTCACTGCACTATATGAATAAATGATGATAATAATGAGAAAGATAATAAAAATATATCTTCAGACGGCTTTTTAGAAATAGTTTAGATATTTATCGAGTCATGCTTTCACAGTTTGTTCGAGATCATTAATGTTCTTGTCGCTTTTGTGGCAGTGATTTTGATGGTTTTCCCGGTTCAGATTGTTGCTTTGAGAATTGTCTGTCTTTTAGGGGGAAAGTAGGAGAGAAATAACATTAATCTGAATAAATTAATTCAGACTCGTCTTTCCCCATCATGACAGAGCACTCAAAGTTGGCTGGGCCATTGCTATAGACTTGGAGCAATGTGTGCGCTTTGTGTTTGCGTATACACACATATCCATTCATTCTTCCATATTTATCGGGTTTAGGGCCACAGGACTTTCATGAAGATGAAAAGACACAAATAAAGACATTGCTGGGGTTGTTAGTCCATGGAGTTTGGAGTTTTAGAACCAAACCCCACTATAATGATTAAGCATATTTCTAAAATGAGAAGAAAAGAAGGGAACCTTTTTTCTGAATAATTGGAGAGTAGATCTAAAGTGTTGCTGCCGAAACTGGGAATTTCTAGAAAATATTATGTGATGACAGATATGCCATTTGGAGGAAGTTGAACCTAGAGCAGTGTTTCCTAACCTGTGGTTTGTGGACCACCAGTGGTTCCCAAGAACTAAAATATGATCCATGGTCTCACTGTCACTACACTGTTGCAACAAGAGCAACTGGTCTCACAAAACCCTTTTCTAGTGCCGAGGCAATGGGGATGTTGGCAGGGGACCCAAAAGACGCGACAACAAGCCTCCTGACTGCTGCTTCTCCTCCTCCTCCTTCTCCCTGAGCGAAGCCATTCCATGTGGCACCTGGAAGCAGGGATGCCTTGGTGTCTTCGTTTGTAGGCCTGTTCCTGGGGTTATCTGGGGTGCTGATTCAGAAAATTGCATTGGACAGACCACATGAGCTCTAGATTATTAAAAATGGTTTTCTGTGGGTGAGCAGATGGAGACTACTGGATGGCATATGTTCTGAAGCTAGAGCTGATGTGGCCTGTCCAATGCCCCAGATAACCAAACCAAATCTAAAGTTGGCCAAAAACTTAGGGCCGGACTGTGGCGCAGCTGGCTCGTAACCAGCTGCAATAAATCACTACTGACCGAGAGGTCATGAGTTCGAAGCCCGGGTCGGGTTGAGCCCCTGACCATTAAATAACCCGGTTTGCTGTGTTACCTACGCAGCTCCAAAGACAGTTGCACCTGTCAAGTAGGAAATTTAGGTACGTTTTATGCGGGAGGCTAATTTAACTAATTTACAACACCATAAACCTGCCAGAAACATGCCGGAATGAGGAAGTACACTCACTAGTGGACGGTGAAGCAACAGCTCCCCCTGTGGCCAAAATCGAGCATACCCTCATGAAGACTGAGATGTTAAATGCCTCTGTGTGTGTCTACACTGTATGTTGTTTGTCTGATGGCATTGAATGTTTGCCATATATATGTTTATTGTAATCTGCCCTGAGTCCCATTTGGGGTGAGAAAGAAGGGCAGAATATAAATACTGTAAAAAAAATTGATTCATAATCCTTTTGGTACTAACGTTGGAGAGTGGTCCCTGGTCAAGTCGTCCCTGATCAAAAACCTTTGGGAACCATTGCCCTAGAGGAACTAGAGATTCCTCGAGAAAATGTTTTCAACCAAATCCTTGAACAGTCAAATCTGCAAAAGGCAAAACTGCAAATGCAAAGGGACGACTGTAAATACATTTTCGGAGCGGATTGCTCATTGTGCTGGCTTGAATGGCTAGGAAATTATTCCCACTCTTCCTTGTCGGAAATAACGTTGCCAATTTGGGACAAGGTAATTGGGCCGGCTCTTTTATCGCTGCGTTCCGCAGAGTGCTGCAAAATGACCACAAAAGAAGTGACCGTCCTGGTTTTTAAGGAAAAGGAGGGTGGACACAGGCTTATTTCCCAGATAAAGCCAAAGAACTGCTTCCTCAGTCAATAGGATGGGATTCGGGCCCTTCTTTCAAGGGCCATCGTTGCCCTTGACGGATTCAGGACTTTGCCCGTTTTAATGGACTTCGATGTGCCCAGGCTGCCTCTCCTAAAGTCCGATCCTGTAAGTCTTCATGATGCAAAAAGAAGTGTGTTCCTCTAAGATTCAGCTGAGATTTGGGGAACTAGTCAGACGTTTTTGACTCTGCAAAAGAGCCCAAAGAGTGTTGTGGAATTTCGTTTGGACGTGGGTGAAGAAAGCAGACTGACAGCAGAAGTTGTCTTCAAGATAGTTTACTTTTGGCCAAGAGCAGATGACAATGTTAGCTAATGCCCAAAAAATGCAATGCCACACCTTGCTTGTAGTGGCTTTCCAATTTATACAATTTTACAGAAGCATGCGCAGAAAGCTAACTGACAATGGAATTTGCTGACTATTATAATCCTTTTGGACATGCGTAGTTGCCTTGTAACTTATATAACCCATTACTCATCACATCAGGTGAAGTGTCCATAGTTTGCTCCACGTATGCACTATCCTCAGGTGACATGTTCATAGTTCATCACACGTATGCATCATCCAGCAGCCAAATCATTACTGCAGTTTGCATGACCTTATATTGTGAGCAAAGAGCAAATGTCAAGCAGAACATGTCCTGTCAACACTTTCATGGAAAAACAAGATTTTTGAGTAAGGGTCATCTAGGTAAGGGATTTTTAGGGTCTTTAAATAAAATATTCAAGAGCTGCTCCATTAAGAGATCTTGTCACTCTGGTTTCAAAAAAACCCTTGGTTTCTGCAGGTTTCTCTTTCAGGGTCAGACTAGAAGAATTTCAATTCTCTTTCTGCCTGTCATGGACTAAAAATTGCACAATGTGCCTCTGCAGCTCCTACTGTTTTTGCTGCTTTTCTCGGTTTCGATGGGATATTTAGAGTTTCCAATTAACCCAGTAAGTCTGTTGCCTTAATTACGTTTCTGCCTTGCTCTGGTCTCTGCACGGACAAAAGGCAGCGTAAGAAGGTTGTGATAAAACAGAGGAATCTGTTGCTGCTTGGAAGTCCATTGGAGTCTCCTTCTCTGGAGGTTTCCAAACAGAGGCTGAATGGTCATCTGTTGGGGCCACAGTGGTGCAATGGGTTAAACCCTTGTGCTGTTGAATTGCTGACCTGAAGGTTGGCAGTTCAAATCCCTGGGACAGGGTGAGCATCTGCTGTTAGCCCCAGCTCCTTTCAACCTAGCAGTTCGAAAACATGAAGATGTGAGTAAATCAATAGGTACCACCTCGGCAGGCAATGCTCCATGCAGTCATGCCGGTCATACGACCAGGAGGTGTCTGCGGACAACACAGGCTCCTCAGCATGGAAATGGATAAGAGCTCCTCCCTCGCAACCAGAGATGAGCATTGCCTCCAGAAGCCGGAAATGAAAGGAGAAGCCTTTGCCTTTGTCTGTGTATTTGTGTTTCATTGTATGTCATAGTAACAAAGCATTGAATGCTTGCCTGTGTCTGTTTCTATGCTGTAATCCGCTCTGAGTCTCTTCAGGGAGGAGGGTGAAATATAAATAAAGTATTATTCTTACTTGATGCACAAGAATTGGGGGGGCCAGGAAGACATCATACCAACCGGAGAGCCAGGAAAATAGTTCCATCTTGTCTCCTATGCCACAGCAACATGCTATTCTAATTTGACATACCGTATATACTCGAGTATAAGCCGACCCGAATATAAGCCGAGGCACCTAATTTTACCACAAAAAAACTGGGAAAACATTGACTCCAGTATAAGTCAAGATACCAATAAAATTACATTAATTAAGGCATCAGTAGTTTAAATGTTTTTGAATCTTTACATTAAACTGTAATTTAAGATATGACTATTCAACTCTGATCAAATCATTATTCTCATCTTCTTCAATGTAAATGTGCTTATGTATCCTTTTAATAATAATAAAGTGAAATAATAAATGTAATAATAATAATAAAAATAGAGTAAGATAAATGTAAAAGTAACAACAATAGAGAAAAATAATAAATGTAATAATAATAATGAGTAAAATAATAAATGTAACAATACCAATAATAGAGAAAAATAATAAATATACCATATATACTTGAGTATAAGCCAACTCTGTTCAACTCTGATTAAATCATTATTTTCATCTTCTTCAATGTAAATGTGCTTATGTATCCTTTTAATAATAATAAAGTGAAATAATAAATGTAATAATAATAATAAAAATAGAGTAAGATAAATGTAAAAGTAACAACAATAGAGAAAAATAATAAATGTAATAATAATAATAATAGAGTAAAATAATAAATGTAACAATACCAATAATAGAGAAAAATAATAAATATACCATATATACTTGAGTATAAGCCAACTCTGTTCAACTCTGATTAAATCATTATTTTCATCTTCTTCAATGTAAATGTGCTTACGTATCCTTTTAATAATAATAGAGTGAAATAATAAATGTAATAATAATAAATGCAGTAAAATAATAAATTATTAATAACAAAAATGGAGTAAAATAAATGTAAAAGTAACAACAATAGAGTAAAATAATAAATGTAATAATAATAATTAATAGATAAAATAATAAATGTAACAATACCAATAATAGAGAAAAATATTAAATATACCATATATACTTGAGTATAAGCCAACCTGAATATAAGCCCACCAGGACCCTCACCCGAGTATAAGCTGAGGAGAGGTTTTTTCAGTCTTAAAAAATGGCTTTAAAACTAGGTTTAAACTCGAGTATATACAGTATATATATATGTATATATGTATATATATATATATATATATATATATATATATATCACAATAATTTATAAATATATAATATATTGTATATACTTATAATATTAATAATAATTTTATAATGTAATACAGTATTATACTAATAATAATATAACAATATAATATTAATTATATATTATATATTAAATGTAATATTACTAATAATATTACCATGTAATGATATAGTACAATATAGTAATTTAATGCTTATATTCTGCTATGCTAATAATATATTGTATGTACATTTGATTTGTAAACCACTCTGAGTCCCCTCCGGGGTGAGAAGAGCGGGATATAAACGTAGTAAGTAAATAAATAAATAAGAAAATGAGTCCACAGCAAACAAGATCACTCTGCTGGCTTTTGTATTGGATCACACGTCGGGCATTCCCCACGTGTCTAGGACTATGTGATGTATTGGTGAATAATGCATGCAGATCCGAGTTGGGTGGCCTTTTGCAGCTGACAGGTGGTGATTTTGTCAGTGCCGATTGTTTTCAAGTTATAGACCAAAGTCTTTAGACACTGGCACCAGTGTGCCAATCCCCACTGGGACCACCTTGACTGGCTTGTGCCAGAGTCTTTGCAGTTCAATCTTTAAATCCTTGCATCACATAAGCTTTTCCAGTTGCTTCTCATCGATTCTGCTGTCGCCTGGGATTGCAACATTGGTGATCCATACTTTGTATCATCATCATCATCATCATTGGAAGGGATTGGATGGACAGTGTCTACCTGCCTGGAAGAAGGGGGTTCAGACTGGACAGCCCTTAAAGTTTTGTTCCAACTCTATGATTCAATGATTCTATGAAACCATAATGGCCAAGATCCTGGATGAAAGAGACGCCTCCTAATGTTTTGCCATAGCTTCCCTATGGGTGCTTCCTCACAACTCCAAAATCAATGTACATATATCTGCTGGAACAAAACATCACCAGCAACTGGCTAGAGGTCCTTCAAAGGTCCCTGAAGAAGAGGTCAGTGCTGTATGTCCAGCTATAAGGACACAGCTGGTGGCTTTCTGCCACAGCATTTTGTGAATCAGAGAATCCAAGAATTAGAAGAAACCCCCAAGGGCCATGCAGGAATCAAAGCTCTCCAGATGGATGACCATCCAGCCCCTGCTTAAAAACCACAAAGAAGGAGACTCCACCAAGGCAGCATATCCCACGGTTGAAATCGTTCAAGGGTTTGCATTATTGAACATACAGAAGTTCTGCATTTCTTTCGGGAGCAGACGGGCAGCTTAAGGATTGAGAATGCTGATGCCAAACTTTGGAAAAATCAAAGTCGACTTGATGGCAAGGTTGTAGCTCAGCAACAGTCACAGCAGGCTGATGGGGTCACTGATGATTTTGAGTCAGTTGAGATTGTGGTTTTTCCTGGGATTCAGTCTCATGCAGAGCCTCAAAATGAAACCACTTTAGATACAGACACGGTTGAGCCTGAGAATCTAATTGCCTCAGATCCTCCAGGCCTGCAAGGCTGTTCCTGGGAAGAAACATCTTCTTCAGATAAGGAGTTGAGTGAAGATGAAGGGATGAGAGATGCTCATGAGAACACACCTGGTGACACTGACCTAAGCAAGGAGGCTCACCTGGGACTTTAAGCAGATAGTGAGATTCGTAGATCAGCCCGCCTCCGTGGGAAGTGAAAGTTCCAGGGGAGTCGTAATGCTTTCATGTCTATAAATTAGGAGTGACTCCTTGCTCCTCAGTTCAGGCAGCATGGCTTTTACAGTCAGGCCTGGGATCTCGAGTTCTTGTCCTGGCTTTGGGATTCAAGTTTTCCTTAGTTCATTAAGCATGTGCGATCCATGAAAAAAATAGTTCAATACTCGCTTTGAAAGTAGAGGGCATTGGCGTTTCGTTTCTAAAGTCATTTCCGAACTTTGAAGCAAAAAGTTCAAAACTTTCCGAAAGTTCTGATTCTTCGTATGTACCTCGTTAATGGTGGGTGCGCATGCGCATGAACTGAAACATTATTGTCAATGGGGAACCTTGAGGGGCTTCTCTCTCCCTCATTTTTTGACCTATACTAATGAAATTTGCTAAAGTGGTAGAACACATCTACCACTGTTAGCTCACCAAATCTAAGAACATTTGACTTATCCTCAGATTTTTGGCGAATTTTCAAAGTTTTTATAAAAACATTTTTTAATAAAAACAAAAATCTGTTCCTGGTTTGGAAGTGTTATTTCCTGTTTCTTTGGGTTTTCTGGGGCTGAGAGTGTGTGACCTGCCCAAGATCGTGCAGTAGGTTTCCATGGCTGAGTGGGAATCAAGCCACAATTGTAGTCCAACTCTCAAACTAGTACACTACACCATGCTGTCTTAAAACAGCCTGCTGTTTCTTCCTATGAGGCTTAGCCCTGTTCTAACCACCCAGGAGGGAAAACGCTCACCTTTCTTTCCCTCCGTCTCCTTCCCTTCCCTGGCAGAGGAGCAAGAGGCAGCCCTCGTCGCCAGAGAGTGCTTTTCTCTTCTTCTCCTTCCCTTCCCTTCCTCGGTAGAAGCGCCGTCGCCACCGAGGATTCTCATATATCCAAAGGTTTTCCAAGGCCATTAAACAAATGGGCTCCAATGCTTCAAATTAGAAGGTTAATTCTGAAGGGCCAAACCACCTCAGAACCCCATTCGGAACCCAAAAAGATATGAATTTTTTTAACGATTAATGACGATTCCGAGAAATTTGCTCATCCCTAATGTTCATGCTGTATTTCCCTATGTTCATGCTGTGTATCATTGTTCAAGTTTTGCCTTTGGATTCAAGTGGCTTTTAGTTTTTGGACTATTCTTGAATTGTCTTGCTTTGAGTCTGCAAGAGACAACTGCTTGGATTTCCAAGAGACATTTGCTTGTGACTTTTGGGATTTTACATCTTCTTCCTTTATTCCTGGTTTTTGCTGTATATTTTTGTGTGCTTTTTGCAATAAACCGTTCGCCTTTACTCCGGGCTCCTGTGTGATGCTCTGGTCACAGGTGGCTTCGGGTCTGGGGTGCGACAGGCAATAAGCAACAACATCAATTCCTAGTCCTAAACCTGCAAACATTTGTGTAGATTATGTTTGATTCATACACAGAATTATACAAGGGTTGAATGAAAAGTAATACCTCCACCTTCGTTACTTGATATGGATGGGAATATTTTAATAAATTAAATGCAGAAGTAATCCTTAGAATGTGCTCTTTAACGACCACTATTCATTTTCCACATAATCACCAGACAATTGGATACATTTCTGCCAAAAATGAACAAGTTTTCTGAAGCCGTTGCAGAAGAAGTCGACACTCTGTTTCCGCAACCGGTGTCTCACAGGAACCATTGTGCACAGATCTTCTGATAGCCAAGCAAAGCAATAATGTGACCAACACGTTCTTGTGAAATGCCAATTATGCTTGAAATTTCTGAGTGATACGACGATCATCCTGAATCAATCTGTCAACCTTTTGCTTGTGAAACTCGGTGGTTACTGTCACAGGACGTCCAACTCTTTGATTCTCACACATGTCAGATGTTCCCACCTCTACATCTTTAAATGTACTTGCCCAACAATGAACAGGACTCACATCAACACAATCCCCATAAACAGCTTGCATTCTCTGGTGAATCTCCTTTGGGGTGACACCTTCTGCTGTCAAGAATTCAATGACTGTACGTTGCTTAAGTCGCATTGACGGACCATCTGTGCAGGGTTCCATGCTTCGCACTTTAACAACACAACCGTTCAATGCTAAGGCTTCCCACCAAATGGGACTGTAGAGGAGAGTCTACTGAACAAGCCAGGACCTGCTGCAGACCAGGAGGAATTACGAAGGTGGAGGCATTACTTTTCATTCAACCCTCGTAAAATCCTAGAATTGGAGGGGATCACCAAAGGTCACCCAGTCCAACCCTATTCTGCCAAGCAGGAAGGCCCAATCAAAGCCCTCCAGGCAGACTCCCATACAGTCTATATTCCACTGCCGAACAGCTCTCACCATCAGGAAATTCTTCCTAATGTTTAGGCTGCCAAGTCCCAGCGCAGTCTCAATGTCAGAAACATGAGGGAGACATACAAATCAGCCACCAGCCCAACCTTACCTTAACTCTGGCCTTCCTTCCTCCCCATTACAGGACCTCCAAATTAGAAGCGTCACATCGTTCTTCAGAAAAGCAATTTATATTGTTTCATCCAAGCAGGGATTCCATAGCTAAAGACAGACTGGGTAATATCATGATTACTGGCTAACAGGTGGATTAGCTATTTATTCATAATAATAATATCATTATATAGATGGCTCCTTTTCGAGAAAGGGCACCGGGGCCGCTAACTCCAAGTCCTATGTAGAAAAGAAGGAACGGGTCGGAGGTTGAGCTCCAAAAGTGTCTGTCCCGGGGCAGCTCCCGCCGTCCCCAGTCTAGTCCTGTTCCCGTCTCAGAGGGAAACCAGTCTGGCCACAGAAACGGAAGTTCCCCCAAAGCAGGGATCACGTACGGGTCTCGGTGCTGACTTGGGAAGATACGTCGCGACTCATCTCCTCTTGCTCCTGTTTTTCCTGCCGCTGGAAAAGGTAGTAGAGGACGCAAAAGGCGACGAGGCAGCTGAACTCGTATACAATTTGGATGCCAATGTACCTGGGGATCCAGAACAAGAAGGAGAGGATGATACCAAACCTCTGAAGATGTAGAAGGACACTAGACATTTAATGTCGGGGCCGGGCTGTGGCGCAGCTGGCTACTAACCAGCTGCTATAAATCACTACTGACCGAGAGGTCATGAATTCGAAGCCCGGGTTGGGTTAAGCCTCTGACCATAAAATTTTTTTAAAAAAATAGCCCCGGCTTGCTGTTGACCTAGCAGCCCCGAAAGACAGTTGCATCTGTCAAGTAGGGAAAAATTAGGTACGCTTTATGCGGGAGGCTAATTTAACTAATCTACAACACCATAAAACTGCTCACAAGGAAAAGAATGAGAAAGAACAGCCACCAATAGACGGTGAAGCAACAGCTCCCCCTGTGGCCGGAATCATGAACCTGAAAAGATGTTAAAAATGCCTCTGTGTCTGTCTAAAACTGAATGTTGTTTGTCTGTTGGCATTGAATGTTTGCCATATATGTGTTCATTGTAATCCGCCCTGAGTCCCCTTCGGGGTGAGAAAGAAGGGCGGAATATAAATACTGTAAATAAATAAATAAATAAATAAATGTGTTGTCGGAGGCTTTTATGGCCAGGATCACAGGGTTGTTGTTTGTTTTCCGGGCTGTATGGCCATGTTCCAGAAGCATTCTCACCTGACATTTTGCCCACATCTATGGCAGGCATCCTCAGAGGTTGTGAGGTATATGGAGAAAACTAAGCAAGGAATGTTTATATATATCTGTGGAAAGTCCAGGGTGAGGGGAAAGAACTCTTGTCTGTTGGAGGCCAGTGTGGATGTTGTAATTAATCACCTTTGTTAGCATTAAATGGCCTTCCCAGCCTCACATCCTGGCCTGGGGAAATCCTTTGTTCAGAGTCGTTAGCTGCCCCTGATTGATTCCTGTTTGGAATTCCTCTGTTTTCAGAGTGCTGCTCCTTATTTACAGTTCTGATTTTGGCAGCTAAAACTCCAAAATCAGAACAGTAAATAAGAAGCAGCACTCTGAAAACAGAAGAATTCAAGGCATGAATCAATCAGGGGCAGCTAACGACTCTGAACAAAGGATTCCCCCATTGGAAGGCCATTTAATGCTAATCAAGGTGATTAATTACAACATTTACACTGGCCTCCAAGAGACAAGAGTTCTTGCCTCCACCCAGAAACTTCCACAGATATATCAACCTTCCTTGCTTAGTTTTCTCCATACCTCACAACCTCTGAGGATGCCTGCCATAGATGTGGGTGAAACGTCAGGAGGCCATGGCCATAAAGCCCAGAAAACACACAGCAACCACTAGACATTTATGTTGGAGGTGAAAAACACATCCAGGTGCTCTCTAACATTTGTGGTGGGCCTGCGACAAGGCACGTGAATGTTGGCAACTGAGACAACTCTCAATACAACAGATATTTCACATGAGACTACAGCTAGGTCCAACTTTAGTTCTATTGGGACTTACAAATGAACAAACATAGAACCGCAATGAATTTCAAGTTATTGCACCATAAGATTATGGCAGCCAAATTACTTTATGCACAACAGAGGAAAAAATAAAGAATTATTTTGTTTGTCTCATATGTTTCATTTGAGTTCATCTCTAATGGTGTTGTGTTTCAGCCTGATGATGAAGGGGGATTTGGGTTTATGCAGGCTGACCAAAGCAATGCTGACCAAAGCAATACTGAAGAGAGAAATTTCGAAGGCTCTGATGGTGGAAATGTTGACGGCTCTGGCTTGGAGCCGCAGGCTAGTGAGGAAACAGAAACTAATGATAAGGATGACCTTTCCCAGGAGTTCGAACATCAACAAGTTCCAGGTGTTTCTGGCAGTGACTCAGAGGAATCTTCCTTAGATAGAGATACGAGGTTAAGGTTAAAGGTTCATCTTCTCAGATGTTCCTGTAGAATCGCTAACAAACGTGTGGGAACGCAGGGACAGAGAAATGCTTTTCTGGCTTGTAAACATGGGTAAATGCAGGAGAGACGGGGAAGGATTTCAGACCAAGCAACATTGGTTTTTGGAAGCACATCTCCTGCCTTGTTTAAGGATTCTCATTTATGTTCATGCCTGGGATCTGTGTTTTGGATTTTACGCTGAAGTTCATGTTGCCTTGTTTCCAGGACTAATTTCCTCTATCAGAGACTTGGAACTACAGTAGAGTCTCGCTTATCCAACGTAAATGGGCTGGCAGAATGTTGGATAAGCGAATATGTTGGATAATAAGGAGAGATTAAGAAAAAGCCTATTAAACATCAAATTAGGTTATGATTTTACAAATTAAGCAGCAAACATCATGTTATACAACAAATTTTAAAGAAAAAGTAGTTCAATACACAGTAATGCTATGTAGTAATTACTGCATTTATGAATTTAGCACCAAAATATCACGATGTATTGAAAACATTGACTACAAAAATGCATTGGCTAATCCAGAACGTTGGATAAGCGAGTGTTGGCTAAATGAGACTCTACTGTATATTCTGCAAATTGCCTTTACCTCTGGATTATAGCCTTTTTGATTGACTGCCTTTGCATTTGAATATTGCTTTTTACTGATGGCCATTGCATTTGGATGTTTGCCTTCTTTACTGCTTTTTATTCAAACTTTATAATAATAATAATATAAAAAAACTTTATTTATATACCACCCTATCTCCCGGATGGGACTCAGGGCGGTTTACAGTCATAAAAGCAACACAAACATTACATAACAACATAATACACGTTATTAAACAAAGTAAAACAAAACAATTATAACAATAAATCACACTTACATGACCAGATCAAGGGGACGGGAACCATAAACCCAATATATTAAAATGTATCATTTTAGGCTAGGGAAATCTTGTGCAATATATTCAGGCTCAGACTTTGCTATCTTTTATCAATAAACTGTTTAAACCTAGCCTGCTATGGTGAAGTGGGTGTTAAGAGCAAGGTGAACCAGTGCTGAGGTGCAACAAATGGCCATCTGCTTGCATCCAAAAATCCATCCGCCCCATCATCACCATCATCAGAGGTTTTGTTCCTCTGGCAGACCTGAGCCAAACTGGCTGGCCATTTGTTAAGGAGCAGAAAGTGGAGGGAGGGCTTACCTCTGCCGGAAGGCGGTGTTGTTGTAGTATCTGCAGGCCGCTCTCTTCTTACACTTCATTTGCCACAAAAGGCAGGACATGTCGATGGCGCTGCCGTAGAGCACCGGGGCCGGAAGCCAGGCTTAAAAGGCAAAACAAAACAGAGGTCCAGATTGTGAGAAAGGCAACCTTCCCATCTCTTCTGCTAGAGCAGGGGTCCCCAAACTAAGGCCCGGGGGCCGGATGGGGCCCATTGAAGCCATTTATCTGGCCCCCACAGCACAAGGGCAGAAGGGGGTTGGGCTAAATGACCCAAGGGGTCTCTTCTTCTCTTACAACCATTATTATTATTATTATTATTATTATTATTATTATTATTATTATTATTATTATTATTATTAACATTGAGGCTGGGTGGCCATCTGTCAGGGATGCTTTGCTTGTGCTTTTGGTGCACAAAGACAGAAGGGGGTTGGACTCAATGGCCCAGGGGTCTCTTCTTCTCTTACAACCATTATTATTATTATTATTATTATTATTATTATTATTATTATTATTATTATTAATCAACGAAGTTGTATGGCACAGCAAACAAGATAGATATGCTGGATCTCGTTTCGCAAAACCACAAGTCGAACACTTCCCAAGTGTCTAGGACTGTGTGATGTATTTTCGGATGATGCGTGCAGATCCCAGTAGGGTGGCCTTTTGCAGTTGGCAGATGGTGATTTTGTCAATGTCTATTGTTTCCAAATGCTGGCTGAGATCTTTTGGCACGGCACCCAGTGTGCCCATCACCACTGGGACCACCTGCACTGGTTTCTGCCAGAGTCTTTGAAGTTCAATCTTGAGGTCCTGATAGTGGCTGAGTTTTTCCTGTTGTTTTTCGTCAATGCGACTGTCACCTGGGATGGCGACATCAATCATCCAAACCTTGTTCTTTTCCACAACTGTGATGTCTGGTGTGTTGTGTTCCAGAACTTTGTCAGTCTGGATTCGGAAGTCCCACAGTCTCTTTGCATGCTCATTTTCCAATACTCTTGCAGGTTTGTGATCCCACCAGTTCTTTGCTGCTGGGAGGTGGTACTTGAGGCATAAGTTCCAATGAATCATTTGGGCCACATAGTTGTGCCTCTGTTTGTAGTCTGTCTGTGCACCCCTCCACAGGTGCCACCTTGACGTGGTGGGGGGGCTTACCTGCTCCAATGATGACTGAGGGCTGTGCTGGCGGTAGTGTAACTACCGGCAGGTCCAACCAAGCCAGAGAGGCCTCAGCTGAGGAGCACAACCAAGAGCACCTAACCCATTAGCATTATGGAGAATCAAACCCAAACGAAGTCTATACTGGCTCGGTCGTCGCCCAGGATAAAAAGGACCGCGGTGGATGCTGCTGATTCTGGACATCCATCGACAAGTGGGCTACGGAATCATCAAACCCCAAATGAACAGTCACAGAAGCGGCAGAAATACACAATGCCAGAAAACCGCACAATTATTATTATTATTATTATTATTATTATTATTAACATTGAGGCTGGGTGGCCATCTGTCAGGGATGCTTTGCTTGTGCTTTTGGTGCACAAAGACAGAAGGGGGTTGGACTAAATGGCCCAAGAGGTCTCTTCCAACCCTCTTTATTATTATTATTATTATTATTATTATTATTATTATTATTATTATTAACATTGAGGCTGGGTGGCCATCTGTCAGGGATGCTTTGCTTGTGCTTTTGGTGCACAAAGACAGAAGGGGGTTGGACTCAATGGCCCAGGGGTCTCTTCCAACCCTCTTTATTATTATTATTATTATTATTATTATTATTATTATTATTATTATTATTATTATTATCATCATTGAGGCTGGGTGGCCATCTGTCAGGGATGCTTTGCTTGTGCTTTTGGTGCACAAAGACAGAAGGGGGTTGGACTCAATGGCCCAGGGGTCTCTTCCAACCCTCTTTATTATTATTATTATTATTATTATTATTATTATTATTATTATTATTATTATTATTATTAACATTGAGGCTGGGTGGCCATCTGTCAGGGATGCTTTGCTTGTGCTTTTGGTGCACAAAGACAGAAGGGGGTTGGACTCAATGGCCCAGGGGTCTCTTCCAACCCTCTTTATTATTATTATTATTATTATTATTATTATTATTATTATTATTATTATTATTATTTTATTATGACACAGCAAACAAGATAGATATGCTGGATTTCATATTACAAAATCACAAGTCGAACACTTCCCAAGCGTTTAGAACTGTGTGATGTATTTTCAGATGATGCACGCAGATCCCAGCAGGGTGGCCTTTTGCAGCTGGCAGATCGTAATTTTGTCAATGTCAATAATAATAATAATAATAATAATAATAATAATAATAATAATAATTAGCATTGAGGCTGGGTGGCCATTTGTCAGGGGTGCTTTGCTTGTGCTTTCGGTGCACAAAGGCAGAAGGGGATTGGACTGAATGGCCCAAATGGTCCAACCCTCTTTTTGTTGTTGTTGTTGTTGTTGTTGTTGTTGTTGTTGTTGTTGTTGTTGTTATTGCTCGGTGGCCAACTATAGTCCGGCCCTCCAACGGTCCTAAGGATCGTGAACTGGCCCCCTGTTTAAAAAGTTTGGGGACCCCTGTGCTAGAGTCTCAGAGACTCCAAGCCAGGTTTTGACTCCAAGCCAGGTTTGAGCCAATTGATTTGCACACTGATATATTTAGTTTTACAGCATATTACATGCATTTGGAGAGACTGAATGTACACATACTGTTGTCGCTAACAAACTTGGAGTCTTGTTGATATAGGTTTGATATATGCTTTATATTGAAAACTGCTCTGTGTAATAATAATAATAATAATAATAATAAAACTTTATTTATACCCCGCCACCATCTCCCCGTGGGGACTCGGGGCGGCTCACAACGTTACAAAAGTAACAGCATTAAACAATATACACAGTTTAAAACACAAATACATTAAACAATATACACAGTTTAAAACACAAGAAGATGATAAAACAGAAGTTAAAACAAGGTTTATATAATAGTAATAATATCAAACAACCACCAATGCAAATCCGTCAACTTCAAAGGTGGGGGGGGGGGGGACTATAGCAGCAATATAAGATAAAATCATTAGATTAAAATACCCCGATGAAAGGAGCCTAATAACATTCAGGATAGAATTATAATGAGGCTGGTCATCCAATGGCTGTCTCTCCAAAGGCCAGCCCGAACATCCAGGTTTTCAATTGTTTCTTAAAGGATGGTAGGGAGGGTGCCAACCTAATCTCCCTGGGGAGGGAGTTCCAGAGCCGGGGGGCCACGGCCGAGAAGGCCCTCTCTCTCGTCCCCACCAGACGTATCTGTGAGGAAGGCGGAAGTGAGAGGAGGGCCTCCCCAGAAGATCTCAAGCATTTAAATCTGGATGATTGCAGTCTATAAATCTTTGTAAGTTGACTGTGTGCCACTACAGCTGACAGAATTGGACCATCAGTTGTATTATTATTTGTATTATTGTTAACATTATTATGTATATGATCAGAGGCGGTTCAACCACTAGGCCAACTAGGCAGTTGCCTGTGGCGCCATCTTCTTGGGGGCGCCATCGAGGCAACTCCTGTTTCCTGCGGCCTGCCTCCGCAAGGTATTGAACTGCTTTTTCTGTTGATTTGTTGTAAAACATGATGTTTTAGTGCTTAATTTGTAAAATCTTAATGTAATTTGATGTTTAATAGGCTTTTCCTTAATCCCTCCTTATTATCAAACATTTTTGCTTATCCAACGCTTTTATTTTTCAGTGATTGGTTTGGGGGGGGGGGGGCATCAAAATTCTGTTCGCCTACACTTGAAAAATACCTAGGGCCAGCTCTGTATATGATGCTCTAATATACATATTGTGTTCTATGTTTTGAACCTTTATCGTGGTGTATATTTTTCAGATATTGTTTAGAATAGACAGCTGTGCTTAGTTATTGTTAGTTATTATTATTTAGAGTCCCAGAGACACCAGTTTGCTAGATTCCAGCGCAAGGCCAACTCTCAATTTTTGAGGATTTTGGAGAGAGAAAGCGGGCCAAGAAGGGTCTGGTTTGAAAACCACACAGGAGAGGCAACGGCCCATCTGGTGAATGAATCCCAACTCATATAAAGCCCTAGATGGCTGAGGTTTCATTCTGTTTAATACTTACTGTATATACTCGAGTATAAGCCTAGTTTTTCAGCCCTTTTTTAGGACTGAAAAAGCCCCTCTCGGCTTATACTCGAGTGAGGGTCCTGGCTGGCTTATACCTGAGTATATATGGTACATTTATTATTTTTCTCTATTTGTATTGGTATTATTACATTTATTATTTTACTCTATTATTATTGTTAGAATTACATTTATTTCACTCTATTTGAGCAGTTAAAGACTTTGAACTTTGGACTATTCTTTATATTTACTTTATACGCTACCTGCTTGCATACAAATACAGTAGAGTCACTTATCCAACACTCGCTTATTCAAAGTTCTGGATTATCAAACGCATTTTTGTAGTCAATGTTTTCAATACATCGTGATATTTTGGTGCTAAATTTGTAAATACAGTAATTACTACATAGCATTACTGTGTATTGAACTACTTTTTCAGTCAAATTTGTTGTATAACATGAAATTTTGGTGCTTAATTGGTAAAATCATAACCTAATTTAATGTTTAATAGGCTTTTCATTAATCTCTCCTTATTATCCAACATATTCGCTTATCCAATGTTCTGGATTATCCAACGCATTTTTGTAGTCAATGTTTTCAATACATCGTGATATTTTGGTGCTAAATTTGTAAATATGGTAATTACTACATAGCATTACTGTGTATTGAACTACTTTTTCAGTCAAATTTGTTGTATAACATGATGTTTTGCTGCTTAATTGGTAAAATCATAACCTAATTTAATGTTTAATAGGCTTTTCCTTAATCTCTCCTTATTATCCAACATATTTGCTTATCCAATGTTCTGCCGGCCCGTTTACATTGGATAAGCGAGACTCTACTGTATTAATAATACATTTATTATTTCACTCTGATATTATTATTGTTAGTATTACATTTATTATTTTACTGTATTATTATCTAAAGGATACATAAGGGCTTTTACATTGAAGAAGATGAGAATAATGATTTCATCAGTCTTATCTTAAATTCGAGTTTTATGTAAATATTCAAAAATGTTTAACCTAACGATGCCCCAATTAATGTAATTTTATTGGTTTCTATTTTTATTTCTGAAATTTACCACCCTTGGCTTATACTTGAGTCAATGTTTTCCCAGTTTTCTTGTGATAAAATTAGGTGCCTCGGCTTATATTCGGGTCGGCTTATACTCGAGTATATACGGTATCTTTGGAGTGCTTTTAACTGTATAGCTTTTACAATTGTGAGCCACTTTGAATCTTGGTTCTGAGAACCATGCAGTTCTGGAAATAATGAAAAGAGTGCATCAAACTTTGTCCTTCCAGGTGTTTTTGACTCCAACTCCCACTAAGAAGTGTGAAGTAAAAATGTCCATACCTCATGTATTATACTAATGGTTAATTCTGTATGAAAATCTTACAAGGGCTTGGTTTAATTTTTGGTTTGCTAGTAAAAGAAGAGATGCATGTTTAAAAAGCATTGTCACCAACATGAAAAGTTTGCAAAGCTCTGCCTTTAAAGGTAAAGCTTGGTGAACTAACCAAGGTGCTGAAATCCCGAACCGCCTGCAAAGAGATGAGCCTCAGCTACTAGTGTTGTGCACTAGTGTGGAATTGCTGTTCATTTTGTGTAGTTTCATTTGTGTGGTCTCATTTTCGCATTCGTGTCCCGCCAAGGATAAGGGGCCACTTATATGACATGAATTTTCATCTGGCTAACAAACAAAAAAATGAATTTTTTTGTGCCATTGGCTGCAATGGGAGGGCTTCCAAGGCTCACCCCCCAATTGGTACATATCAGTTGTAATGGAAATGCAGCAGCTCTCTGTCATTATGAAAGGAAAACGAAAGCAAACATGATGACTGCGGCTTTCATTATCATTTTGTCTATTGCAGGGGTCCCCAAACTAAGGACCGGGGGCTGGATGCGGCCCTCCGAGGTCATTTACCTGGCCCCCGCCCACAGTTTTATAATATAATATATTGTATATACATATAATATTGATAACAATATTATTATGTAATACAATATAACATTAATAATACCATATGATAATATTAATTATATATTCTATATTACATATAATATTACTAATAATATTACAGTATAGTTCAATATAGTAATATATAATGCTAATATTGTGCTATGCTAATAATCTATATATATAAAAGAGTGATGGCATCAGGGCAGTGGACAAAACAACAAAACTACAGGCCCCCCAACCTCGAAATTTGACAACACAACCCATCACCCACGCCTCTAGGTTGATACAACAAAAAGAAAAGAAAAATAAAGTCCTAATTACAGGGAGAGGAATAATAGTTTTTATCCAATTGCTGCCAGTTAGAAGGCTAAACTCTGCCCACTTGGTCTCCTAGCAACCTACTCAGCCCAGGGGACAGGCACAGTTAGGCCTCACTTAGGCCTCTTCCACAGATTATCAGATTTTAATTGGATTATATGGCAATGTAGACTCAAGGCCCTTCCACACAGCTATATAACCCATTTATAATTTTATATTATCTGCTTTGAACTGGATTATCTTGACTCCACACTGCCATATAATCCACTTCAGTGTGCATACTAAACATAAAGACAGCCATACAACAGACATTCAATACCACCACTACCTCAACAATTTCTCACCAATGCCACAGCAACGCGTGGCCAGGCACAGCTAATAATAATAATAATAATAATAATAATAATAATAATAATAATAATAACAAATAACAAATGCAATTAAGGCCAAGATTGAAAAATCAGCTGATGACCCAAAATGCAGACTGTGCAAGGAAGCTGACGAAACCATTGATCATCTCCTCAGCTGCTGTAAGAAAATTGCACAGACAGACTACAAACAGAGGCACAACTATGTGGCCCAAATGATCCATTGGAACTTATGCCTCAAGTACCACCTCCCAGCAGCAAAGAACTGGTGGGATCACAAGCCAGCAAAGGTTGTGGAAAATGAACACGCAAAGATACTGTGGGACTTCCGAATCCAGACTGACAAAGTTCTGGAACACAACACACCAGATATCACAGTTGTGGAAAAGAACAAGGTTTGGATAATTGATGTTGCCATCCCAGGTGACAGTCGCATTGACGAAAAACAACAGGAAAAACTCAGCCGCTATCAGGACCTCAAGATTGAACTTCAAAGACTCTGGCAGGAACCAGTGCAGGTGGTCCCGGTGGTGATGGGCACATTGGGTGCCGTGCCAAAAGATCTCAGCCGGCATTTGGAAACAATAGACATTGACAAAATCACCATCTGCCAACTGCAAAAGGCCACCCTGCTGGGATCTGCACGCATCATCCGAAAATACATCACACAGTCCTCGACACTTGGGAAGTGTTCGACTTGTGGTTTTGTGAAACGAAATCCAGCATATCTCTCTTGTTTGCTGTGTCATACAACATCGTTGTGTCAATAATAATAATAATAATTGATAACCCAACGTACAAAAACAAGTTATGACTTAACAACTAAAATTCAATAAAAATGCAACCTGTTGTATCAGATGTAAAACAAAACATCAGATTCCTCTGTTTGAAGCCTCCAAAGAAAGTGTGATTTATCTCCTAGAATCATGGCCTTGGAGGAGACCCCAAGGGCCATCTAGTATAATATATTGTATGTACATATAATTTGTAAGCCACTCTGAGTCCCCTTTGGGGTGAGAAGGATGTGATACAAATGTAGTAAATAAATAAATAATAAATAAATAGATTTTAGACTTAGGCTTGCCCAAAGTCTGAAATGACTTGAAGGCACACAACAACAACAACAACAACAAAAATCCTAATTAACTTGACTATCTCATTGGCCAGAAGCAGGACCACACTTCCCATTGAAATCCTGATAAATGTATGTTGGTTAAAATTGTCTTTATTTTTAAATATTGTATTGTTCTTTCGTTGTTGTTGTTGTTGTTGTTGTTGTTGTTGTTGTTTTTGCACTACAAATAAGACATGTGCAGTGTGCATCGGAATTTGTTTGTATTTTTTTTTTCAAATGATAATCCGGCCCCTCAACAGTCTGAAGGATTGTGGACCGGCCCTCGGCTTAAAATGTTTGAGGACCCCTGGTCTATTGTTTCGTAGCTTTGCCCAGCCACGCATTGCTGTGACCTATGGGAATCCTTTGTTGACCAGGTGGAATAGCAGTGAATAGCCTTGCAGCCTCAAAGCCTGGCTGTTTTCTTCTTATGGGAATCCTTTGTTGACCAGGTGGAATAGCAGTGAATAGCCTTGCAGCCTCAAAGCCTGGCTGTTTTCTTCTTATGGGAATCCTTTGTTGACCAGGTGGAATAGCAGTGAATAGCCTTGCAGCCTCAAAGCCTGGCTGTTTTCTTCTTATGGGAATCCTTTGTTGACCAGGTGGAATAGCAGTGAATAGCCTTGCAGCCTCAAAGCCTGGCTGTTTTCTTCTTATGGGAATCCTTTGTTGACCAGGTGGAATAGCAGTGAATAGCCTTGCAGCCTCAAAGCCTGGCTGTTTTCTTCTTATGGGAATCCTTTGTTGACCAGGTGGAATAGCAGTGAATAGCCTTGCAGCCTCAAAGCCTGGCTGTTTTCTTCTTATGGGAATCCTTTGTTGGCCAGGTGGAATAGCAGTGAATAGCCTTGCAGCCTCAAAGCCTGGCTGTTTTCTTCTTATGGGAATCCTTTGTTGACCAGGTGGAATAGCAGTGAATAGCCTTGCAGCCTCAAAGCCTGGCTGTTTTCTTCTTATGGGAATCCTTTGTTGGCCAGGTGGAATAGCAGTGAATAGCCTTGCAGCCTCAAAGCCTGGCTGTTTTCTTCTTATGGGAATCCTTTGTTGACCAGGTGGAATAGCAGTGAATAGCCTTGCAGCCTCAAAGCCTGGCTGTTTTCTTCTTATGGGAACCCTTTGTTGGCCAGGTGGAATAGCAGTGAATAGCCTTGCAGCCTCAAAGCCTGGCTGTTTTCTTCTTATGGGAATCCTTTGTTGGCCAGGTGGAATAGCAGTGAATAGCCTTGCAGCCTCAAAGCCTGGCTGTTTTCTTCTTATGGGAATCCTTTGTTGACCAGGTGGAATAGCAGTGAATAGCCTTGCAGCCTCAAAGCCTGGCTGTTTTCTTCTTATGGGAATCCTTTGTTGACCAGGTGGAATAGCAGTGAATAGCCTTGCAGCCTCAAAGCCTGGCTGTTTTCTTCTAATGGGAATCCTTTGTTGGCCAGGTGGAATAGCAGTGAATAGCCTTGCAGCCTCAAAGCCTGGCTGTTTTCTTCTTATGGGAATCCTTTGTTGGCCAGGTGGAATAGCAGTGAATAGCCTTGCAGCCTCAAAGCCTGGCTGTTTTCTTCTAATGGGAATCCTTTGTTGGCCAGGTGGAATAGCAGTGAATAGCCTTGCAGCCTCAAAGCCTGGCTGTTTTCTTCTTATGGGAATCCTTTGTTGACCAGGTGGAATAGCAGTGAATAGCCTTGCAGCCTCAAAGCCTGGCTGTTTTCTTCTAATGGGAATCCTTTGTTGGCCAGGTGGAATAGCAGTGAATAGCCTTGCAGCCTCAAAGCCTGGCTGTTTTCTTCTTATGGGAATCCTTTGTTGGCCAGGTGGAATAGCAGTGAATAGCCTTGCAGCCTCAAAGCCTGGCTGTTTTCTTCTTATGGGAATCCTTTGTTGGCCAGGTGGAATAGCAGTGAATAGCCTTGCAGCCTCAAAGCCTGGCTGTTTTCTTCTTATGGGAATCCTTTGTTGACCAGGTGGAATAGCAGTGAATAGCCTTGCAGCCTCAAAGCCTGGCTGTTTTCTTCTTATGGGAATCCTTTGTTGGCCAGGTGGAATAGCAGTGAATAGCCTTGCAGCCTCAAAGCCTGGCTGTTTTCTTCTTATGGGAATCCTTTGTTGACCAGGTGGAATAGCAGTGAATAGCCTTGCAGCCTCAAAGCCTGGCTGTTTTCTTCTTATGGGAATCCTTTGTTGGCCAGGTGGAATAGCAGTGAATAGCCTTGCAGCCTCAAAGCCTGGCTATTTTCTTCTTATGGGAATCCTTTGTTGACCAGGTGGAATAGCAGTGAATAGCCTTGCAGCCTCAAAGCCTGGCTGTTTTCTTCTTATGGGAATCCTTTGTTGACCAGGTGGAATAGCAGTGAATAGCCTTGCAGCCTCAAAGCCTGGCTGTTTTCTTCTTATGGGAATCCTTTGTTGGCCAGGTGGAATAGCAGTGAATAGCCTTGCAGCCTCAAAGCCTGGCTGTTTTCTTCTTATGGGAATCCTTTGTTGGCCAGGTGGAATAGCAGTGAATAGCCTTGCAGCCTCAAAGCCTGGCTGTTTTCTTCTTATGGGAATCCTTTGTTGACCAGGTGGAATAGCAGTGAATAGCCTTGCAGCCTCAAAGCCTGGCTGTTTTCTTCTTATGGGAATCCTTTGTTGACCAGGTGGAATAGCAGTGAATAGCCTTGCAGCCTCAAAGCCTGGCTGTTTTCTTCTTATGGGAATCCTTTGTTGACCAGGTGGAATAGCAGTGAATAGCCTTGCAGCCTCAAAGCCTGGCTGTTTTCTTCTTATGGGAATCCTTTGTTGACCAGGTGGAATAGCAGTGAATAGCCTTGCAGCCTCAAAGCCTGGCTGTTTTCTTCTAATGGGAATCCTTTGTTGGCCAGGTGGAATAGCAGTGAATAGCCTTGCAGCCTCAAAGCCTGGCTGTTTTCTTCTTATGGGAATCCTTTGTTGACCAGGTGGAATAGCAGTGAATAGCCTTGCAGCCTCAAAGCCTGGCTGTTTTCTTCTTATGGGAATCCTTTGTTGACCAGGTGGAATAGCAGTGAATAGCCTTGCAGCCTCAAAGCCTGGCTGTTTTCTTCTTATGGGAATCCTTTGTTGACCAGGTGGAATAGCAGTGAATAGCCTTGCAGCCTCAAAGCCTGGCTGTTTTCTTCTAATGGGAATCCTTTGTTGGCCAGGTGGAATAGCAGTGAATAGCCTTGCAGCCTCAAAGCCTGGCTGTTTTCTTCTAATGGGAATCCTTTGTTGGCCAGGTGGAATAGCAGTGAATAGCCTTGCAGCCTCAAAGCCTGGCTGTTTTCTTCTTATGGGAATCCTTTGTTGGCCAGGTGGAATAGCAGTGAATAGCCTTGCAGCCTCAAAGCCTGGCTGTTTTCTTCTTATGGGAATCCTTTGTTGACCAGGTGGAATAGCAGTGAATAGCCTTGCAGCCTCAAAGCCTGGCTGTTTTCTTCTAATGGGAATCCTTTGTTGACTAGGTGGAATAGCAGTGAATAGCCTTGCAGCCTCAAAGCCTGGCTGTTTTCTTCTTATGGGAATCCTTTGTTGACCAGGTGGAATAGCAGTGAATAGCCTTGCAGCCTCAAAGCCTGGCTGTTTTCTTCTTATGGGAATCCTTTGTTGACCAGGTGGAATAGCAGTGAATAGCCTTCCAGCCTCAAAGCCTGGCTGTTTTCTTCTAATGGGAATCCTTTGTTGGCCAGGTGGAATAGCAGTGAATAGCCTTGCAGCCTCAAAGCCTGGCTGTTTTCTTCTTATGGGAATCCTTTGTTGGCCAGGTGGAATAGCAGTGAATAGCCTTGCAGCCTCAAAGCCTGGCTGTTTTCTTCTTATGGGAATCCTTTGTTGACCAGGTGGAATAGCAGTGAATAGCCTTGCAGCCTCAAAGCCTGGCTGTTTTCTTCTTATGGGAATCCTTTGTTGACCAGGTGGAATAGCAGTGAATAGCCTTGCAGCCTCAAAGCCTGGCTGTTTTCTTCTTATGGGAATCCTTTGTTGACCAGGTGGAATAGCAGTGAATAGCCTTGCAGCCTCAAAGCCTGGCTGTTTTCTTCTAATGGGAATCCTTTGTTGACCAGGTGGAATAGCAGTGAATAGCCTTGCAGCCTCAAAGCCTGGCTGTTTTCTTCTAATGGGAATCCTTTGTTGGCCAGGTGGAATAGCAGTGAATAGCCTTGCAGCCTCAAAGCCTGGCTGTTTTCTTCTAATGGGAATCCTTTGTTGGCCAGGTGGAATAGCAGTGAATAGCCTTGCAGCCTCAAAGCCTGGCTGTTTTCTTCTTATGGGAATCCTTTGTTGGCCAGGTGGAATAGCAGTGAATAGCCTTGCAGCCTCAAAGCCTGGCTGTTTTCTTCTTATGGGAATCCTTTGTTGACCAGGTGGAATAGCAGTGAATAGCCTTGCAGCCTCAAAGCCTGGCTGTTTTCTTCTTATGGGAATCCTTTGTTGGCCAGGTGGAATAGCAGTGAATAGCCTTGCAGCCTCAAAGCCTGGCTGTTTTCTTCTAATGGGAATCCTTTGTTGGCCAGGTGGAATAGCAGTGAATAGCCTTGCAGCCTCAAAGCCTGGCTGTTTTCTTCTAATGGGAATCCTTTGTTGGCCAGGTGGAATAGCAGTGAATAGCCTTGCAGCCTCAAAGCCTGGCTGTTTTCTTCTTATGGGAATCCTTTGTTGGCCAGGTGGAATAGCAGTGAATAGCCTTGCAGCCTCAAAGCCTGGCTGTTTTCTTCTTATGGGAATCCTTTGTTGACCAGGTGGAATAGCAGTGAATAGCCTTGCAGCCTCAAAGCCTGGCTGTTTTCTTCTAATGGGAATCCTTTGTTGACCAGGTGGAATAGCAGTGAATAGCCTTGCAGCCTCAAAGCCTGGCTGTTTTCTTCTTATGGGAATCCTTTGTTGGCCAGGTGGAATAGCAGTGAATAGCCTTGCAGCCTCAAAGCCTGGCTGTTTTCTTCTTATGGGAATCCTTTGTTGACCAGGTGGAATAGCAGTGAATAGCCTTGCAGCCTCAAAGCCTGGCTGTTTTCTTCTTATGGGAATCCTTTGTTGACCAGGTGGAATAGCAGTGAATAGCCTTGCAGCCTCAAAGCCTGGCTGTTTTCTTCTTATGGGAATCCTTTGTTGACCAGGTGGAATAGCAGTGAATAGCCTTGCAGCCTCAAAGCCTGGCTGTTTTCTTCTAATGGGAATCCTTTGTTGGCCAGGTGGAATAGCAGTGAATAGCCTTGCAGCCTCAAAGCCTGGCTGTTTTCTTCTTATGGGAATCCTTTGTTGGCCAGGTGGAATAGCAGTGAATAGCCTTGCAGCCTCAAAGCCTGGCTGTTTTCTTCTTATGGGAATCCTTTGTTGACCAGGTGGAATAGCAGTGAATAGCCTTGCAGCCTCAAAGCCTGGCTGTTTTCTTCTAATGGGAATCCTTTGTTGACCAGGTGGAATAGCAGTGAATAGCCTTGCAGCCTCAAAGCCTGGCTGTTTTCTTCTTATGGGAATCCTTTGTTGACCAGGTGGAATAGCAGTGAATAGCCTTGCAGCCTCAAAGCCTGGCTGTTTTCTTCTTATGGGAATCCTTTGTTGACCAGGTGGAATAGCAGTGAATAGCCTTGCAGCCTCAAAGCCTGGCTGTTTTCTTCTAATGGGAATCCTTTGTTGACCAGGTGGAATAGCAGTGAATAGCCTTGCAGCCTCAAAGCCTGGCTGTTTTCTTCTTATGGGAATCCTTTGTTGACCAGGTGGAATAGCAGTGAATAGCCTTGCAGCCTCAAAGCCTGGCTGTTTTCTTCTTATGGGAATCCTTTGTTGACCAGGTGGAATAGCAGTGAATAGCCTTGCAGCCTCAAAGCCTGGCTGTTTTCTTCTTATGGGAATCCTTTGTTGGCCAGGTGGAATAGCAGTGAATAGCCTTGCAGCCTCAAAGCCTGGCTGTTTTCTTCTTATGGGAATCCTTTGTTGGCCAGGTGGAATAGCAGTGAATAGCCTTGCAGCCTCAAAGCCTGGCTGTTTTCTTCTTATGGGAATCCTTTGTTGACCAGGTGGAATAGCAGTGAATAGCCTTGCAGCCTCAAAGCCTGGCTGTTTTCTTCTAATGGGAATCCTTTGTTGGCCAGGTGGAATAGCAGTGAATAGCCTTGCAGCCTCAAAGCCTGGCTGTTTTCTTCTTATGGGAATCCTTTGTTGGCCAGGTGGAATAGCAGTGAATAGCCTTGCAGCCTCAAAGCCTGGCTGTTTTCTTCTTATGGGAATCCTTTGTTGGCCAGGTGGAATAGCAGTGAATAGCCTTGCAGCCTCAAAGCCTGGCTGTTTTCTTCTAATGGGAATCCTTTGTTGGCCAGGTGGAATAGCAGTGAATAGCCTTGCAGCCTCAAAGCCTGGCTGTTTTCTTCTTATGGGAATCCTTTGTTGGCCAGGTGGAATAGCAGTGAATAGCCTTGCAGCCTCAAAGCCTGGCTGTTTTCTTCTTATGGGAATCCTTTGTTGGCCAGGTGGAATAGCAGTGAATAGCCTTGCAGCCTCAAAGCCTGGCTGTTTTCTTCTTATGGGAATCCTTTGTTGACCAGGTGGAATAGCAGTGAATAGCCTTGCAGCCTCAAAGCCTGGCTGTTTTCTTCTTATGGGAATCCTTTGTTGGCCAGGTGGAATAGCAGTGAATAGCCTTGCAGCCTCAAAGCCTGGCTGTTTTCTTCTTATGGGAATCCTTTGTTGACCAGGTGGAATAGCAGTGAATAGCCTTGCAGCCTCAAAGCCTGGCTGTTTTCTTCTTATGGGAATCCTTTGTTGACCAGGTGGAATAGCAGTGAATAGCCTTGCAGCCTCAAAGCCTGGCTGTTTTCTTCTTATGGGAATCCTTTGTTGACCAGGTGGAATAGCAGTGAATAGCCTTGCAGCCTCAAAGCCTGGCTGTTTTCTTCTAATGGGAATCCTTTGTTGGCCAGGTGGAATAGCAGTGAATAGCCTTGCAGCCTCAAAGCCTGGCTGTTTTCTTCTTATGGGAATCCTTTGTTGGCCAGGTGGAATAGCAGTGAATAGCCTTGCAGCCTCAAAGCCTGGCTGTTTTCTTCTTATGGGAATCCTTTGTTGGCCAGGTGGAATAGCAGTGAATAGCCTTGCAGCCTCAAAGCCTGGCTGTTTTCTTCTAATGGGAATCCTTTGTTGGCCAGGTGGAATAGCAGTGAATAGCCTTGCAGCCTCAAAGCCTGGCTGTTTTCTTCTTATGGGAATCCTTTGTTGACCAGGTGGAATAGCAGTGAATAGCCTTGCAGCCTCAAAGCCTGGCTGTTTTCTTCTTATGGGAATCCTTTGTTGACCAGGTGGAATAGCAGTGAATAGCCTTGCAGCCTCAAAGCCTGGCTGTTTTCTTCTAATGGGAATCCTTTGTTGACCAGGTGGAATAGCAGTGAATAGCCTTGCAGCCTCAAAGCCTGGCTGTTTTCTTCTTATGGGAATCCTTTGTTGACCAGGTGGAATAGCAGTGAATAGCCTTGCAGCCTCAAAGCCTGGCTGTTTTCTTCTTATGGGAATCCTTTGTTGGCCAGGTGGAATAGCAGTGAATAGCCTTGCAGCCTCAAAGCCTGGCTGTTTTCTTCTTATGGGAATCCTTTGTTGACCAGGTGGAATAGCAGTGAATAGCCTTGCAGCCTCAAAGCCTGGCTGTTTTCTTCTTATGGGAATCCTTTGTTGACCAGGTGGAATAGCAGTGAATAGCCTTGCAGCCTCAAAGCCTGGCTGTTTTCTTCTTATGGGAATCCTTTGTTGACCAGGTGGAATAGCAGTGAATAGCCTTGCAGCCTCAAAGCCTGGCTGTTTTCTTCTAATGGGAATCCTTTGTTGGCCAGGTGGAATAGCAGTGAATAGCCTTGCAGCCTCAAAGCCTGGCTGTTTTCTTCTTATGGGAATCCTTTGTTGACCAGGTGGAATAGCAGTGAATAGCCTTGCAGCCTCAAAGTCTGGCCGTTTTCTTCTTATGTGAATCCATGTTTGGTGAGCTGGAATACAATCGAATAGGCTTGCTGCTTGGAAGGCTGGGTCCTTGCGTTCTAGAGGAATGGTTTTTTGGCCAATTTGAATTGCACTAATAGCCTCACTGCTTCAAAGCCTGGCCGCTTTCTCTATAGGGGTGTCCTTCCTTGGGCAGGTTGAATGGGACGGAGTAGCTTTGTGGCTTCAAAACCTGAGGGTTTTCTATCCAGGAGAAATCTTGGTTGGCCAGATTGAACAGCACTGAATAGCCTTGCTGCTTGCAAGCCTGGTCGCTTTCTACCTTGTGGAATTCTTGTTTGGCCAGGCTGAATAGCAAGGAATAGTCTCAGTGCGGCAAGTATGAATGTTGTAATTAGTCACCTTGATTAGCATTTAATGAGCTTGCAGCTTCACAGCCTGTCTGCTTCCTGCCTGGGGAAATCTTTGTTGGGAGGTGTTAGCTGGCCATGGTTGTTTCCTTTCTTGAATTCCCCTGTTTTCAGAGTTTTGCTCTTTATTTACTGTCCTGATTTTAGAGATTATATTTTTTGTATTATTATACCACAGCAATTATTATATATTATATTTATAACCTAATATTATCTGCTTAGAACTGGATTATATGAGGCACCTTCTACACAGCTGTATAAAATACACACTGAACTGGATTATATGGCAGTGTGGACTCAAGATAATCCAGTTCAAAGCAGATGCTGTGGATTATGTGCCTTGGCATTCTGGGTTATATAGGTGTGTGGAAAGGCCATATAATCCAGTTCAAATCAAACAATCTGTATTTTATAGGCAGTGTGGAAGAGGCCTAATTGAACCTTGGCTGTTCCTTTGCCGAGGAAGTTGCTAGGAGACAAAGTGGGCAGGGCCTACCCTTTTGACTGGCAGCAAGGATGAAAAACAGTTTTTCCCCTTCCTCTAATTTGGACTTTATTTTTCTAGGGTTTTTGTTTGAAAGACATATTTTGGATGACTATGTCTTTTGTGACCAAATTTGGTGTGTTTTGATTCAGTGGTTTTGTTGTTTACTCCATAATAAAACACACATTACATTTTTATATACAGTAGAGTCTCACTTATCCAACACTCGCTTATCCAACATTCTGGATTATCCAACGCATTTTTGTAGTCAATGTTTTCAATATATCGTGATATTTTGGTGCTAAATTCATAAATACAGTAATTACTACATAGCATTACTGCGTATTGAACTACTTTTTCTGCCAAATTTGTTGTATAACATGATGTTTTGGTACTTAATTTGTAAAATCATAGCCTCATTTGATGTTTAATAGGCTTTTCCTTAATGCCTCCTTATTATCCAACATATTTGCTTATCCTACATTCTGCTGGCCCATTTGTGTTGGATAAGTGAGACTACTGTATATAGTTTATAACACCCATTGTACACATCAGCTGTAATGGAAATGCAGCCTTCTGTCAGTACAAAAGAGAAACTAAAGCAAGCACGATGACTGCGGCTTTCATTATTGTGTTGTCTATTGTTTCGTACGAAAATGTCCTCATTTGTTTTGTGTAGAAAATAATACAATAACAATAATAATAATTTTATTCTTGTACCCTGCCTCTATCTCCCCGCAGGGACTCGGGGCGGCTTACAAATGCAAAAGAGTATACATACAAAAACATCAAACGGTCGAAACAAAACGATAGCACGAAGGAAACGAAGGAAAAATTTTCATGCACATCTCTATTAGCTACTCCTGTTTGGCCTAAGAAGGAATGTGGAATTTGGGCATTTTCAAGTCTCCTGTCTCTGAGGCCAGACTGAGCACCACGTTAAGTCCCAAACATGGACCCCAATAAAGAGGTGACCCTTGGATCTGACTTACCCAGAACCCGGAGAAGCATGAACTGGATGCCGATGGCAAAGGATTTGTCTTCAGGCTTAACGCTCCTGAAAAGGAAAAGAAAATAGTTGGGTCAAAGAGGGGGAAAGGAAAGAAAGAAGGAAGGGAGGGAGAGAAACAGAGGGAAGATGGAGGAGTGGAACTTGAGAAATCAAATTCTAGTCCTTGCTCAACACACTGAGTGACTTTTGGCAAATCTTCCTCTCTCTCAGCCTCTCAGAGTCTTGTGAGAATGAAGCAAGGAAGAAAGCAAGCACAGAATCCTCCTTGTTATGGCCCGGGCTGTGGCGCAGCCTGGAGAGCAAGCCAGCTGAAACCACCTGCAATGAATCACTCTGACCAGGAGGTCATGAGTTCGAGGCCTGCTCGGAGCCTATGTTTGTCTTGTCTTTGTTCTATGTTAAAAAGGCATTGAATGTTTGCCTATATGTGTAATGTGATCCGCCCTGAATCCCCTTCGGGGTGAGAAAGAAGGGCGGAATATAAATACTGTAAATAAATAAACAAATAAACAAATAATTTATTGTTGCTGTTGTAGTCAGTGGAGGGCCATAATAACTTAATAATAATAACTTCATCTCCCCGCAGGGATTCAGGGCAGCTCACATGGGGCCAAGTCCAGATAACCACAATAAAACAGGATAAAATACATACAGAATAAAACAAACTTCACCAACAAGGGAATTTAAACAAAACCAAACACCATTTTGAACAGTAATGTAATTACTGTATATACTCGAGTATAAGCCTAGTTTTTCAGCCCTTCTTTAGGGCTGAAAAAGCTCCCCTCGGCTTATACTCGAGTGAGGATCCTGGCTGGTTTATATTTGGGTCAGCTTATACTCAAGAATATATAATACATTTATTATTTTTCTCTATTATTATTGGTATTATTACATGTATTATTTTTCTCTATTATTGTTGCTACTATTACATTTATTTTACTCTATTTATTATTATTATTATTATTATTATTATTATTATTATTATTATTATTAATACATAGTTGTCTTATACTCAAGTACAGTAGAGTCTCACTTATCCAAGCTCCGCTTATCCAAAGTTCTGTATTATCCAACACAGTCTGCCTTTTAGTAGTCATTGCTTTTGTAGTCAATGTTGCAATGTTTTGGTGCTAAATTCATAAATACAGTAATTACCACATAACATTATTGTGTATTGAACTGCTTTTTCTGACAATCTCTTATAAAACATGATGTTTTGGTGCTTAATTTGCAAAATCATAATGTAATTTAATGTTTAATAGGCTTTTCATTAATCTCTCCTTATTATCCAACATATTCACTTATCCAACGTTTTGCTGGCCTGTTTATGTTGGATAAGTGAGACTCTACTGTAGTTATAATAGATATTGTCTTGCACTCACTTGGTTACACAAAGCTGCTGAAGTATAACTTTCCAAACACTTAGACTTAGTTTAACTTGTTCGTGCACTAGCTTTCCTTTCAGAAATACAGTAGAGTCTCACTTATCCAAGCTTCACTTATCCAAGGTTCTGTATTATCCAAGGCAGTCTGCCTTTTAGTAGTCATTGTTTTTGTAGTAAATGTTTATTTATTTATTTACAGTGTTTATATTCTGCCCTTCTCACCCCGAAGGGGACTCAGTATATACATATAGGGCAAACATTCAGTGCCCATAAACACATCAAACAGAGACAGACAGACGCAGAGGCAATTTAACCTTCTCCTGAGGGGATGTTCCATTCTGGCCACAGGGGGGAGCAGCTGCTTCATCATCCACTCTGATGGCACTTCCTCATTCCAACGTCGTAAATTAGTTAAACTTGCCTCCCCACTTTTTATAAGTGGTACCTTATCTCCTACTTGATAGATGCAACTATCTTCCGGGTTGCTAGGTCAGCAACGAGCAGGGGATATATTTTATTTTTAATTGACGGGTGCTCACCCCGCCATGGGCTGGCCTTGAACTCATGACCTCATGGTCAGATTGATTTATTGCAGCAGCTGTTTACCAGCCTGCACCACAGCCCGGCCCCTGCACCACAGTTGCAATGTTTTGGTACTAAATTCATAAATACAGTAATTATCACATTATTTATTATTATTTATTTACAGCATTTATATTCCGCCCTTCTTTCTCACCCCGAAGGGGACTCAGGGCGGGTCACATTACACATCTAGGCAAACATTCAATGCCTTTTAACATAGAACAAAGACAAGACAAACAAACATAGGCTCCGAGCGGGCCTCGAACTCATGACCTCCTGGTCAGAGTGATTCATTGCAGTTAATTGCAGCTGGCTTGCTCTCCCGCCTGCGCCACAGCCCGGGCCCATTGTCTCTATAAGAGTTAATATGATATATTTATTTATTATTATTTATTTGCAGTATTTATATTCCGCCCTTCTCACCTCGAAGGGGACTCACGGCGGGTCACATTACCGATAATAGGCAAACATTCAATGCCTTTTAACATAGAACAAAGACAGACAAACATAGGCTCCGAGCGGGCCTCGAACTCATGACCTCCTGGTCAGAATGATTCATTGCAGTTAATTGCAGCTGGCTTGCTCTCCCGCCTGCGCCACAGCCCGGGCCCATTGTCTCTATAAGAGTTAATATGATATATTTATTTATTATTATTTATTTGCAGTATTTATATTCCGCCCTTCTTTCTCACCCCGAAGGGGACTCAGGGCGGGTCACATTACACATCTAGGCAAACATTCAATGCCTTTTAACATAGAACAAAGACAAGACAAACAAACATAGGCTCCGAGCGGGCCTCGAACTCATGACCTCCTGGTCAGAGTGATTCATTGCAGTTAATTGCAGCTGGCTTGCTCTCCCGCCTGCGCCACAGCCCGGGCCCATTGTCTCTATAAGAGTTAATATGATATATTTATTTATTATTATTTATTTGCAGTATTTATATTCCGCCCTTCTCACCTCGAAGGGGACTCACGGCGGGTCACATTACCGATAATAGGCAAACATTCAATGCCTTTTAACATAGAACAAAGACAGACAAACATAGGCTCCAAGCGGGCCTCGAACTCATGACCTCCTGGTCAGAATGATTCATTGCAGTGATTCATTGCAGCTGCTCTCCAGCCTGCGCCACAGCCCGAGCGTACTGAACTGATTGCGTACCGAACTGCCTTTTCTATACATTTGTTGTTAAGCATGATATTTTGGTGTTTAATTTGAAAATCATAACCTAGTTTAATAGGCTTTCCCTTAATCCCTCTTTATTATCCAAGATATTCGCTTATCCAAGCTTCTGCTGGCCCGTTTAGCTTGGATTAGTGAGATTCTACTGTACATAGTAATACATGCAACAGTGAAAGGGGGGGGGGAAGATATAAATGATATAAATCGTAAGTCGTATGTAATTTGTAAGTTGTGTATATGTGAACAGAGTTTAAGAAGCATAGGGTGGGGCGGGAGGTGCCCGTGCAAAAACTTAGGAATCAGAACTCACGTAATACTTTTCTGTTTGAATTCTGTAATACAGTAGAGTCTCACTTATCCAAGCCTCGCTTATCCAAGCCTCTGGATAATCCAAGCCATTTTTGTAGTCAATGTTTTCAATATATCATGATATTTTGGTGCTAAATTCGTAAATACAGTCATTACAACATAAGATTACTGCGTATTGAACTACTTTTTCTGTCCAATTTGTTGTCTAACATGATGTTTTGGTGCTTTATTTGTAAAATCATAACCTAATTTGATGTTTAATAGGCTTTCCCTTAATCCCTCCTTATTATCCAAGATTTCCGCTTATCCAATGTTCTGCCGGCCCGCTTATCTTGGATAAGTGAGACTCTACTGTAATTGTTTAACAAAGAATGATTTGGGAAGAGAACACAAGAGGCGCAGGGCGGAAACGCAGGGTGGGTATCGGCAGCTACCTGAGGACCATGACAAAGGCGGGCGTGTGGGAGAGGCAGGCCATGAACCCCGAAATGCAGGTGATCATCACGAAGGGCAGCAGGAACCTGGAGCATTGGCCCCCGCAGCTCCCGGGCACCGCGTAGCCAAGGGCCCCGTCCACGATGATGCAGTTGCACATGGTGTAATTCTGGAGGGAGACATCACCATCATCCTCATCATCATTTAATTACTTACCCTGTTTCCCCGAAAATAAGACATCCCCAGAAAATAAGACCTAGTAGAGCAGGGGTCCCGAAACTAAGGCCCGGGGGCCGGATGCGGCCCTCCAAGGTCATTTACCTGGCCCCCGCCCTGTTTTATAATATATTGTATATACATATAATATTGATAATAATATTATAATGTAATACAATATAACACTAATAATAATACCATATAATAATATTAATTATATATTCTATATTACATATAATATTACTAATAATATTACAGTATAGTGGTATAGTTCAATATAGTAATATATAATGCTAATACTGTGCTATGCTAATAATATAATATATTGTATGTACATATAATATTGATAATAATATTATAATGTAATACAATATAACACTAATAATAATACCATATAATAATATTAATTATATATTCTATATTACATATAATATTACTAATAATATTACAGTATAGTGGTATAGTTCAATATAGTAATATATAATGCTAATACTGTGCTATGCTAATAATATAATATATTGTATGTACATATAATATTGATAATAATATTATAATGTAATACAATATAACACTAATAATAATACCATATAATAATATTAATTATATATTCTATATTACATATAATATTACTAATAATATTACAGTATAGTGGTATAGTTCAATATAGTAATATATAATGCTAATACTGTGCTATGCTAATAATATAATATATTGTATGTACATATAATATTGATAATAATATTATAATGTAATACAATATAACACTAATAATAATACCATATAATAATATTAATTATATATTCTATATTACATATAATATTACTAATAATATTACAGTATAGTGGTATAGTTCAATATAGTAATATATAATGCTAATACTGTGCTATGCTAATAATATAATATATTGTATGTACATATAATATTGATAATAATATTATAATGTAATACAATATAACACTAATAATAATACCATATAATAATATTAATTATATATTCTATATTACATATAATATTACTAATAATATTACAGTATAGTGGTATAGTTCAATATAGTAATATATAATGCTAATACTGTGCTATGCTAATAATATAATATATTGTATGTACATATAATATTGATAATAATATTATAATGTAATACAATATAACACTAATAATAATACCATATAATAATATTAATTATATATTCTATATTACATATAATATTACTAATAATATTACAGTATAGTGGTATAGTTCAATATAGTAATATATAATGCTAATACTGTGCTATGCTAATAATATAATATATTGTATGTACATATAATTTGTAAGCCACTCTGAGTCCCCTTTGGGGTGAGAAAGGTGTGATACAAATGTAGTAAATAAATGCAGTAAATAAATAAATAATAAATAAATAAATTTTAGACTTAGGCTCACCCAAAGTCTGAAATGACTTGAAGGCATACAACAACAACAGCAACAACAACAACATCAACAACAACAATCCTAATTAACTTGACTATCTCATTGGCCAGAATGGGACCACACTTCCCATTAAAATCCTGATCAATGTATGTTGGTTAAAATTGTTTTTATTTTTAAATATTGTATTGTTCTTTCATTGTTCTTCTTCTTGTTGTTGTTTTTGCACTACAAATAAGACATGTGCAGTGTGCATCGGAATTTATATATTTTTTTCAAATGATAATCCGGCCCCTCAACAGTCTAAAGGATTGTGGACCGGCCCTCGGTTTAAAAAGTTTGAGGACCCCTGTAGTAGAGGTTTTGCTGAATTGCTAAATATAAGGCCTCCCCTGAAAGTAAGACCTAGCAAAGTTTTTGTTTGGAAGCATGCCCGGTGCCCACCAAACAAAACACCGGAACTTGCAGGATCGGTAAATGTACTTAATAATAATAATAATAATAATAATAATAATAATAATAATAATAATAAAACTTTATTTATATCCCGCCACCATCTCCCCAATGGGGACTCGGGGCGGCTTACATGGGGTCATGCCCAGAACAATACAATATAGCAAAATATAAAAACAACATATCATAATACAATTACAACAATACAAAAATAATCATGTACAGTACAACACAAAATCAAAAAAGCAATATAACAGGGCGGGCCGCATGAACACTCAGTTAAAACCTGGGGTGAGAAAAAGATAAGAATAAAACCACGGGAAACAGAGACATAAGATAGCAAACAGTCTGGAGGATAGATGATGGGGGGAGTAACAAAAAAGTGTGTAACAGTTACTCTCCGAAAGCACATCGGAAGAGCCATGTTGTACATGGAAATAATGGTAACAATATATTAAATTGTTATATTATTTATGTAGTAACAAGAAATTTTTGACAGGAGTCATAGTTTGTCTAGTTTGGTTATGCTGGTTTGTGATGACAACTACTGTACAGTATATAATAAATATTCATTTTTTTGTTCAACAATAAATGTGAATTATTCTTCATGGAAAAATAAGACATCCCCTAAAAAAAAAGAACTAGCACATCTTTGGGAGCAAAAAATAATATAAGACACTGTCTTATTTTCGGGGAAACACGGTATTAATCGCCCTCCATCCAAGATGCTCTAGGCCAGGGCTCCTCAAACTCTTCTACCCTGTTTCCCCGAAAATAAGACAGGGTCTTATATTAATTTTTGCTCCCAAAGATGCACTAGGTCTTATTTTCAGGGCATGTCTTATTTTTCCATGAAGAAGAGCTCACATTTATTGTTGAACAACAAAATGAACATTTATTATATACTGTAAAGTAGTTGTCATCACAAACCAGCATAACAGACAAACTATGAATCCTATCAAGAATTTCTTGTTACTACCATTATTTCCATGTGCAACAATCTATGGTACCTCTTGCAGTTTAGGTTTCACAAGGTTTCCACGCTGATTTCTCTCTATTCTAGTTTCAATGTAGTCATGAATGATGAATAATATAATATACTATAGGAATAATATGATAATATAATAATAATAATATAATGATATACAATATATTAATGAGATAATATAATAATAGGATATAAAAATAACAGAATATGATAATAATATGGTATTAATAGGATAATATAATAATGGGATATAATAGCAGAATAGCATAATAATATAATAATAATGGAATAATATAATAGAATAATAGAATGGAATAGAATGATATAAAATATATTAATAGGATAATATAATATGGAATGTAATAATAAAACAGAATATGCTAATAATAATAAAATAATAATATGATAATATAATAGAATAATAGTATAGAATATAATGATATAAAATATATTAATAGGATAATATAAAATAGAATATAATAATAACAGAATAATATAATAATATGAAAATATAATAGAATAATAATAGAATAATAATATAATGATATAATAATAATAATAGAAAAAATATAATATAATGATATAAAATATATTAATAGGATAATATAATAATGGGATATAATAATAGTAACAGATATGATGATAATAATATGGTAATAGAATAATAGTAAACCCACCCAACAAAAATTTATTTATTTATTTATTTACTATATTTATACCCCACCCTCTCTCACCCTGAAGGGGACTCAAAGCGACTTACAAGTTGTATGTACAATACAATATATTGTATTATTAGCACAGCAAAATATTAGCACTATATATTACTATATTGTACTAAACCACTATACTGTAATATTATTAGTAATATTACATTTAATATATAATTAATATTACGATATTGTATTATTATTAGTATTATATCAATTATCAATATTATACACAATATATTATACTAGCTGTGCCCGGCCACGCGTTGCTGTGACTTATTTTATTTATTTACTTATTATTTATTTCCAACATTTATAACCCGCCCTTCTCACCCGAAGGGACTCAGAGCGACTTGCAAGTTGTATGTACATACAATATATTATATTATTAGTACAGCAAAATATTAGCACTATATATTACTATATTGTACTAAACCACTATACTGTAATATTATTAGTAATATTACATTTAATATATAATTAATATTATGATATTGTATTATTATTAGTATTACAGTAGAGTCTCACTTATCCAAGCTAAACGGGCCGGCAGAAGCATGGATAAGCGAATATCTTGGATAATAAGGAAGGATTAAGGAAAAGCCTATTAAACAGCAAATTAGGTTATGATTTTTCAAATTAAGCACCAAAACTTCATGTTATACAACAAATTTGACAGAAAACGTAGTTCAATATGCAGTAATGTTATGTTGTAATTACTGTATTTACGAATTTAGCACCAAAATATCACGATATATTGAAAACATTGATGACAAAAATGGCTTGGATTATCCAGAGGCTTGGATAAGCGACGCTTGGATAAGTGAGACTCTACTGTATATCAATTATCAATATTATATGTATACACAATATATTATACTAGCTGTGCCCGGCCACGCGTTGCTGTGACTTATTTTATTTATTTATTTATTAATTTATTAATTTATTTATTATTTCCAACATTTATATCCCGCCCTTCTCACCTGAAGGGACTCAGGGCGGTGTACAAAATTGGCAACAATTCGATGCCTACACATAATTAAAACAGCAATGTAAATCCAATAAAACAATTAAAACAATATAAAAATATAAAACATATTACAGTAGAGTCTCACTTATCCAACACTCGCCTATCCAACATTCTGGATTATCCAACGCATTTTTGTAGTCAATGTTTTCAATACATCGTGATATTTTGATGCTAAATTTGTAAATACAGTAATTACTACATAGCATTACTGCGTATTGAACTACTTTTTCTGTCAAATTTGTTGTATAACATGATGTTTTGGTGCTTAATTTGTGAAATCATAACCTAATTTGATGTTTAATAGGCTTTTCCTTAATCTCTCCTTATTATCCAACATATTCGCTTATCCAACGTTCAGCCGGCCCGTTTATGTTGGATAAGTGAGACTCTACTGTAGTTAAAATCCATTTGTCCCCCACTTATGGGAATCATTTGTTGGCCAGGTGGAATAGCAGTGAATAGTTTTGCAGCCTCAAAGCCTGGCTCTTTTCTTATGCGAATCCTTGTTTGGTGAGCTGGAATACAATGGAATAGGCTTGCTGTTTGGAAGGCTGGGTACTTGTGAGCCTAAGTCTAAAACTTAGGGCAGGGGCCAGATAAATAACCTTGGAGGGCCGCATCCAGCCCCCGGGCCTTAGTTTGGGGATCCCTGTTCTAGGCGATTTACAAGCTGAATTGTAAAGGATAAAAATACATACACACAAATATTGATAAAATTAACCTAGATTAAAAGCTCTAGTAAAGAGCCAGGTCTTGAGTGCGAGGGTGAAAGGCCCCAACTCACGCATGGCTCTCATATGGGGCGGCAAGGCCTTCCATAAGGCAGGGGCAGAAACAGAAAAAGCTCTGTGCCTGGTCCTCTCCAAGTGCACTTCTCTAGGACCCGGTACATAAAGTAAGTCTCGTTGGGATGGTGGTTGCGACCTCCGATGATGGGAGAAGGAGAGACGGTCCCTAAGGTACCACGATGGGCCCTGGCCGTAGAGAGTTTTAAAGGTCAGAACTAGCATCTTATATAGACCACGGGAATCAGTTAGAAAGCGGTGCCTCCTATTATTTTCAAACTGCTAGGTTGGCAGAAGCTGGGGCTAACAGTGGGAGCTCACCCGTTCATGGATTCAAACTGCCGACCTTTCGATCAGCACGTTCTGCAGCTTAGTGGTTTAACTCGCTGCGCCACCGTGGGTTTATTTACAGTCTAATTAATGTCCTGGCTCAATGCTATGGAACTGTGGGACTTATAGTTTGGTGCTAGGGCACAGATGGCTTATGAAATGGCATATCCCAAGATCCTGGAGCCTTGAGCCATGGCAGTTAAAGTGGTGTCAAACTGCATTAATTCTATAGTGCCCAAGGGCGGTTCAACCACCAGGCCAACTAGGCAGTTGCCTGTGGCACCATCTTGTTGGGGGCGCCATTGAGGCACCTCCTGTCTCCTGCAGCCTGCCTCCGCAAGGTATTGAACTGCTTTTTCTGTTGATTTGTTGTAAAACATGATGTTTTAGTGCTTAATTTGTAAAATCTTAATGTAATTTGATGTTTAATAGGCTTTTCCTTAATCCCTCCTTATTATCAAACATATTTATCCAAAACTTTTATTTTTCAGTGATTGGTTTGGGTGGGGGCACCAAAATTCTGTTCACCTACACTTGAAAAATACCTAGGGCCGGCTCTGATAGTGCAGATATGCCCTTAGAGCTTTCTTTTATAGGGGGGGGGGGCAGGCAGAAAGGCACGTGTGGGTTGCCCCTTCCCAAACAATCTTTCCTTGCATCCAGAATGCTAAATGCAGATCAGGACTTCCTACTCACCAGAATTTTCTTTGCTTGGGCATTATACTTTAGACCTGAGCAGCCGGCGAAACAAGGCGTGACGTATTCGATGTTGTTCTGGCCGCAAACGGGGTTAAAGCCCGAAGAGGAGCAGTTGCACTGACGGTTACAATCCGCAAAGAGTTGTTCTGGTCCAGAACTAGGAAGGGGGGAAAACTGCATTATTACACCAGGAGGAATTCACTGCACAATCCTAGAGTTGGGTCCTAGAGTCCAACCCTATTGTGTCAAGCAAGAAGACACAACCCAAGCTCCCTGCAAGGAGATAGCCATCCAGCCTCTGCTTGAAACCTCCAGAGACAGAGATTCCACCATACTTCCAGCATATCCCACTGTTGAACACTTGTTATTCTTAGGAAGTCCTTCCTAAAGTTTTGGTGGAAACCATGGCTCCACTGTGTCCTAGTCTCCAGAGCAGCAGCAAACAAGCCTTGGCCCTTTCTCCTCAATGTGACATCCTTTCAAACATGGCTCTCATGTCCCTCTCAACTTGCTTTTCTCCAAGCTAAGCATCCCCAGATTCCTCAGCTGCTCTTCATAGGGATTCATGGTTTCTAAAGCTGAGACCCTTCTCTGGACACCTTCCATCCTGTCCATCTCCTCCTTGGATTGCTTTGCCCAGAACTTGACTCAAGGTTATTCCAATGAGGTCTAAGTAAGCAGAAGAGAGTAGGACTATGACTTCCCTCCATCTAGACCAGGGGTCCTCAAACCTTTTAACTGGAGGGCCGATTCACAGTCCCTCAGCCTGTTGGGGGGCCGGACTAGGATGAAATAGTCCAAAATTAGGATTGTTGTTGTTGTGTGCCTTCAAGTCGTTTCAGACTTAGGTCAACCCTAAGTCTAAAGTTTAGGACAGGTCACTGACCTTGGGGGGGGGTCTTAGTTTGGGGACCCCTGATCTAGACAATCTCATAAGACCATAGGTAAGCAAAGAGACCCCCAAAGTCCATCTAAATGGTCTCATAAGACCATAGGTAAGGAAAGGGACCCTCAAAGGCCATCTAGATAATCTCATCAGGCCATCAGAAGACTATAGATAAGGAAAGGGACCCTCAAAGACCATTTAAATGATTTCATAAGACCATAGGTAAGGAAAGGGACCCTCAAAGGACATCTAGATGGTCTCATAGGACCATAGGTAAGGAAAGTGACCTCCAAAAGCCATCTAGATGTTCTCATAAGGCCATAGCTAAGCAAAGAGGCCTGCAAAGACTATCTAGATGATCTCATAAGACCATAGGTAAGCAAAGATACCCCCAAAAACAAGGTAGACTTAGGTCAAACCTGAGTCTAAAGTTTAGGATAGGGGCCAGGTCAATGACCTTGGAGGGCCGCATCCGGCCCGCGGGCCTTAGTTTGGGGACCCCTGATCTAGACCAATGATGGGCAAGCTTTTGCGCTTGGTGTGTCAAAATTCACCAAAAAAACCTAGCATGACTTGAGTGGTGTGTCACTTCGAGAAAAAAACCATAATTTCGCAATATGTATAGTTTAAATAACAAAAATGTATAATTGTAATATATAACTGTATTTAATAAATCAAAAACTATTTACTACCATTATTTCCATGTACAACAATCTATGGTACCTCTTGCGGTTTCCACGCTGATTTCTCTCTATTGTAGTTTCAATGTAGTCATGAATAATGAATAATATAATAATAATATAATAGTAATCATATGATAATATACTACAATAATAATAGAATGATATAATGATTATATATAAATGTAATGTGCATAATTCCCATGGAGTAAACAACAAAACCACTGGACCAAATCACACCGAATTTGGCCACAAAAGACATAGTCATCCAATCAATCTGCATGCGACAGCGTGTCAGCAAAAATGGCTAGGCGTGTCAGTGCTGACACGCGTGTCATAGGTTGGCCATCACTGATCTAGACCCTAGACTCCTATTGATGCAGACTAGAATCGCATTGGCTTTTGAAGGTGCCGCAACGCACTGTAGAGTCATGATTGGTTTGTGGTCCACTACGACTCTTAGAGCCCTTTTTCTTTTCGATTTAAATTTTTATGAAAGTTTACAAATGTGATAGATACACGCAGTACACGTAACCAGAGCTGGCCCTAGGTAATTTTCAAGTGTAAGCAAGCAGTTTTTGGCCTTCCGCAAATGCATAGTTCACCTACCGATGGAGCCGCCCCTGCACGTAACATAACACATATGACACCCACACTTCAACATATAAGACATCCGTCTTGCTCACATCCTACACTGTTAACCTGTATCCCATACACCTGTGTGTCCTGCACCTTGACTTCCATCCCTAGTCAATGTAGAGCCTAGAACACCACGTTTGCCCATAAATTCCTCTTGGGACTATTTATCATTCACTTCTTTGACTCTCCTTCCAGATATGCCATCATCCATTCCCATCTCTTTAGAAACTCTTCATTGATTTTGCCCACCAAATTATTGGATATCTTGGCCATTTACATGTAATCCATTGGTTTATCTTTCTGATCCTTTTTAGTTAATGCTTTCCCCACTTTCTAATTCCTAGCAATTATCATTCTTGGGCTATTTCTTTATCATTCAGGTTGAAGCCTTCCCTGAAGAAGCCCAGGAGACGCATTCCTGAATTACAGTGTTCCCTCACTACTTCGCAGTTCGCTTTTTGCAGATTCGCTGATTTGTGATTTTTCAATAAACACTAAAAGAATATAATAAACCATTGAAAATTAAGATTTTTCTTCCTCTCTCTTTCTCCTTCCTTCCTAAGAAGAAGCCTAAGGAAGGTAGGAAGGAAGAAAGGAAGGAAGGAAGGAAGGAAGGAAGGAAGGAAGGAAGGAAGGAAGGAAGGAAGGAGAAGCTGAGAAAAGAGAAAAGGAGGCTGAAGCAGCTTCGTGAGATTGTAAACAACACAGTCGGACAGCATCAGTGAGATTGTAAACAACACATTCGGACGACATCAGTGAGATTGTAAACAACACAGTCGGACGGCTTCAGTGAGATTGTAAACACCACAGTCGGACAGCATCAGTGAGATTGTAAACAACACAGTCGGACAGCTTCAGTGAGATTGCAAACAACATAGTCGGATGGCATCAGTGAGATTGTAAACAACACAGTCGGACAGCTTCAGTGAGATTGTAAACAACACAGTCGGACAGCATCAGTGAAATTGTAAACAACACAGTCGGACAGCATCAGTGAGATTGGAAACAACACAGTCGGACAGCATCAGTGAGATTGGAAACAACACAGTCGGACAGCATCAGTGAGATTGTAAACAACACAGTCGGACAGCATCAGTGAGATTGTAAACAACACAGTCGGACAACATCAGTGAGATTGTAAACACCACAGTCGGACGCCAACAGTGAGATTGTAAACACGACAGTCGGATGGCATCAGTGAGATTGTAAACACGACAGTCGGACAGCATCAGTGAGATTGTAAACAACACAGTCGGACAGCATCAGTGAAATTGTAAACAACACAAATATAGTGTCCCTACTTCGCGGATTTTCACTTTTCGCGGGTGATCCTGGAACGTAACCCTTGCGAAAAGTGAGGGAACACTCTATTATTTTTTTGGACCTAATTGCACAACATTTCATTTGTTTCCTTAATTATGTCACTCCAAAATCCTCGAACATTCTCCCATGGCCACCACATATGGAGGAAGGTTCCCGATCCTAAACCCGTTGGCCTTCCCTTTGGGTGGTGTCTCTTGAAGCAAGCCAGCCAGCCTTTGTACCTTCCGGAGGGGTCGAGGCCGGCCACGGCGTGCGTGGGGCAGCCCAGGAACAGGAGGGGGATGTCGAAGAGGACGCACAAGGCCAGCCCGAATATGCACATGATGGTGGCGTATCGGAGGCTGAGGTGGCAGTTCTTCATGATGGCGCCTCCGAGGATGATGCCCATCATGCCGCTCGGGAGCTGGACGGCTCCTGCGGGGAGAGGAAGAGCAATCAAACGCCTTGGAAGGATCTGGGGAAAAGTCAGTAATGAAGTCAAGAGATGTCGATGGAGAGAAACACAGCCCTTCAGATGTTTGGGTCTCCAACTCCTAGAATTCCTGACCATTGAACAAGCTGGCAATTGGGGATTCTGGGAGTTGGAGGCCCAAACAGCAGGAGAGCCTTAAAAAAAGGAAGAGGGAGCAGGCTTGTTTTCTGCTGCCTTTAAAACTAGGACTAGGAGCAAAGGGCTCAGATTTCACCTGAACATGAGGAAGAACTTCCTGACAATAGGAGCTGTTCAGCAGTGGAACTCTCTGCCTCAGAGTCTGGTGGAAGCTCATTTCCTTGGAAGCTTTTAACACAGACTGGATGGCCATTAGGTCTAGGATTATCTGATTCTAGGAAATCCTAGAATTGGAGAAGACTCCAGGAGCCATCCAATCCAACCCTCTTCTGCCAGGCAGGAAAAGCACAGAGCTCTGTTTTGGACCCTTTGTGGTTTTCTTTTTATACACTATCTTTAGATAATTTTATCACATCATATAGCCTTTATGTTGATGACTCCCTTCTGACACTGAACATCTCATCACAGCATATCTTCATGCCATCTCAGCATGATGCTTCCGCAGCAACCAAAACTTCAGATCTAAATTCATGCCGTAGTCATGGTCCGGCTTGATTATTGCTGTTGATTTGAAACTGGTTTTCCCTGATCCCTCCTCCTTCCTCTGGTTTCCATCCAACATTCTGTTTAAATGTCTTGAATCCCGAATTGGAGTGGGATAGAAACAACAACAACAACAGCTGCAACAACAACATGCCGCCTAGGCTCATACCTATGATCATGTTGGCCAGAGAAGCTGTCAGGGTGAACTGCTGCTCCAGGAATTTGGCCATGAAGGTGGCTAAGCCAGCAATCATCCCGGAGAGGTTGAACAGGGCAAAGATGACCACCGCAAAGATGGGGTTCTTGATAGTTCGGAAGAAAATCATAGGGAACACTGCAACGGGGAAAGGAAAGAGGAGCGGATGATCTCTCTTCACAAAAACAACAGCAACAACAACAACTGGTCCTGCTCATTAAAGCTTGGCAGTACGTTGCAAAACAAGGGTGCGTTTTCTGGCGTTGGAAAGGAAGGAAATCCATGCCCAATAGAGGTGAATGCCCCCCAGTTATCTCACTTTGGCAGGTCCAGTCCTCATTATTTCCCCTACCGACCCACTTATTTGTCAGTTTTAAACATATCCATTTTGGCGCCCAACATGGGGCATTGGCTCGCTGGCACTCCTTCACCAGTGTTGCTTTCCTTGGGTGCATCATCTACAATAATAATACTAATAATAGAGTCCCCATTATTTCCTCTACCGACCCACTTATTTGTCAGTTTTAAACATATCCATTTTGGCGCCCAACATGGGGCAATGGCTCGCTGGCACTCCTTCACCAGTGTTGCTTTCTTTGGGTGCATCATCTACAATAATAATACTAATAATACAGTCCCCATTATTTCCTCTACCGACCCACTTATTTGTCAGTTTTAAACATATCCATTTTGGCACCCAACATGGGGCAATGGCTCGCTGGCACTCCTTCACCAGTGTTGCTTTCTTTGGGTGCATCATCTACAATAATAATACTAATAATAGAGTCCCCATTATTTCCTCTACCGACCCACTTATTTGTCAGTTTTAAACATATCCATTTTGGCACCCAACATGGGGCAATGGCTCGCTGGCACTCCTTCACCAGTGTTGCTTTCCTTGGGTGCATCATCTACAATACTAATACTAACACTAATAATAATAATCCTTATTTGTATCCTGCCCATCTCCCTAAGCGGACTCGGAGTAGCTCACAACAGTGTAACAGTGCAAACAATAAACAGTAAGAAGACTAACAATCAATCTCAAATTAGATCAACAAAAAGTAACAATGCAAAATCAACATGGAAGTAAAATAAAGTATGATCTTCCTGAGAAGAGTTAAAACCTCACTGGAGTCAGCCTTTTCCTTAGTGGTAAATATCCACTAGTATTCATGCAAGGAAATTTAGGGCCCCCACGAAAGCCAAGACACAAAACGGGTCAAGGTCTACCCTGATTGCACAGTCCTAATATGAGGGTTGAATGAAAAGTAATGCCTCCACCTTTGTAACTCCTCAACAGATGGCAGTCCTGGTCTGCGGCAGGTACTGACTTGTTCAGTAGACTCCACGGTTCCATTTGGCAGGAAGCCTTAGCATTGAACGGTTGTGTTATTAAAGTGCGAAGTATGGAACCCTGCGCAGTCAATGCAACTTAAGCAATGTGCAGTCACTGAATTCTTGGCAGCAGAAGGTGTCACCCCAAAGGAGATTCACCAGAGAATGCAAGCTGTTTATTGCGATTGTGTTGATGTGAGTCCTGTGTGTCGTTGGGCGAGTAAGTTTAAAGATGTCGAGGTGGGAACATCTGACTTGCATGACAAAGAGTTGGACGTCCTGTGACAGCAACCACTGAGTTTCACAAGCAAAAGGTTGACAGATTGATTCAGGACGATCCTTGTATCACTAGAGAGAAATTTCAATCACAATCGGCATTTCATAAGAATGTGTGGGTCACATGATTGCTTTGCTTGGCTATCGGAAGATCTGTGCACAAAGGGTCCTGCGAGACGCCGGTTGCGGAAACAGAGTGTCGACTTCTTCCGTGACGGCTTCAGAAAACCTGTTCATCGTTGGCAGAAATGTATCCAATTGTCTGGTGATTGTGTGGAAAAGCGAATAGTAGTAGTTAGAGAGCACAGTCTAAGGATTATTTCTGCGTTTGATTTATTAAAATTAATATTAAAATATTCCCATCCAAACCCAAGTAACGAAGGTGGAGGCATTGCTTTTCATTCAACCCTCGTAGATATCTAAACCATGCTTTAATATGCCAGAGCAGCCTCGGTTGGGCTGCATGGAGAGTTTCCCCTGAAACTGGGTGGCACAAGTTATAGGCTTGTCATCCTCTCCAAGGCCAGCCCTGTACTTCTTGGTGGCTGCTTGAAATCTGGCCACGTTCTAGGGAGGCGGCACGCAATAAGCACAGGCTTACGTTTGATGAATTGCTTCAAAGGGAGGCTTTCCACTTCTCTATGCTTGATTCTCAGCTCTTCCTTTAATTCCGCCTTAGCCATTTCTGCAATGGTCTTCCGTGGTACCTCCTCCTAGAAACAAAGGCAGAAGAAGGCGTCAGCATCCACAGGACTGTCAAAATGAGGAGCCAGGGGTGTCAGGGTGCGTGTGGGTGGGTTTCTTCAAACACCATCAATCAACAGCTCCAGACCAGCACCCTGATGAATTGGTGAACTTCTGCCCTCACCAATTCCTCCAAAGTCAGACTCAAAGACATCTGCAGTCTGAAGCTCAAACACTTATTTAATATTTACAAAGATATTTACAAACAGCAAAGCCCATCGCTAGAAGCCGGCATTCTTCAGCCTGACTCTTCTCTCACACATTTCAACAGAGAGATAAGAAAGCACATTCCTTAGTCCGAAGGAAGTTCCGACCTCCAAGGCCGGAAATCATGCCTCATAGGTCACAGCAGACTGTCAGTCAAACTGGCCTGCTGTTAACTGTTTCATTGCTGAAACACACACTTGCAAAACCAGCAGAAACACTTGATTTACATTTCATATACACACAAACAAAAATCCAACAAGGACTTCTCTGAAAAGGAGTCCTGCAAACCGGAGAATGCAAAGAGGAGGCCGTAAGAACAACGAAGGAGGCCAGTGGGCTTCCTTGGGAATAATCAGTTGCATCCCATGGTCAGTGTACATGCATTTATATCAGGGGTCCCCATACTAAGGCCCGGAGGTTGGATGCGGCCCTCCAAGGTCATTTATCTGGCCCCCAACCTCAGTTTTATAATGTAATATTTTATATCATTTTTAATAATATAATATAGTGTATATACACATAATATTGATAGTAATATTATAATGTTATACAATATAATACTAATAATAATACCATATAATAATATTAATTATACATTATATATTACATATATTACAGTATAGTGGTATAGTTCAATATAGTAATACTAGCTTTACCCGGCCACGCGTTGCTGTGGTTTATGGGAATCCTTTGTTGGCCAGCTGGAGTAGCAGTGAATAGCCTTGCAGTCTCAAAGCCTGGCTGTTTTCTGGAGTAGCTGGAGCTTTTTGTTGTATGAATGTAGAGGCATGGATGTGGGATTGTGCTGCCAAGTTTAGTGTTTCCGGGTTGTGTTGTTTTGTCCTAGGCCGAAATTTCATTACCCTTTTATATATATAGATATAATGCTAATATTGTGCTATGCTAATAATATAGCAATAATATATTGTATGTACATACAGCTTCTCTGAGTCCCCTTCGGGATGAGAAGGGCGGGATATAAATGTAATAAATAAATGTAGTAAATGAATAAATAAATAATTTTAGACTCAGGCTCGCCCAAAGTCTGAAATGACTTGAAGGCACTCAACAACAACAACAATGCTACTTAACTTGACTATCTCATTGGCCAGAAGCAGGCCCACACTTCACATTGAAATCCTGATAGGTTTATGTTGGTTACAATTGTTTTCATTTTTAAACATTGTATTGTTCTTTCACTGTTGTTGTTGTTTTGCATTACAAATAAGACATGTGCAGTGTGCATAGGAATTTGTTCGTTTTTTTTTTCCAAATGATAATTCGGCCCCTCAACAGTCTGAAGGATTGTGGACCGGCCGTCTGCTTTAAAAGTTTGAGGACCCCTGATTTATATAATGCAGTTGGTGGGGACAAGAGAGAGAGAGAGAGGGCCTTCTCGGTGGTGGCCCCCCTGATCTAGAATGCCCTCCCACGAGAGATCAGGCTCGACCCTTCACTTCAAGCATTCCATTCCAGCTTAAAAACATGGCTCTTTAAACAAGCTTTGGTCTTACATAGGTTTTTAAGGGTTAGTCCAAGGACTTACTGTGGGCATCACGTCAACACTGGACTATGTCAATTGAAACAACTTGTTTTTATCCACAGCTATGACTGCATTTTATGAATTTTAATGTTTTTCATTGTAATTATGTATATGTGTGGTTGTAATTCTGTGGTTTTTATCATTTCAGATTTATGTATTATCTATATGCGGTACTTTGCTCTATTTTGTTGGCCGCCCTGAGTCCCTTCGGGGAGATGGTGGAGGGGCAGAAATAAAAAATTATTATTATTATTATTATTATTATTATTATTATTATTATTATTATTATTTGAAGCACAACAAGTTGAGTCCACAGAAGACACTCTGCTGGCTCAATTGTACTGGATCATACGTCAGACACTTCCCTATTATTATTGTTATTATTATTATTATTATTATTATTATTATTATTATTATTATTATTATTATGACACAGCAAACAAGATAGATATGCTGGATTTCGTATCATAAAATCACAAGTCGAACACTTCCCAAGTGTCTAGGACTCTGTGATGTATTTTCGGATGATGTGTGCATATCCCAGTCGGGTGGCCTTTTACAGTTGGCAGCTCGCCATCTTGTCAATGTCTATTGTTTCCAAATGCCGGCTGAGATCTTTTTTCACAGTAACCAATGTGCCCATCACCACCAGGACCACCTGTACTGGTTTCTGCCAGAGTCTTTGAAGTTCAGTCTTCAGGTCCTGATAGCGGCTGAGTTTTTCCTGTTGTTTTTCGTCAATGCGGCTGTCCCCTGGGATGGCGACATCAATGATCCAAACCTTTTTCTTCTCCACAACTGTGATGTCTGGTGTGTTGTGTTCCAGAACTTTGTCAGTCCCGATTCGGAAGTCCCACAGTATCTTTGCGTGCTCATTTTTCCAATACTTTTGCAGGTTTGTGATCCCACCAGTTCTTTGCTGCTGGGAGGTGGTACTTGAGGCATAAGTTCCAATGAATCATTTGGGCCACATAGTTGTGCCTCTGTTTGTAGTCTGTCTGTGTGATTTTCTTACAGCAGTTGAGGATATGGTTTCATCAGCTTCCTTGCATAGTCTGCATTTTGGGTCATCGGCTGTGTAATGAAGTGTAATTTTTATTTACAGATGCCATGTTTAACTGTGTTTTTAAAAGGGTTAATATTTCAGTTACTCTGCACCATGAGCTGGTTGCTATGGAGAAGGGGATGGAGCCAACTGGTTTAGCTGAAGAGAGAGTAGAATTTGGAGGGAAACACAGTCTGTGGTCAGGGAACCACAGAGAAGGTTGATTTTAGAGTCTGGGCTCTGTTGAAGCTCAGGGAAGGCTGATCCTGGTTGAAGGGGCCAAGGGAGACTCAATTGGTCATTTTGAGTCTATTTAAAATAAGTTTGGTGACTTATTTTAAGGTAGTCTGTGTTCTGTTGAAGCACAGGGAAGGCTGATTCTCAGTTGGAGAATCAGGGTGGCTCAAAGGTTGGATTTTGAGTCAAGTTTAAAATAAGTTTGGTGACTTATTTTAAGGTAGTCTGTTTCCAGATAAGGAACAGATAGTCTGTGACTGAAATTCATAGGATGACTGCAGTTTAGAGCAGTAAAGAAATAAGTGACATTTTAAGAAGTTTGAATCACCTTATTCTAGCTTTACAACTGTCAATCAAAGTGCCTCTAAGTGAGAATTGTAACCATTAAGCTTGTGCCTCAATAAACGTGTTATTGTTCTCTCAAACATCTCAGTCTCTGTCATATACACACACATCAAGAATAAACAAGAAGAAGAAAGAAGAAACATAAAATTTTAAAAGTATCCTCTCTAAGTAGCCAGTGGCTAAATCTTCCAATAGTGGTGGCAAGAGTTGATAATCCCCTTAACATCTGGTGGCCGCATTATAAACATTTTTACCTCTGGTGGCAGCATAAATAAACATCTTTAATAAGTGGTGGCAGCAATAATATAAATATAATTAATTAATAGGAACTCCTCCACATCTCCGCAATCGGTGTCAGAGGTGGGATTTAAAGATTCTGCCCTGCCTGGAAGAACCTCAGTCATTCCTAGATCTTTACAGACTGATTTTTCGATCTTGGCCTGAATTGCCTTTGTCCTGATGTCTTGCTCCTGGGCTGCAAGGATCAGGCCTTCTGTCTCCTTCTTCAGGGTCCCATTCGTGAGCCAGAGCCAGGTCTTCTCCTTATCAGCTTTTCCTTCAATTTTGTCAAGGAACTTTCCATGCAATGTTTTGTTGTGCCAGCTGTCAGCTCTAGTTTGTAGTGCGGTTTTCTTGTACTGGTTTTTTGTCTGCTGTGCTTTGAGGAGTTTCTGATTTTTGACTTCAATCAAAGCAGGTTCTTCACTTTGCTTTACATATTCTGCCAGGGCATGTTCTTCTTCTTTGACTGCTTGTTTTACTTGCAAGAATCCTCTGCCCCCTGATCTTCTAGGCAGATATAGCCGGTCACCATCACTGCGAGGGTGCAGTGAATGATGAATGGTTATGAGCTTTCTTGTTTTTCTATCCAAATTGTCCAGTTCCACCTGTGTCCAGTTTATAATGCCAGCAGTATATCTTATGACAGGTATGGCCCAGGTGTTTATGGCCTTGATGGTGTTGCCTCCATTGAGCTTGCTTTTGAGAATTTTTCTGACCCTTTGTGTGTGTTCTTTGCTGACCAGAGTCTGGTTTGATGGTATTCCTTAACTTTGGTTCTCCTATTGTATTAAATGTTGTTTTAATCCATATTGTGAGCAGCTTCAAGTCTTGGAGAGGCAATCAGGGTATGAATCAAAGAAGTAGAATAATACTGCGACATAACATACATATAATATAGGCTTGGGCTCGCCCTTGCCAGCATTGTGTTGGCTGGCATTTTCTGTTGGATCAAACATTGCCCTGCTGCCTGCTTGAGGCTGAGCCAAGCCTACGATTCACAAGAAGCTTTCCGCAGATGTATTTCCGGAGGTGCCAAAATGGGAGATTATTAGAAATTGGGAAACGGGGCTGGTGGGGATTGCCTCTTGAAGTGTTTCGCTGTTCGACACGCACAGGCTCCGTTGTCCTCGCGTGCCCTCCGAGCTCTCCCTGCCCTTCTTTCTGGTGAGTCACACAACCACTTCGTGACATAACGTAATCCATTCATTTCGGGCTTCCTACTCAAAGGGAGGCATCGCCAAGCGAGGAAGCCCCCAAAGACAAAATGCAAAATGCAAGCGTTTTGCGTGCCTTCGGCGCCAGGAGTCGTGACAACAAATGCATGCTCTGGCTTAGTTATTCATCCGTTTCTTGGATTCGTTGCCAGCCAGTAAAGGCTTCGAACAATTTTGATAATTTGATGCCATGGAGAAGAGCCAGCAGCTTTTGGAGAAGCCAGAGCATCAGGATCAGGATCCAACTGATGCACACTTTTTAGCCAGAATAATACAGTAGAGTCTCACTTATCCAACATAAACGGGCCGGCAGAATGTTGGATGAGTGAATATGTTGGAGAGATTAAGAAAAAGCCTATTAAACATCAAAATAGGTTATGATTTTACAAATTAAACACCAAAACATCATGTTATACAACAAATTTGACAGAAAAATTTGTTCATTACACATTAATGCTATGTAGTAATTACTGTATTTACGAATTTAGCACCAAAATATCATGATATATTGAAAACATTGACTACAAAAATGCGTTGGATAATCCAGAACGTTGGATAAGTGAGACTCTACTGTAATAAATTTAATCAGTTCTAAGACACACCTTGTTCTCCATATAAACATCTTGAAAAATGGGATGCATATTAGGATTGTCGGTGCACATCACAAAAACGAAAATATGTATGTGTGTGGCTGGGGTGTTCGTCCACTCACACAGACAGGCTCCGACTTTGACAAATAACTAGAGCTCCCACAATAATAACAACAACAACAACAACAACAACAATAAGGAAGTATCAGTGAATGGCTAACAACTGGAAGAACATACCTGATACAAAAGGATCCAGCAAAAGGAGCAGCACCAGGAAACTACAGGCCAATAACGTGTCTGCCCACTATGTTTAAACTACTGACTGGCATCATAGCTGACAGAATTCAAGACTATCTTGAAGAAAAAAAACATCTTGCCAGATGAACAGAAAGGCAACAAACGGAAAAGCAGGGGCACAAAAGACCAGTTATTAATTGACAAAATGATTCTGGAGAACTGTAAGAGCCGAAAAGCTAATCTCCACATGACATGGATTGACTACAAAAAGGCCTTTGACTCACTCCCACACAGCTGGATCATCAAGTGCCTGGACGCCATCGGGATTTGTAAAAACGTTGGCACCTTCATTGAAAACATGATGGAGCACTGGAAAACTGAACTGTTTGTTGGAAATGAAAGCTATGGATTTGTCAACATCAGGAGAGGAATTTTCCAGGGAGACTCATTGTCCCCTCTGCTTTTCATTATTGCCATGATCCCTCTGTCAACAATCTTACAAAAAACAAATCTTGGCTATCAAACATCTAAGAAATCTCACAAAATTTCACATCTGATGTACACTTGGAAAGTGTTCAACTTGTGATTTTGTGATACGAAATCCAGCATGTTATCTTGTTTGCTGTGTCATAAAATAATAATAATAATAATAATAATAATAATAATAATAATAATAATAAAACTTTATTTATACCCCACCACCATCTCCCCGTGGGGACTCGGGGTGGCTTACATGGAGCAAAGGCCCGAACAACATTGCCGAAATAAACAACAATATAAATACAATTAATTCACAGTATAAAAAATAAAAACAGTAATATAATGTAAACAAGAATAAAACAGTTGATAGTATTTCAGGAGACACCAATGGCCCTCTTTCCAATGATATTGCAGGTTATAGCGAGTGCCGTAAACATGCTCAAGAGCCCTGCCAATGTTCTCCACAAACACCACACTGCCCACCACCCAAGGGAAGGCTTCCATACAGGGACAATATCATCCTAGATTTTCTGTTTTTCCTCCACCACAGACATCCCAGTGTTTCTGACTCTCTCCATTGGTGTGGAATTTGCATGACCCCGCCCACTGCCTCTCCCATAACCCTTTCCTACATTTTTCAATGGCACACAACAAACAGAGGGATTGATCGGCAACTGAACATACTACAGAGCCTTGTTTTGCAACAATCTTTTAGAACTTCACTTCTGCTTTTTAAGAACTATTATTTTCCCATTTCCTAATAAACTACAAAAAGACTTCAACTTGTGCACAGCCTGGTGCATTTAGAAAGATGAAGCTAACCTGAAGTGCAACATTTTGTTTCAAAACTCATTCTAGAGTCTGCAGATTTTGAAAAGGCTTCCACTTCTGATTCCTGGCAGGAGCATCACAGGATCCTTGGTGACTTCTCCGCCTGTCCTTCTGAACATGAATCCTTGCTACTGGATCCTGTGCGCAGAGTTCATGACAATGGACTCTTTCCCCAGAGACCACTCAGAAGGAAATCAATGCGTCATTCCGCGAGACAGCCGAGGCAGGAAATCAAAGAAATGCAGCAAAGTCAGCATTTTGCTTCAAGCAAGAAAAGCTCAATTTCAATGGGAGGTGAATGTCTGCCTTGTCTTTGGAGTGACATTCAGCCTGTGTCTGGTGCTGAAACCTCATGGCTCTTTCAGGTTCGGTTCACTTCGGTGACAAAGTTGACGTTCTTGTGTGCCTTCAAGCCTTTTCCAATTGATGTGCCTTTTAAAATTGTGTCCGAAGACACTTGAGAACATACTGCAAATCGCTTCTGGTGTGAGAGAACTGGCCATCTACAAAGACGTTGCCCAGGGGATGCCCGGATGTGTTACCATACTGCTGGGAGGCTTCTCTCAATTCCCCACAAGCTAGAGCTGACAGGCGGGAGCTCACCCCATCTCATGGATTCGAAACAGCAACCTTCGTGGTCAGCAACCCAACCTTCAGATCAGCAGTTCAGCCGGCACATTGCGCCACTGCGGTTCCTATTGATGTGCCCTAAAGCAAACCTATCCAGGAGTCCCTTTGCCTCCCTTTGAGGCCAAGAGAGTGTGACTCACTAACGACTCTGAACAAAGGATGCCCCCAGGCAGGATGAAGCCAGGAGATGGAGCTATTCAATGCTAATTAAGGTCATTAACTGCAACATTCACACTGGCCTCCAACTGACAAGTTCTTCTCTCATCGTGGACTTTCCACAGATATATATTAACCTTCCTTGCTTAGTTTCTCCATACCTCACAACCCCTGAGGATGTGGGCAAAATGTAGGAGAGAATACTTCTGGAACATGGCCATAGAGCCTGGCAAACATACAACAACCCAGCTAAGCCTGAGTTCTCTTGTTCGTGGTTCAAGTCAAGCCTTGATTTTGGATTCAATATATCCTGGAGGTTTTCTATGTTTCTGTTCATGTACTCCTGCTCAAGTCTTACTAGTTACGGATATCTTCCTGACTGTGGACTTATGCTGTATCTGTAATTCCTGGATTTTGTCGCTTTGAAACTTTATGAGACATTTGGATTATCGTTTGGTTCTTACCTTTAGCTCAACCTTCCTTATTCCTTATTCCTGATTTTATATGCTTTACATCTGTTTTTACAATAAACTGTCTACTTATATTCCTGGGCTCTTGTGTGGTGCAGTGGTCATAGGTGTTTCCAGTACTGGAGTGCAACATCATGTCTCCTTCTCTGGAGGATTTCAAGCAGAGGCTGAATGGACATCTTTTGGGAGGGCATGGATTGTGTCTTCATGCAAAAACGAAGGATGTCAGACTGGATGGCCCTTGTGGTTTTTTCCAACTCTAGGATTCTATGAGAAGCAACATGTATGTTGGACAGTCTGTTGTGGTTCAGTCTGATGATGAAGGGGGATTTGGGTTTATGCAGGTTAATCAAGGAAATGTTGAAGGCTCTGAATAGTCAGAAAGGCCGCAAGCTAGCAGAGAAACTGAAGTTAGTGATAAGGGTGACCTTTCACAAGATTTAGAGCATCAACAAAGTCCAGGTGGCTCAGGCAGCGGGTCAGAGGAGTCTTCCTTAGAGAGAGTCACAAGGTTAAGGTTAAGAGTTCATCGTCTCAGGCATTTTGTGAGAATAGCTAGTAAACGTGTGGGAACCCAAGGTCAGAGGAATGCTTTCTTAGCTTGTAAGCATGGTTAAATAGGGTGAAACAGGGAAAGATTTCAGATGAAGCAACATTGATTTTGGAAGCTTAACTCATGCCTTGTCTCTGCTCATGGAAGAAGATTCTTGCTTTTGTTCCTGCCTAGATTCTGTGTTTGGATTGTATTTTGGAGTTCATGCTGCAGATTGCCTTTGCAATTGGATTACTGCTTTCTTTACTGCTTTTTATTAAGATTTTGCTATCTTTTATCAATAAACTGAAAAAAAAGCCAAGTCTGTTGTGGTGGAGTGTGTGTTAAGAGCAAGGTAAACCAGTGCTGAGGTGCAACACATTTGTCCAGAGTGGCCCCAAGACTTTTTCCTGTAGCAAAACTTTCCAAGCACTTTCCAAGCTGTGGAGTCCTTTGGTCAAAGTGTCTGTTGAAGAATGCAGTCGAAGCAGAAGAATGCCATTCCCCAGCCTTGGGAAGTTGCCAGGGACAATGAAACAATCAGTGCTGCTTTCTCGAGGCGGGCCAAGGGATTGTTAATGGCTGGCGTGAGCAGGGTCTCAGTTTTATGTCTCTCCGGTAAAAAAGCAATTCTATTCAAGCGCTTCTGCCGCTGCTTCTGATGGCAAGCTGCCAGTCACCGTTTTTCAAAGCCCAGAAAAACAAGTGCTTTCCTTGTCAGGATGAGCGAGGACGCGTCTGATTTGATCTTTCCAGAAAATTGCTGGCACCAATGAGGCTTCTTGTTCCCATCTCATCACCAATTTATTACTTTCCCATCTCGGTCAAACAGACTATCTCAGAAAGTAGTGAGTTGTTCCTTGTTGTTAAGCAGAGGCTCGGTGGAAAAAGTTGCCTTGGAGGCCGGTAGCTTCATCTTCTCTGGAGGTTTTTAAACAGCAGTTGGATTGTGTTTTCCTGCCTGGATTCATGGAGTAAGAATCCTTCTAACTCCATGATTGTCTGATCCTGCAGAAAATTGTTGGAGGCTTTAAAAAAGGGGGTGGTTTGACTTCCACTTCATTTCCGGAGAGGAGAGATTCCCAAAGTCAATTTCTTCATCCTCTATCTTCATTCGCTTCTTCTACTTTAGTTTCCGGTTCATAGTTCTTTCTTCTTATCTCAGGTGTGGATATTGGAGTTTTTGTTCTTACTATTTTACTCAATTCTTCTTTTTATTTAGTGATCTTCCTGGTGTTTAAATGTCTCTCTACCTGTTGCCAGTCGGTTTCCTTCCTTGGTTTTCCCTGATGTTTAGCTATTAAGTAGGTTAGTCTATCCATATTTTTTATTTCTGATATTTTAATTAACCATTCTTCTTTAGTGGGGATTTCTTTTTGCCTCCAATATCTAGCATAGGTGATTCTGGCTGCTGCTGTAATGTAAGTCCTTAGTTTTTTCTCATTTAGGTTTAGGGGGACTTTAAAGATTCCCAATAAGTAAGTTTCCGGTATTTTTTGTAAATTTGATATCTATAATGGTCTGAACACATTCACGAATTATTGACCAAAATTCTTTTGCTTTTTTGTATCCCCACCAAATATGGTGATAGGTGCCTTCTTTCCAACATTTATAATTATTGCTTTTATTTATAATTGCTAATTTTTTTGGGGGGGGGGTTATGTGCTACTTTTAAAAATTCCCCTCTGCACAACCCTTCCCCGGTTCCACAACCGGCCTCCCTGATACCCCTCTGTTCTCTCCCCCTCCATTCACAACTATCCCTACCCCCCCCCCCCCCCAATTCAATCCATCCCTATTCCCCTTTCCCCTTTGATTTTATATATTTGTATTTGATGAAGGTGTATTGGGAAAATATAATACTTGTATTGGAAACTATATATTGAATGTAATCATATTAAAAATAGGAATAGGAAAAATGTAATCACAAGCAGGCTGTGTGCCTATAGCCCCAAAATACACTCTGCTCAGCAAATAACTGTCTCCCCATAAGCAGGACCAAAGTTCACCCTAAGTGCCAGAGACATATGTTAAGTGTCAACAAGAATAGATAAGCGAATGGACAAGAGACAAATTAAGGCTTTTGGGATGTCAAGATAAGACCTGGCACCGTGCAGGAGTGCTAATGGCTCCCTAAAAGCTAAGATAGGGGGGAATTCCTTAATTAATGGATCCCTGAGAGCCTAGATAGGAATTCCTTAGATAAGGCCTAATGGAGGGTCAGAGGTCTTGAAAGAGCCTATATTTTAGAAAAATGCAAAAGTAGCTTTTAGTAAAGTGCAGAGTAAGACTTTTTTGACACTAATTAGTGATGGATAATGCCTAGATGACGTAGGTAGATGGAAGGAAAAGGGCATATAAGAACTTGTGTTTCTTTGTTCCGTACTTTCGCTTTCCTGATTATAGGAGAAGGTCCTTTTTCTTATTGCTTATTCTCTCTGGCCACCGAGAATAAACGTCTTTTTTCTACAGCCACCAGAACTCTCTTTGTCTCATTACCTCAAACCTTTGTCTGCCATTTCATAATAAAGAATCTTCAATAAAGGTCATTTTTTTAAAAAAGAAAGAAAATTGTTGGAGGCTATGATCTCATTATCCAGCCAACATGCTAGGCTTTCCCTTCTTTCCCTCTTTTGCACCGATATAGGACCGGGGACACCTGGTTCGAAAACAGTCCATCTGAAAGAAATCTAGGCGTCTTGGTAGACCTCAAGTTGAACATGAGTCAACAGTGCGATGCAGTAGCTACAAAGCCAATGTGATTCTAGGCTGCATCAATAGGAAGATAGTGTTGAGATCAAAGGAGGTTATAGTCCCACTCTCTTCTGCTTTGGTTGGACCTCTTCACCTGGAATAATACTACATCCAGTTTTGGGCAACACAAGTCAAGACAGAGATGCTCACGATGGAACATGTCCAGAGAAGGGCAACCAAAATGCTCGATGGTCCCGAAACTATGAATCCCCATGAAGAGCAGCTTAGGGGGCTGGGGATGTTTAGCTTGGAGAAGAGAAGGCTGAGATGAGACACACAAGCCATGGTTCAGTACTTGAAAGGATGTCCCATTGAGGTCTGGGCAAGACTGTTGAGTGCTCCTCTAGAGACCAGGACACAATGGAGCAATGGGTTCTAACTGCAGGAAATGGGAGTGTATCTGACTATTAGGAAGCATTTCTAGATGTTAAGAGCTGTTTGTTGGTGGAGTCTCCTTCTCTGGAAGTTTTAAAAGGCCATCTGTCATGAGGGCTTTGACTGTGTGTTCCAGCAGTCAGAAGGAGGTTGGACTGGATGGTCCTTGCAGTCTCCACCAACTCAATGATTTTTTGATTCTATGTCTAGATGACTCTTTCCAACTCCATGACTGATTGGATACAGAAAAGTGCAGGAGTCCAGAATGTCCTCATCCACCCAACATGTCATGCCTTCCCACCTTGTCTTCTTCTGTTACTCCCTGGTTCTTTCATATACACTTTTCTCCATCATTCAAACAATCCAAATTTCCCCAAGCCTGTGCCATAAGAAAATCTCATTTTGTTTCTCATTGGGCAACAGCCGGGATGTGCTTGCTCCACTGGACGCTTGCCCACTTGGTGGCCCTTGACAACACAGTGGCTTCTCAGATCTGTCATAATGTCAGCTTCCACTCCTATGCTCCTCTGTGCTGTTTTTATGGAATGTGGCCAGGGCAGAAAGCTTCCAAGCAAACCGGAGGGTTGTCCTTCTGCAAACTCAACCTTTGTGAGTGTGTTGAGTTGCCCTTCACACTTTTTCCCTCTCTGCCATCTTAAGAAGCAGGTTGCTACCCACAATCTCTGGCTATTGGTCCTTCCAATCTTGTCCTCATCATTTTAGGTCAGCAAGTGCTCATCGCAGGGGTCTTCTTCTGCTGAGCCATCTTGGTTTTCATGGAAAGCAGTGGTTCTTCTTGTGGTAATCTCTGAGCAGTTAGACTCAATTTAACCCTCTCTGGGGGAGATTCCACCAAAATCAGCAGAGTAGCAAAAGCAAAGCTTTCAAATGCAGCAGTTACTTACATGGGGTGAGCAAGAGAAGCCTTTAGGATTGCAATGGACTGCAGAGTCTCAATAAAAGTTCAAAAAGTATTTATTCAAGTAAAAAGAACTCCATTGTAGATAGAAAGGCTTGGGAGCTGTCTAGACTACTCTAGACTGGTTTCTAAGGAAAATTAAGAAAGGAAAAATAACAAACATCTAAATAGTTACATCTTGCCAGGAGAGATGGCAGGATGCTTCTTGTTAGCTAGAAGAACAAAGGAGAAGAGAGAACCAAAATGGTTCCGACCTCATGGTCCAGTTTATTGGGGCCATAAAAGACATTCTGACCAATGAGAAGTTAGTGTCCCTGGAGATTCACATTTCTACTAACTTCAAAGTAAAGGACGTGACATATACAGGATAGAGTGAAAACACAGTAAAGCCTGTCTAGGCATGCTTTGGAAACAGGGAAAGGATTCCCTCAATCTAACTCTATCATCTATCTAACTACATTTAGACCAGGATGATTCCCAACAGTTCTCAACCTGTGGGTCCCCAGATGTTTTGGCCTTCAACTCCCAGTAAACTGGTAAACTGGCTGGGATTTCTGGGATTGTAGACCAAAACACCTGAGGACCCACAGGTTGGGAACCACTGATGTAAAGGCTCACCAATCATGACGTGACACCTATTTCCAATCTGCCTTGAACTCCGAGCCCGATGCCTTCACTTCCACCCTTATCTACTATTTCTAAAAGACAACCTGAGCTGATATTCTGGCTTTGGCTTTAGTTCCAAAAAAATACAGAAGGGAAAGTCCTCATGCACAGGAGAACTATCTGTTAATAGTAGAGAGAGAAAACTCTTGCATTTGGCTTATATTACTACTACTATTACTACTACTACTACTACTACTACTTCTACACTGGACACACACATTTTGGTGCCTCAAATGTCAGGCCTTTTACTGGGTATATTTCACCTGCTGATTCCAAAAATGGTCCCAGTTTCCTCCTATTATTTCTAGTTGTCGTCCAGAACATATGGCATCTTCCAATGACCATCTGCTTGCCCATAGAAAACCAGGATAATAACTAAGAAACTAGAGCTGATGTTGTCTATCCGAAGCATTTTTCTGAATCAGATCCCTAAAGAACCCCAAGAACAGGCCTAAAAACTAAGATACGAAGACATTGCTGTCGTTGTTGAGCTGTGTTATTGTTTCTGTTAGTAGTAGTAATAGTATTTATGCCCACTTTGTCTCTGCTAAGAAAGACTCAAAGCAGCTGACATCAAAACCCATAAAAATAGACAATGATTTGTTGTCAACTGCCATCAAGTTGGTTTCAATTTATGGTGGCCCCATGAATGAGGGACCTCCAAATCAACAACCTGCTCAGGTCTTATGGGCTCAGGGTCACTGTTTCTCTGACTGAGTCTATCCATCAAGCTTGACGGTAAGGGCTGTTGGACAAGGGACTCCACTTCTACCTTGGAGACCTATGTAGTCTCTGGAAGTTTCTGAGCAGAGGTTGGGTGGACATCTATGAGGAACCGACATCACTGATTGACTTTGCAGTGCTAACCAAACTTGCCAATTGCAACATTCCCACTTGCTTCAAACAGACAAGGGCTCTTTTGCCTACCCTGGACATTATTCCACAGGTATATATACACTCCACTGGCCTCATTTCCAACAGAACCGCTGAAGATGCCATCAGCCACAGATGCAGGTGAAACATCTTCTTCTGGTCAATTTTCTTCACTGTCCAGCTTTGTTTACCATACATAGAAATGGGAAATACATAGTCCATCAAAGGCAATGATTGCGGTTGTTGTCGTGCGCTTTCAAGTCATTTCCGACTTATGGTCGCAGGGTTTTTTGGGCTGAGAGTGTGTGACTCTCCCAATGGGTGTTGTAGCCCAGCCTGAGATTGGGCCCATTCAGCCAGTGATTGTCCCTGTACCTGCTTTGCCAGGAGACTCTGGGTTTATTTATTTACAGTATTTATATTCCGAAGGGGACTCAGGGCAGATCACATTACACATATAAGGCAAACATTCAATGCCTTAACATAGAACAAAGACAAGACAAACGCGGGGCTCCGAGTTGGTCTCGAACTCATGACCTCCTGGTCAGAGTGATTTGTTGCAGCTGGTTGCTCAACGGCCTGCGCCACAGCCCGGCCCCAGATGCAGCCAGAGTTGGGCCTGAGATGCAGCCAGAGTTTGTCCCAGTGGATTCTGGGACCAGAGACAGAACGTTGCAAGCAGGCATTTTGAACCACATTCCTCCCAGCAGTCAAGGTCAGATCTCCAGGTGCCAGATGGACATTCTAGTTTGGATGAGAGAGCTGAGACACTGGAAGAGGATAATGAATTTGACAGGAAGGCAGCAATAACTCACCAAAGGAGGGAACGAGAATTTTTGCGAAGAAGCAGGCATTTGCTTTTGAAGCAATCTAATGAGCAATTTTCTCATGGGAGAAAGACCTTGGATTCCCCTTAAAATGCTTTCCTTCCCTTGCCACAGCCAGAGGTGGTAAGATTGCTTATTCAAGAAATAAGGTTCTTTGCTCCGTGTTCCTATGTATTCCTGCAGCCATGTATCCTGCTTCAAGGTCCAGCCTTGCCTTGGCCTGAGAATCCAGTGGGATATTCGAGTGACTTTGGTTTTATTTCTAGTCAAGACTCTTGCCTTGTGTTTCATCATTGTCTTTATACCTTGGACTATCTTAGTGTTAATCCTGCACTCTAGTCTTGTTTTCTTGTTTTATCCTTGATTCCTGCCTTGGATTTAATCCTGTTTGGACTATCCTACATACCTCTTTGGACTTACTTTGACTTCCAGTTTTGGGCTATGCTCTTTGAGTGGCTTTTAAAGACTCTTGTTGCTTCATGAATTTCAAGTACCTTGCTCTTGTGGATTTAAACCTATTTTACTGGCTCTGAACTTTATTTTTCTTTTGCTTGCATATAACCTTCAATAAACAGCTTGTTTGCTTATATTCTGGGGCCCCAGTGTGGTTTTGAGGTGCCTATATAGCCTACGGGTGCAAGAATGGGTTTCAATGGCCAAGTGAGGTATTGAGTGTTGGTCTCCAGTAGGCATGTCCGATCGCTGAAAAAAATGTTTCAATTCTCATTTCTAAAGTAGGGGGCGCTGGCGCTTTGATATAGAAAGTATTTCCAATTTTTTCACCCAAAATTTTTGGATATTTCCGAAAATTCGTAATGATTCTAAATGTTTCTAAAATGGTGGGCGTGCATGCGCAATCGCCAAAAAAGAAAAAAAAGAAAAAAAAGGAAACGGGGGGGGGGGACTTTTACAGGGCTCTCCCGCCCTCATTTCTTGAGCTATCCTCATCAAATTTGCAATGCCCTTGCAAGTTGTGCAAAGATACTTTGAAAACTAGAAATTCCGTTGCTATATTTGTAAGCAAGAAGGACACTGGAAATCAATGGTGTCTCTGGCTATGTGATCCCACAAGCCTTAACCCAATGCCTTCAATTAGAAATGGACCAGTGACCACCACGCCAAGCAATGCCCTGGCAAGGAGTGCAAAGATACTTTGAAAACTAGAAATTCCCTTGCTAAGAGAAGGAACCAGCAACAAAACCCTAACCCTTTCTCCAAACCCCTCTGTGGGAACAGCCAGACCGGGCCACTTCACCCTCTCTCTCCCTCAAGAGGCTTGCTTGCTCTCCGCTTGCAGACCACCACTCTGTCCGTGCAAAGCCCAGCCCAGAATGGCTCACCCGGGCTACACAACGGGCTTTTATGGCAATCTTCCACGTGGACGCAGAGGACCCGAGCCCCCACCTTTGCATCCATCGTGGAAGCTTCTGATTGGCCAGGGAGCGGCAGCCATGTTAGCCTGCGCTAAGCTCCCATTCAAGGTAGGTTGCAGAAACAAAAAAAATTAAAAAATATTTTTAAAGTATATTAAAAAAAATTGGGGGGGGGGGGGAATTAACAAAACATTAAGAGACAATTAGAGAATGGGCCAACAATGGTTCGAATTACATCGCTGGCTGCACCGTGAGACAATGTCTTGGAATGCGTATCAAAAAGCGAGAACAATCCGAAATAAATCGGACTGTGGGGCCGGGCTGTGGCGCAGCTGGCTAGTAACCAGCTGCTATAAATCACTACTGACCGAGAGGTCATGAGTTCGAAGTCCGGGTCAGGTTAAGCCTCCGACCATAAAAAAAAAATAGCCCCGGCTTGCTGTTGACCTAGCAGCCCCGAAAGACAGTTGCATCTGTCAAGTAGGGAAAATTTAAGGTTCGCTTTATGCGGGAGGCTAATTTAACTAATCTACAACACCATAAAACTGCTCACGAGGAAAAGAAGAGGAAGAACAGCCACCAATGGACGGTGAAGCAACAGCTCCCCCTGTGGCCAGAACCATGAAGCTGGAAAGATGTTAAAAAATGCCTCTGTGTCTGTCTAAAACTGAATGTTGTTTGTCTGTTGGCATTGAATGTTTGCCATATATGTGTTCATTGTAATCCGCCCTGAGTCCCCTTCGGGGTGAGAAAGAAGGGCGGAATAGAAATGCTGTAAATAAAAATAAATAAATAAATCCGATATACGATTCAAAACGATTTTTTGGACATGTCTAGTCTCCAGAGATGTAAACCAATGCTCAAGTCACTGTGCCAGGCTGACTCTCAAAGGCAATGATCCTGTCACATTAAATGCTGGAAAGAACATGCTGGGAAAGATTGATTACAAAACAGCTACATAAGTCCTGGAAATGGTTGCCTTCCAGGGACCAAAAGGTGCCCTTTATGAGACAGCGCAGATTTATTGCCCCCCCCCCCATTAACAGACTGCTTTAGGGTTGCCAGCAACTACAAGATGTGTTTTTACAGCAGCAAATCTGTTTTGCTTACAGTTTGAGTTTATTGGTTCTCTCAGAAGACACAGATTAGGCTCAGTAGGGCTGCAAATTGTTCCTGATTTAATTTATTCTGCACTGACCTGTTTTATCGCATTACCTTCGGAGGCCACATTGCTCCAATCTTTATTTTTCTGTCACATTTGATACACAGCTTTTGCCATGGCTTTCCTTTTGGGTGTTCTGCATATACTCATGGAAACGTCTATACGTTTTCATCAAAATGTTTACTTTATACTAGATCAGCGTATCTATGGGTCAAAGTAAGGACTGTTTGGTAACTCTTACAAAAAAGGGAACCATCTCAGTGGCAAAAGATGACCCGAAAAGAAGCACCAAGCTCCTTGATTCTCTCCTCCACGGAGCAGTTTCTGGTCGTTATTAATGCCTGGACAGGTAAATGGCAGGAGTCACCCCCTCTCTGCAAAATGACCCATATCAAAACCCACAATTTGTTGGAAATGAAGAAGCACCAACACTTGTATATAAGAGAAATTAGAGATAGAGAGAAGCCTGTAGAGAATGCCTCCTGTCATGGTTTTCATCTCTGATTCCTAGATCTATGCAACTCAATGTGTTTTGTTGTGTGTTTTCCAGGCTGTATGGCCATGTTCCAGAAGCATTCTCTCCTGACATTTCACCCACATCTATGGCAGGCATCCTCAGAGGTTGTGCGGTCTGTTGGAAAAAAACTAAGAAAGGAAGTTTTTATATCTGTGGAAGGTCCTGGGTGGGAGAAGGAACTCTTGTCTGTTGGAGGCCAGTGTGAGTGTTGTAATTAATTACCGTGATTAGCATTAATGGCCTTGCCAGCTTCATGTCCTGGATTTTTCCTGCCTGGAGGAATCTTTTGTTCAGAGGTGTTAGCTGCCCCTGATTCATGACTGGAATTCCTCTGTTTTCAGAGTGTTGCTCCTTATTTACTGTTCTGATTTTTGTTTTTTGTTGTGTCCATTTTCATGGTTTCCTCCTTTCTGTTGAAGTTGTCCACATGCTTGTGGATTTCAATGGCTTCTCTGTGGAGTCTGACATGATAGTTGTTGGAGTGGTCGAGCATTTCTGTATCCTCAGATAATACTCTGTGTCCAGGTTGGTTCCTCAAGTGCTCTGCTATGGCAGATTTCTCTGGTTGAGTGAGTCTGCAGTGCCTTTCATGTTCCTTGATTCGTGTTTGAGCACTGTATTGGTTCACTGATGAACCAACCTGGACACAGAATATTATTTGAGAACACAGAAATGCTCGACCACTCCAACAACTGTCATGTCAGACTACGCGGAGAAGCCATTGAAATCCACAAACATGTGGACAACTTCAACAGAAAAGAGGAATCCATGAAAATGAACACAATCTGGCTACCAATATTAAAAAACTCAAAAATCAGAACAGTAAATAAGGAACAACACTCTGAAAACAGGAATTCCAGACATGAATCAATCAGGGGCAGCTAACACCTCTAAACAAAATATTCCCCCGGCAGGAAGAAGCCAGGAAATGAATCTTGCAAGGCCATTAATCCTTGGAACATTCACACTGGCCTCCAACAGTCAAGAGTTTCTTCTCCCACCCTGGACTTTCCACAGATATATAAACCTTCCTCAATTAGTTTTTTCCAATATACCTCATAACCTCTGAGGATGCCTGCCACAGATGTGGGTGAAATGTCAGAAGAGAATGGTTCCGGAACATAACAGAATGTGGCAGCCAGGCTACTCACAAGAACACCCATGAAATGCCACATCACACCAGTGCTGCAGCATCTGCATTGGCTTCACACTGATTACCGTGGTCCATATAAGAGGCTAGTTCTGACCTTCAAAACTCTTTACGGCCAGGGCCCATCATGGTACCTTAGGGACCGTCTCTCCTTCTCCCATCATCGGAGGTCGCAACCACCATCCCAACGAGACTTACTTTACGTACCGGGTCCTAGAGAAGGGCACTTGGAAAGGACCAGGCGCAGAGCTTTTTCTCTTTCTACCCCTGCCTTATGGAATGCCTTGCCGCCCCATATGAGAGCCATGCGTGAGTTAGGGCCTTTCACCCTCGCACTCAAGACCTGGCTCTTTACTAGAGCTTTTGATCTAGGTTAATTTTATTAATATTTTTATGTATGTATTTTTATCTTTTACAATTTTATCTTGTAAATCGCCTAGAGCATCGTGGATGGAGGGCGATTAATAAGTAATTAAATGATGATGATGATGATGATGATAACCATACAGTCCGGAAAACATGCAACCACCCTGTGATTCCGGCCATGAAAGCCTTTGACAACACATTTAAGGTGTTTTGCTTCCTTCTCCTTCTTCCCAAAAGCCTTTATGGGCTTTTATTGCCCTTTGTTGCACTCTACAACTGAAAACACCTTTTCACCCAGCACCACGCCAGAGTTCAGTAGTTTTATCTAAAGATGCTTATTGAAGAAAGCAGGTAAAAAAGCGAAAGGGCAGTTCCAAAAGGGATCAGCAGAACAGGGAATACAAAATAGCAATAATCCAAAAAATGCCCAAAGTACATCAAAGCAAGAGAACCAAAATCCACAGCAGTACTTCAAACATGAATCTATAAACACGAAAGCAAGAACTTTTCCAAGGTAAACCCTTCAAGGAAACAAAGGCTTGAACCAGAACAGGAAAATTGAGAATACCTGAATCATGTTGTCTCCTCTGAAAGGCCTGAAGCCAGCACTCCCTAATTTAAGCCTGACCAAGCAGCCATGAGATCATGTCAAATGCACTTGGGCTTAAAGATCTTCTCATGGAGACTCCCAGAGCATCTAATTAGTCTATTTTTCACTCCCTTCGTTCTTAAGCCTAATCTAGCTTCTCGTGAAAACTCCCCATCAGATGAAGGCCTTTTCCAAGGGGACTTGGGACTCTCACTTTCCCCCGTTGCCTGGAAACGAGTGCTGGAATCCAAAACAATGGCCTCAATTGGCTGCAATTCCCTCCTAATACTGACATACTCTTCCCTTTGAAACTGATCAAATCCCTCATCCTCCGAAATGTCAGGAAAAAAAATCCTCAGCCACTTGCTGAGCTACAACATCCTTTGTTTGAGAAGGGAGCATAACAAACCTCCTCTCTACCTCAAGATAGCTGAGACACAGATGTGAGAGTTAGCATTAGGGACTTTTCTATCAAAGTTAGGCAACTTTATTTTATTATTTACTCTTTTATCTGAGATGTGTTACCTGCAACAATAAAAACAAGTTTTCTTCCTTTTTCAAACTTTATCAGAGTATCCTGTATTATTTTCTCTCTTGTTTCCTACCATATGCTGACATATAGCACTGGCTACGCTGCACAGGACTCTGCTCTAGATAACAAATAGATACCAAAGTCTTGTCCCAACTTATACATGAGTGCATACAGGAAGTTATAGTATTTCATTCTGTTTAATATTTCTTTTTATTTCATTTGTTTTTTAATATTAGCTATAGACCCTGGTGGTGAATCGGGTTAAACCGCTTTGCTGCTGAACTTGCTGACCAAGAGGAGCTGTTGGGGATTCCTCTTCTTTAGAAGAAGAAGGGGAGCAGGAAAGTGTTCATGAATCTGAGGGTGAGTTGGAATCTGAGGAGGAGATTTTGCAAGTACCCACATTTCAGGAGAGGCGAAAGGAAACAGAGCAGAGACGTCGTTCAGCTCGAATAGCTGCCAGAAATGCAGCTGAGTAATTGGGAACTGTTCTACTAGCTGTGAGGGGACTCAGGGCTATAAATCAGAAGCAGGTGCAGCCAGCTCTTGCTGGAAACAAACTGACTCTAATGCCTAAGCCTTCGCTCCCCTTGTGCCTGCTTCGAGTCTGCATCTGGAAACTGCCCCTAAGGATTTATTGCTGTTTCTTTGTCTGAAGTAAGACTGCTATTTGATTTGGGAATTTATCAGAGACTAAGAACTGTGTTTGCCCTGAGACTTCCTTGCTTCCTTTTGCATTATTCCACTGAGTGTGCTCTTCTTTATGTTTTGCGGAAGTAAAGCAGTTTTCATTTGCTTACCACAGTGTTTTAAGGCTGTTCTTGAAAGGCAAAACAGGACAGGAGCAAGGTGAGCTCCTGCTGTTAGCCCCAGCTTCTGCCAATCTAGCAGTTCGAAAACATGCAAATGTAAGTAGATCAATCAGTAATGCCTGGGTGGGAAGGTAATGGTGATCCAGGTGGTCATGCCAGTGGCCACATGACCTTGGAAGTGTCTATGGACAACGCTGGCTCTTTGGCTTAGAAATGGAGATGAGCACCAACACCGAGAGCTGGACACAACTAGATTTAACGTCAGGAGAAAACCTTTACCTTTACTATAGACCCTGTACTTGGAAGGCAATTCAGACACGAGGGATCACCAGTGACTTACCTCTTTGGGCAGTTCTCTTGGGAAGAAGAAGTACGGGATGGAAGAGATGGCCACGATGCTGGCTGTAAGAATGAACCCGAGCCACCAGGCCCCGACCCACCGCGGGTCTTTGTTGTTGATATGGATTTCCGCTGAAAGACAACCGGAGGGAAAAAGTGAGAAAGGTGCTCCGGTGGAAACAGGACATGCTGCCAGCCCACGGCACCAGTGATCGACCGTTTCACACAGAAGACGGGACATTGTTCTGTACTGAAATAAGTCATTGATCGCTAGGCTGTGTCTGGTTTTCACTGTCTGGGATTTCAAGGAAAGGCTTTTGAGCAATGCTAGGGATCGAATCTGAGACTGTTTTCAGGAAAAACCAGTCCTCAATTGCTGAGGTTTCCTCCACTGAACCAAAGTGGGCTAGATCAGTGATTCCCAAAGTCTAGTCTAGCTTTAGACTTCAACTCCCAGAAGCCTCAGCTGTCTAGGTCTATGATCAGGGATTTGGGGAGTTGAAATCCAAACAACTGGAAGACAAGGCTTTTGAAAACATAAAATTATCCTTGAAGTTCTTTCCATTTCCACGACTCAATGAGTTAGAACTGTGTGGTAAGTCTTACCCCTGATGTGGATGTAGCTGTATCCACTAAAGCTGAATTATAGCACTAACTGCCATGGCTCAATGCTAAGGAATACTGGGATTTGTAGTTTTCTGAGTTATTTACCTTTCTCTATCAGAAAGCTCTGGTGCCATGGCAAACTCCAAATTCTCAGATGCCAAAGGATGGAGCCATGGCAATTAAAGTATAATTCTGAAATATGAATGGATTCCATGTTTCTTCTCAAAGGTAATAATGAGTAGTTTCAGCAGTTTTCTTCACCCTGTGAGAAAAATATGCTGTTTGCAATTTGGGACTTATTTTGTGGGAAGTTCGCTTACGATTTTGCACAGAAAACAAGATTTCATGCCTAAGAAACAGCCCTTTTTATGTGGAAAATAATATTTCAACACAGAAATGTTAGTTCCTGTGCAGAAAAATGCTTCTTGTTATATACAAAATGCCATTTTTGTACAAGGCAAGCACTTTTGCGAATCGCACGTTCAACAGACCACCAATTTCAGCTTTTTCTGTGCAGAAAAAAAATACTTTTCTGTGTACATGTATGAGTATTTCTGCGTTCATATAATACTTTCCATGCTGAAAATACTCTAACCTGTGCAGAAAATCCTCTTTTCAGCACAAAACAACCACAGCCAAATCTGGCACACAATATGTCATGGACTGCAAAGATACTTTATCAGTCCAAGATTCATTTCATTAGGGTTCTTCTGTTGGGGAAATTTTCCTGTCAGGTTCATTTGGGCACAGCCGAAGAAAAAGACAGACAGCAGATTTGGATTTCAACACTTTATTAATTGCAAGATAGTGGCGACAGTGTCAGCTCATGCTGAGCAAGGAACTGCCACATCCTGAGAAAATCATAGCATTTGACAAGCATGCGCAGGAGGCTAATTAACAATGGAATTTTACTGATTAATGCAATCCTTAGACATGTGTAGTTGCCTCCAACTTATATTAATCACTAAATCAGGTAAAATGTCCATAATCCATATCAAGTAAATACTATCTAGTAAGCCAAAAGTCATAACTGTTTGCTTAAGCGGTCTTAATGGGTTCACAATTATTTGCACAACCTAGCCTTGTAGTTTTGTCCTAGTCAGCTTATGTTAAGCAAATGTCAAGCAGAAATGCTCTGTCAACAATTTCAGGAGAAAGATTCTGAGTACAAATCGCAGCCATCCTCACACTTCAACATTTGAAAACCATGTTTTACAACCAGAAGGAAGTGAGTTTGCTCATGGCTGAATTTTAATTTTAGAATCACCACTTATATACTGAATATATACATATATAGAAAGCAATATGTATGAGGATAGACATACCTCGAAATTCCGATGTATTATTATTGGTGCATTTCCACATAACAGGGTGGCTAAAGACACCTTAGGAGGAAATATGTGCATTGCCATGGATGGTGGGAAGAAAAATAAAACAATATGGCCACTAAAAGCATAACTGGGAGGCATTTTCCAAAAGCAAGGTCACATCGAAGATGTATATGCTGCGAGTTGTGCTAACAAGACAAATATAGGGTCTGTTTGGATCAGGGAGATATGTGTGAATGAATCTTCTTTTTTCTTTCAGGTGTAGACAGGCCTTGAGTAAATAGGCAGCATCTATGCAAGCTGCAGCAAGAACTCAATTAGGTCTTGCAAATGGAAGAAAGTCGATGCTTCAATAGACAAGCTGGAGACTTGCACAGAGCCCTTTTCTCTCGCCTGGAGATGAAGCAACCAAAAATGGGAGATTTGAACTCTTGCCATCTGCCTGGAGATGACCCATGAAGCGTGCGCCTACACTGTCGAATTGATGCAGTTTGGCACCACTTTAAATGCCATAGCTTCTGCAACGGAATTTGGGGAATCATAGCCTGGTGAAGCCTTTAGCCTTCTCTGCCTCAGCAAACTACAACTCCCAGGATCCCATAGCATTGAACCATGGAAGTTAGTTAAAGTGGTATCAAAACACATTAATTCTACAGTGTAGATGTGCCCCCAAAAAGTGGAGACTTGGTGATCTAGCAACTCCAAAGCTCTTTGTTTATTTCCAAGCAATGTTCCTTAGGCAATGCTATTTCTCCTAATCCATCCCAACACAGCCTCGTCTTTTCTTAATTTTTGTATTTCCAAATGCTCCCTTTCTTTCTGTTTGTAGCTTACAATCCTCCTGGTGCTTCTGTGGGTGTGCGTTTCTGTCTAGGGTTTCATTTACAATGCAGTTTGACACCACTTTAGCTGCCATGGATCAATGATACGGGATTGTGGGAGTCACCATTTGGTGGAACACCCCAAAACTACTTGGCAGAGAAGGCTAAAGACCTTGTAAAACTATAACTCCTGTGATTCCATTGCACTGAGCCAGGGAAGTTAAAATGATCTCCAGCTGCATTCATCCTACAGAGCAGATGTTGGAAATACGAGGGTTATCCAGAAAGTAGATTGCGTTTTGGAATTAAAAATGAACCAAGTATAGCAGAAAACATTTACCATATGCAGTTGAAAGCCACACCCAAATACCACATTTCATGTAGTCGCCGTTCAAATCTAGGCACTTATCATAGCTATGAATGAGCTTGGCAACTCCTTCCCCACAAAACTCTGCCGCTTGCGTCCTCAATGCAGCGTTTTGGTGACAATGCGCAGCTGCGGGAGGGGAGACCGGCTGGTTGAGGACGCAAGCGGCAGAGTTTTGTGGGGAAGGAGTTGCCAAGCTCATTCATCGCTATGATAAGTGCCTAGATTTGAACACCGACTACATGAAATGTGGTATTTGGGTCTGGCTTTCAACTGCATATGGTAAATGTTTTCTGCTATACTTGGTTCATTTTTAATTCCAAAACGCAATCTACTTTCTGGATAACCCTCGTAGCAACCTTCTTCAAGCCTCCACTAGTTACTTGTTATGTATATAATTCAAATTGCTTATCGTATTGTATGTGTGTGTATTGGTAAGCAGTTTTGCTTAACTCTTTGTTGTGAGAGGGGCTGCAGATCATGTGATCAGATCTGAGATATTTCAGGACTTGACTCGATTTTAGAAACAGTATGTTTAGAGACTTCAGTAGGAACAGAATGATGTACGGAATCCATTAGACTTTCAGACTTGAAAAACGGAGACTCTATTAGACTCTCAGAACAGAGAGATGCTTTGGACTTTGCACTGTTAAAATTCTAAGAAAGATGTGTGTGTGTTATCCGCACAGAGAAACTACTTCAAATCCTGTTTGTAACTGGACTGATATGTAAAGTACCTGCATGCTGAATACATGAAGTTTGTGAGTAAACCAACTATGTTACTTTTTTAAAAGTCTGGTTTTTTTCTCCTTGAGAACATTATTTAAACCAATATGCTTTAAGGGAGAGTAGATGTTTTGGGGCAACTAAAAGAACACTTTTGAAACTCTGTTGTATATATCGGTTTTGTGCATTGGCATATCTGTGTCCCTAACAGTTCAAAGAGATAACCAGGTATATCAGTTTAACAGCTGCCTTGCATGAATGCCATTTTCCCAAAAGGTAATGACTCTAACAGGCCATGCTTTTTACCAAAAGGCTATGGCATCATTTTTTCAAAAGGTTATGACTTCTAACAAGGTCTTGCCTTTCCAAAGATCATAAAATCTCCAAAAGGTTATTGAGATTTCCATTTTCCAAAAATGCATCTTTGGGCTACAAAGAAATAATAATAATAATAATAATAATAATAATAATAATAATAATAATAATAATAATATTTATATCCCACTCCATCTCTCAAAGGACTTGGGGCAGCTAACACTGGGACAAGCCCAAAACAGCATTATATCAATAAAAACAGTAAAACAATAAGATCACAATATAATAATACATCTTACAAAAGTAAAAATAATTTAAAACATAGTAATTGCAATCCGTAGTCAAGCACCATAGGACATGGGCCATTTTAAGGGGGAATGGAAACCTGAAAGTGCATATTCTTTGGTGATGAGGGATGCTACTAAGGGTAATAAAGTGCATGGAATGGCCAAGGCCTAGGTAAATTAATTAATTATCAGTTATAATGCTCATGAAGCAAACAATGTTCTGTAGAGAAACCGTTTTGAGAAGTATCCCCCAACTTTGCTTTACAGGAGAGTAAGAGTCACTGAACTTAATGGACTTTGTTGTTGTTCAATCACTCAGTCGTTTCCGACTCTTTGTGACTTCATGGACCAGCCCAGGCCAGTTCCCATAGCCAGTTCCTTCAAGGTTGAGCCAGTCCCTTCAAGGATACCATCCATCCATCTCACCCTTGTCGGCCTCTCTTCCTTTTTCCTCCCATTTTCCCCAGCATCGTGATCTTTTCCAAGCTTTCCTGTCTCCTCATGATGTGGCCAAAATACTTCATCTTTGCCTCTCATCTCCTTCCCTCCAGTGAGCAGCCACTGGGCCTTATTTCCTGGAGGATGGACTGGTTGGATCTTCTTGCCAAGGTCCAAGGCACGCTCAGGATTTTCCTCCAGCACCAGAGTTCAAAAGCGTCTCTCTTCCTTCCTTCGCTCAGCCTTCCTTACTGTTCAGCTCTCGCATCCATAGGTCACTATGGGGAAGACCATGGCTTTGACTATGCGGACCTTCGTGGCCAGTGTGATGTCTCTGCTCTTCACTATTTTGTCCAGGTTGGCCATTGCTCTCCTCCCAAGAAGGAAACGTCTTCTGATTTCCTGCCTGTAGGAATCTTCGCGCCTAGAAATACAAAGCCTGTCACTGTCTCCACATTTTCTCCCTCTATTTCCCAGTTGTCAATCAGTCTGGTTGCCATGATCTTGGTTTTCTTGATGTTTAACTGCAACCCAGCTTTTGTGCTTTCTTCTTTCTTTCCCTTGGTGAGAAGGCTCCTCAGCTCCTCCTCACTTTCGGACATCAGAGTGGTATCATCTGCATACCGAAGGTTGTTCATGTTTCTTCCAGAAATTTTAACTCTGGCCTTGGATTGATTCCTCAAGCCCCACACGTCGCATGATATGTTCTGTGTACAAGCTGAATAGGGAGGGTGAGAGGATGCAGCCCTGATGTCCGCACTCCTTTCCCAATCTTGAACCAGTCTCCTGTTCCGTGGTCTGTTCTGACTGTGGCTACTTGGTCTTTATACAGATTTCTTCATCATGGAAAGAAGTGACAAGTGGAGTGCCACAAGCAGGGCTCCGTCCTGGGCCCGGTTCTGTTCAACATCTTTATTAACGACTTAGACGAAGGGTTAGAAGGCACGATCATCAAGTTTGCAGATGACACAAAACTGGGAGGGATAGCTAACACTCCAGAAGACAGGAGCAGAATCCAAAACGATCTTGACAGACTAGAGAGATGGGCCAAAACTAACAAAATGAAGTTCAACAGGGACAAATGCAAGATACTTCACTTCAGCAGAAAAAATGGAAATCAAAGATACAGAATGGGGGACGATGCCTGGCTTGACAGCAGTGTGTGCGAAAAAGACCTTGGAGTCCTCGTGGACAACAAGTTAAACATGAGCCAACAATGTGATGCGGCTGCTAAAAAAGCCAATGGGATTCTGTCCTGCATCAATAGGGGAATAGCGTCTAGATCCAGGGAAGTCCTGCTCCCCCTTATTCTATTCTGCCTTGGTCAGACCACTTTACCTGGAATCACACTGTGTCCTATTTTGGGCACCACAGATGAACGGAGATGTTGACAAGCTGGAAAGCGTCCAGAGGAGGGCGACTAAAATGATTAAGGGTCTGGAGAACAAGCCCTATGAGGAGCGGCTTAAAGAGCTGGGCATGTTTAGCCTGCAGAAGAGAAGGCTGAGAGGAGACATGAGAGCCATGTACAAATATGTGAAGGGAAGTCATAGGGAGGAGGGAGCAAGCTTGTTTTCTGCTGCCCTGCAGACTAGGACACGGAACAATGGCTTCAAACTACAGGAAAGGAGATTCCACCTGAACATCAGGAAGAACTTCCTCACTGTGAGAAAGGCTGTTCGGCAGTGGAACTCTCTGCCTCAGAGTGTGGTGGAGGCTCCTTCCTTGGAGGCTTTTAAGCAGAGGCTGGATGGCCATCTGTCGGGGGTGCTTTGAATGCGATTTCCTGCTTCTTAGCAGGGGGTTGGACTGGATGGCCCATGAGATCTCTTCCAACTCTACTATTCTATGATTCTATGGTTCTCAGGAGACAGACAAGGTGACTTGGTCTCCCCAGACCACCAAGAACATGCCACAGTTTATTATGATCCACACAGTCGAAGGCTTTAGAATAGTCAATAAAGCAGAAGAAGATATTTGTCTGAACCTTCCTCCCTTCCTCCATGATCCAGCATCTGGATATTGGCCATTGGGTCTCTGGTTCCTCTGCCTTTTCTAAATCCAGCTTGGACATCTGGCAACTCTCGCTCCATGTCTTGCTGGAGTCTGCCTTGAAGGATCTTGAGCATCACCTTCCTGGCATGGGAAATACGGACCACTGTACAGAAGTTTGAGCATTCTTTAGCGTTTCCCCTTTTTGGGTATGGGGATATAAATTTATTTTTTCCAATCTGATGGCCATTCTTGTGTTTTCCATGTTTGCTGATTAAACGGACATAGAGTTGCACTTACTCGTCCCAGATTATTATCCTTTTCCTCCCTGTCCAAAAAGTACAACCTTGAAACCTTGGCATCTAGTTTCAAACAGAAAGGAGGTAAAGGCTTCAAAGGCATGGAGGTCATTGGATATTCTCTCTTTGCTCCGCATCTCAGGTCTTAAAGTAACGGAATGGCACATGATAACTGTATTTATTCCCCACTCAACATGATCGAAAGCCAGAGAATTACAATGACTTTCCAAAGTGAGTGAAATGGCTTGGCGAACGACTGCTTCTGTTTTACTGCAGCTGCAAAGCATATTCGGTATCGAATTTCCCTCTTAACTTGCAATACTGAAACCTGACTTAATTGGGTGGTTTAAGGGTCTGCAATGGCTCAGCAAAATTGGAAAGCGCTTCCAGGAATGATATGCTCAGCCAACGTCTTTAGTGACTCCAAAGCAGAGCTTCTAAGTAACATATTAGAAGCTATTCGGTTACATTTAACATGAAGGGATGAAAAAGGTATATGCTCTCGAACGGGGATGTAATTGTCCCATTAGTTTTAATGAGCAGCATCTTCACGCTTGCTCGTTAAATCACTTTTTAAGGGCTGCTTTAAGGCATGCTCAGGGGCATCCTAATAGCAATGCTTTGGTTTTATGTGTTTCCTTATTGCTCCTACTTGCCTCCTGGTCCCAAAACACAAAACTATTGGAAAGATAATGACCAATGCAAGGAAATACAGTCTAATAGGGCAAATCGACACTGCAGAATTATAGGAGTTTGATACTACTTTAAGTGCTGTGAAGGCAACTTATGGAATCCTGGGATTTGTAGTTTGGTGGAGAGACCAGCATCCCTTGAAGTGCTCCTCTATATGTTTTGGACTTCATCTCCCATCAGGCCCAGTGGTCATAGATTTTGGGAACTAAGCCCAAATCACCTGGAGGACCAAAGATTGGGAATCACTGCTCTGGCAAGAATATACTAATGAAACTACAAATCCCAAGTTCCAAAACTTCCACTTAGAGTGGCATCAGACTACTATTATTATGCATTAATGGTTCCAGAAGGAACTTCAAGGGCCATTTAGACCAATGTTTCCCCACCTTTGGTCCTCTTGGTGTTTGGGACTCCAATTCCCATAAGCACCCAATTGATGACCGTCACCCCGGCTTTCAAATTGATTTGGACCCGCAGCGGAGAGTTCCGCAGATCCATCACCAAAAGGAACGGAGCGGGACCGCAGCAGACTATTATTAAAAGATCTTTTTTTTTCTTCACTTTCCCCTTCCCTGAACTATGTAACAAATCCCCCAATAAAAGTAGCCTTCATTTTTAACAGTAACACTCTCTATCTGGTTATTTTGTGTCTTTCTCTGACTCCTTCCTTTGCATGCAATTTCTCTCTCTCTCTCTCTCTCACTAACCCATCCGATCTTTAAACCCTGGCGGAGGCTTCGCCCGCCATAGATTAATACGGTGGGCGATACAAATTGGCTCATATCTTTATCAAAATTACCCCTGGCACGCTCTTCTTTTAGTCCTAATCCTTTCTAAGGCTCCTGACTCAAGGACCACCAGCGGAACCAAAATCGGTCCAGTTCTCGGCACCTCATCAACTGACTGTCAAACGGGACCGACTGCTCTTTTCAAGCCAGACTGCTCTCTTCCAGCCTTATCCCGGACTTTCCTCTCCCCGCGATCCGCGGGATGGTTTTAAGAGATCCCTGGTCCCTTTCTGTGAACTGGGGATGGGGGATCGCTCTCCCGCTGGGGAGACATAGTTCTCCAAGGACCTTCACCCTCTCTACAGCTGCCAGGAGGGTGCCTGGACGGGCGCCCTCCACGTTTCATTCATACCTTCATAATTTTATGAAGGAGAAGAACACTCTTCCCCAGACCTATCCCTGGACTTATGAAATCTTATACTTCCAAAGACTGCAACCCACATGTGCCCCTTCCCCATGCCAGCTCTATGAATTCCTTCCACCACAGATGAACTCTTTTCCTCATGTATCCGTGAATTTTCATATTCTATGTACCTGGACACCCTCATGAATCACTGTTGTATGAATTTCTAATCGTTGGGCTAACTTCATGAATTGTGAGATCATGCTGCTAAAACTCCACTTTTATGAATTTCCATATTGGGTTCCCCAGATGTTGTGAACTTCGTTCTTATCAAATGTTTTCAAATTGTTTATATCATTCATGATTCCCCTTCATGCAATGTAACCCACCTCTATGGATCCTCCCTTACTTTCTTGAAATCTATCTATCTGCCTATATGTATTTGTACTCTTTGGGATCCCCGGAAAATATGTATTTTTTCCCAGCATGGTTTATATTCCAACTTTATTTTATTTTTCATTTTATTTCATATAATTGCCAAGTCATGAAATCAAATAGGGAATATTTCGAAACTCCACTTGAACCCCAGGACCTGCCCCATTTCCTATGACCCAGGTTTACCTTCCCAGAAAAAACAAAAGGTTAATCCGCTGTCGCTTAACCTAATCAGATTCAGATTGCATGGACAATATAGGGCTGGAGTCGCCAAATTCGGAGTATTTTGACCTAAAGGTGATTCGCCCTCAAGGCAAACATTGTCATATCTCCTCCAAAGGACATCTCAGGAAGGCGCCCTGCTGGGCCCATTGCCACCCATCCTTACTTCCACCTCCGACACCCCAAGGCATATCTGAAATCCGTGTACATGACAGGAACCCTTGATTGCTGTCATTAATCCCTTTAGAATTCGGCCGGGCAGGATTTAATCCGATCCTTCCTGCTCAGCCACTTCATTGTTCCAATAACTCCCGCCTTCTCCTCTCTGATTGGCCCGAGTGGGGACAAAAAGCAACTCCCTATTGGGCCAGCAGAGCAAGGCGGGAAACGAAAGCCCGCCTCGTTCAACCCTCTAGCCTATCCGCGATCAGATGGGCGGGGGAGCGGGGCGGGAAATTCAAGGGGCTGTCAGACTGAAACATTGTATAAATATGGCTATATTTTGGTTATATGGTACGCTAGTAGGCTGAATGATCGCTACTAGTGTCCTTTTCAGCTGAATCGCTCAATAAAGACTCCTTGGCGGATTTTCCTTCAACTTTGGCGGACCTTCTTCATTTCGGCTCCAGGTTGTATTGCGGCTCATATTCTCCTATTGGCTCCGCCAAGGTCCGTTCTCTCAGGACCGGATCGGCTCTCTCCTTAAGGGGCCCGATCCCCTAAAACGCGGTCGACAACACAATGAAACTACAAATCCCAAGATCCAAACATTCCACTTAAGAGTGGCATCAGACTACTATTATTATACACTAATGGTACCAGAAGGAACTTCAAGGGCCGTTTAGATCAATGTTTCCCAACCTTTGGTTCTCCTGGTGTTTGGGACTCCAACTCCCATAAGCACCCAATGAAACTACAAATCCCAAGATCCAAACATTCCACTTAAGAGTGGCATCAGACTACTATTATTATACACTAATGGTACCAGAAGGAACTTCAAGGGCCGTTTAGATCAATGTTTCCCAACCTTTGGTCCTCCTGGTGTTTGGGACTCCAACTCCCATAAGCACCCAATGAAACTACAAATCCCAAGATCCAAACATTCCACTTAAGAGTGGCATCAGACTACTATTATTATGCATTAATGGTACCAGAAGGACCTTCAAGGGCCGTTTAGACCAATGTTTCCCAACCTTTCGTTCTCCTGGTGTTTGGGACTCCAACTCCCATAAGCACCCAATGAAACTACAAATCCCAAGATCCAAACATTCCACTTAAGAGTGGCATCAGACTACTATTATTATGCATTAATGGTACCAGAAGGACCTTCAAGGGCCGTTTAGACCAATGTTTCCCAACCTTTCATTCTCCTGGTGTTTGGGACTCCAACTCCCATAAGCACCCAATGGAACTACAAATCCCAAGAACCAAACATTCCACTTAAGAGTGGCACCAGACTACTATTATTATGCATTAATGGTTCCAGAAGGAACTTCAAGGGCCATTTAGACCAATGTTCCCCAACCTTTAGTTCTCCTGGTGTTTGGGACTCCAACTCCCATAAGCACCCAATGGAACTACAAATCCCAAGAACCAAACATTCCACTTAAGAGTGGCACCAGACTACTATTATTATGCATTAATGGTTCCAGAAGGAACTTCAAGGGCCATTTAGACCAATGTTCCCCAACCTTTGGTCCTCCTGGTGTTTGGGACTCCAACTCCCATAAGCCCCATTCAACTTGACCAATTGTCAGGGAATCAAAAAAGAAATGAAGAAGCAAAAGTTAGAAACACTTGTTTTAGACCAGCGTTTCTCAACCTGGGGGTCAGGACCCCGGGGGGGGGGGGGGTTGCAAGGGTTACAGGGAGATGCCAAAGACCATCAGAAAACACATATTTCTGATGGTCTTAGGAACCCAAATCTATGCAGGAAGTTTGGCCCAATTCTATCGTTGGTGGGGTTCAAGGGGTTCTTTGATTATAATGAAGGTGTATTGGGAAAATATAATACTTGTATTGGAAACTATATATTGAATGTAATCATGTTAAGAAATAGAAATAGGAAAAATGTAATCACAAGCAGAATTGTGTGCCTATAGCCCAAAAATACACTCTGCTCAGCAAATAATTGTCTTCCCATAAGCAAGACCAAAATTCACCCTGAGTGCCAGGGACATATGTTAAGTGTCAACAAGAGTAGATAAGCTAATGGACAAAAGACAAATTAAGGCTTTTTGGGATGTCAAGATAAGACCTGGCGCCGTGTAGGAGTGCTAATGGCTCCCTAAAAGCTAAGATGGGGGGAATTCCTTAATTAATGGATCCCTGAGAGCCTAGATAGGAATTCCTTAGATAAGGCCTAATGGAGGGTCAGAGGTCTTGAAAGAGCCTATATTTTAGGAAAATGCAATGGTAGCTTTTTAGTTAAGTGCCAAGTAAGACATTTTTTGACACTAATTGATGATGGATAATACCTATGTGATGTAGATAGAGGTAGGCCAAAATAGTATATAAGGATCTGTGTTTCTTTGTCTGACACCTTCGCTTTCCTGATTACAGGGGAAGGTCTTTTTCTTATTTGCTTATTCTCTCTGGCCACTGAGAATAAACGTCATTTTTTCTACAGCCACCGGAACTCCCTTTGTCTCATTGCCTCAAACCTTTGTCTGCCATTTCAATTATAGGTGAACTATAAATCCCAACAACTACAACTCCCAAATGTCAAGGTCTATTTCCCCTAAACTCCACCAGTTTTCACATATGGGCATATTGAATATTTATGCCAAGTTTGGTCCAGATCCAACATTGTTTGGAGTCCACAGTGCTTTCTGTATGTAGGTGAACTACAACTCTCAAACTCAAGGTCAATGCCCACCAAACTCTTCCAGTATTTTCTATTGGTCATGGGAGTTCTGTGGCCAAGTTTGGTTCAATTCATTTGTTGGTGGAGTTCAGAATGTTCTTTGGTTGTAGATGAAGTACAAATCCCAGCAACTACAGCTCTCAAATGACAAAATCAACCCCCCAATCCCCCCAGTATTCAAATTTGGGCATATTGGATATTTGTACCAAATTTGGTCCAGTGAATGAAAATACATCCTGCATATCAAATATTTACATTACGATTCATGTAGCAAAATGACAGTTATGAAGTAGCAATGAAAATAATGCTGATTACTCTGAAAAAGTAACTCTGCAACAGGCATGGGCAAACTCCGGCCCTCCGGGTGTTTTGGACCGGCTGTTAGGAATTGTGGGAGTTGAAGTCCAAAACACCCGGAGGGCCGGAGTTTGCCCATGCCTGCTCTACAAGCTCTGCCCCCTGGTTTGTGTACAAGGCTCTCTGCCATGTATGCAAGCACAATAATAATAATAATAATAATAATAATAATAATAATAATAATAATAATAATAACAACTACTACTACTACGTGGCCCAAATGATTCATTGGAACTTATGCCACAAGTACCACCTCCCAGCAGCAAAGAACTGGTGGGATCACAAACCTGCAAAAGTATTGGAAAATGAGCAAACAAGGATACTGTGGGACTTCCAAATCCAGACTGACAAAGTTCTGGAGCACAACACACCAGACATCACAGTTGTGGAAAAGAAAAATGCTTGGATTATTGATGTCGCCATCCCAGGTGACAGTCGCATTGACGAAAAACAACAGGAAAAACTCAGCCGCTATCAGGACCTCAAGATTGAACTTCAAAGACTCTGGCAGAAACCAGTGCAGGTGGTCCCGGTGGTGATCGGCACACTGGGTGCCGTGCCAAAAGATCTCAGCCGGCATTTGGAAACAATAGACATTGACAAAATTACGATCTGCCAACTGCAAAAGGCCACCCTACTGGGATCTGCGCACATCATCCGAAAATACATCACACAGTCCTAGACACTTGGGAAGTGTTCGACTTGTGATTTTGTGAAACGAAATCCAGCATATCTATCTTGTTTGCTGTGTCATAATATAATAATAATAATAATAATAATAATAATAATAATAATAATAATAATAATAATAATAATTTATTTTTCTATCCCGCCTCCATCTCCCCGCAGGGACCCGGGGTGGCTAACATGGGGCCAAGCCCAAGAACAAATAGTAAACAAAATAAAATGCATATATAACCAATGTCATCAAACAGATAAAATTGTTGAGGTATTGTATTGTGTAGTGTTGAAATTTCACTTATAGTTTAAAGCAATGCAAGTAATCCAGCATTCCGGTAGTGTAAGAGTTAATGGCATAGAGTAGAGAGTTATTGCTAGAGGGAAACAGTGTGTGGTTTCCAGATAGTAATACATTGTCATTGCTCTGGAATGTGGGAGGCGACAGTTGTGAGATAATGTGCTTCCCTTGCTGCCATCGATCAAGCCCAAGCCGGATGCTCAAATGCTACGCTCCGGTGAGGCTATGTAAATAGTGTATATTATTTCAATAAAAGCAAGTGGCGCTGGCTTCAGCTGACAACTACGAAGTGTGCGTTTATTTTCTGTGCGACTGTGCAGATATCCAGATCCCGGAGGAGAAGGTAAATTGAGACGGAAGGTGAATGTGTCTCAATTTAACCGTTTCTTGACAAAAATAAACAAACTAAAACCACAAAATACAAAATAGTACAATAAGATAGTAAAATGCAAAATGATAAAAGCAAAACCACCAATTAATGGCAATTGGATAAATAAAATGAGAGGGTGGTCTAGAGCAAAATGCCAAGATATGAATTGTAAACACTGTTTGGTCGAGTAAGTAAACAAGTGATGACATGATCTCTAGGGGATTTGGAGTAGGATGCTTTTGGTCTGCAAGCATCTCTTGCAGACCAAAATCTCTACCTGGCGCAGTGTTAACAACCAGCCATTCTTTGTCAGTGTGGAGGTCAGGGTGTGTGGGTTTCTTCAAGCACCATCGATCCTCTGCACACCAGCACCCTGATGAATTGGTTGCAATCGTCTGCCACACCAATGTGTCAATGTCAGACTCAAAGAGTCAATGTCAGATTCAAAGACATACCTAGTCTAAAGTCCAAACATTTATTTAATATCTATAATACATATTTGCATAGCATAGCAAAAGCCATCGCTCTGAGCTGGCATTTTTCTATAGCCTCTTCGCTCCGGCAAGCACCAGCTCAACTCACACAGAGATAAGAAAGCACATTCCTCAGTCCGAAGGAAGTTCCGATCTCCAAAGGCCGGAAATCATGCCTGATAGGTCATAGCAGGCTGTCAGTCTAACTAGCCTGCTGTTAACTGTTTCATTGCTGAAACACACACTCTTGTCTAACAGCAGAAAACATTTGATTTACATTTCATACACATACAACCATAATCCAACATTCTTCCCTACCCAGATTTGGACTGGCACCTCTGGACTCTTTTCTCCTGCAAACCTCTTCCTGCAAAAGCTGTGTTAACTCACCTGCAGAAAACTTGTCAATGTCAACGTAGAAGCGTAACATGACCGAGCCCACAATGAAGGCTAAGGCGGGACCCATGGTGGTCGTGGCAAAGAGGATTCCTGCCAAGAGAAAACAAAACGTCCGCTCAGAAAACCACAGGACAATGTGAAGTTTCTCCCCCCCCGAGTTGCAACATTAAAGCGGATTTACACATATTCGGTGCGCATATATTTACATGTATCCAGCACTTTTCAACAACGACTTATATTTTGAATCAACTTGGTTTGTATTTATGTTTGCTATTGCTTTGCGTGCCTTCAAATCAACTCCACTTTTCGGGCAGTGTAGGGTGCATCTACACTGTGGAATGAATGTAGTTTGACACCACTTAAACATATCTATTTATTTATTTAGTTACAGTATTTATATTCCGCCCTTCTTTCTCACCCCCAAGGAGGACTCAGGGCGGATCACAATGTACACATACATGGCAAATATTCAATGCCATTAGGCATATGACATATAGACAGACACAGAGGCAATTTCACATTTTCCAGCTTCCGGCTTCATGAGGGTATGCTTGATTCCTGCCACAGGGGGAGTGCCGCTTCATCGGCCACTTGTGACACCAAGTCCTTGATGGAGTACTTCCTCATTCCTTTCTGCATTCTGCTGGAAGCTTTTATGGTGTTGTAAATTAGTTAAATTAGCCTCCCCGCATAAAGTGGTACCTAAACTTTCTACTCGACAGATGCAATTGCCTTTCGAGCTGCTTAGGTCAACAGTGAGCTAGGCTATTTAATGGTTGGGTGCTCAATCCGACCTAATATTGGAAGCCAAGAATCTGATGGATTCAATAGCTGCCTTCTGGTTGGGAGTAACTAGGGAGTTTAGACCTATGTGAGATGGTTTCACATTGCACTTAGCACCTTATCACACAGAGAAATTTCCGAGTTGTAGGACACTTCAGCCTCTTTTCAAGCAGGGAGAGTTAAGCTACTTCCAGCCATCATGTGGTTGGAAAGAGGCAGAAGTGTCCTCAAAGGAGAGAACTCCACAACCAACACCATTACATGGAGACAGTTCCCCCTGGGAGGGCACTTCAGCCTCTTTTCAGGCACGGAGCTCATCACATGTTCCGGGGTTGAAAAGAGGCAGAAATGTCCTGAAAGGAGGGAGAGGGCCTTCTCCGCCGTGGCCCCCCGGCTGTGGAACTCGCTCCCCAGGGAGATTAGGCAGGCCCCTACCCTACTCTCATTCAGGAAGAGCCTGAAAACTTGGCTATTCCAGAAGGCCTTCGTTGACTGATCCTTGTGGGATCATGTTTATTTATTTATTATTTATTTACAGTATTTATATTCCGCCCTTCTTTCTCACCCCGAAGGGGACTCAGGGCGGATTACAATGAACACATATATGACAAACATTCAATGCCAACAGACAAACAACATTCAGTTTTAGACAGACACAGAGGCATTTTTTAACATCTTTCCAGCTTCACGATTTCCAGCCACAGGGGGAGCTGTTGCTTCACCGTCCATTGGTGGCTGTTCTTCCTCATTCTTTTCCTCGTGAGCAGTTTTATGGTGTTGTAGATTAGTTAAATTAGCCTCCCGCATAAAGCGTCCCTAAATTTTCCCTACTTGACAGATGCAACTGTCTTTCGGGGCTGCTAGGTCAACAGCAAGCCGGGGCTATTTTTTTTTTTAATGGTCGGAGGCTTAACCCGACCCGGGCTTCGAACTCATGACCTCTCGGTCAGTAGTGATTTATAGCAGCTGGTTACTAGCCAGCTGCGCCACAGCCCGGCCCCAATGTTATTTACCTATTAAGCAGTAGACCCTCTGGATTGTTTTTAGGATTCATTCAGCACTTTAAGTATTACACCTGCTGTATAATTATCCCTCCCTGATAACTTGATATTGCTTTGCACCTTGGCCTGGATCTTTTGACCCAAATCGGGATTTTAATATTATTGTCTATATTGACTTTTATGACTGTTTTTAATCATGTTGAAGTTTTACTGCTCGGTTTAATGTTTTATCTGATTTGTGCTGTCGTGTCTGGGCATGGCCCCATGTAAGCCGCCCCGAGTCCCTCCGGGGAGATGGGGCGGGATATAAGAATAAAATTATTATTATTATTATTATTAACTCTGGACATGGGCCAGCCATCCTGTTCTGAGCTCTTGTCTCTTATCACACTTTACTCCCATGCTTACAACTGAGAAGCAGGTGGGATGGGAACCACCAAAGTTTCACATCCTGTTTCACTGCCCAACCGTCAGCAGTCTCTTGTATCCTATGGGGTTTGGTGCAGATCAATATTATCCCATGGAAAGAAGTACTGTAGAGTCTCGCTTATCCGACTTAAAACTACCGGGCATAATGTCAAATAAGCAAAACTGAAGGGTAATAGGGAGGGTGGCAGAAGAAGGAGCTTCTTTACATTTAAATTATTTACATTTTTCAGATGCTTAAAAAAGAGAATCAGAATGCTACAAACTGCTGTCCTGGGTATAAAATCTTTTCTCCTTCCATTCCCCCATTGTCATTTTACCACACATAAAAAATCATCAGGTAGCAGCATGAAGCACAGCATGAACCAGCACTGGAACAGTATGATATTTCACCTCCACTGTTTTGTAAGGATAAACCCCTGTAACTATAAATGTATTTCAAGTGTTCTGTTATCCTTTGTTAAGTTGCTATACGTTTGGTATTTGAGGGTGGAAGAGGGGGTTGCTGTTTCTGTATGCCTTTAAGTTGACTCTGACTTAAGTAAACCATATCATAGGAAGGCATAGTGGCATCAAAAGTTTTTTAGGATCACCATTGCCTTCTTTTAGATTGAGATGGCTTGACTTGTCCAAGATCACCCAGTAGGTTTACGTAGTTGAGTGGGGATTTGAACCCTTCCAGGGTATTCTATTCAGGCTGCATAGATAACTTCCAAGTTCTGAAGAGATGATACATATTTGTTCACTAACCCACCCAGGACAACCCCAAACTCAAAGTGCCCATTATCAAAGGATGATCCTCAGAATAGTTTTTGTGTGCCTTCAAGTTGTTTCATACTTGTGACAATCCAATGGTGAAGCAATCACTGAGTTTTAATGGCAAAAACTATTATTAGGGGGTTTCCCTTTACCTTCCTCTATAACTGAAACCCCTGACCGAAGGTGCCCCTGGCCCTCGAGACCCTGTCCCTTTCGCCTCCGGTGCCCTTGGGCCTCGTCCTGCCCACTCCCCTCTTTGGGGACCAGCTGGTCATGGCGCAGGCAGGCTGGGAGGCAGAGGGAGGGAGAGAGGGAGGGTTCACGGGAGTCAGCACCAGGGCTCGAAAAAGGCAGCATGCTTCCCTTGTTCTCGGTGGTGGCCTGGCCTCCCTTCTCCTCCTCCTTTGCTGCCCACCCACCCTTCCTCGCTCACTGGCCCACTCACCGGGCCGGTCCCGGCAGCAACGGCAGAACCAGGACCCAGCCCGGTGAGTGAGTGAAAGAGCGAGTGAGCGAGCAAGGGCGGGCGTCAGATAATACGGTGTGTCGGATTTTTTTTTTATTTCGTGTCAAAAGCATTGGTACAGCAAATACATTTCAAATAATGGAAATAAAAGAAAAGAAATCACAAGCAACTAAATAGTTTTGGACCAAAAGCGGGCAACAGCAACCGCATTGTCTGTAGCTTTAAACAACTCCTCCTCCTCCGTGCATGAGGCAGGGCAAAGAGGGGCTCAGGCGGGAGATCCTCTCCTGGGCGGTGCATCGTGATGAGCCTGACACACTGCGCGGATGGATTCAGCTGGCGGGGCGCATCGAGACATCGCTGGCCCAGGCGAGGAGGTACCGAGGAGGGCTACAGCAGCGGCCGCAGATGAAAGAGGGGAGCCGGAAGGAGGGATCAACCCCAGCCGGGAGGGGAACGGAGCCGACAGGGAACGTGAGCACCAGCAGGAGGGGCTGCTTCGTGTGCGGCCGTTTGGGCCACAGGGCTGCCGAGTGCTGGCAGAGAAAAGGGGAAGGCGGAGGCCCGCCCAAACCAAGAGCCGTGGCAGGGAAACGCGCCGAGGAAGAACCACCGATGAGGCACCACTCGGGGGGGGTTGGTAAGTCAGGACAAAGCCATGATAGTGGTCCCCATTCAGCTGGAAAGTGGCAGCAAACAAGCAACCTGCAAAGCATTTGTGGATTGTGGATGTTCCAGGAACATCATCTCCCCTGAATTAGCCGAGGGATTGGGATGCGAAAGAACGAACCTAGAATCCCCAATAGCTTTTTCGCAGTTGGACGGATCCACAGCATCGGGATCATTAGCTAAGTACAGTGCCGAAGATGTAAAGTGTAAGATAGGGAGTTGGGAAGGAAAGGTGTCATTTGTGATATCACTAATAGCCAGCTATAATGTTATACTAGGCATGCCATGGCTGGGGCAGGCCAACCCGCAAATCAACTGGGAGGATAAGAGCATGATCTTCAGGATGAAGTTGGAAGGAGGGAGCCAGGAAGTGGAAAGGGAGCCGGGGAAAAGGGGGGAGGAAGACTCTATCAGGATAGCAGAACTGGCAGATAAATTACCCCCAGAGTATCGGGATTTTGTGGACGTATTCGATGAGAAGGAAGCAGACTGTTTCCCACCGAAGCGGAGAGTTGAAGTGAAGATAGAGCTAGTCCCAGGAGCAGAGCTTCCTAAGGCAAAAATATACCCAATGTCGGCTAGGGAAAAGGAGGAACTGAGAAAATACATTGATAAAAACCTAGCGAGGGGTTTCATAGAGCCTTCAAATTCCCCTCTAGGGGCGCCTGTGTTGTTCAGGCGCAAAAAGGACCAAACGCTGAGGCTCTGCATTGACTACAGGGGCCTGAATGCAATCAGTTCTGGAAATAAATACCCCCTACCTTTAGTGAAGGACTTGATCGCCCAGTTATCGGAGGGACAGATATTCACTAAATTGGACTTAATTGAAGCGTACCATAAATTGCAGATTAAACCAGAGGACAGGTGGAAGACGGCCTTCTCCTGTGCATTCGGATTATTCAATTATCGTGTGCTCCCTTTCGGTTTGTGCGGCGGAGGCGCCGCGTTCATGCAATTAATCAACGAAGTGTTGCATCCATTGTTGTACAAGGGAGTCTTTGTTTTTTTAGATGACATATTGTTAGTATCTCGGACTAAGGAGCAACACATAGAACTAGTCAGGGAAGTCCTGCAAAAGTTGAGAGAAGCAAAACTGTATGCGAAGCTTGCCAAGTGCGAGTTCAATAAAGACCAGATAGACTTTCTGGGGTATAGGATTTCCTCCCAGGGAGTGGCGATGGACCCTGCGAAGGTAGAAGACGTGAGGGGGTGGGAAGCCCCCAAAACACGGAAGCAGCTGCAATCCTTCCTAGGGTTCGCAAACTTCTATAGAACATTTATCAAGGACTTTGCGCGCCTCACTTTGCCATTAACGGATTTGTTAAAGACTAAAGGTAGGGGAGAAGCAGCCAAAGTGAAGGCCCCAGGGGCCAAACTGACCTGGACAATAGAATGCCAGGAAGCTTTCGAAGCCCTTAAAAAGCGTTTTACTGAGGAGCCTGTCCTACAGCACCCTGATATGTCTAAAGCCTTTGTATTACATTGCGATGCGTCAGACCGGGCATATGGGGCAGTTCTGCTACAGAAAGACGAGGGGGGGAACCTGAAGCCATGTGGCTATCTGTCAAAAAAGTTTAGCGATACAGAAAAAAACTGGCCGATTTGGGAGAGAGAAGCCTTAGCGATTCTAAAAGCACTAGAGTGCTGGAGACACTTTCTGGAAGGAAGTGGAACACCGTTTGAGGTGTGGACTGACCATAGAAATTTACAGTATCTAAGATCCCCTCGTAAACTATCAGCGAAGCAAATTAGATGGGCCCAATATTTCAGCCGTTTTGATTTCAGACTCAGATTCTTCCAGGGGAAACATAATATACTCGCTGACGCTCTCTCTCGGATGCCTCAGCACGGGGGAGGAATTCAGGAATCCGAAGGGAGTATTTTTCTTGATAAGCAATGGGGCCTGGCAGTACTAACTCGAGCACAAGCGGCCAAAGAAAACAAACGTACTGCCATTTCCACGGGGGGAGGAGAAATATGGGAGGAAGAGTTGAAGCGAGCGTATGGAATGGACAAATGGTTACAAACAAACAAAGAAAAGGGAGAATTGTGTGGGGATTTGGTGTTTGTAAATAAGAAATTGTATATTCCTGAATGTTTAAGACGAGAAATGTTAAGGAAGTACCATGATAACAAGGGTGCGGGTCATCTAGGCCCCACCAGGACTATTAAACTGTTGGCCAAACAATGCTGGTGGCCCGGAATGAGGAAAGACGCCAGGGGATACGTCACGCAGTGTGAATTATGCGCAGAGGGAAAAACACCACCGGGGAAGCCCCAGGGGCTATTGCAGAAGGTGGTGGAGCCCATGAGGCCATGGGAATGCGTAGCCATGGATTTTGTAGGCGAACTACCCCCCAGCAGAGGCCACAGATACATTTGGACAATATTGGACCTATTCTCAAAACAGGCACACTTTGTGGCTCTGCCAAAACTCCCTTCAGCTGAAAAACTTGCTGATTTGTATGTGAAGCATGTATATCGCCTACATGGGTGTCCCGACAAGATAATTAGTGACCGGGGAGTCCAATTTACTGCAAAATTTTGGGGAAAATTCTTACAGCTGTTAGGAGCAGAAAGGAACCTGAGCTCGGCCTTTCATCCCGCGACCAACGGGGGGGTCGAACGTACCCAACAGACACTGTGCCAATTCTTAAGGATGTACACCAATTATAGACAGGATGATTGGGCGGACCTTCTTCCGTTTGCTGAGATGGCTTTTAACGGGGCCGTACATTCGGCCACAGGTCGTGCCCCATTCGAAATAGTATACGGACAGGAGGTGGCACCTTTCCCCAGGCTACCCGAGTGGAAGGAAGGGGAGGGCCAGACCGACGAGGAATGGCCGGCCAAAATCAAGCAAGGGTGGCAAACCGTGGTAGAGGCATTGCGGGAAACACAAAAGAAGTACAAGCTCTTTGCGGATCGTAGGCGCCGAGAGGGGGACAAATTGGGCGAAGGAGATCTGGTTTGGCTGAGCACAAAAAACCTGAAATTGGGGTTCCCATCCAAGAAATTGGCTCCACGCTATATAGGGCCATTCAGGGTAGCAAAAAGAATAAACGAAGTGACCTATGAGCTGAGGCTACCAAAGGACCTAGGAAAGGTACACCCGGTATTCCATTGCAGCCTGTTAAAAAAGTATAAAGGAACTCTGGACAGCGGAGAACAATAGTTGTGTTTAATCTTTTCCTTCCAGGATGAAGGGGAGGAGGACGCCATGTCAGAACCCTGCTACTAGAGCCTGGATGTGGCTCTGAGTTTCAGGGTCACTGACATTGATAAGACACCTGCGTCCCAGGACTCGGAGGAGAAACGGCTGATGGACTTGGCGGGGAATTTGCGCGGGGTTTTACTGAGCGGGAAGAGACTGTTCAAATGAGGGGGAGGGTATATAAAGGAGGGTTGGCCGGAGCCTCCTATTCTTGGCTTTTCTGATGTTCATGTTTCCTACAGTAAAAGTTCCTGGTGATACCACAGAGAGTCTAGTGTGTTCATTCAGGAGCGGCTGTGGTGAGCTGACACCTTATCACACAGAGAAATTTCCGAGTTGTAGGACACTTCAGCCTCTTTTCAAGCAGGGAGAGTTAAGCTACTTCCAGCCATCATGTGGTTGGAAAGAGGCAGAAGTGTCCTCAAAGGAGAGAACTCCACAACCAACACCATTACATGGAGACAGTTCCCCCTGGGAGGGCACTTCAGCCTCTTTTCAGGCACGGAGCTCATCACATGTTCCGGGGTTGAAAAGAGGCAGAAATGTCCTGAAAGGAGGGAGAGGGCCTTCTCCGCCGTGGCCCCCCGGCTGTGGAACTCGCTCCCCAGGGAGATTAGGCAGGCCCCTACCCTACTCTCATTCAGGAAGAGCCTGAAAACTTGGCTATTCCAGAAGGCCTTCGTTGACTGATCCTTGTGGGATCATGTTTATTTATTTATTATTTATTTACAGTATTTATATTCCGCCCTTCTTTCTCACCCCGAAGGGGACTCAGGGCGGATTACAATGAACACATATATGACAAACATTCAATGCCAACAGACAAACAACATTCAGTTTTAGACAGACACAGAGGCATTTTTTAACATCTTTCCAGCTTCACGATTTCCAGCCACAGGGGGAGCTGTTGCTTCACCGTCCATTGGTGGCTGTTCTTCCTCATTCTTTTCCTCGTGAGCAGTTTTATGGTGTTGTAGATTAGTTAAATTAGCCTCCCGCATAAAGCGTCCCTAAATTTTCCCTACTTGACAGATGCAACTGTCTTTCGGGGCTGCTAGGTCAACAGCAAGCCGGGGCTATTTTTTTTTTTAATGGTCGGAGGCTTAACCCGACCCGGGCTTCGAACTCATGACCTCTCGGTCAGTAGTGATTTATAGCAGCTGGTTACTAGCCAGCTGCGCCACAGCCCGGCCCCAATGTTATTTACCTATTAAGCAGTAGACCCTCTGGATTGTTTTTAGGATTCATTCAGCACTTTAAGTATTACACCTGCTGTATAATTATCCCTCCCTGATAACTTGATATTGCTTTGCACCTTGGCCTGGATCTTTTGACCCAAATCGGGATTTTAATATTATTGTCTATATTGACTTTTATGACTGTTTTTAATCATGTTGAAGTTTTACTGCTCGGTTTAATGTTTTATCTGATTTGTGCTGTCGTGTCTGGGCATGGCCCCATGTAAGCCGCCCCGAGTCCCTCCGGGGAGATGGGGCGGGATATAAGAATAAAATTATTATTATTATTATTATTAACTCTGGACATGGGCCAGCCATCCTGTTCTGAGCTCTTGTCTCTTATCACACTTTACTCCCATGCTTACAACTGAGAAGCAGGTGGGATGGGAACCACCAAAGTTTCACATCCTGTTTCACTGCCCAACCGTCAGCAGTCTCTTGTATCCTATGGGGTTTGGTGCAGATCAATATTATCCCATGGAAAGAAGTACTGTAGAGTCTCGCTTATCCGACTTAAAACTACCGGGCATAATGTCAAATAAGCAAAACTGAAGGGTAATAGGGAGGGTGGCAGAAGAAGGAGCTTCTTTACATTTAAATTATTTACATTTTTCAGATGCTTAAAAAAGAGAATCAGAATGCTACAAACTGCTGTCCTGGGTATAAAATCTTTTCTCCTTCCATTCCCCCATTGTCATTTTACCACACATAAAAAATCATCAGGTAGCAGCATGAAGCACAGCATGAACCAGCACTGGAACAGTATGATATTTCACCTCCACTGTTTTGTAAGGATAAACCCCTGTAACTATAAATGTATTTCAAGTGTTCTGTTATCCTTTGTTAAGTTGCTATACGTTTGGTATTTGAGGGTGGAAGAGGGGGTTGCTGTTTCTGTATGCCTTTAAGTTGACTCTGACTTAAGTAAACCATATCATAGGAAGGCATAGTGGCATCAAAAGTTTTTTAGGATCACCATTGCCTTCTTTTAGATTGAGATGGCTTGACTTGTCCAAGATCACCCAGTAGGTTTACGTAGTTGAGTGGGGATTTGAACCCTTCCAGGGTATTCTATTCAGGCTGCATAGATAACTTCCAAGTTCTGAAGAGATGATACATATTTGTTCACTAACCCACCCAGGACAACCCCAAACTCAAAGTGCCCATTATCAAAGGATGATCCTCAGAATAGTTTTTGTGTGCCTTCAAGTTGTTTCATACTTGTGACAATCCAATGGTGAAGCAATCACTGAGTTTTAATGGCAAAAACTATTATTAGGGGGTTTCCCTTTACCTTCCTCTATAACTGAAACCCCTGACCGAAGGTGCCCCTGGCCCTCGAGACCCTGTCCCTTTCGCCTCCGGTGCCCTTGGGCCTCGTCCTGCCCACTCCCCTCTTTGGGGACCAGCTGGTCATGGCGCAGGCAGGCTGGGAGGCAGAGGGAGGGAGAGAGGGAGGGTTCACGGGAGTCAGCACCAGGGCTCGAAAAAGGCAGCATGCTTCCCTTGTTCTCGGTGGTGGCCTGGCCTCCCTTCTCCTCCTCCTTTGCTGCCCACCCACCCTTCCTCGCTCACTGGCCCACTCACCGGGCCGGTCCCGGCAGCAACGGCAGAACCAGGACCCAGCCCGGTGAGTGAGTGAAAGAGCGAGTGAGCGAGCAAGGGCGGGCGTCAGATAATACGGTGTGTCGGATTTTTTTTTTATTTCGTGTCAAAAGCATTGGTACAGCAAATACATTTCAAATAATGGAAATAAAAGAAAAGAAATCACAAGCAACTAAATAGTTTTGGACCAAAAGCGGGCAACAGCAACCGCATTGTCTGTAGCTTTAAACAACTCCTCCTCCTCCGTGCATGAGGCAGGGCATTGTGGGCAAGCATACATATGCGGAGTTGTTTGTTCAGCTCCACAGTCACACAAGGTGGAGGATTCCTCCAGGTAGGGCCACCTTGCCAAGTTGTCTTTTGATCTGCCCACTCCGCTTCTGAGTCTGTTCAGGGGCTTCCAAGTTGCCCATTCCTGGTTTGCCCTGGAGGAAGGAAGACCCTCTTGGGGGGCCATCCAGTTAGAATTGCCAGGTTTAGCTGCTGGTGTGTCGGATGAGTGGAAGCCAGATAAGCGGGACTCTACTGTAGTTCTAAACTGGTGTCAGTCTCCAGGGACAAATGCAAGATACTTCACTTCGGCAGAAAAATTGGAAATCAAAGATACAGAATGGGGGACGAGGCCTGGCTTGACAGCAGTGTGTGCGAAAAAGACCTTGGAGTCCTCGTGGGGAACAAGTTAAACATGAGCCAACAATGTGATGCGGCTGCTAAAAAAGCCAACGGGATTCTGGCCTGCATCAATAGGGGAATAGCGTCTAGATCCAGGGAAGTCCTGCTCCCCCTTATTCTATTCTGCCTTGGTCAGACCACACCTGGAATCACACTGGGTCCAATTCTGGGCACCACAGTTGAAGGGAGATGTTGACAAGCTGGAAAGCGTCCAGAGGAGGGCGACTAAAATGATGAAGGGTCTGGAGAACAAGCCCTATGAGGAGAGGCTTAAAGAGCTGGGCATGTTTAGCCTGCAGAAGAGAAGGCTGAGAGGAGACATGTACAAATACGTGAAGGGAAGTCATAGGGAGGAGGGAGCAAGCTTGTTTTCTGCTGCCCTGCAGACTAGGACGCAATGGAACAATGGCTTCAAACTACAGGAAAGGAGATTCCACCTGAACATCAGGAAGAACTTCCTCACTGTGAGAAGGGCTGTTCACCAGTGGAACTCTCTGCCCCGGGCCATGGTGGAGGCTCCTTCTTTGGAGGCTTTTAAGCAGAGGCTGGATGGCCATCTGTCGGGGGTGCTTTGAATGCGATTTCCTGCTTCTTGGCAGAATGGGGTTGGACTGCATGGCCCATGTGGTCTCTTCCAACTCTACTATTCTATGATTCTATGATTCCTTTAATGTAAGAGGCTTTGGGTAGGGCACGGGATATCTTGGCTTTCAGATATGGTTGTTTCTCCTGATTAAAAAAAAAAAAGAAGTAATTCTGACCATATGATGAATATTAGATTGTTAGTGACATACTGTTCCCTCGCACTTTATTTTCCCTCCTATCTATCCGAACCCAAATTATCTCAGGAAATGTTTTGATACTTGTCCAGGCACTTTATTAACAGTCTTGAAATCATGCACTTTTGACCTGATTCCCCCATTTTATCCATTGATGGTATTGTTTGTTTTATCACCTTCCCTATCTGTTTTTATGGTTGTTTTTGTATCTTGTGCTTTTAATTTGTATCTGAATGTTATGTTTATATTGCTTTTATTTACTTACATTGGTTTTAACTGTCATATTTGTTTTGTTTTGGGCTTGGCCACATGTTAGCCGCCCCAAGTCCCTTCGGGGAGATGGTGGTGGGATAAAAAAATAAATTATTATTATTATTTTATTGTATGACACAGCAAACAAGATAGATATGCTGGATTTCGTATCACAAAATCACAAGTCGAACACTTTATTATTATTATTATTATTATTATTATTATTATTATTATTATTAAACTTTATTTGTACCCCGCTAGCATCTCCCGAAGGACTCGATGCGGCTTACAAAGGCCAAGGCCTCAACACACAATATAACAATACAAAACAAAGGCAAATTAAAAGAATTAAAACAGTATAACCCACAAGCAATAACAATACGCTAAAACACACTTCCCAAGTGTCTAGGACTGTGTGATGTATTTTCGGATTGATGTGCGCAGATCCCAGTCAGGTGGCCTTTTGCAGTTGGCAGATCGTAATTTTGTCAATGTCTATTGTTTCCAAATGCCGGCTGAGATCTTTTGGCACGGCACCCAGTGTGCCCATCACCACCGGGACCACCTGCACTGGTTTCTGCCAGAGTCTTTGAAGTTCAATCTTGAGGTCCTGATAGCGGCTGAGTTTTTCCTGTTGTTTTTCCCCAATGCGACTGTCACCTGGGATGGCGACATCAATGATCCAAACCTTGTTCTTTTCCACAACTGTGATGTCTGGTGTGTTGTGTTCCAGAACTTTGTCAGTCTGGATTCGGAAGTCCCACAGTATCTTTGCATGTTCATTTTCCAATACTTTTGCAGGTTTGTGATCCCACCAGTTCTTTACTGCTGGGAGGTGGGACTTGAGGCATAAGTTCCAATGAATCATTTGGGCCACATGGTTGTGCCTCTGTTTGTAGTCTGTCTGTGTGATTTTCTTACAGCAGCTGAGGAGATGATCAATGGTTTCATCGGCTTCCTTGCACAGTCTGCATTTTGGGTCATCAGCTGATTTTTCGATCTTGGCCTTGATTGCCTTTGTTCTGATGTCTTGCTCCTGGGCTGCAAGGATCAGGCCTTCTGTCTCCTTCTTCAGGGTCCCATTCGTGAGCCAGAGCCAGGTCTTCTCCTTATCAGCTTTTCCTTCCATTTTGTCAAGGAACTTTCCATGCAATGTTTTGTTGTGCCAGCTGTCAGCTCTAGTTTGTAGTGCGGTTTTCTTGTACTGATTGTTTGTCTGCTATGTTTTCAGGAGTTTCTGATTTTTGACTTCAATCAAAGCAGGTTCTTCACATTATTATTATTATTACTATTATTATTATTATTATTATTATTATTATTATTATTATTATTATTATTATTATTAAAGATGAATGTATTGCCAGCTCTTAAGTTTCCACGTGTGACTCTGATGGGGAGGCAGAACTCCAAAGGGGACTGCTGATGATATAAGATGGGCAATTCTCTACTCTTAAAGGGACAGTCACCCATGCTTCCTCCTCTCAATGTGCTGAGATGCTCAGGTCCATTGTACAATGGTTGCCAAAAATGTTCAACCACAAGGTTGACTTCGTTCCTTCCTAAGGGCCCATCCTAGGCTACGAGTGACAGCGTTCAGTTCTTGATCCTGCTGCTCTAGGAGATGACCAAACTCAAAATGACTCATTTTCCAATCTCTGATGTCCATATATACCTGCGCTTTATAAATCCCCCATCTGTCTGCACATATAAGGGCCTGGCACTTGCAGGCAGCTAACCGCGTTCGATGCCAAATACATCCAGTATCAATTCTCTCTTTTTTGGAGACCTCCCACGTCGGTGGTGCCAGGTGATTCTGGGACACGAAGGACGGCCATCTGCTTCCCTTGGCAGCTCCGGCACGTTCTGGTTCTCACTATAGCCCTCAAGCTGCTCAGTTTGGGGTGAAGGGAGTATTTTGAGCTTTGCTTGTGCCCAGTGAGTGGAAGGAACCATCCCACTCTCTTTGGCTCTGGTCAGACCTCGTCTGGAATAAGACCGTGCCCAGTTTTGGATGCCGGAGTTCAAGAAAGATATGGGCAAGGGAAAGGTGTCCAGGGAGGGGCCAGCAACATGGCCAAAGGTCTGCGAAGGATGAATCCCACTGAGGAGTGGTTTAGGGAGCTTGGAGAAGACAGGGTTGAGATGGGACAAAAGAACCATATTTGAAAGGATGCCACATTGAGGAGTAAGCATTAGTTTGGTTTCTGCTGCTCTAGAGACTACAGGAATGGATACAAGATGCAGGAAAAGAGATTCAACTAAGTTTTTGGGAAAAATTCCTGAGGCTAGGAGTAGTATATGCTGCCTGGGAGTCTTGTGGTGCCTCCTTTGCTGGAGGTCCATCTGTTAGGAGTGCTTTGATTGTGTCTTCCTGCATGGCAGAATGGATGGTTCTTGTGGTCTCTTCCAACTCTATGATTCTATGTCAGGCATGGGCAAACTTCGGTCCTCCAGGTGTTTTGGACTCAGGATCGGCCCTAGGCAATTTTCAAGTGTAAGCAAACCATATCCCCACCCCAAATGCAGTGAGAGTGGAAGAAGCGAGCCATGGAGATTTCCCCAAAGTGCCAGGCCTTGGCTGGAGGGAGGAGTTGCTGTTTCCTAGAACTTTTGTTTGTCCGCCTCTCTCTCTCTCTCTCTCTCTCTCTCTCTCTCTCTCTCTCTCTCTCTCTGGGCATTGTACTGGGTGCCTCAATAGCGCCCCCAGGGAATTGGCGCCTTCCGCATTTGCGTACTTCGCTTACCGGTTCAGCCGCCCCTGTTTGGACTTCAACTCCCACTAATCCTAACAGCCTACCAGCACATTCTGCATGCCTGGGGACAGTGTGCTGCTATATCCCAGATCGGAACTTCCCTGAAAATAAGACAGTGTCTTATATTAATTTATGCTCCCAAAGATGCTCTAGGTCTTATTTTCAGGGGATGTCTTATTTTTCCATGAAGAAGAATTCACAATTATTGTTGAACAAAAAAAAATTGAACATTTATTATATACTGTACAGTAGTTGTCATCACAAACTAGCATAACCAGACAAACTGTGAATCCTATCAAGAATTTCTTGTTACTACAACTATTTCCATGTACAACAATCTATGGTACGTACATTTACCGATCCTGCATGCTCTGGTGTTCATTGGGCATGTTTCCAAACAAAAACTTGGCTAGGTCTTACTTTTGGGGGAGGCCTTATATTTAGCAATTCAGCAAAACCTCTACTAGGTCTTATTTTCTGGGGATGTCTTATTTTAGGGGAAACAGGGTAGTTCAGAATTACTTCCCTCAGTCTAGCTAGACAGACACTAGCCTCCTGGAGATGCAAGAAAAAAAGGCAGGAAACAAAACCAGCTCCGTACCTGGCATTCATTGACCTTGCAAAAGCATTAGACACACTGCTTACCCTTCAATTAAAATCACAAGCAAGTAATTTTTAAAAAGGATATTATAACTATATTTTCAGTCAGGTGTTGGATCGTAAGGCAGTTGTTGACCTTGCAACGGCATTTGGCACAGTGGAGCCCAGTGCTCTCTGGATCATCCTCCAAAAATTTGCCCTGACAAATTTGTGAACATTATGCAGCTCCTCCATGATGGCAACAGTCTTGGACAGCAATGGCTCCCAAAGTGACCCATTAAAGGTGGAAGCAGGTGTCAAACAGGGATGTGTTATTGCCCCCACCTTATTCTCCATCTTCATCGCTATGATCCTGCACCTTGTTGATGGGAAGCTTCCCACCAGAGTGGAAATCATCTATTGGACAGATGGCAAGCTATTTAATGTCAGGAGACTGAAAATCAAAACCAAGGTCACAACAATGTCTGTCATAGAACTGCAATATGCTGATGATAACGTACTCTGTGTGCATTCAGAAGACCTACAAGCCATTCTAAACACCTCTCACTGAACGCTGAGAAAATCAAAGTTCTCTTTCAGCAAAAGGCACCAGCCAATCTCTCTGCAAGGCCAGGAATACAGCTTAATGGTGTAACATTAGAAAATGTTGACCATTTCCGCTATCTTGGCAGCCACCTCTCCACAAAAGTCAACATCGACACTGAAATACAACACTGTCTGAGCTCTGCGAGTGCAGCATTTTCCTGAATGAAGCAGAGAGTGTTTGAGGATCGGGACATCCGTAGAAATACCAAGGTGCTTGTTTATGAGCTCCCAGCCCTATTATACACCTGCAAAACGCGGACCACATACAGACGTCACTCTCGACTTCTGGAATAATTCCATCAGTGTTGCCTCTGAAAAATTTGCAACTCTCTTGGGAAGACAGGAAGACAAATGTCAGCGTGCTGGAAGAAGCAAAGACCACCAGCATCAAAGCCATGATCCTCCACCATCAACTATGCTGGATTGAAGGCTATGTTGTCCGAATGCCCAAAGATCACCATTGTCCCCTGGGCAACATCTCTGCAGACAGCCAATTCTCTCACGCCAGAAGTGGACAGGAAAAGAGAGGCAAAGATGGGCTTAAAGTCAGCCTTAAAAACTGTGGCATAGATAATGAGAACTGGGAAGTCCTGGCCCTTGTGCTCTAACTAGTGGTCAGCTGTGACTAACAGTGCTGTGGGATTCAAAGCGGCACAAATGGAGGGTGGAAGTGAGAAATATGTGAAGAGGAAGGAGATGCATCAAGCCAACCCTTGTCGGAACTACTTTCCATCTGGAAACTGGTGTTCTCACTACGGAAGAACATGAGGGGCTGGGCTGTGGTGCAGGCTGGTGAGCAGCCTGCTGCAATAAATCACTCTGACCATGAGGTCATGAGTTTAAGGCCAGCCCGTAGCGGGGTGAGCACCCGTCAATTAAAAATAAAAAAAATAGCCCCTGCTTGTTGCTGACCTAGTAATCCGAAAGATAGTTGCATCTATCAAGTAGGAAATAAGGTACCACTTATAAAGTGGGGAGGCAAATTTAACTAATTTACGACGTTGGAATGAGGAAGTGCCATCGCAGTGGATGATGAAGCAGCTGCTCCCCCCTGTGGCCAGAATCGAACATCCCTTCAGGAGAAGGTTAAATTGCCTCTGTGTCTGTCTCTGTCTCGGTTCTATGTGTATATGGGCATTGAATGTTTGCCCTGTGTGTGTATAATGTGATCCGCCCTGAGTCCCCTTCGGGGTGAGAAAAAAGGGCGGAATATAAATACTGTAAATAAATATAAATACTGTAAATAAGAATAGTTCCCCACAGTCACCTAAGGACCCACCGCCAAGACCCTGCAAATGGAAGGCCATCCTATCCAGACACATGTAATCACCAATGATGATGAGATGCACCCTATGCCAGCCTTTGTTCCTGACAACTTACCTATGTACAGGGGTGAATTGCTCTTGCTGGCAAAATCGTCGATGTAGGAGATGCCGAAGGGCTGGATGGGCACCCCGCCAATCCCCAGCAGGGTCTGTCCGAGAAACAACAGCCCCAGGACCATGGAGCTTCTCTCCACCTGGCTGGTGCACACTTCGGACACAGAGGTGCCCTTGTGCCCCGGGAGGCACATGTCCGTCAGGTTGCTTGATGTTTCTGCAGGGACAAAGAGGCAAAGGGCATTCCTTCGGCAGTGCAGTTGCCTTCTCCTACGCATCTGTTTACATCTCACCACTTCGACCTGGACCTTCCAAACTGGTTCCCATCCTCTCCCATTTCCCTACAACCCTTTGGGAGACAGTGGCCTCCGTTCAGTTGCTAGTCCCAACACCAGGCTACAGCTATTGATTCTACTAGATTTGCCAGAGAGATTGGCTTTAGTCGGGCTGTGGCGCAGCTGGCTAGTAACCAGCTGCTATAAATCACTACTGACCGAGAGGTCATGAGTTCGAAGCCCGGGTCGGGTTAAGCCTCCGACCACTATTAGCCCCGGCTTGCTGTTGACCTATGCAGTCCCGAAAGACAGTTGCACCTGTCAATTAGGGAACTTTAGGGACGCTTTATGCGGGAGGCTAATTTACAACACCATAAAACTGCCAGCAAAACACAAGGAAAGGAATGAGGAAGTACAGCCACTACTGGATGGTGAAGCAATAGCTCCCCCTGTGGCCGGAATCGTGAAGCTGGAAAAATGTTAAAAATGCCTCTGAGTTTGTCTAATGTATGTTGTTTGTCTGTTGGCATTGAATGTTTGCCATATATGTGTTCATTGTAATCCGCCCTGAGTCCCCTTCGGGGTGAGAAAGAAGGGCGGAATATAAATACTGCAAATAAATAAATAAATAGTCTTCCAAATGATTTGTTGTGACTCAGCCACAGCATAGCCAGAGTGAGGATGAAGAAGGGGATTCTGGGTTTCAGATACAAGAGCTAGATGAGGGGATGCAGGATGAATTTCAGGAGGATGGCATGGGAACCATACAGGCTGATTCAGAGGCTCAAGAACTACAGTTTGAGCAGAATGAACTGTTGACCGCACAGGCCATGGATAACAGCCAGCATGACATTCCCTTGGGAATTAATGAGCAGGAGACGTCTCAAGCCCAAGCTCCGGTTCAGGTGTTAGATAATGAGGACCTTGAATTATCTAGGGCGGACCGTCTGTTATGGAAAGGAGTTCAGCCTCATAGGAGTGTGAGATTGGCGAGTAAGCGAGAGGCCTCCACAGGAAAGAGAAACGCCTTTCTAGGGTGCTTTTAAAAATGTGTGTTGGGAAATAGATTTTTGTCAAAGCAAATTCTCGTTTCATCTGTGTGGATGTTTCTGCTTCATGCCTAGAGAAGATTTCTGTTCCTGGATCTTGGAAACCTTGTGCCTTGTTCTTTGGGATCTATCGTTTACTGCTTTGGCTAATGGACTTGTGGATTATTTTGGCTTATGAATTATTGGATTTCTATTGACTATTTTACTGCCTGCTTTGATTTATATCTGCTTTTGCTCAATAAAACTACAAAAGACAATCTCCCGTGTGTGATTGGTGTCTATAGCAAGGTGAACTATTCTGAGGTGCGACAGGATTCCAGCCAATTGCTGAAATCCAAGAGTTGTTGAATTCATAAGACTCATACAAGTGTTTGTACCACTGAGTAATTAATTCAGCTTCTCTGCTAACTGTATTTGTTCCATGAGAGGCCATGGTGGTACATTCCTTGGACTACTGTAATGTGTTCTATGTGGGGCTGCCTTTGGAGACTGGAAACAGCCAGATTGCTAACTGGGACTGGCTACACATCACCTTTGTTGAACAGCTCTGTGGGCTGCCAGTTTGTTTCTGGGCCCAATCCAAAGTGATGGTTATTATCACCTATAAAGCTCTACCTTTTGGAGAATTATGATCTTTGGAAAGGTGTGACCTTGTTAGAAATCATGACCTTTTGAAAAATGATGCCATAACCTTTTGGGAAACAGAAATCTCCACAACCTTTTGGAAAATGGCATTCACCACCATTTTGGAAAATCAGGAATCTCCCTAAGAAGAGTTAAAACTCATTTTAGTCAACCTTCTCCTTAGTGGGAAATATCCAGTAGTATTCATGCAAGGCAATTAGGTTTCTTGGCTGTTAGACTGATATACCTAGATAGCTCTTTGAACTGTTAGGGACAAAGATATGCCACACACACACACACACACAGAGAGAATCTCACTTATCCAACCTTTGATATCCAATGTTTTGTATTATCCAACATTTGTATTTCCGTTTCGTATCATCCACTTGGATGGCACGAAATGGAAAGCCCCCCCCCCCCCCCCAAAAAAAACAAACCCCAAAAATGCAATCGAAACGAAAGGCAGGCAGGAGCCAGTATCGGTAGTGCTTTGATATATGAAGAGGGAGTTGGACTGGTCTCTTCCAATTCTATGATTACCTCTCTTGGAGACTTTGCAAATTGTAACTATATCTCCAGGCAACCTGTCTGTCCAGAAATGGCAGCAGGAGCACAAAAATAAAACGGAGTGCGCACCGCACACATCCAGGCATCAACACCTTTGTCAGACGATCCTCAACTTTCCTGGTAGCTGAAGTCAGAAGGGATGGATCTGTGGGTCTCACTTTCTCCCACATCCTTGAGAAATCTCTAGTTCTTTCCCTTTTGCTGATGGAGAGGTTTGCAAATTGGGGCAAGTACTTCCTAAGAACAAATTACCGTATATACTCGAAGATAAACCGAGTTTTTCAGACCTTATTTATGAGCTGAAAAAGCCTCCCTCGGCTTATAACCGGGTCAAAGTCAAGGCCAGCAAGGAGCCTGCAGGCTATTGCTTGCAATATGTGATCTATTTCTCTCTTCTCCTCCCTTATCAGTGTGTTTTCTTTTGCAAAGCCTCCCTGGCTCTTAATCAAGGGAATGTTTTGAAAAGAGAAAGGCACTCTTGCAAGTCAGGAAGAAGAAAAATATACATTCATTAATCTTATGAAAGCACTTTCCCCTGAAATATTTGTTAAACTCTCCTCCAAATATATAGGCATTAACCCCTTGCAAGCTTTTGCCATCTCTATGTACCTTTATATGTGTATCTAGCTATATACATTAATTTTATATATGAATTTCCCTTCATATGTTTGCAAGTCTTTGCAAATCCTTTATACATATAGATCCATGTACCTGTGTATCTGTAGCCATACATACACATTAATTTTATATATGAATTTACCCTCATATGTTTGCAAGTCTCTGCAAATCTATATATATAAAAGAGTGATGGCATCACGGCAATTCACAAAACAACAAAAGTACAGGCCCCCCAACCTCAAAATTTGACAACACAACCCATCATCCACGCCTCAAGGTTGATACAACAAAAAGAAAAGAAAAACAAAGTCCTAATTAGAGGGAGAGCAATAATTTTTTTATCCAATTGCTGCCAGTTTAGAGGGCTAATCTCTGCCCACTTGGTTGCCTAGCAACCAAGGGACAGCCAGGTTTCAGTTAGGGGACAGGCAGATTTAGGCCTCACTTAGACTTCTTCCACAGATTATCTAATTTGCACTGGATTATATGGCAGTGTAGACTCAAGGCCCTTCCACACAGCTATATAACCCATTTATAATCTTATATTATCTGCTTTGCACTGGATTATCTTGACTCCACACTACCATATAATCCACTTCAATGTGCATTTTATACAGCTGTGAAGAAGGGGCCTCAGATAATCCAGTTCTGAGCAGATAATATAAGATTAGAAATATAGAGTAGAGTCTCACTTATCCAACGTAAACAGGCCGGCAGGATAAGTGAATATGTTGGATAATAAGAAGGGATTCAGGAAAAGCCAATTAAACATCAAATTAGGTAATCGTTATACAAATTAAGCACCAAAACACCATATTATACAACAAATTTGACAGAAAAAGTAGTTCCATGCGCAGTAATGCTATGTAGTATTTACAGTAGAGTCTCACTTATCCAACACTCTGGATTATCCAACGCATTTTTGTAGTCAATGCTTTCAATATATCGTGATATTTTGGTGCTAAATTCATAAATACAGTAATTACTATATAGCATTACTGTGTACTGAACTACCTTTTCTGACAAATTTGTTGTCTAACATGATGTTTTGGTGCTTAATTTGTAAAATCATAACTTAATTTGATGTTTAATAGGGTTATCCTTAATTCCTCATTATCCAACATATTTGCTTATCCAACGTTCTGCCAGCCCATTTATGTTGGATAAGTGAGACTCTACTGTACTGTATTTACAAATTTACCACTAAAATATCACAATGAATTTAAAACACTGACTACAAAAACATTGATTATGAAAAGGCAGACTGCGTTGGATAATCCAGAACATTGTATAAGCGAATGTTGGATAAGTGAGATTCTTCTTTAATATGAAATAATTTCTGGGATAGAATAATGCAGAACAATATAATCTCTAAAACGAGGATAGTAAATAAACAGGGGAATTCCACACAGGAAACAATCAGGGCCAGCTAACACCTCCCAACAAAGTATTCCCATCATCAAAGTCTGGAAAATCCTCTGTTTTCTCAGGGCCACAGACAGTAGAAGCACATAAAATATCGCAAACAACACCACTCTGAAAACAAGGGAATTCCAGACAGGAAACAATCAGGGCCAGCTAACACCTCCCAACAAAAAATTCACTCAGTGAGGAAACAGCCAGGCTTTAAAGCTGCAAGGCCATTACATCCTAATCATTTTTCCTAATTGCAGCATTCATACTTGCCTCCAACAAACAAAAAAAAACCCAATCAGAAATATTGTATATTCACAACCTTTAGGAAATAATATCCCCTGATGGCGCAGCGTGTTAAAGCGCTGAGCTGCTGAACTTCTGGACCGAAAGGCCACAGGTTTGAATTGGGGGAGCAGAGAGAGCCCCCACTGTTAGCCCCAGCTTCTGCCAACCCAGAAGTTCGAAAACATGCAAATGTGAGTGCATCAATAGGTACTGCTCCGGCGGGAAGGTAACGCCGCTCCATGTAGTCATCCCACATGACCTTGGAGGAGTCTACGGACAACGCCGGCTCTTCGGCTTAGAAATGGAGATGAGCACCAACCTCCAGAGTAAGACACGACTGGACCTAATGTCTGGGGAAAACCTTTACCCTTGACCTTAACTACCACCAATTCCTCAATACTTTATTTCCCAGACCACCAGACTTCGCCACAGCAACGCGTGGCCGGGCACAGCTAGTATCTATATAAAGAGAGATGTCTGGATAGTTATGAATATATTCTTACCTACCTATATTACAGGAGGGAAATGCAGACACACACACACACACAGAGGGGGGATTTGCAAATGTTTCAGGGGGAAATGCATATGTGAAATTAGTATCTATAATTATAGCTCTATATCTAGCTCTGCATTGTTTATATAAGCATTGGATGTTTGCCTGTTACTATGTTGGAAGCTGGCCTGAGTCCCCATGGGGAGATAGGACAGGATACAAATGAAATTTTGGTTGTTGTTGTTGTTATTATTATTATTATTATTATTATTATTATTGACACAACGACGTTGTATGACACAGCAAACAAGATAGATATGCTGGGTTTCGTTTCACAAAATCACAAGTCGAACACTTCCCAAGTGTCTAGGACTGTGTGATGTATTTTCGGATGATGCGTGCAGATCCCAGCAGGGTGGCCCTTTGCAGTTGGCAGATCGTAATTTTGTCAATGCCTATTGTTTCCAAATGCCGGCTGAGATCTTTCGGCACGGCACCCAGTGTGCCCATCACCACCAGGACCACCTGCACTGGTTTCTGCCAGAGTCTTTGAAGTTCAATCCTGAGGTCCTGATAGCGGCTGAGTTTTTCCTGTTGTTTTTCGTCAATGCGACTGTCACCTGGGATGGCGACATCAATGATCCAAACCTTGTTCTTTTCCACAACTGTGATGTCTGGTGTGTTGTGTTCCAGAACTTTGTCAGTCTGGATTCGGAAGTCCCACAGTATCTTTGCGTGTTCATTTTCCAAGACTTTTGCAGGTTTGTGATCCCACCAGTTCTTTGCTGCTGGGAGGTGGTACTTGAGGCATAAGTGCCAATGAATCATTTGGGCCACATAGTTGTGCCTCTGTTTGTAGTCTGTCTGTGCAATTTTCTTACAGCAGCTGAGGATATGATCAATGGTTTCTATTATTATTATTATTATTATTATTATTATTATTATTATTATTATTATTATTATTATTATGTTATTGTTGATACCATATTTTTGTTGCCCCTACTTTTCCACTTATAAAGCTAGTTTATTGTTTTTCTTTGAAATGCAGTAAATATTCAAAAACATTTAACCTACTGATGCCTTGATTAATGAAATTTTGTTGGTATCTATTTTTATTTTGAAATTTACCCATAGCTGCTGCATTTCCCACCCTCGGCTTATACTCGAGTCAATAAGTTATACCAGTTTCTTGTGGTAAAATTAGGTGCCTCGGCTTATATTCGAGTCGGCTTATACTCGAGTATATACGGTAATCATGTCAGAAGTGACTTGAGAACATACTGCAAGTCGCTTTTGATGTGAGAGAATTGGCCATCTACAGAGATATTGCTCAGCGGACGCCCGGATGTGTTGCTGTGAGACTTCTCTCATGTCCCCACAAGCTAGAGATGACAGACAGGAGCTCACCCCATCTCGTGGATTCAAACCGGCAACCTTCAGGTCAGCAACCCAACCTTCAGATCAGCAGTTCAGCCGGCACAAGGTTTTAACCCATAGCGCCACTGCGGCTCTTCCAAAAAATGAACTCGCTGACATTCTCAACACCTACATCCAATAGTAGACTATTCCCAGCATGGGGTGGGTCTCCAAACCTGTTGATCTGAAGATGAAAATGTTCTGGACATTGAGGTGGCACAACTTGAACTCAGAACTGCATCCAAGAGCAAACAAGCACAAACCTCATGGTTTAATACAAAGAGACCCGAAGCTTGAATTGGAAGAGCTCAGTGCTCAAAGCAAATCTTCTGGTTTCATTTTTTTTAACTATTATATGAATTCTTAAAATATTGCAAGTTAATGAAAATGTTTGCAAAATTTGAAAAGCTCTGATCCAAACAAAGACATCATTCTAATAGAAAGCAGTCTTATAGTGTATCAAATAACTGGTCCATCTTCATAATTCTTTCTGGTAAAGTTTGGTACCCTTCCCAGTCCTGTAATCTCTTTGTTTGTTGTAGATTCTATGGATTAATCACTCTTAGTTTCCAATTAACTATTTTAATTAATGGCCATTTTAATCACTTCTTTCAATAGACATTTCCAGGGGGATCGGCTGCTGTATTGGTCCATTGTAGCAAACCAAATCAAGGATCAGCTTTAAAGTTTTAGCAGGATTTGCTCCTGGGGATTGCAGTCCACTCCATGCATTTGATGAGGCACTTTGTGGTCCATGAAAGCGTCTATAATATAATTCTAGGCCAGCCTTTGAGGGATTATAAGATTGTTGGCTGTTTTGAATTCCCGTTCTTCTTGTTCTTACGTGCCTTCAAGATGACTCTATCCTATCCTAGGGTTTTCTTGACCACATAGAGGAGGTTTGCCACGGCTTCCTTCCGAGGCTGAGAGAATGTGATTTCATAGAATCATAGAGTTGGAGGAGACTTCCTGGGCCATCCAGTCCAACCCCAAAAAACAGGAAAATCGTGTTCAATCGATTTGCCCAAGATCATTCAATTGAGTTGTAGCCCAGCCTCCATCTGAGCTGTCAGGAACTACTTGTGTTAACCTTGACATGATTGCTATTTTATTATGTTTAACATGTAGAACTGTATTTTATTTGGATGTGTTTTGATTTCTAATGACTGTAATTAGCCACCCTGAGTCCCTTTGGGGTATAAAAATAAGGTTGTCACAACAACGTTGTATGACACAGCAAACAAGATAGACATGCTGGATTTCGTTTCGCAAAACCACAAGTCGAACACTTCCCAAGTGTCTAGGACTGTGTGATGTATTTTCGGATGATGCGTGCAGATCCCAGCAGGGTGGCCTTTTGCAGTTGGCAGATCGTAATTTTGTCAATGCCTATTGTTTCCAAATGCCGGCTGAGATCTTTTGGCACGGCACCCAGTGTGCCCATCACCGCCAGGACCACCTGCACTGGTTTCTGCCAGAGTCTTTGAAGTTCAATCTTGAGGTCCTGAGAGCGGCTGAGTTTTTCCTGTTGTTTTTCGTCAATGCGACTGTCACCTGGGATGGCGACATCAATGATCCAAACCTTGTTCTTTTCCACAACTGTGATGTCTGGTGTGTTGTGTTCCAGAACTTTGTCAGTCTGGATTCGGAAGTCCCACAGTATCTTTGCATGTTCATTTTCCAATACTTTTGCAGGTTTGTGATCCCACCAGTTTTTGCTGCTGCGAGGTAGTACTTGAGGCATATGGATCATTTGGGCCACATAGTTGTGCCTCTGTTTGTAGTCTGTCTGTGCGATTTTCTTACAGCAGCTGAGGATATGATCCATGGTTTCGTCGGTTTCCTTGCACAGTCTGCATTTTGGGTCAACAGCTGATTTTTTCGATCTTGGCCCTGATTGCCTTTGTCCTGATGTCTTGCTCCTGGGCTGCAAGGATCAGGCCTTCTGTCTCCTTCTTCAGGGTCCCATTCGTGAGCCAGAGCCAGGTCTTCTCCTTATCAGCTTTTCCTTCAATTTTGTCAAGGAACTTTCCATGCAATGTTTTGTTGTGCCAGCTGTCAGCTCTAGTTTGTAGTGTGGTTTTCTTGTATTGATTTTTTTGTCTGCTGTGTTTTGAGGAGTTTCTGATTTTTGACTTCAATCAAAGCAGGTTCTTCACTTTGCTTGACATATTCTGCCAGGGCATGTTCTTCTTCTTTGACTGCTTGCTTTACTTGTAAGAGTCCTCTGCCCCCTGATCTTCTAGGCAGATATAGCCGGTCAACATCACTGCGAGGGTGCAGTAAATGATGAATGGTCATGAGTTTTCTTGTTTTTCTGTCCAAATCGTCCAGTTCCGCCTGTGTCCAGTTTATGATGCCACCAGTATATCTTATGACAGGTATGGCCCAGGTGCTTATGGCCTTGATGGTGTTGCCTCCATTGATCTTGCTTTTGAGAATTTTTCTGACCCTTTGTGTGTATTCTTTGCTGACCACAGTTTTCACATGTTCATGCTTGATGTTGTCCAGCTGTAATATGCCCAGATATTTATAGGCCTCTGGCTGGTGACACTTTATTGTTTGGCCATTGGGCATATTTATGCCCTCACTTTCAATGATTTTTCCCTTCTTCAATGCCACTGTCAAACATTTGTCCAAACCAATCTCCATGCTGATATCAGTGCTACTACAGTAGAGTCTCACTTATCCAACACAAATGGGCCGGCAGAATGTTGGATAAGAGAAAATGTTGGATAATAAGGAGGGATTAAGTAAAAGCTTATTAAACATCAAATTACTTTATGATTTTACAAATTAAGCACAAAAACATCATGTTTCACAACAAATCGACAGAAAAAGCAGTTCAATACATGGAAATGTTATGTAGTGATTACTGTATTCATGAATTTAGCACCAAAACATCGCAATATATTGAAAACATTGACTACAAAAACATTGGCTACTAACAAATTGACTAAAAAAAAGACAAAGTTGCATAAAATGAACTTACAGCAGCAACATTCTCAGAAATTAAATCCATAAAATGTTCAATCCTTGTTGCCTAGCGAAACAGCTGTGGATCGGGGCGGGAGGCAAACTGCGTTGGATAATCCAGAATGTTGGATAAGCAGATGTTAGATAAGTGAGACTCTACTGTATTATTAAACTCGATTGAGCCTCTTGCACACTTAACCCCCATGAGCCATTTTACGGCCTGGTGCCATTTGAAGGATGATAGGCTATGGATGATGGGATTTGCAGTACTTTCCATCGCTTCGGCTCCCACAGACCACTGCGACGCCCACCAGTGACAGAACTGAACCAAACTTGGCACACAGAACCCCCATGAACACCTTTCCGTCCTGGGGCAGATTGGGGGAGGATGGACCGAGGATGATGGGACTTCCAATACCTTCACTCACTTCTTGAGACCACTGCAACTGCCACAAATGACAGAACTGAACCAAACTTGGCACACATATCCCAAGTGACACGCGTTACAGGCTGAAGCAGTTTGGGGGAGGATGGACCAAGGATTATGGGATTTGCACTACCTTCACCCAATTCACCTCCCACAGATTATTGCAATCCCCACGAATGATACAACTGGGCCAAACTTGGAATACAGATGCAATGTGGCCCACTTTATGCCCTGGTGTCGTGTGGGGGAAGGATGGACCATGGATGATGGGACTTGCAATACCTTCATTCTTCCTGACACCACTGCGACCCCCACCAATGACTGATCAAGACCAAACTTGGCACACAGAGCCCCAATGATCCCTTCTACATCCTGGTGCAATTTGGAGGAGGATGTACATGGACGATGGGATGTGCAGTACCTTCACTCACTTCCCGAGACCACTGCGACCCACACCAAAGACTGATCAAGACTAAACTTTGCACATGAAGTCACCATGACCCATTCTACATCCTGGTGTTGTTTGGATGGGGAAGGTCCATCAATGATGGGATTTAGATATGGGAGTTGACATTGGATCTAGACTACACTTGGAATACAGGCAAACAACCCCTTTCTCATATGACCCGGGCACCGCCGGGTCCCCAAGCTAGTTCCAAATCAATTTTGGTTCCATGGAGAACATACAGAGAAAGTCCTCACCCGAAATGGTGCGGTCGTATTCATAGGGTCCTATGAGGAAGTGAGGAAGCGAGGTGATGAGTCCCGACAGGGCAACCAGGATGGCCCCGTAGCCGATGAATCGGGGCCGGTGGACTCGGCTGCCAAAGTAACTCACAAAGATGATCAGCAACGTGTTCCCCACCTGCGCGGCGAGACGAGGGAGGCAGATTGAGAGGAGAGGCCGAAAGGGCAGGAGAAGCTGCATCCTCAGGAAAGACTACAAAAGAAAAAGATGCCGTGGCCCGATTGCCGTACCTCGTTGAAGGAGACCAAGAGCCCAGAGGTCTGGCTGGAGAGCCCAAAGCGCTTCTCAATGGTGGAAATGGTGCTTCTCATGTAGCTAGAGGTCATCAGCTGCGTGAGCTGCAGGAAGCTTTGGCAGAAGACAAAGAACTACGGAAATAAAAATGAAAAAGAAGAGAAAAATCAATGGGGCCAGGCTGTGGTGCAGCTAGTTAGTAGCCAGCTGCAATAAATCACTATTGACTGAGAGGTCATGAGTTGGAAGCCAGCCCGGGTTGGAGTAAGCTCCTGACCATTAATAGTCCAGCTTGCTGTTGACTTATGCAGCCGAAAGACAGTTGCATCCGTCAAGTAGGAATGTAGGTACCACTTATGCAGGGAGGCTAATTTAACTTGTCATGGGACCGATTCCAAGAGCTGAGTCTGCAAGCTCTTGAATCGGAGCCATAACAATTTGCACTCCTCTGTAGTTCCTACGGACACCTGGCAGCAAAGCATGGGAAATTCTGGAGTGAGAATCAAAACAATTTTAATGAGTAGTTTGTGTTGTAGTGATGATAATGATTCATGGGGTGGGGCTTGGGTGATGATATTTACGTGTGGTGTGACGTTGTAGCAAAGGTAATAAAGATGATTGTATGTAAACATTATGTCATTCTCGACTTTTCCAAGTCGTGTGTTCTTCAATAAAGATTGGTTTTTGATAGCAGCTACCTTTGGTCTGTGTTCATGCTGATCGTTTGAAGTAAGCGTGACATTAACTAATTTACAATGCCTTAAAATCTCCAGCAGCATGCAGAAGAATGAGGAATGAAGTACTCCATCAAGGACTTGGTGTCACAAGTGGACAGTGAAGCAGTAGCTTTCCCTGTGGCTGGAATCAAGCATACCCTCATGAAGCCAGAAGCTGGAATGTTAAATTGCCTCTACGTCTGTCTATATATGTGGTTTGTCTAATGGCATTGAATGTTTGCCATGTACAGTAGAGTCTCGCTTATCCAATGTAAACGGGCCGGCAGAACGTTGGATAAGCGAATATGTTGGATAATAAGGAGAGATTAAGAAAAGCCTATTAAACGTCAAATTAGGTTATGATTTTACAAATTAAGCACCAAAACATCATGTTATACAACAAATTTGACAGAAAAAGAAGTTCAATACGCAGTAATATTATGTTGTAATTACTGTATTTACGAATTTAGCACCAAAATATCACAATATATTGAAAACATTAACTACAAAAATGGCTTGGATAATCCAGAAACTTGGATAAGCGAGGCTTGGATGAATGAGACTCTACTGTACTATGTTGGTAATGTAATATCTATATATATAAAATAGTGATGGAATCCCGGCGACCAACAAAACAACAAAACTAAACACCCCACAACCTAGAAAATTGACAGCACAACCCCTCATCCACGCCTCTAGGTTGATACAACAAAAAGAAAAGAAAAATAAAGTCCTAATTAGAGGTATAGGTACTGCTCCGGCGGGAAGGTAACAGCGCTCCATGCAGTCATCCCACATGACCTTGGAGGTGTCTACGGACAACACCGGCTCTTCGGCTTAGAAATGGAGATGAGCCCCAACCCCCAGAGTCAGACACGACTGGACTTAATGTCAGGGAAAACGTTTACCCTTTACCTTAACTACCACCAATTCCTCAATACTTTTTTTCTCATAACATCATACTTTGCCACAGCAACGCGTGGCCGGGCACAGCTAGTTATCTTCTATATAAACACCTTTTAGTGGCACTTGTTATACAAGCTGCAAAAGAAGGGGATTATGGTGTCGTATTAACATCAGTCTAAACTGGATTTGACTCGAAACAGTGGTAGATCATAGCTCCGTCCCTATGGAATCTCTTACGTTTACTAGTAGTATATATTGCAATGAATACTTTACTTAAGGTATCCACTACTTGTATTCTCATTCACTACATTGTTCTTAACATAAAGGAATACACTTGGCAACACTTACAAAGGTATTATGGAAAAACTATTCCTATACTTTAAGTGCCAATTATGTTAAATAGAAATAAAAACCAGACAAATTGTTATTGTTGACTTAATAACAATCAAAATTGCTGTCGCAGCGTTGAATCAAGTTAAATAAACAGTTGTTAATATGCAGATCTACAATAAGGCAACCCTTCACATAAGCTTTAACATAAAGCTGTTGTAGTCTCTAGTTTGATTTCAATCTTGTCAAATTGAATAAATGAAAAACAAGCAGAATCTACTGCCCTCTTGATAGTGTTCTCAAGTGTTGCTGGAGCGTGGGAAAAGACAGTTCAGTAATTAATATAGCATCTGTATAAGTTCTTCTTAGAGTAGCTCCTGGATACTAGTCATATAACGATATCTTAAGGGTCAAATGAATAGGTTGTTGTTTCTAGGTGTTGATACCAATCTGTTGTACTAGCCAGCTGCAATAAATCGCTCCTGACTGAGAGGTCATGCGTTCAAAGACAGCCCGGGCTGGGGTAAGGTCCTGACTATTAATAGCCCAGCTTGCTGTTGACTTATGCAGCCGAAAGACAGTTGCATCTGTCAAGTAGGAAATTTAGGTACCACTAATGCGGGGAGGCTAATTTAACTAATTTATTATGCCTTAAAATCTCCAGCAGCATGCGGAAGAATGAGGAATGAGAAAGTACTCCATCAAGGACTTGGTGTCACAAGTGGACGGTAAAGCAGTAGCTCCCCCTGTGGCTGGAATCGAGCATACCCTCATGAAGTCAGAAGCTGGAACGTTAAATAATAATAATGATAATTATCATTATAAGTGCTCGACTTGTGATTTTGTGATACGAAATCCAGCATATCTATGTTGTTTGCTGTGCCATAATAATAATAATAATAATAATAATAATAATAATAATAATAAGTTTATTTATATCCCGCCTCCATCTCCCCCAAAGGGGACTCGGGGTGGCTTACAGCAAAATCAGATACAAAACAATAACAAAATACGAAATATCAAAATACAGAACAAAAACCAGTAATAATACAGACATACACAATAACTGGGAAAAAAACCCAGAAATGCAGTATTAAGACATCAAATTAAAACCAATGAGATTGCAAAAGTGGATAAGCAAAGTGCACATTATGAGTTGCAAATTCAGAAATAGATACAGTGCACCAGATTCAATTAAGAACACATTGGGTTGGGAGGAGACCTGAATTAATATCAAGTAATCAGGACCAATACAAAAGGTCGAGAAGTATAATTGTAATTATGATGATAATTGTGATGGGGATGGGTGATTAAATTGCCTCTATATCTGTCTATCTGGTTATCTATATATGTGGTTTGTCTAATGGCAATGAATGTTTGCCATGTATATGTGCATTGTGATCTACCCTGAGTCCCCTTCGGGGTGAGAAAAAAGGGCGGAATATAAATATTGTAAATAAAATAAATACATAAATAAATAATGGATTCCAATCACATCAGCTTAGGTGGAATATCCGTTGTCCAAAATTTTGAGAACACCTTGTTTGCGATTTTCAGGTAAGAAATCTATGCAGGCTGAGTTTCTCATCCCTAAAATGCTTTGCACCACAAGAGTTTTGATTTTGGGTTTATTTATTTTGATTTTAGAACATCTGTATTTGCATATTTTATATATACACAGACACACAAAGAGTTATCTTAATGATGGGACCCAAGCCTAAAGCCAACATTCTCTAGTGTTTCAAATTCACTTTATACACACAGACCGAAGCTAATGTTGTACGACATTTGGAATTATTTTCTGCACAAACCATTGCAAATCAAAGGGGGGGGGGGGGGTCACTTATTTGCCATCCATGTGAAATATTCTGGATTTCCAAGTATTTGGCATTTTATTTATTTATTTATTTATTTATTTATTATTTATTACATCATTTCTACCCCGCCCTTTTCACCCTTCAGGGGACTCAGGGCGGCTTACAACATGAACATATACATTAAAACAATTTATATCACATTTAAAAATCCATTTAGATTAAAATTACATTAAAATTGAGAGCTTACATTAAAAAAAACCTATATAGTTATACATATAAATATACATTCAGGCGCGTTTCAAGTCCAAGTGCGGGCAATAATAGTATAATTATCGCATCTCATTTCTACTGCTACTCGTGCTCAAAGGCCTGGTCCCAAAACCATGTTTTCGTTCTTTTTCGGAAAGACAGGAGGGAGGGAGCCTGTCTGATTTCATTTGGGAGGGTGTTCCATTGGCTTATTCATAGATAAGACATGCCCGTGATGCCGAAATCTGGAGGATTTCTATGTCCTGTGGAAAGTCGAGGGACGCCTGGTGAGCTTTGTTAACTGCGGAAGAGGAATCAGGAATCAGGAACGGAGAATCTTACCAGGATGAAGGCAAATGACAGGCCGGGCTGTGGTAGCCAGCTGCAATAAATCACTACTGACTGAGAGTTCATGAGTTCAAATCCAGCCCAGTTTGGATCGAGCGATAGACCATTAAATAGCCTGCTGCTGCTCAGTCGTTTAGTCGTCTCCGACTCTTGGTGACCTCCTGGCCCAGTCCAGGCCAGAGCTCCCTGTCGGCCGTCACCGCTTGACCAGTTCCTTCAAGGTCAAGCCAGTCCCTTCAAGGATCCCGTCCATCCATCTCGCCCTTGGTCGGCCTCTCTTCCTTTTTCCTTCCTTTTCCCCCAGCATCGTGATCTTCTCCAATCTTTCCTGTCTCCTCATGATGTGGCCAAAATACTTCAGCTTTGCCTCTCATCTCCTTCCCTCCAGTGAGCAGCCATTGGGCATTATTTCCTGGAGGATGGACTGGTTGGATCTTCTTGCCAAGGTCCAAGGCACTCTCAGGGTTCTCCTCCAGCACCAGAGTTCAAAAGTCTCTCTCTCCCTTTGCTCAGCCTTCCTTATGGTCCAGCTCTCACACCCATAGGTTACTATGGGGAATACCATTGCTTTGACTATGTGGACTTTTGTTGCCAGTGTGATGTCTCTGCTCTTCACTCTTTTGTCAAGGTTGGCCTTTGCTCTCCTCCCAGGAAGGAAACGTCTTCTGATTTCCTGGCTGCAGTCTGCATCTGCAGTCATCTTCGCACCTAGAAATACAAAGTCTGTCACTGCCTCCACGTTTTCTCCCTCTATTTGCCAGTTATCAATAGGTGTCGTTGCCATGATCTTGGTTTTCTTGACGTTTAACTGCAACCCAGCATTTGCACTTTCTTCTTTCTTTCCCTTGGTGATAAGGCTCCTCGGCTCCTCCTCGCTTTCGGCCATCAGAGTGGTATCATCTGCATACCTAAGGTTGTTCATGTTTCTTCCAGCAATTTTAACTCCGGCCTTGGATTCCTCAAGCCCCTCATGTTGCATGTTTACCTAAGCAACCCGAATGTGATGTCTCAGGGACCTTTGGCCCATGACCCCGCAGCCATCATAGATCAAACTGAAGAGGATTTGGGCTTTTTCCCATCTCAGCAAGATTCTGTTCCATTCCAGATGTCCCCTGTCGACATTTTCGTGCCAGAGCCAATTAGGGACGCCCTTGAAACAGAGCCTGGTTCCCCGGAAAGTTTGGTGTTTGATAGGAAGGCTTTTCTCAAAACACATTGCTCCCAAAAGCAGTTGTAAGGTGAAGCGCAAGATTAGCGGAGAGAGACGATTGTGACTAAACCATTTCCCTTGGGAAGTTTCGGGGAGGCAGGCATCTGGTACGATGCTGAAACAGCTTCGTTCTCTGGGAAGATTTGGGGAGTTAAACACCTGTTGGGGGAAGCTCTTGAACTTCCATAAAAGTTCTGCACTGAGCTTTCCCTATGTCAACATGTCAACGTGACTATTCATAGAAGAACATTGTCTCTTGTTCCTGAGCTTCCAAACGGCCCTCCGGTGCGTTTACTCACGAGTAGACCGGGAGTTGCGTTCCACTCCTTGCCAAGTTTGGACTGTGCTTCAGATCCACCACGAAATACCTTGCCTAGCCTTGAATCCTTGAATCCTTGTTCTGGACTTTACTTCAAGAATCTCCCTGTGAATCCTTGCTCTTTCCCCACTCAAACTTCCAAAGAGTTTGGGTGTGTTTTGGTTATTTGGATTATAGACTTTGGACTCTAATACTGGACATATAACTTCATTATATTGGACTAATTTTGATCTTCTCTAAAAGATCAACTGCTGGACTATATACTCTGCTCATTTTTGTTTAGAACTTTTATTGCTTTAATAAAGATATTAGATTGTTTATTGGCCTCCGTGTTGGTTTCCAGTGTTCGCGCTGCTTAGGGGTGTTACACCGAAAGACAGTTGCATCTGTCAAGTGTGGCAAGCATTCAGCCCTTTGGAGGCATCCCATGTGTGTTGCTAGGCAGCAACGTGCACAAGGCTTCCCTCAACCGGTTTGCCGGGAGGGATAATAGGGCTTCCTTGTTATCCATCAGTTCTGGTTATCCGACATTTGGCCTGCCCATTTATGTTGAATAACCGGAACTCTACTGTATTTTTAATTCCTCCGCTCATGCGCAAGTTTGCAGAAGGGAAAATAAGAAAAAATATATATGGAGAAATACATGGTAGCAAGGAAAGAGATACATGGTCGCAAACATCGGGGGGGGGGGGGGGAATGGAGGTGCTTGAGATACTTTGTGGCCATCCAACTCTATCCTTGGCTGGGAGAAAAGGAGGAAACCAGCTGAGCAGTTTCCGCTGACCCTGTGGAGATCCGCTCTAGTAGGTTGGCTCGGACTGAACAGCCAAGCTGGGGGTGAGAGCCTGCACGCGGGGGCTTGGGGGCTATGGAGTAGGGTGGCTGCTAGTCCTTGGGAGGCTCAGGGATAGGTGGCGGGACAGGGACCCTCCATCCTTGGGAAACTATATTTATTTATTTATTTATTTACAGCATTTATATTCCACCCTTCTTTCTCACCCCGAAGGGGACTCAGGGCGGATCACATTACACACATCAGGCAAACATTCAATGCCTTTTTAACATTGGACAAAGACAAACAACAAACATAGCTCCGAGCGGGCCTCGAACTTATGACCTCCTGGTCAGTGATTCATTGCTCTCCCGTCTGCGCCGCAGCCTCGGGCTAATTCCCATGGTTTGAACTATGTCTCCCTTTTTATGCAGGGGTGGGTGGGGGTCTTTGATATTACCCAACCTGCAAAGAGTTTGGTAGGTTTCAGAAAAACTAAATGAAAACAAAAATAACAAACACATGATACAATGGGCCGAAGACCTCAACAGGACAATTAAACTTGAGGAATGGGAAAACATGTGGAACAAAAAGCTAAAATACACTGCCTCAATAAACTTAATAGATAATTGGCTGAAAAGGTTTCACAGGTGGCATCTCACCCCTGAGAAGCTGGCAAAATTCTATAGGAACGTATCAAACAAATGCTGGAGATGTGAAACAATGAAAGGTAAGTTCCTCCATCTGTGGTGGTTATGTAAGAAAATCCAGAAGTTCTGGGAAGAAGTGAGGAAGAGTATGGAAGAAACCCTCCAGGTCAATATTAAAATGAAACCAGAATACTTCCTCCTGAGTATCACTGACATCAAATGAGACAAAAACCAAGAGGACACCATTAATTATAGGATCAATATGAGAAGTCAGTAAGATAATGATACTTATAAACATAAAAGACAGAAAGCGGAAACTATATAAGATGGATATGAAAGATGCCTGAAAGGAATGAATTGGAAGGCAAATATATATTTTTCTTCTTTTTCTTCTTCTTTTTCTTTGTTTCCTTTCTCCTTTTTTTCTCATTCTATCTTTCCTATACCCACCATTGTTCTCACTCTTTCTATGTACAGAAACACTTAAGAAAAACATTATTTTTTTAAAAAAAATAACAAACACGCTCTTTGCAGATTTCCAATCAATCCAGCTGTCAAACGGGCAACAGCGGGGACTGAAAGGTCAGATAAAGATTACAATTTGATATTCTCATCCGAAAGAGAGATGGAAACGCATGCAAACAACACGAGAGGCAGGTGGGAACGTGCTTTAACGTCCAAGAGCCCGGCGCCGTCTTCCCGGGGTCTTGCTGTGACAAGCTGCACTCGGAAAGCGAAGCCTCCTTCCGGGCTCCTTGAGATGCCCTTTCCCATGTTTCTCTGAGTCAGGGACGAGATCTTCTATCTCAGCACATGGTGAGGGTTTCAAAATTGCCAGGTGCATATCAGTTCCACATCATTTATTTTCATGGATTTTTTACGTTGAGGCTTGTCGCTCAAACCTGCCAGAAACCAGTGCTGTACATCGAAATGAAATGTGAGAGTGTCGCTGAACAGGGAGCCTTTTGGCCTTGAAGACACGGAGTCTTTCTCATAGAATCATAGAATCATAGAATAGTAGAGTTGGAAGAGACCACATGGGCCATCCAGTCCAACCCCCTGCTAAGAAGCAGGAAATCGCATTCAAAGCACCCCCGACAGATGGCCATCCAGCCTCTGCTTAAAAGCCTCCAAGGAAGGAGCCTCCACCACAGTCTGGGGCAGAGAGTTCCACTGTCGAACAGCCCTTCTCACAGTGAGGAAGTTCTTCCTGATGTTCAGGTGGAATCTCCTTTCCTGTAGTTTGAAGCCATTGTTCCGTGTCCTAGTCTGCAGGGCAGCAGAAAACAAGCTTGCTCCCTCCTCCCTAGGACTTCCCTTCACGTATTTGTACATGGCTCTCATCATGTCTCCTCTCAGCCTTCTCTTCTGCAGGCTAAACATGCCCAGCTCTTTAAGCCGCTCCTCATAGGGCTTGTTCTCCAGACCCTTCATCATTTTAGTCGCCCTCCTCTGGACGCTTTCCAGCTTGTCAACATCTCCCTTCAACTGTGGTGCCCAAAATTGGACACAGTGTGATTCCAGGTGTGGTCTGACCAAGGCAGAATAGAATAAGGGGGAGCAGGACTTCCCTGGACCTAGATGCTATTCCCCTATTGATGCAGGACAGAATCCCATTGGCTTTTTTAGCTGCCGCATCACATTGTTGGCTCATGTTCACCTTCCTCCCCACGAGGACTCCAAGGTCTTTTTCGCACACACTGCTGTCAAGCCAGGCCTCGTCCCCCATTCTGTATCTTTGATTTCCATTTTTTCTGCCGAAGTGAAGTCTCTTGCATTTGTCCCTGTTGAACTTCATTGTGTTAGTTCCGGCCCATCTCTCTAGTCTGTCAAGATCGTTTTGAATTCTGCTCCTGTCTTCTGGAGTGTTAGCTATCCCTCCCAGTTTTGTGTCGTCTGCAAACTTGATGATCGTGCCTTCTGACCCTTCGTCTAAGTCGTTAATAAAGATGTTGAACAGAACCGGGCCCAGGACGGAGCCCTGCTTGTGGCACTCCACTTGTCACTTCTTTCCATGATGAAGACGACGCATTGGTGAGAATCACCCTTTGGGTTCGTTCGCTTAGCCAATTACAGATCCACCTAACCGTAGTTTTGTCTAGCCCACATTTTACTAGTTTGTTTCTCAGGAGAAGGCTTCACCAGACTGCTTTACACGTGGATGTTCTCCAAAAGCATGTGTGAATAGCCAGTCCCGCAGGGCACTTACCCCAACCTGCAACCCTCCAGACGTGTTGGATTTCAGCTTCCACTATTCCATTTGACATAGAATCCTCGAGTAGGAACATATAATTTGAAAGAAAACTGGATGAAGATGAGGTACAGATGGCACTTTACGCCCAAGAAATTAGGAAAAATAAATAAAACAGCGAATACAAAATGCTGGAAATGTGGAGAGGAGGAAGGGTCCTTCTACCACATGTGGTGGGACTGCAACAGGGCAAAAGAATATTGGAACAAAATTCACGAAAATTCCCAACAAATACTAGGCGTCAAATTCCAGAAACTACCAGAAGTTTATCTTCTGAATATTTCTAAATTATCCCCAAGATCAAATGAAGAGAAGATCTTGACATTTTTAACAACAGCGGCCAGGATTGTGTACGCAAGATATTGGAAGCAAGATAAGATACCCACGGTGGAAGAATGGATGGTGAAAATACTAGAAATAAAAATATATGGATAAGCTGACATTTCTATTAGCCAAACAGCAAGGAAGACCGAGAAAAGAAACTGATTGGAGGCAATTAGAAAATTACATAGAATCTAAAAAAATCAACTAAAAGAAAAAGAAAGAAGTTTAAGAGACTTAGGGAAACCTAAGTTATCCTCTCTCCTGTCAAAGACTTAGAAGATAGAGAAAATAGATACTAATTCATGAGAAAAGAATGTGGAATGATACAAAGATCTAGGACAGAACAAAAAAGAAACTGAAAATGACCAACGGGATCGTCCTGGAAGTATCAACCCCTTACCCCCAACCTGAAACCCTGCCTTACCTATCCCTATTACCCTACCTCTCCCCCCCTTAATCTCCCCCCCCCCCAAAGGATTTTATGTGTATTAAAATTTAAATAAAGATTATTTAATAAAAAAAAGAATCCTCGAGTAGGAAGAGACCCCAAGGGCCATCCAGACCAACCCCATTCTGCCATGCGGGAAGACACAAAACCTCTCGAGAAGGAGATTCCACTGGATGCCCAGGCAGCCTATTCCACCATCAGGAAGTTCTTCTTAACATTTAGGTGGAATTTCTTTTCCACTAAGTTAAAAATAAAGTCTTAGTCTGCACTGCAGACTAACTCAACCAGAGAAATCAGCCATAGCAGAGCATTTGATGAACCAGCCTGGACACAGGATATTATTTGAGAACACAAAAATGCTGGACCATTCCGACAACTATCATGTCAGACGACACAGAGAAGCCATTGAAATCCACAAGCATGTGGACAACTTCAACAGAAAGGAAGAAACCATGAAAATGAACAAAATCTGGCTACCAGTATTACAAAACTCCAAAATCAAAACAGTAGATGGGAAGCAACACTCTGAGGGCTCGACTGAACAAAGGATGCCCCCAGGCAAGAGACAAAACCTTTCCAATGCTAATTAGGGTGATTAACTGAAACATTAATACTGCCTTCCCAGTGACAAAGGACTCTTGCCACACCCTGGACTCTACACAGATATATATTCTTTCCTTTCCTTACTTAGTTTATCCATACCTCACAACCTCTGAGGATGCCTGCCATAGATGTGGGTGAAACATCAGGAGAGAATACTTCTGGAACATGGCCACACAGCCCGAAAGACATACAACAACCCTTAAAAATAAAGGTTTCCCCCTGACATTAAGTCTAGTCATGTCCGACTCTGGGGGTTGGTGCTCATCTCCATTTCTAAGCCGAAGAGCCGGCGTTGTCCGTAGACACCTCCAAGGTCATGTGGCCATAGGCATGACTGCATGGAGCGCTGTTACCTTCCCGCCGGAGCCATACCTATTGATCTACTCACATTTGCATATTTTATAACTGCTAAATTGGCAGAAGCTGGGGCTAACAGCAGGAGCTCACTCTACTCCCCAGATTTGAACTGCCGACCTTTTGGTCAGCAAGTTCAGCAGCTTAGTGGTTTAACCCGCTGTGCCACTGGGGGCTCCATTTTAGTCTCTAGTTTGCTCCCTCCTCAATGGGACATCCTGAAATAAGATGAGTGACACCTGGCTAGAAAACAAATAAAGTGTTGTTGTTGTTGTTGTTGTTGTTGTTGTTGTTGTTGTTGTTAACATTTTCTTTTCTTTATCTTTTTTTATTTACACACACAATAAATCAATCTATCTATCTATACACATAATAAAAGTGAAAAATGTGTATGTGTGTATGTGGAGGCTGGGTCCACTTACACAGATAGCCTCTAGGCATGTCCGATCGATGAAAAAAATGTTTCAATTCTCGTTTCTAAAGTAGGGGGCACTGGCGCTTCGATATAGAAAGTATTTCCGATTTTTTCACCCAAAAATTTCGGATATTTCCGAAAATTCGTAATGATTCTAAATGTTTCTAGAATGGCAGATGCACATGCGCAATCACCAAAAAAAAAAAAAAAAGGAACGGTGGGGGGGGGGGGGCTTTTACAGGGCTCTCTCGCCCTCATTTCTTGAGCTATCCTCATCAAATTTGCAATGCCCTTGCAAATTGTGCAAAGATACTTTGAAAACTAGAAATTCCTTTGCTATATTTGTAAGCAAGAAGGACACTGGAAATCAATGGTGTCTCTGGCTATGTGATCCCACAAGCCTTAACCCAATGCCTTCAATTAGAAATGGACCAGTGACCACCACGCCAAGCAATGCCCTGGCAAGGAGTGCAAAGATACTTTGAAAACGAGAAATTCCCTTGCTAAGAGAAAGAACCAGCAACAAAACCCTAACCCTTTCTCCAAACCCCTCTGTGGGAACAGCCAGACCGGGCCCCTTCACCCCCTCTCTCCCTCAAGAGGCTTGCTTGCTCTCTGTTTGCAGACCACCACCCTCTCCGCACAAAGCCCAGCCCAGAATGCCTCGCCCGGGCTACACAACGGGCTTTTATGGCAATCTTCCACGTGGACGCAGAGGACCCGAGCCCCCACCTATGCGTCCATCGTGGAAGCTTCTGATTGGCCGGGGAGCGGCAGCCAGTTAGGCTGCGTTAAGCTCCCATTCAAGGTAGGCTGCAGAAAAAAAATGTTAAAAAAATATATTTTAAAAAATATATTTTAAAAAAATTTTGGGAGAAAAAAATTAACGAAACATTAAGAGACAATAGAGAATGGGCCAACAATGGTTTGAATTACATTGCTGGTTGCACTGTGCGACAATGTCTTGGAATGCGTATCAAAAAGCGAGAACAATCCAAAATAAATCCGATACGCGATTCAAAACGATTTTTTGGACATGTCTAATAGCCTCTCTTCTGGAACATGGCCATACAGCCTGGAAAACACACAACAACCCTGTGATTCCAGCCATGAAAACCTTCGACAACATAGCCTCCCTTTTGCCTCCACAAACAGCTTTAGTTTCCATTGAGCAGGAGACACCAGTGGCCTTCCTTCCACTGACATGCAGGTTATAGTGAGTGCTATGAACAAGATGCCCGTACCCTGCCTGTGTCCTCCACAAACACCATCCTGCCCCCTAAGCAGGGGAAGGCTTTCATGTGGGGACATCCCAGGATTCTTTAATTTGCATGACCCCGCCCACTGCCTCTCCCATAACCCTTTCCTACCCTTTCCTATGGCACACAGTTAACAGAGGAATTAGTCAGCAACTGAACAAGAGGTTTGGGAAAATTCACCATGATTTAGAGGAGTTGTACTTGACCTACACCCAGAGAGCACTCTTAACCCAACTACTGATGGACCTGGACCAAACTTGCCATGGATGATGGGACTTGCAGTACTTTCACTGACACTTTGACTGCCACCGACAATGGACTGGGAACAAACTTGGCACAGAGAAGCCCCGTGACCAACCGAACATACTGCAGGGGTTAGTGGGAGTTATAGTTTACCTACATCCAGAGAAACTGAGACACTCACTGACAACGGACTGGGACCAAACTTGGCACGGTAAGACCCATGACCAACTGAACATTCTACAGGGATTAGTGGGAATGGACCTTAATTTTGGGAGTTATAGTTCACCTACATCCAGAGAAACTGTGATCCCCGCCAACAATGGACTGGGACCAAACTTGGCACGAGAAGACCCATGACTAACTGAACATTCTGCAGGGATTAGTGGGAATGGACCTTGATTTTGGGAGTTATAGTTCACCTACATCCAGGAAGAACTGAACCCAACTGACGTCAGATCTGGACCAAACCTGTCATCCAGACCCAACATGGCCAACTGTGCATACAGGCCTGGTTTGGGGGTGATTGACCTCAGATCTGGAGTTGTAGTTCACCCTTATCCAGAGAGCCCTGAGCCCAGCTGACAACGGTTCTGGACTAAACTTGGCACACAGACCCAACATGGCTGTCATGATCCCCCATCTCATGCCATTTCTCATGCCATCGCCAAACACAGCGTGCTGACACAGAACAGATGGCCAGCCATAAAACCTCAATTGGGGACACAGAGGGATGTGGTATGTGGGAGAGTGATTTATAACATTGTAGAGAGCCCCTATATAGATGGGCGATAGAATAGACCCTGCTATTCCTTACAATAAAGCTGTTTGGATCTTCCTCATCGTGTGCCTTGGTGTATTCTTCTGGAGAAGATTAAGCCATAGCACAACTGGAGACGAGAACCTTACAATGGCCAACTGCGAATATTGGTAAGGTTTGGGGGGTGATAGTCCTGGGAATCTGGGAGTTGTAGTTCGCCTTTATCCAGAGGCCCTGAACCCAGCCAACATTGGATCTGGATCAAACTTCAGTGATATTACCAAACATCTCAAAACAAACAATGTCTTCTTCTAATAACTTGTGCACCGCTGGGTTCCCAAGGTAGTAAGTAATAAACATGTCCAAGAGTAGCCAAAAAGCCTGGCAATTGCTGAGACGCCTGGATAGTGACCCTCTGGTCAACCCTGGACACGCGAACGTGACACCAGATCAGATAGCTCACCAGCTAATTCAGAATGGGAAAACCAACTGCAGCAGAATAAAGATGAAAATCAACAGGGTGCCAGAACTTGAAACCCACCAGTTGTCTTCTCCTCTAAACCTGAAAGAACTCAGAGAAGCCATCAAGCGATGTAAGACTGGTAAAGCACCTGGCCTAGATGACCTGATGATGGAGCAAATCAAACACTTGGGCCCCAAAGCTGAAAACTGGCTTTTGAAATTCTACAATCAATGCCTGGCACACAAACAGATTCCCAGAGCATGGAGGAAAACTAAGATCATTGCCATCTTAAAACCTGGTAAAGATGCCTCTAATGCCAGGAACTATTGACCAATCTCCCTCTTATGTCATCTATATAAAGTCTATGAGAGGATGCTATTAAATCGACTAGGACCTGTTATCGAACCCAAGCTTATTGCACAACAAGCAGGTTTCAGACCAGGGAAAAACTGTACAGGTCAAATTCTTCATCTGACTGAACATATCGAGGAAGGCTATGAGAAAGGCTGCATCACGGGAACAGTCTTTGTGGACCTTATGGCAGCCTATGACACGGTGCAACATAGAAAAATGCTGCATAAAGTCTATCATATCACCCGGGACTTTGACTTTACAAAAACTGTCCAGACCCTCTTAGAAAACCGCAGCTTCTATGTGGAGTTTCAGGGCCAGAAAAGCAGATGGAGGAGGCAAAAGAATGGTTTGCCCCAAGGCAGCGTTCTTGCACCGACCTTATTTAATATCTTCACGAACGATCAGCCACAACCACCACTCACAAAGAGCTTTATATATGCTGATGACCTTGGACTTACAACACAAGCAAAAGATTTTGAAACAGTTGAAAAGCAACTCACCAATGCCTTGAAAGATCTCTCCAGCTACTACAAAGAGAACCACCTGAAGCCCAACCCTGCCAAGACACAAGTGTGTGCTTTCCACCTACGTAACCGCGAAGCCAACAGGAAACTGAAAGTGACTTGGGAAGGCCAAGAGCTCGAACACTGTTTCCATCCTAAATATCTTGGTGTCACCTTAGACCGAACACTAACATATAGGAAACACTGCATGAACACCAAGCACAAAGTAGCTGCACGCGACAACATCCTGCGGAAACTGACTGGCAGCGCATGGGGTGCAGACCCACAAGTAGTAAGAACATCAGCCCTGGCCTTGTCTTTCTCAACTGCAGAGTATGCCTGTCCTGTTTGGCACAAGTCTGCCCATGCGAAGCAGGTGGATAGCACTAAACGAAACATGCAGAATCATCATGGGATGCCTTAAACCTACACCTGCTGATAAACTCTCCAAGTTAGCTGGCATTGTCCCTCCTGACGTGCGACGGGAAGTTGCTGCTAACGGTGAGAGAAATAAGGTTGAACATTGTGAAAGCCACCCACTTCATGGCTATCAGCCTCCTCCCACCAGACTCAAGTCAAGGAAGGGCTTCGTGAGAACCACCACTCCCTCCTCTTGATGTTCCTCCAGCAGCAGCAAGGGTGGGCAGCTAAACCTGGCAATTCTAACTGGATGGCCCCCCAAGAGGGTCTTCCTTCCTCCAGGGGCAAACCAGGAATGGGCAACTTGGAAGTCCCTGAACAGACTCAGAAGCGGAGTGGGCAGATCCAAAGGGAACCTGGCAAGGTGGCCCTACCTGGAGGAATCCTCCACCTTGTGTGACTGTGGAGCTGAACAAACAACTCAGCATATGTCTGCTTGCCCACAATGCCCTGCCTCATGCACGGAGGAGGAGGAGTTGTTTAAAGCTACAGACAATGCGGTTGCTGTTGCCCGCTTTTGGTCCAAAACTATTTAGTTGCTTGTGATTTCTTTTCTTTTTTTATTTCCATTATTTGAAATGTATTTGTTGTACAATGCTTTTGACACAAAATAAAATAAAGTAATAAAAAAGGAATAAAAAAATCTGTAATCCAAAACACTTCTGGTGCCAAGCATTTTGGATATGAGAAACTCTGCCTGCATTGATTTCTTCCCTGCAAATCCCCAAAAGGATGCTATCCAACTTCTCCCATCCCTCTCAGCCAGGCTTCAGAACTCCAGACAGATAAGGGGCTATTGTCGGGTTCTCTTCTCCCAGTTGTGCTGTGGGTCAGTTTTCCAAAGGAAAAAGCACCAAGACACGCTGGTAGATTCCAACAGATTTTATTGTACCGAATGCCAGAACCTTCTCTTTGTCCCACTTATATAGGGGCTCCCACATACCAGAGGGTCATTGAGGTTTTATGGCTGGCCCGTTTTATGGCTGGCATCTGTTCCTTGTCAGTCAACCAGAGATGTCAAGGACTGGAGATCATGACAGCTATGAGAAGAAGGAAGCCCTCCCTGCTTCTTCTCCCCGTGATGCTCTCCTGCCTTGAAGCCCATCACCTGCTTTGCAAATCTGCTTGCTGGTTTGCTGCAACATTCCACCTACACTGTGGATGGACAGAATTAAAATCCTCCTCCGCCACGAATTCACAGGCCACCTTCTCTGCACCTGGGCCGCCTCCTCTTTGCAATATTAGGATCTTCATGACCTACTTTACGGGGCTATTGTTGGAGGTGTGGTCACAGGGAAGCAAAATGAGGGCTTTGTCCCCAATAGGAATTCTGATTTCCCTAAATAGTTGTGCCGCAATATTTGATGGTCCTTATGTGTGCACCTTGTACTCAGGACAAGGGCCCACTGTGAGGCCAAGATACAGAGAAGTAGAATTGGCAAGAAGGTCAAGCAAGGCTGCATCTTAAGACCCTGGACCCATCTACACTGCATTATGTGACAGTGTAGACTCATATAATGTGGTTCAGTGCAATATATGACTCTACACCAGGCATGGGCGAACTTGGGTCCTCCAGGTGTTTTGGACTTCAACTCCCACAATTCCTAACAGCCAGTAGGAGTTGGAGTCCAAAACACCTGGAGGACCCAAGTTCACCCATGCCTGGTCTACACTTATATAATGCAATTCAGTTTGAAACTGGATTATATGGCACTGTAGATGCGGCCTCTATCTATACAAATTGTATGCTGAAAATATTGAACGTAGTGAAGGATTAAACCCTGGGCCGGGCTGTGGTGCAGCTGGCTAGTAACCAGCTGCAATAAATCACTACTGACCGAGAGGTCATGAGTTCGAAGCCCGGGTTGGGTTAAACCCCCAACCACTAAACAGCCCGGCTTGCTGTTTACCTAAGCAGCCGGAAAGACAGTTGCATCTGTCAAGTAGGAAATTTATGTACACTTTATGTGGGAGGCTAATTTAACTAATTTAAAACACCATAAAACTGCCAGCAGCACGCGGAAAGGAATGAGGAAGTACAGTACTCGGTGTCACTCGTGGACAGTGAAGCAACAGCTCCCCCTGTGGCCGGAATCAAGCATACCCTCATGATGCTGGAAATGTTAAATTGCCTCTGTGTGTGTCTATACTGTATGTTGTTTGTCTAATGGCACTGAATGTTTGCTATGTATACGTGCATTGTGATCCGCCCTGAGTCCCCTCCGGGGTGAGAAAGAAGGGCGGAATATAAATACTGTAAATAAATAAGATGAGACATTTGGATACTGAAGCGGAGTGATCTAGGGTGCTCTAGGGTGCACACGTATGGTGCCATGGCTCCTTGCTAGGAAATCATGGGGGTTGCCCTTCTCTGTCACAGACTTCTTCAGCTAACTACAACTCCCATGACTTCATAGCTTCATAACATGGAGCCATGGAAGCTCAAGTGGTGTCAAACTTCATTAATTCGGCGGTGTAGATCTCCCTGTTGCCGACGGCTGACAGGGAGCTCTGGCATGGGCTCATCCATGAGGTCACGAAGAGTCGGAAACGGCTGAACGAATAAACAACAACAACAACAGCGGCACCCTTGGAAACTCACAATCGGTATTATAAAGTAACAATCTGTACTAAAAATGTGTCTCAAGATTTTCTCATTTTTTGTTGCCTGCTTGCTTCCATACAGAGAGGGAGAAAACCAAAACCATGCATTGAATATCTGTTTTTATATTCTACTGTTTCTTCATACTTTGGGATTTTCCTGCATGGTGAGGGTTGGACTAGATGGCCGATGTGCTCTCTTCAAACTCTACTATTCTACGAGGGTTGAATGAAAAGTAATGCCTCCACCTTGGTAACTCCTCAGCAGATGGCAGTCCTGGTCTGCGGCAGGTCCTGGTTTGTTCAGTAGATTCTCCTCTACAGTTAGTTCCATTAGGCGGGAAGCCTTAGCATTGCACGGTTGTGTTGTTAAAGTGCGAAGTATGGAACCCTGCGCAGACGGGGAAGCCTTAGCATTGAACGGTTGTGTTGTTAAAGTGCGAAGTATGGAACCCTGCGCAGACGGGGAAGCCTTAGCATTGAACGGTTGTGTTGTTAAAGTGCAAAGTATGGAACCCTGCGCAGACGGGGAAGCCTTAGCATTGAACGGTTGTGTTGTTAAAGTGCAAAGTATGGAACCCTGCGCAGACGGGGAAGCCTTAGCATGGAACGGTTGTGTTGTTAAAGTGCAAAGTATGGAACCCTGCGCAGACGGGGAAGCCTTAGCATGGAACGGTTGTGTTGTTAAAGTGCAAAGTATGGAACCCTGCACAGACGGGGAAGCCTTAGCATGGAACGGTTGTGTTGTTAAAGTGCAAAGTATGGAACCCTGCGCAGACGGGGAAGCCTTAGCATGGAACCGTTGTGTTGTTAAAGTGCAAAGTATGGAACCCTGCGCAGACGGGGAAGCCTTAGCATGGAACCGTTGTGTTGTTAAAGTGCAAAGTATGGAACCCTGCACAGACGGGGAAGCCTTAGCATGGAACCGTTGTGTTGTTAAAGTGCAAAGTATGGAACCCTGCACAGACGGGGAAGCCTTAGCATTGAACGGTTGTGTTGTTAAAGGGCAAAGTATGGAACCCTGCGCAGACGGGGAAGCCTTAGCATTGAACGGTTGTGTTGTTAAAGTGCCAAGTATGGAACCCTGCGCAGACGTGGAAGCCTTAGCATTGAACGGTTGTGTTGTTAACGTGCGAAGTATGGAACCCTGCGCAGACGGGGAAGCCTTAGCATTGAACGGTTGTGTTGTTAAAGTGCAAAGTATGGAACCCTGCACAGACGGGGAAGCCTTAGCATTGAACGGTTGTGTTGTTAAAGTGCAAAGTATGGAACCCTGCACAGACGGGGAAGCCTTAGCATTGAACGGTTGTGTTGTTAAAGTGCAAAGTATGGAACCCTGCACAGACGGGGAAGCCTTAGCATGGAACGGTTGTGTTGTTAAAGTGCAAAGTATGGAACCCTGCGCAGACGGGGAAGCCTTAGCATTGAACGGTTGTGTTGTTAAAGGGCGAAGTATGGAACCCTGCACAGACGGGGAAGCCTTAGCATTGAACGGTTGTGTTGTTAAAGGGCAAAGTATGGAACCCTGCGCAGACGGGGAAGCCTTAGCATTGAACGGTTGTGTTGTTACAGGGCAAAGTATGGAACCCTGCGCAGACGGGGAAGCCTTAGCATTGAACGGTTGTGTTGTTAAAGTGCAAAGTATGGAACCCTGCACAGACGGGGAAGCCTTAGCATGGAACGGTTGTGTTGTTAAAGTGCAAAGTATGGAACCCTGCACAGACGGGGAAGCCTTAGCATTGAACGGTTGTGTTGTTAAAGTGCAAAGTATGGAACCCTGCACAGACGGGGAAGCCTTAGCATTGAACGGTTGTGTTGTTAAAGTGCAAAGTATGGAACCCTGCACAGACGGGGAAGCCTCAGCATGGAACGGTTGTGTTGTTAAAGTGCAAAGTATGGAACCCTGCACAGACGGGGAAGCCTTAGCATGGAACGGTTGTGTTGTTAAAGGGCAAAGTATGGAACCCTGCGCAGACGGGGAAGCCTTAGCATTGAACGGTTGTGTTGTTAAAGGGCAAAGCATGGAACCCTGCGCAGACGGGGAAGCCTTAGCATTGAACGGTTGTGTTGTTAACGTGCGAAGTATGGAACCCTGCGCAGACGGGGAAGCCTTAGCATTGAACGGTTGTGTTGTTAAAGTGCAAAGTATGGAACCCTGCGCAGACGGGGAAGCCTTAGCATGGAACGGTTGTGTTGTTAAAGTGCAAAGTATGGAACCCTGCGCAGACGGGGAAGCCTTAGCATGGAACGGTTGTGTTGTTAAAGTGCAAAGTATGGAACCCTGCGCAGACGGGGAAGCCTTAGCATTGAACGGTTGTGTTGTTAAAGGGCGAAGTATGGAACCCTGCACAGACGGGGAAGCCTTAGCATTGAACGGTTGTGTTGTTAAAGGGCAAAGTATGGAACCCTGCGCAGACGGGGAAGCCTTAGCATTGAACGGTTGTGTTGTTAAAGGGCAAAGTATGGAACCCTGCGCAGACGGGGAAGCCTTAGCATTGAACGGTTGTGTTGTTAAAGGGCAAAGTATGGAACCCTGCGCAGACGTGGAAGCCTTAGCATTGAACGGTTGTGTTGTTAACGTGCGAAGTATGGAACCCTGCGCAGACGGGGAAGCCTTAGCATTGAACGGTTGTGTTGTTAAAGTGCAAAGTATGGAACCCTGCACAGACGGGGAAGCCTTAGCATTGAACGGTTGTGTTGTTAAAGTGCAAAGTATGGAACCCTGCACAGACGGGGAAGCCTTAGCATTGAACGGTTGTGTTGTTAAAGTGCAAAGTATGGAACCCTGCACAGACGGGGAAGCCTTAGCATGGAACGGTTGTGTTGTTAAAGTGCAAAGTATGGAACCCTGCGCAGACGGGGAAGCCTTAGCATTGAACGGTTGTGTTGTTAAAGGGCGAAGTATGGAACCCTGCACAGACGGGGAAGCCTTAGCATTGAACGGTTGTGTTGTTAAAGGGCAAAGTATGGAACCCTGCGCAGACGGGGAAGCCTTAGCATTGAACGGTTGTGTTGTTAAAGGGCAAAGTATGGAACCCTGCGCAGACGGGGAAGCCTTAGCATTGAACGGTTGTGTTGTTAAAGTGCAAAGTATGGAACCCTGCACAGACGGGGAAGCCTTAGCATGGAACGGTTGTGTTGTTAAAGTGCAAAGTATGGAACCCTGCACAGACGGGGAAGCCTTAGCATTGAACGGTTGTGTTGTTAAAGTGCAAAGTATGGAACCCTGCACAGACGGGGAAGCCTTAGCATTGAACGGTTGTGTTGTTAAAGTGCAAAGTATGGAACCCTGCACAGACGGGGAAGCCTCAGCATGGAACGGTTGTGTTGTTAAAGTGCAAAGTATGGAACCCTGCACAGACGGGGAAGCCTTAGCATGGAACGGTTGTGTTGTTAAAGTGCCAAGTATGGAACCCTGCGCAGACGGGGAAGCCTTAGCATGGAACGGTTGTGTTGTTAAAGTGCCAAGTATGGAACCCTGCGCAGACGGGGAAGCCTTAGCATTGAACGGTTGTGTTGTTAAAGTGCCAAGTATGGAACCCTGTGCAGACGGTTGGTCAATGTGACTTAAGCCATGTGCAGTCACTGAATGCTTGACAGCAGAAGGTGTCACCCCAAAGGAGATTAATCTGAGAATGCAAGCTGTTTATGGGGATTGTGTTGATGTGAGTCCTGTGTGTCATTGGGCGAGTAAGTTTAAAGATGTCGAGGTGGGAACATTTGACTTTTACAACAAAGAGTTGGATTTCCTGCAACAGCAACCACCAGGTTTCACAAGCAAAATTTATTCAGGACGGTCGTCGTATCCCTCAGAGAGAAATTTCAAGCATAATTGGCATTTCACAAGAACGTGTGGGTCACATGATTGCTTTGCTTGGCTGTCGGAAGATCTGTGCACGATGGGTCCTGTGAGACACCGGTTGCGGAAACAGAGTGTTGACTTCTTCCGTGACGGCTTCAGAAAACTTGTTCATCGTTGGCAGAAATGTATCCGATTGTCTGGTGATGATGTGGAAGAGTGAATAGTGGTCGTTCAAGAGCACACTCTAAGGATTATTTCTGCATTTGATTTATTAAAATATTCCCATCCAAACCCAAGTAACGAAGGTGGAGGCATTACTTTTCATTCAACCCTCATATGTCTCAGAAGCCTGAGTCCCTGCTTGGCGTGGCTGCATGCTCAGAGGAGAAAGGATCCGAGCCATTGGGAGCCCTACTCTCCGCTGCTGGGAGTGAAGTGCCGGAAAGGGTCAGGTGAGCAGATGGCACCGAAGCGCCTGGCAGGTGGTTTGTGGCACACGGGCACAAGAGCATGAGGGGCATTTTGGATCAACGCAGCCAGCAGGTCGGAGCAGATGTGCTCCTGAGAGATCAGGCAGAAAAGGCCACCGCTTGAGAGGCTTACTCTCCTTTCCATCTTTTTCCCCAGAAAGTTTCACACTAAACTTATCATTGGCCACATCGTATGCAAAATGGAATGAGATAATAATAATAATAATAATAATAATAATAATAATAATAATAATAATAATAACTTTATTTTTATACCCTGCCCCATCTTCCCGAAGGAACTCGGGGCGGCTTACATGGGGCCAGGCCCGATAAAACAAACAAATAACAGTAACAAAGCAATAAAACAATTATCCCAGTAAAAAACATCAACATCAATAAAAACAATCATTAAAATCAACAAGCAGGATACAGTGTTAAAAACAGGAGTTCCCAACTGTCCTTTCTTTTTTTCTCTCCACTTTACGTCCTGGTGCAGTTTGGGGAAGGACATACCAAGGATAATGGGACTGGCAGTACCTTCACTCACTTCCTGAGACCATTACAACTGCCACAAATGACTTATCAAGACTAAACTTGGCACACAGATCATCCACGACACACTCTATACCCTGGTTTGGAGGACAAGGGACCATGGATGATGGGACTTGCAATACCTTCACTCACTTCCTGAAAGCACTGCAACTCCCACCAACAACAAATCTGTACCAAACTCAGCACATAGAGTCCCCATGACCCACTTTATGTCCTGGTGCAGTTTGGGGGAGGACATACCAAGGATAATGGGACTTGCAGTACCTTCACTCACTTCCAGAGACCACGGTGACCCACACCAATTACTGATCAAGGCCAAACTTGGCACATCGAGCCCCGATGACCCACTCTACATCCTGGTGTGGTTTGGAGGCAGATGGACCTTGGATGATGGGACTTGCAGTACCTTCACTCACTTCCTGAGAGCACTGTGACTTCCACTAATGACTGATCATGATCAAACTTGACACATAGAGCCCCCATGACTCACTCTACATCCTGGCACTACTTGGAGGGGATGGACCATGGGCGATGGGACCTGCATATGGGAGTTGTAGTTCACCCGCACCCACTGAACCCAGCCGACATTGGATCTAGACTCCACTTGGAACACAGGCAAGCAATGCCTTTCTCAAATGACCCAGACACCGCTGGGTCCCCAAGCTGTCCTTTCTGAGGTTTGATAAACAGAGAATCCAGGGACCACGGGCCAAACGGCGTGGGGCACGTTGAATGCACTCTTTGGCAGGGCATGAATCTTTATGTGTCTCTGTAACTGCAAAGAGTGGCCACTCAGGAGGACCAGGGCCATAGCAAACAAGGAAAAAGATTGAAGGTATCCTTCATATGCCATGGGCTCTATCTCTTGGATCCTGAATTGCCATATTCAATCTGTTCCTAGATTACGGACTTCTTGTCTGGACATTCCCAAAGGGTGAGATTAGGTGATCATACCTCTTCAGCTTTCACTCTCAACACTGGGACACCACAGGGCTGTGTGTTGAGTCCTCCGCTTCACACTTTGGACACATATGATTGCACCCCTGTCCACCATAGCTGTTGTAGCTCAGCCTGAGTCTGAGCCTGACATTGGTCCTGCACCTGCTTTGTCAGAAGACTCTGATTTTAGGCCTGAAATGCAGCTACCTTTGCCTGAGTCTGTTCCAGCAGAGGATTCTGGAATCGGAGATGAGATGGCTGCAAGCAGGCATTCCAATCCGCATTCCTGTTCCCAGTCAAGGCCAGTTCAGCTGCCAGATGGGCATGCTAGTCTGGAAGAGAATGATGTGTTTGACAGGAGGGAGTTATTTACCCGGGGAAGTAGTCAGCACGAATGTTTATGAAGGAGTAAACGCCTGTTTCTGAGAGGCGCTAATGAGCAGCTTTCCCATGAGAGGAATAGTTCTCCCATGGAATAACAGCCTTGAAATCTCCTTAAATACTTGGAGCTTTCTCTGCTTGGCAGAGGTGTCAACTTTGCAATTCAAGAGAGGAAGATCTGTGCCTGGCAGCTGAACTGGCCTTGACTGGGAACAGGAATGTGGATTGGAATGCCTGCTTGCAGCCATCTCATCTCCGATTCCAGAATCCTCTGCTGGAACAGACTCAGGCAAAGGTAGCTGCATTTCAGGCCTAAAATCAGAGTCTTCTGACAAAGCAGGTGCAGGACCAATGTCAGGCTCAGACTCAGGCTGAGCTACAACAGCTATGGTGGACAGGGGTGCAATCATATGTGTCCAAAGTGTGAAGCGGAGGACTCAACACACAGCCCTGTGGTGTCCCAGTGTTGAGAGTGAAAGCTGAAGAGGTATGATCACCTAATCTCACCCTTTGGGAATGTCCAGACAAGAAGTCCGTAATCTAGGAACAGATTGAATATGGCAATTCAGGATCCAAGAGATAGAGTCCATGGCATATGAAGGATACCTTCAATCTTTTTCCTTGTTTGCTATGGCCCTGGTCCTCCTGAGTGGCCACTCTTTGCAGTTACAGAGACACATAAAGATTCATGCCCTGCCAAAGAGTGCATTCAACATGCCCCACGCCGTTTGGCCCGTGGTCCCTGGATTCTCTGTTTATCAAACCTCAGAAAGGACAGCTTGGGGACCCAGCGGTGCCTGGGTCATTTGAGAAAGGCATTGCTTGCCTGTGTTCCAAGTGGAGTCTAGATCCAATGTCAGTTGGGTTCAGTGGGTGTGGGTGAACTACAACTCCCATATGCAGGTCCCATCGCCCATGGTCTTGTATGCCGTATTGCTGTGGAGTTTCAAGTCAAGTTCTTGCCTTGTTTACCTTGGAATTCAGTTGAATTATCCTGTGTTCTTGCTGTGCGGGCTGCAATTACCTTGGACTACATTTGGAGTTTGATTTTGCACTCCAGCCTTGCTTCTTGTGGTTCATGTGTGGATTACTCTTGTTGCTTCTTGAGGGACTAAGTACAAGTTCCAGTTTGGACTACAACCTTGAGTGACTTCCTTGGACTCCTGCTTAAAGACTGATAAGTATACTGCTTTGTGGATTTATCCATTTTATCGACTCTGAACCTTATTTGCTTGCGCATACTTATAATCTTCAATAAACAGCTTGTTTGCTATATTCTGGGCTCCAGTGTGGTTTTCAAGGTGCCTATGCAGCCTAGGGGTGCGACAATAGCAATATCATTGCCAAATCTGTGGATGACACAACCGTTGTGCGGCTTCTTATCTGATGAGTCTGGGGCTCCTCTCCTGGTGCAGGGACAACAATCTGGTCCTCAGCATCAATAAGACCAAGGAGCTCATAATGGACTACAGAAAGAACAGAGCAGAAATCCAGCCCTTGGTCATAAGTGGAGACCAAGTGGAGCAGGTGGCCAGTTTCAAGCTCTTGGGTGTCTCGGTTAAGGAGGCTAGACCTGAGGTAGAGTTCATACGGCAGCGCTGGTGAAGATGAGCCAACAGAGACTGTACTGTTTGAGACTTCTAAGGAACCTCCCTAGTTCAACCCATAAAAGGTAGACAGACGGATGGGCGGACAGACAGACAGACAGATGAATGGATTAGTAGATAGACAGAAAGGTCGACAGATAGGTAGATGGGTGGGTGGGTAGATGGATAGATAAATAGATGGATAGATAAATAAATAGATAGTTCGATAGATAGGTAGATGGGTGGGTGGGTGGATAGATAAATAGACAGATAAATAAATAGATAGATAATTCAATAGATAGGTAGATGGATGGATAGAAAGCTAGATAGATGGATAGGTAGGTACGTAGGTAAGTAGGTAGGTAGATAGATGGATGGATAGCAAAAAAGGTTGATAGATAGATGGAAGGATGGATAGATGGATTAGTTGATAGAAAGGTTGATTGATAGACAGACAGACATCAAGGCATAGAAGCTGGACATTGACACAACATACCTCCTTTCTGTCTGTTCTGTCCTGTCTGTCCAAACGGCATTGAATGTTTGCTATTTATGCCTACTGTGATCCACCCTGAGTCCCCTTGGGGAGATAGGGCGGAATATAAATAAAGTGTTGTTGTTGTTGTTGTTGCTATTATTATTATTATTATTATTATTATTATTATTATTATTATCTTTATTATTATTATTATTAGTTCAGCTTTAGATAGATGAGGCCCAGTTGTGATTCCTCAAAGGTTGCACAAGCTGGATCTACACTGCCAGACAATGCAGTTTTAATCTGTGTTATATGGCCATTGTATACCAGGCATGGGCAAACTTTGGCCCTCCACATGTTTGGACTGCAACTCCCACAATCCCGGTAGGCTGTTAGGAATTGTGGGAGTTGAAATCCGAAACACCTGGAGGGCCAAGTTTGCCCATGCCTGTTGTAGAACCATATAATGCAGCCCAAATGCTGTTCAAACTGCATCATCTGGATCTACATTGACCATATCTTGCTGATTCAAATTGCATTATATGGCAGGGAATCTCCAACCATAAATCCCACAAATCTCTCTGTGCATGCTCAGGGACAATGCTATCATTCTTTAGAAAGGAAATAAGTAGATGCACATCAACGGACACCCAAGAAAAGCAAAAATCCACCCTGGGTTTATTTGTGTTTTTTGAGCCCTCGACATCACTCAAGCTTTATGTGACCCCATCCCTCTCTGAATGGCAAACTATTCAGCCTGGAGCCTTTTAACGCTCGCTTGGAAATGAAACTCTGGACCTGAAAAGCTGAACTTCGGCAGGCATAAATGGAGTGCCCTTTCTCGCAGAGCCTTTTTCTCTGCCTCCAAAACTGTATTTGGCCTCCTTGAACTTCTCCGAAAAAAGGAGCCAGCTTTTAAAAGAGCATCGCGGGGGGAGATAGGGAAGGATTTCAATGTCTTCTCTGTGAAATCCACATGAAGCAGGCGGACGATTTCAACAGAAAGGAGGAAAACATGAAAATGAACAAAGTCTGGCTACCAGTATTAAAAAAAACTCCAAAATCAGAACAGTAAATAGTGTTTTAGTCTCCTGTTTTTAACATTTTATGCTGTATGTTGATTTTTATGATGGTTTTATTGATGTTGATGTTTTACTGTTGGAATAATTGTTTTATCGTTTTATTGCTGTATGTTTCGGGCTCGGCCCCCATGTAAACCGCTCCGAGTCCCCTCTGGGGAGATGGGGCGGGGTATAAAAATAAAGTTATTATTATTATTATTATTATTATTATTATTATTATTATTATTATTATTAAATATGGAGCAGCACTCTGAAAACAGAAGAATATCGGACATGAGTCAATCAGGGGCAGCTAATGACTCTGAACAAATGGATTCCCCCAGGCCAGGAGGTGAGGCAGGGAAGGCCATTCAATGCTAATCAAGGTAATTAATTACAACATTCACACTGGCCTCCAACAGACAAGAGTTCTTTCCCCCACCCTGGACTTTTCACAGATACAGTAGAGTCTCACTTATCCAACATAAACGGGCAGGTAGAACGTTGGATAAGCAAAAATGTTGGATAATAAGGAGGGATTAAGGAAAAGCCTATTAAACATCAAATTACGTTATTATTTTACAAATTAAGCACCAAAACATCATGTTAAACAACAAATTTGACAGAAAAAGTAGTTCAATACGCAGTAATGCTATGTAGTAATTGCTGTATTTACGAATTTAGCACCAAAATATCATGATATATTGAAAACATTGACTACAAAAATGCGTTGGATAATCCAGAACGTTGCATAAGCGAGTGTTGGATAAGTGAGACTCTACTGTATATATAAACCTTCCTTGCTTAGTTTCTAACAGACCTCACGACCTCTGGGGATGCCTGCCACAGATGTGGGTGAAACGTCAGGAGAGAATGCTTCTGGAACATGGCCAGACAGTCTGGAAAACACACAACCCTGTGATTCTGGCACGAAAGCCTTTGACAACACATTGAGAAACGTTTCAAGGCACCTACTTTGATGGTGTGGAATGGATTTGCGCAGGAGAATCTGTGGAACAGGCCATTATTGCCCTCGTCGTCTGACATTTTTCTGGGCGTCCTTTGTGTTTCTGCAAAAAAAAAGAGAAAACACACCATTAAACGGACACGGGGCTTCAACTTGGTTTTGTACTATAGGATGCTGTTCGGCCGGAAGAAAACAAAACAGCAGCAAGGTTTATGGAAGACGTTTTGGAAAATGGAAATCCACAGAACCTTTGGGAGGTTTTTATGGCCTTTCGAAAGGCATGACCTTGTTAGAAGTCAAAACCTTTTAGAAAATGATGCCATAACCCTTTTGGGAAAATGCCATTTGTGCAAGGCAGTTAGGTTTCTCAGCTATTAAACTGATATACCTCGGTATCTCTTCGAACAGTTAGGAACAAAGATATGCCAATGCACAAAACACACATACATATATAACAGAGTTTCAGAAGTGTTATTTTCAGTTGCCTAAAAACATCTACTCTCCTTTAAAACATCTTGGTTTAAATCATGCTCTCAAGAGACCAAAATAAGCAGACTTCTTTAAAAGGAACATAGTTGGTTTACTCAGAAACTTCGTGTATTCAGCATACAGGTACTTTGCATATCAATACAGTTACAGTAGAGTCTCACTTATCCAAGCTAAACGGGCCGGCAGAAGCTTGGATAAGCGAATATCTTGGATAATAAGGGAGGGATTAAGGAAAAGCCTATTAAACATCAAATTAGCTTATGATTTTACAAATTAAGCACCAAAACATCATGTTATACAACAAATTTGACAGAAAAAGCAGTGCAATGGGCAGTAATGCTACGTAGTAATTACTGTATTTACGAATTTAGCACCAAAATATCACGATATATTGAAAACATTGACTACAAAAATGTGTTGGATAATCCAGAACGTTGGATAAGCGAGTGTTGGATAAGTGAGATTCTACTGTAGTTGGTTTACTCAGAAACTTCATGTATTCAGCATACAGGTACTTTGCATATCAATCCAATTACAGTGGAGTCTCACTTATCCAAGCTAAACAGGCCGGTAGAAGCTTGGATAAGCGAATATCTTGGTTAATAAGGAGGGATTAAGGAAAAGCCTATTAAACATCAAATTAGGTTATGATTTTACAAATTAAGCACCAAAACTTCATGTTATACAACAAATGTGACAGAAAAAGTAGTTCAATATGCAGTAATGCTATGTAGTAATTACTGTATTTACAAATTTAGCACCAAAATATCATGATATATTGAAAACATTGACTAATCCAAAAATGGCTTGGATTATCCAGAGGCTTGGATAAGCGAGGCTTGGATAAGTGAGACTCTACTGTACATATATAATTGATGTGGTTGAGTTCACCTTGGAGGAGGTGAGGTTCGCCGATTCTTTGTGCACGGTCTGTCAGGGCTTTGATTGTGCTTCTTTTTGACTTGGGTGATGGTTGGAGTTTTTATGAAGGTATCTTATCTGTGTGTGTAGGTTTTCTGTAGACTGTGTGGCCCAATTGTTGATTGGGTTTGCAGATAACTAGAACATCTAGAAATGGCAGTCTTCCTTCTTTTTCTTTTTCCATGGTGAATTGGATGTTTGGGTGGATGTTGTTGAGGTGCTCCAGGAACTTGCTTAGAAGAACTCTGCAAACCTCCCCTCCTCCAAGGTGAACTAAACCACCTAAACTGGGCTCTCCAGGCCAACGGAGATTCCACCACAGACATCAGAAGAGCTGCAAGGCCAAGAACAAGCCCTGAGAGTAAAGACAAAGATCCACCCAGAGGAAAGGTGTTCTTACCAGACATCAAAGGAACCACTGACCATATAGGAAAACTGATGGAGAAACACAACCTACAAACCATCTACAGACCCACCAAGAAAATCCAACAAGTGCTACATTTAGCGGACAAGAGGGATCCTTTCACCTCTGCAGAAGTCTACTGGATACCAAGCAGCTGTGGACAAGTCTACACAGGGACCACCAAATGCAACATCATTGCCCAGAGCACTTGAAGAACCAACCTGACACAGCATATTATTTGAGAACACAGAAGTGCTTGACTACTCCAACAACTACCATGTCAGAGAAGCCTTTGAAATCCACAAGCATGTGGACAACTTCAACAGAAAAGAAGAAACCATGAAAATGAACAAAATCTGGCTACCAGTATTTAAAAACTCCAAAATCAGAACAGAAAATAAGGAGCAACACTCCGAAAACAGAAGAATTCCAGACAGGAATCAATCAGGGGCAGCTAACAACTCTGGACAAAGGATTCCCCCAGGCCAGGATGTGAGGCTGGGAAGCCCATTTAATGCTAATTGGGGTGATTAATTACAACATTCACACTGGCCTCCAACAGACAAGAGTTCTTCTCTCACCCCGGACTTTCCACAGATATATGAACCTTCCTTGCTTAGTTTCTCCATATCTCACAACCTCTGAGGATGCCTGCCATAGAAGTGGGTGAAACGTCAGGAGAGAATACTTCTGGAAGATGGCCATACAGCCTGGAAAACATACAACAACCCTGCCTCTGAATTAATATTGTCAGGAAAACGTTAAGATAGGGGCACCAAAAGACTTCACTTGAAGGCAAATAACAACAGTAAATCTGTCTCTCTCTGGGGTAAAGGCATAGAGTGGGATTAGGACTCTGGGGTTGCATCACTGTACTTCACAACCTCTGAGGATGCCTGCCATAGATGTGGGCGAAACGTCAGGAGAGAATACTTCTGGAACATGGCCATACAGCCCTGAAGGGACCATAAGCCAGAAAGTAGTAAACTGTTGCCTATGTAGCTTTGCCTCTGCATATGCCCCTCCCTCCCTCCCTTCCTGTGAGCTGGTGCCTTTCTCCAGGAAGTTCCAAGGAGAGAAGAAAGCTCAGAGTAAACAAGTGAGGTCATTGGTATCACTTGTGCCAAGTGGGTCTGGAAGGCGAGGAAGACCCTCAGCCATTGGTCAATTTTAGATAAGCCAAGATATATATTCTTTGCTTTGTTAACTGCGCACATGTTGCGATGGTCATTTGCATGGTACGATGGTCATTTGCATGAGAGTGGGTGCTGACGGCTGTTTGCCTTATCATTAGTCATGATAACAATAAAAGGCTTGTTTTATTGCTCTCTTGGGATTCTCTCCTTTACTTCCCCTCCGGGCCGGTCCCCAACAGCCCGGAAAACACACAACAACCCTCTAAAGTCCGAAATCCCCTTCCCCGAACATCATTCCAAGTACAAATATTAATGTACAAAAGGAGGAGGAAGAAATATTTGTCACATTCTACTTCATCCTCTGTCGCTCGCAGTGACGTTGTTCCGACTGGCAAAATTGGGAGGCCAGTACAATTTGGGACACATTTCAGTTGTCAAGCTTGATCTTGTCAAGACAAGCAGAAATAGATTAAGCCATTCTGTTTCTGTAGCACTTGAGGAGGAAGAAAAAAAGATAAGCAAGCAGGAGGCATCCATCCAAGAACCAAACTTGGATACAGTTTCATCAGCCGCTGCAGAATGCGCTGCTGCGGATATTTTCAATTTTTTGGGAGGAAAAGAGACTCAAAGGGAGGAAATGTTTGCTAGCCACCTACTCCTACACCAACTCCTACACTAACGACAGTAAATCAGGCAACCAAACAGGCTTCTTCCAAGCCAGTCCTCCACATTTGCAGATTACAGTTTTGATATATTTATGCTTTTGATTAATATATTTTTTCTAGCAACTGACAACATGCAGATTAATAGAATGGAATATCCAGCCCTAACCAATGTTGGCAACATGGGGCATTTCATCCTATGCATATTCCCAGAGATGGAAGATTTTGGAAAGGCATGACCTTTTTGGAGATTGTAACCTTTTGGAAAACCAGAATCTCTATAACCTTTTGGAGAATAGTGGTATTCACAACCATATGAAAATCATAACCTTTTGTTGAAGTATGATCTTTCAGAGAAGAGCCAAAAACTCGTTTGGGCAAAATCTTCTCTTCAGTGGTATATGACCACCACATGTCCATATGCAAGTCAATTTGGTTTTCAGTTGTTAGACTGATGACCTGGCTGTCTCTGATCTGTTAGGAACAGAGATTGTGCCAATGCTTAAAACAGCAGAGCTTCAGAAGTATTACTTTTCAGTGTCTACTCTCCCAAAAATCATCTTGTTCTTATATCATGCTCTCAAGAGACAAAAAATAGATTTCATTAAAAGTAACATATCTGGTTTACTCACTACCTTCATGTATTCAGCATACAGGAACGTAACTTGTCAATCCAGTTACAGATGGGTTTGAAGTAGTTTCTCTGTGCAGATAACACAGGGCATCTCTCTTACAATCAATAGCAACATGAGTTTGCTCTTAACAGTCTATATTGTCTCATGGAGTCTGTGCTCTAATGGAGTCTGAGATCTAAAGCATTTCATGGCTAAAGCATTTCTATGTTCTAAAGTAGAGTGTGAGCTCAGAGTAGTCCCAGATCTAATCCTGTGGTCTGCAGCTCCTCCTCAAGAAACATAGAGTAAAGGGAAAGCTGCATACCAAAATATACTTATATAATATAGTAAGCAAACAGAATAAAATACAAACATATTACTAGTGGATGTTTGGACAAGGTTGCTATTTCCAGCAGAAGAAACCAGTTATCTCAATGTCAGAGGAATGAACAATGAATTAACCAACATGGACACCTTGACTATTGTAATGAATTAAAAATCTTTAATCAACTTGGAATTTGTTCATTGTCTTTTCACAACAATAGGGAATATGTCAACCCTAGGAATTTGTAGAGGATTACAAAAAGTTGTAGTGTGAATATATAAAAGCATTTAAACTACTAACAGGGGATACGTGTCCTGTTTTGCCTTTCAAGAACAGCCTTAAAACAATGTGGTGAGTAAATGAAAACTGCTTTACTTCAGCCAAACATAAAGAACAGCACACACAGTGGTATAACGTAAAAGAAAGCAAGGAAGTCTTAGGGCAAGCACAGTTCTTAGTCTCTGATCAATTTCCAAATCAAGTAGCAGTCTTACTTCAAACAAAGAAACAGCAGCAAATCCTTAGGAGCGGTTTCCGAGATGCAGACTCGAAGCAGGCACAAGGGGAGCGAAGGCTTAGGCATTAAGTGTCAGTTTGTTACCAGCAAAAGCTGGCTGCACCTGCTTCTGCTTTATAGCCCTGAGTTCCCCCACATCTGCTAGGGCAGTTCCCAATTACTCAGCTGCATTTCTGGCAGCTATTCTAGCTGAATGACTTCTCTGCTCTGTTTCCTTTCACCTCTCCTGAAAAGTGGGTACTTGCAAAATCTCCTCCTCAGATTCCGACTGCCCCTCTGACTCATGAACACTTTCCTGCTCCCCTTCCTCTTCTGAAGAAGAGGAATCCCTAACATCACAAAACCCACCAGATAGAGAGTGGAAAGTTTGTAGTTTTGTTTATTTTTTTTTTGTTTTGTGTATGTGTTGTTTTTGTCTTTTTTTATTTGTAACCGTTGCCTAATTTTAGTTTTGTAGTAGAAGAATATATAGCTATGCAATGTGTTCGTTTGGGGCCCCGACGTACCAAGCTCCGAAGGATCAAATGAGACACGAATAGGTTGAAGGCAACGAAAGGGTTGAAGGTTTTATTCACTTTGGCCAAAGTGGATGCCAGGAGAGTCTGGCTCTCAAATCAGATATAAAGTCAATGGATACATACAGGGAAATCATATAGGTTTGACAGCTATTCAAAACAAGGGACTTTTGCTGCCATGAGTGCCGATTGGCGCCGGCAAAGATCCACAAACAGCCATCTGCTGCTGCAGCCAATTGGACTCAGAATCTGGCAGGAATTTTAATGAGCTGTTATTACTCAGTTTGACATTTGTGGCTGTTTCTTTGGTCCAACTTTTGAGGTGGAAAGGAATGTTAGTAGGGACCAGGTTAATGGGTACTAATAATGACCGTATTCCTGCTATAACAGGTGGGACAATGGACTCAAGGCTGGCAAAACAATGGGTGGCAAGGGGTGTTGGCATAACCAAATGGGTTCCCAGGAAGAGGCAAGGCAGCTTCCGTGACCGTTCAGTTTGCCTAAGGATCAGTTCATTGTTGGGTGCACAGAGGTATTGCTAGGAGATTATGACTGCTACATGAAGGAATGATGAGATTTGTCCCGTGTTCCCCTTTGGTATGTACAATAATACTTTATTTATATTCCACTCTATCTCCCCAAGGAGACTCAGAGCGGATTACAAGATACACAGATAGACAAACATTTAACGCCTTTAATACAGGGGAATAACGATGACTTACAAATACGCAGAACAGAGGCAAAGGCTTCCCCTTTCACCTCCAGCTTCCTGGACGTGTTGCTCAACTCTGGTCATAGAGAGGTGCTCTTGTTCCATTTCTAAGCTAAGCAACCTGTTGTCTGTAGACACCTCCTGCTCATGTTGCCAGCATGGCTGCATGGGCACCTATTGTGGCACCCCAGCAAGGGTCCATCTTGCTCTCAACACACACCACTGAGACAGACTTGATATAAACCGTTTATTGATAAAAAGGTAGGAAAAAGTAAGGCTAAAAGCAATAAGAAAATGCCATAATCCAAATAGAATTCAGTGTCCCAGAAACAGCAAGTAATTCCTTGATGTGTTTTATTATGTCTGTTATGCTTGGGCTTGGCCCCATGTAAGCCGCCCCGAGTCCCTTTGGGGAGATGGTGGCGAGGTATAAAAAATAAATTATTATTATATTATAAAAGACAAGGCTTAAAACAGGAACACGATCTTCAAAGCAGAATCCAAAGTGCATGATTCAAACAGGAGCATGAAGGCAAGAATACTTTCCCAAAAACCATAGGCAACACTTGAATCAAGACTTGAGGCTTGAAAACAGAAACAAAGCAGGAGATCTTGCTCTGAAAACAATGTTGCTTGATCTGAAATGTGTCCCCACATTTCCCCTCATTTACCCATTCTTACAAGACATGAAGGCATTCCTTTGACCTTGGGTTCCCAACCTTTTGGCAGCAATCCATCACGAATGTTAGAGAGTTTGGTTCTTAGACTCAGCCTTGTTTCTCTGTCTAATTGGACTTCCTCATTATCACTTTCAGACCCACCTGGCTGTTGTTGACTTTCCCTGCCCTCCTCCTGTTCTGAGAGCTGTGAAAGGTTACTCTGATCTGAAGCCTCTGTTATCTCATCTTGCCGACCTGCTAGCTCATCTTGGGTGCCTGCCTGTGGCCTTCTCAATGTCTCTGGCTGCTAAGGTTGTCTAACATTTTCAGTTTTAGACTGTGCAAACCCAAATCCCCCTTCATCATCAGACTGAACCACAACATCTATATTGTGGTACCTATTGATCTACTCACATTGGCATGTTTTCGAACTGCTAGGTTGGCGGGAGCTAGGGCTAACTGTGTTAATATGGGATTTGTGTGTTGATAGTGTTTAAATGCAATTTGTGTCATGCCTGTATTGCAACTGATTGCATCATCCAGAGTGTACTATAGTCTGGAAAGAGTTAATTGCCAAGAAGCAATGATGACCTTGATATGTGGCTGAAACTAGGGAGTATCCAGACACAAGTGTTTGTGCATAACTATTGCATCAGTTCAGTTGAGTTCTGTCTGCCTAAGAGTCGATTTCTGTCTGCCTAGAGTTTGAGTTCTGTGTTCATCTGTCATCTGTTAGTCTGTTTGTATTGATACAGTAAAAGTTTGTAATTAGTTTTACCAACGTCTCTGAGTGTCTCTTCGATCTGCACTCCACTGATTCCTTCCAACTACTGCTGCGCTGCAAATACTCTGACAAACAGCAAGCACTCACTCCGACCCATGGCTTTGAACTAACCAACTTTTAGGTCAGCGGATTCAACAGTTCAATGGTTTAACTGTTCTGCCACTGTGGCACATGCACATGTATGTACATGCATGTGCAAATTGTAGATTGTGTGGAGTTCAGCCAGACTGGGTCTCACAGGGAAAGGTCACCCTTAGGCTTAACTGCTGGGAACTTTCCTGGCATGACGTTATCTGCGGATTTTGGAGTTCTTTTGGAGTCCTGGGGTTACGCAATTTTTAGTTTTATATTTCTAAAAATATATTTTTGTCTTTTCTTTTTCTTGAATAAAAACTATTTTACTATTGGTATATCCTTCCCTCGTTGTTTTTAATTGTAAATAGGAAGATAGCCAAGATTTTACCTGAAACATTATCAATACAAAAACATAGCTGTGCATTTTCCTATGCAGACAATGTTGGGATGGGATTCCCCAAGGGATTACGGCCGTATCAAAAATACCAGGCAACTTCTGACTCATTAATGTAATTAAACAGACTGTGCAAACACCCACAAATTACTCGCATGAAGCTAATTAAAAGGAAGGGGAGGGAAAAAGCCTTCACGGGAGACTTAATTACCTCTCTGTTTGTACACAAATCACTTTGCAGGATTGAGATGGTGAATGCTCTCCAAAGAACCTGCCACATTTATCTTGGCTTCTTCCTCAGAGCTGGATATAAATCTTAAGAGCTTTGCAGAAGCAATAATTGTAGCTTTATAGTAGTTCAGAAGGGTCAGGCTAAAGCAGAAATAGGCAAACGTCGGCCCTCCAGGCCTTTTCGTTGTGAGATCCTGGAAAGTACAAGGGTTGAATGAAAAGTAATGCCTCCACCTTCGTAACTCCTCAGCAGATGGCAGTCCTGGTCTGCGGCAGATCCTGGCTTGTTCAGGAGACTCTCCTCTACAGTTCCATTTGGCGGGAAGCCTTAGCATTGAACGGTTGTGTTGTTAAAGTGCCAAGTATGGAACCCTGCGCAGACGGGGAAGCCTTAGCATTGAACGGTTGTGTTGTTAAAGTGTGAAGTATGGAACCCTGCGCAGACGGGGAAGCCTTAGCATTGAACGGTTGTGTTGTTAAACTGCGAAGTATGGAACCCTGCGCAGACGGGGAAGCCTCAGCATTGAATGGTTGTGTTGTTAAAGTGTGAAGTATGGAACCCTGCGCAGACGGGGAAGCCTCAGCATTGAATGGTTGTGTTGTTAAAGTGTGAAGTATGGAACCCTGTGCAGATGGGGAAGCCTTAGCATTGAATGGTTGTGTTGTTAAAGTGTGAAGTATGGAACCCTGCGCAGATGGGGAAGCCTCAGCATTGAATGGTTGTGTTGTTAAAGTGTGAAGTATGGAACCCTGCGCAGACGGGGAAGCCTCAGCATTGAATGGTTGTGTTGTTAAAGTGTGAAGTATGGAACCCTGCGCAGATGGGGAAGCCTTAGCATTGAATGGTTGTGTTGTTAAAGTGCGAAGTAGGGAACCCTGTGCAGACGGGGAAGCCTTAGCATTGAATGGTTGTGTTGTTAAAGTGCGAAGTATGGAACCCTGCGCAGATGGGGAAGCCTCAGCATTGAATGGTTGTGTTGTTAAAGTGTGAAGTATGAAACCCTGCGCAGACGGGGAAGCCTCAGCATTGAATGGTTGTGTTGTTAAAGTGTGAAGTATGGAACCCTGCGCAGACGGGGAAGCCTTAGCATTGAATGGTTGTGTTGTTAAAGTGCGAAGTATGAAACCCTGCGCAGATGGGGAAGCCTCAGCATTGAATGGTTGTGTTGTTAAAGTGTGAAGTATGGAACCCTGCGCAGATGGGGAAGCCTCAGCATTGAATGGTTGTGTTGTTAAAGTGTGAAGTATGGAACCCTGCGCAGATGGGGAAGCCTCAGCATTGAATGGTTGTGTTGTTAAAGTGTGAAGTATGGAACCCTGCGCAGATGGGGAAGCCTCAGCATTGAACGGTTGTCTTGTTAAAGTGTCAAGTATGAAACCCTGTGCAGACGGGGAAGCCTTAGCATTGGACGGTTGTGTTGTTAAAGTGCGAAGTATGGAACCCTGCGCAGACGGTTGGTCAATGCGACTTAAGCAACGTGCAGTCATTGAATTCTTGACCACAGAAGGTGTCACCCCAAAGGAGATTCCTCAGAGAACGCAAGCTATTTATGGGGATTGTGTGGATATGAGTCCTGTGCATCGTTGGGCAAGAAAGTTTAAAGATGTTGAGGTGGGAACATCTGACTTGCATGACAAACAAAGAGTTGGACGTCCTGTGACAGCAACCAGAGATTCACAAGCAAAAGGTGGACAGATTGATTCAGGACGATCATCGTATCCCTCAGAGAGAAATTTCAAGCATCATCGGCATTTCACAAGAACGTGTGGGTCACATTATTGCTTTGCTTGGCCATCGGAAGATCTGCACACGAAGCATCCTGTGAGACACCGGTTGCGGAAACAGAGTGTCGACTTCTGTGACGGCTTCAGAAAACTTGTTCATCTTTGGCAGAAATGTATATGATTGTCTGGTGATGATGTGAGAAAGTGAATAGTGGTAGTGAAAGAGCACATTCTAAAGATTATTTCTGTGCTTGATTTATTAAAATATTCCCATCCAAACCCAAGTAACGAAGGTGGAGGCATTACTTTTCATTCAACCCTCATATCTTGTTGCTGTAGGGCAGGGCTGCCACACTCATCTTCATTGCGGCCACATCACTTTGATGGTTGCCATCAAAGGGTTGTTGTAGCCATGGACAAAAATCCATGGAAACAGAGGTCCATCTGTACTTTTTCAGCTGCGTAGTGTTCTTTCATTTTGACCCAGGTTTGATCCCCAATTGTTATTGAATGACAACTCCTATCGCTTTTAATTATCCACCATGTGGACTAGGGATAATGGGCTCTGAGGTTAAGGGGAAAAGTTAATGGGTATTTTAAAGCCAGGCATCATATCCAGAAGGTTTGTCTTTGATTCCAAATCCCACTTTCTTGACTAAACAGAACGAACTGTAGACTCCCATGTGTTACTCTTGGGGCTCAGCAAGAAGCTGGGAATTTCTCAGAGGACGAGGGGGATGATAGGTTTCCAACTGAGGAGTCTGTATGTGATCAGGGTGAGTTGCAGGCCTTAGAAGTGAAGGCAGTTGAAGATGAGAGAGAGGATGCTTTGGAGTCCAATCTTCGTTCCTTAGCAACAGGGGAAAGGGAAACCGGTGAAAGGTCCATTTCTCTTAAGAATTGGTCTTCAGCTGATGGGAAGTTTTCCTGAGATATCAGATTAGGTCTCTGGACAGAGGGAGTGAAGGATAGATTAATTGAGCATTCAGAGAGACTCAACAAGAAATCCTTGGAACCCAGGTGTGTGAAGCATGATCTCATGGCTTCTTGGTTGGGCTTGGGTTTAAATTAAGTGATGCGTACTTGGTGTCTCTCAGAGCAGACAACGTTGCCAAAAGGTTTAGGTTCCTGTTACAGCTCTCAAGTTCATGATTCAAGTTTCTTGTGTTTGTCTATGTTCCTGAAAGGGTTTTGCCTTGGGAAAAGTTCCTGCTTTCATGTTTATGGCTTTATGCCTGTGATCTTGAGTTCCTTGATTTCATGTACCTTGCCATTTTTGGACTACTGCTCTTTTGTGTATGGACTACTGCTATTTTATAGCTCCTTTTCTACTGCTCTTTTGGAAAATGCCCCTTTCCCCATTGTACATGCTTTTCTTAATCAATTGCTATAGTTAGTACTGCTGGACTCTGGTGTGGTGCTGGGTGAAAGGTGTCTCAAGGCTAGAGTACAACAGTTACTGCACTACAACTCCCATCAGGTCTAGTCATGAAGTCTAATGAGGAGGAAGGCAGGTCTTGTTGAAGAGAGGGAAGTGAGATATGAATATAGTAACAACTACAACAATTCTTGAAATGTAAGGTACAAATAGACCTGGGTTAAAAACTAAGGATGGAAAGCGTATTAGAAAATATTGTATATACTTGAGTATAAGCCTTGTTTTTCAGCCCTTTTTAGGACTGAAAAAAAAAACCTTCCTTGGCTTATACTTGGGTGAGGGTCCTGGCGGGCTTATATTCATGTCGGCTTATACTCAAGTATATATGGTATATTTATTATTTTTCTCTATTATTATTGGTATTGTTACATTTATTATTTTACTCTATTAATTATTATTATTTTTACATTTATTATTTTACTCTATTGTTGTTACTTTTACATTTATTTTACTCTATTTTATTATTATTATTACATTTATTATTTCACTCTATTATTATTAAAGGGATACATAAGCACATTTACACTAAAGATAAAAGTAATGATTTAATCAGAGTTGAACAGTCATATCTTAAATTAAAGTTTGATGTAAAGAATAAAAAACATTTAAACTACTGATGCCTCAATTAATGTAATTTTATTGGTATCTCGGCTTATCCTGGAGTCAATGTTTTCCCAGTTTTTTGTGGTAAAATTAGGTGCCTTGGCTTATATTCGGGTCGGCTTATACTCGCGTATATACGGTATACTTTTCTTACAAATTCCATACGAGCAAGGAATTTTGCAGTTCAGGATTCATTCGACACGAAAAAAAATGTATACAGTCTTTTGAAATGGTGTCAGTGACCCCATTGCTGAGCCCTTTTCAAGCCAAGAAGCCATTCGAGAAATGATGGAAATGCTGTTTATACATCACAGTCTGAAACTCTGAGAAATAAAAGACCAGCAACAACTAAACTTATGAAGGCACTTTCTACAATACTGACATATTGGCATGAGGGTATAATAGAGAAACACTAATGAACTCCGGAGAGACATGCAAGTCTACTTATTGAAGTAAATACATATATCTATGTGCAGTTAACGAAATAAGTCAGTATGAAGATAGTCCTTAATATGAAGCCTTTAGCAATACAAAACAAATTCAGCAATGTCCTTTTTGTAATCCACCAGTGAAACTCGATAGTTTCACCAAAAAGTCAAAGATAGTTCTAAATCAGAGCCAAGAACCAAACGCTGCAAATTGCAACTAGAATCCACTTGGTGAGTCCTGTCTCAGAACAAGGAAGGCAAAGTAAACAAGGCAAAGTCAGTCTCGACTCAGGAACAAGGTTGGCAAGGCGAAGTCAGTCTCGACTCTGGAACAAGGAAAGCAAGGTAACAAGGCAAGGTCTACTTGGGAGTCACGGCACGGCGCAGCTTACATGGAACTCGGAACCTGACACGGTTTCCAAACAGGAGACAAGGCTGGGAGCTGGATACTGGAACCTCTTCTGAGGAAAGGCAAAGTTGACACCGCAATGAGAACACAAAGAGGAACACCTTTAAGGAGATCCCAAGGTTGCAAGATTAAGGTGTCAGAGTAATTCGCAGCATAGCAGCAGTTGTATGTTGTCAATGGAGCGCAGAAACGATGAGACGTCAGAAACGATGTTAAATATGTATATATACAAAGCTTTACTTTACAAGACAAACAGAATTGCAGACGAACACAGGCTTGGCTTTCACTCTAGGCAGACAAAAACTCAGAACAGAACAAAATCTCAACTGACGCAATCAGTAATGTACAAACAGACTTGAGTCTGGATACTCCCCAGGTTCCAGCCACACATCAAGGTCAACACAGCTTCTCAGTCATTAACTCTTTACAGACTATAGCATACTCTGGATGATGCAACCTGTATGCAATACATGCCAGACACAAATTTCATTTAAACACTACCGATACACAAATCCCACATTAACATAAGGGAGTGCAGAACCCACAAAACTTCTCATGAGAAAGTTAGTCATTATCGAGCCTGAGAGCTAACCTCTTGCTTCTTCAAACCCCCTCCTTTTTGCTCCTATCTCTCGTAAAACACTCCCTCCGATTAAAAGGCCCATCTTCGCCCAAAACAACACCAGGTGTAGGCAAGATTGACAAGGCATCGGAATGCTCTCCAATTAGTGGATCTTCTGGCGTTATAACATCAGGCAGCTGCAAGGCCAAGGGGCCTCATTCTGGGACTGGAATGTCTCCTGAATCCGTAGAATAATCTGTTTCCAAATCCATCTCCTGGTGAAATATAGGCCGAGATGGCTGAGCCACAACACACTCTCTCGTCTTCAAGGTCATGTGTCCACTGGCATGACTGCATGGAGCACCGTTACCTTCCAGCCAGAGCGGCACCTATTGATCTACTCACATAGGCATCTTTTTGAACAACTAAGTTGGCAGAAGCTGGGGCTAACAGCAGGAGAAAGTTCAACAGCTCAGTGGTTTAATCCGCTGTGCCACCAGGGGCTCCAAAAACATCTCCTCTCCCATAAAACATCTTGTTTCTATATCATACTCTCAAGAGTATATGATAAAGAGGGCCGGGCTGTGGCGCAGGCTGGTGAGAAGCCAGCTGCAACAAATCACTCTGACCAAGAGGTCATGCGTTCGAGGCCAGCTTGGAGCCTGTGTTTGTCTCTGTCTCTGTTCTATGTTAAGGCATTGAATGTTTGCCTTATAAGTGTGCAGTGTGATCCGCCCTGAGTCCCCTTCGGGGTGAGAAGGGCAGAATATAAATACTGTAAATAAATAAATAAATAAGAGACCAAAAATAACATATCTGATTTACTCACAACCTTCATGTATTCAGCATACAGGGATGTAACTTGTCAACCCAGTTACAGATCGATTTGAAGCCACTGGGGGCTCCTCACTCAATATAACACATCTTATTATCCTTAACCTTACCAATACCAATTTCACATTCATCTTCCACTACCACTTATCTAGCACTTAACCATGCTGAATCAGAACAATAGGAAGAGAGAAAATCCCCAACCAACTTGAGAGAGGACTTTTATTATGATGATGATTTTAAAAGTCTGAACAGCCTTTGGACAGATCCAAGTAGGTCAGATATTTCTGTAATTCCAAAGAAAAGGTATGGCTCTGCACATTTGGACCGTGCCCTTTGCAAATCTCCCCCCCTCCACCCAAACTCTCCAGAGCAGACCCAAAAGTGGCTGCTTGTCAGGGGAAAATGCAAAACCAGCAAAACCAGCAAAACCTCCAGCCCCGATTTGGCTAAACTTAGGTTGCGGTGGGAGAGCTGTGTCAGCAGAAGAGGCCGGCAGCTGTGCAGAGATCTTTCCCTCAGCTGCTAAAAAGGAACCCATGCCGTCCAGTTTCCTTCTGCTTCGGCCTCCACGGGAAGGAGGCCTTGCTTTCAAGCCAACGAGGACAACAAGTTTAGGAAAGAATTATTTCTTTTTCAGAACAGTCGCCTCTGCTGACACTTGAGGTTTCGAAAAACCCACAATCTATTTGCACATCCTCGGAACTGAAAAACAAGACGACGTTATATAGACTTGGAATTGTTGGGAGGCCAAATTTAGGATCCCCAGAGGTGAGAGGTCTGAGGTTTTACATTTTCCCTCCCAGATGTTTAAAAGCAAAGTCTCTGAGGACAGGAGAAGGATTCACCCTGCCTTTCATCGATGCAGATAGATGCATCTGTATAGCCACAATGTGCCCAGCCTTGCATTTTACAAACTGCAGCCTATTTTGAACAGTGACATGCAAAGATTGGTGTTTGTTCTCTATTTTAAAAAGCAACCACTGAGCTGCACCTCTGGCAGGAATAGTTAGGCTGGAAGGTTGTTTTGGTTGGAACTGAAGGAACGTCAACACCTGTAGAATCTACTATGGAATCTACTATGCTATAGACACAGCAAGGCGAGCTCCCAGTGGCACAGCATGGTTCAATGTTATGGAGCCCTAAGAGTTGCAGTTTTACAAGGTCCTGAGCTGCTTACAAGTGCTGAGTTGCTGAACTTGCAGACCAAAAGGTCGCAGGTTCGAATCCGAGGAGCGGAGTGAGGACCCGCTGTTAGCCCCAGCTTCTGCCAACATAGCAGTTTGAAAACATGCAAATGTGAGTAGATCAATAGGTACTGCTATGGCGGGAATGTAACGGCGCTCCATGCAGTCATGCCTATGGCCACATGACCTTGGAGGTGTCTGCGGACATGCAAATGTGAGTAGAACAATAGATACTGCTCTGGTGAGAAGGTAATAGTGCTCCATGCAGTCATGCTGGCCACATGACCTTGGAGGTGTCTAAGGACAACGCTGGCTCTTTGGCTTAGAAATGGAGATGAGCACCATCCCCCAGAGTTGGACACAACTGGACTTAACGTCAGGGGAAAACCTTTACCTTTACCTATAGATACAGCAAACAACTTTTGTATATTTCATAGAATCCTAGAGTTGGAAGAGACTATTGCGCCAGATTGCTATGTGTGTGTGTGTAAAGAAATCCTTGCAAAATTGCTTGCAAAAGATCTCTGCAAAAAGGGAGCTGAGCTTTTGCAGAGCCAAGCCATGCCTCAAACAATGTATCGGTTTGCTGGCAGATGGCTGGGTTTGTCAGTTGGGAATCTGTCACATGGTGTTAACTAGACGCTGCTGGTTTCGCTATACACATTCGCTAATAGAGACTACAAGGGCCATCCAGTCCAACTCCTGTTTGCTGCACAAGAACACACAATCTAAGCACCCTCGACAGATGGCCATCCTGCGAAGGAGACTCCACCAGACTCCTAGGCAGCAGCTTATTCCTCTGTCAAACAGGTATTCCATCAGGAGGTATTTTCCTAATATTTTACTGCAATTTCTTTCCCTGAAACTCTTCTCGGCACACTTTCCATTTTGTCCATATTCTTCTTGAATGGCTTTGCCCAGAACTGGACTCAGTGTTATTCCAGGTGAGGTTTGACCAAAGCCAAACAGAACGAGCCAATGACTTAATTCAATCTAGACATTAAGTGTCTATTGATGCAGCCTGGAATTGCATTGGTTTTTTGGAGCTGCTGTGTCTGACTCTTGGCCCATGTTCAGCTTGTAGTCAACTAAGACTCCTAGATGCCTTTCCAATGGACTGTTTCCAAGCCTGGAGTCACCCATGTTATATCTATCCCGATTAATCTCTTATCATCCCACCCTTTCAGCTGCTTTAAAAATGTCCCAGTTTCTTGCCTGGTCTACTTGTGTCCCACTTTTACTCTGTGAAAATGCTCGAAGGTATGAGGGTGTTGAATTTCAGTCCAGAAGCTCAGTGTTCAAATTATCCGTGCCACAGAACAGGCACCAATTGAGGGTGTCTCTACACTGTGGGATGAATGCAGTTTGACCCCACTTTAACCACTGTGTCTCCATGCTATGAAATCAAAGGAGTTGTCATAGAATCATAGAAGAGTTGGAAGAGACCTAGTGGGCCACCCAGCCCAACCCCATTCTGGAATCCTGGAAGATGTAGTCTCACAAGCCCCCTGAACCCTTTGGTAGAGAAGGCTGAGGACCTTGCAAAACTGCACCTCCCACGATTCCATAGCATTGAGTCATGGGACTTCAAGTGGTATCAAGCTGCATCAAGATTTATTTATTTATTTATTTACAGTATTTATATTCCGCCCTTGTTTCTCACCCCAAAGGAGACTCAGGGCGGATTACAATGAACACATATATGGCAAACATTCAATGCCAACAGACAAACAACATACAGTATAGACAGACACAGAGGCATTTAACATTTTTTTCCAGCTTCACGATTCCGGCCACAGGGGGAGCTGTTGCTTCACTGTCCACTAGTGGCTGTACTTCCTCATTCCTTTCCTCGTGTTTTGCTGGCAGTTTTATGATGTTGTAAATTAGTTAAATTAGCCTCCCACACAAAGCGTACCTAAATTTCCCTACTTGACAGATGCAGCTGTCTTTCGGGGCTGCATAGGTCAACAGCAAGCCGGGCTATTTAATGGTCGGAGGCTTAATCCGACCCGGACTTCGAACTCATGACCTCTCGGTCAGTAGTGATTTATTGCAGCTGGTTACTAGCCAGCTGTGCCACAGCCCAGCAAAATGCACCCTAACCTCTGGAGAAAACAAGCTGACACCCTCCTTCCCCAATATGAGAGTATCATACACTTCTCAGCTCCAGACCAACTCAGACACATTTTAGGTTTACACAGACATGGCTATGGATATTTTAGGAAAAAGCATGTACAAACGTGTGGGAAAAAGTTTTAAAAATACAGTAGGGTCTCAGTTATCCAACATAAAATGGTCGGCAGAATATTGGATAAGCGAAAATGTTGGATAATAAGGAGGGATTAAGGAAAGGCCTATTGAATGCCAAATTGTGATATGATTTTACAAATTAAGCTCCAAAACATCATAATGGTAACGTTATGTGGTAATTGCTGTATTTATTAATTTAGCACCAAAATATCACAATGTATTGAAAACATTGACTACAAATACATTGGCTACTAATAAACTGACTGACTACAAAAAACGGTAGAATTGCAAAAAATGAATGTACAGTAACAACGTTGTCAGAAATTAAATGCGTAAAAAGTTCAGTCCTTACTGCCTAGAGAAACAGCTGTGGATCCAGGGGGGAGGCAGACTGCATTGGATAATCCAGAACGTTGGATAAGCGAATGTTGAATAAGTGAGACTCTACTGTGCACAGAGTGCTCGCATTGTATTATGTTCTTAATCCAAAATATGTTTTGGAGACTCTGCATTCTACACTGAGTTTAGAATGACTTTAATTTTTTTATGTAGATGCTAACTACATAAAAATTGATTGAGCAGAAGGCCAAAACTGCATGTAGCCCAGAAACTTACCAAGAGTTCATCTGCACTATAGTGATGCACTATATAGTAGGGCCGGGCTAACACAAAGGATTAAAACACTAGCTAGAGAAGATCCTGCCAACCAGAAGGTTGGCAGTTCAGGTCTGGGTCGGGGTGAGCTCCTGCCATCAGCCCAGCTTCCACTTACCTAGCAGTTCGAAAACAACAACGTAAGTAGATAAATAGGTACTGCTTTGGCGGGGAGGAAAAAGGCGCCCTGAAAAATATTCTGGCGAAATCCGACCAGGATGGTGTTCATGGACGACAGGCTCCTTGGCATGGAAAATGAGACAACAGCACCTCCCCATGGTCGAGCTGAGCACAGAAAAGAGGGAAGCCTTGCCTCTGTTTATGTTTTGTCTGTCCCTGTCAATTGTATAATGGCACTGAATGTTTGCCATATATGTACCTGTAATTGACTCTGAGTCCCCTCGGGGAGAAAGAGCAGAATATGAATAAAGTATGTTGTTGTTGTTGTTGTTGTTGTTGTTGTTGTTGTTGTTGTGTTTAGCCAGTTTAATGCCAGTCTAACTGCCATGGCTCAGTGCCATGGAACCAAGGGAGTTATTGTTTTGCCAGGTCTTTAGCCTTCTTGGTCAAAGAGGGTTGGCTGTTGCTTCGCCAAACTACAATTCTCAGGACTTCACAGGAATTAAAGTGGTGTCAAACTGCACTAACTCTGCTGTGCAGATGCTCCCGAACCCAGACCCTTCCCCGATCTTGGTTTTCGCTGAGACTATAGTTCCTCCGTGTTTAGGACATTGCCAAGGAAAGCTAAGGCGCACGTGCCTGTGCATGGGTGCGTGTGAACCGCATCTATCCATAATACAAGAGCATTTTATGCATGCTATTAATATTAAATAACAGGAGGAGGACACCTACTTGGGGCATGAATTAATGATGCTCCCTCCCAGCGGACAAACAAATTGTTTTGCAGACGCGGCACAATATTTCTATCGCAAGCCGCGGAATGCCTTTGCTATCATTCATCCAGATGTCCCCGAGATCAAACAAGAAGAGCAAATATTTTCGATTAAACTGTCAGCTTCAGAAAATTTTACAAGTTTACAACTCTTGCCAGGCAGGAGATGGATTGGTGAAGAAAGGAGCCTCTTCTAGAACATAAACTTGGTGGCCAAGGGTTTTTTTGCATTCCCCTGGGACTCGGTATGGAAGAAAACATACAACCAACAGTCCTCACTGGCCTGAGACAAGAACATAGGATCATAACGTTGGAATCAACCACAAGAACCATCCAATCCAAGTTTCTTCCCAACAGATAGACATCTAGCCTTTGCTTAAAAACCTCAAGAGAAGGAAGGAGACTCCACCAGACTCCAAGGAAGCATAGTTCACTGTCAAACTATCATTAACGTCTTCCTAATACGCAGGTGAAATCTCTTTTCTTACCATTTGAATCCATGGCTCCACCGTGCCCTTGTCTCCAGAGCAGAAGAAACTAAGCTTTTTGGGAAATGGAAATCTCCAGAACGTTTTGGAGATTTTATGAGCTCTAGAAAGGCTCTTGTTAGAAGTCATAACCTTTTGGAAAATGATGCCATAACCTTTTGGGAGAATGGCATTCGTGCAAGGCAATTAGGCTTGTCAGCTCTTAAACTGATGTACTTAGGTATCTCTTTGAACTGTTAGGGACAAAGATATGCCAATGCGCAAAAACACATGCATGTGTAGCAAAGTTTCAGAAGGATTCTTTCAGTTGCCCCAAAACATCTATTCTTCCTTAAAATATATTTGCCTTTAAAAGTAACATAGTTGGTTTACTCACAAACTTCATGTATTCAGCATACAGGTACTTTGCATATCAATACAGTTACAGATAGGATTTGAAGTAGATTCTGTGTGTAGGTAACACTGGGCATCATTCTTAGAATCAATAGTCCATAGTACAATGGAGTACTGTTCTTGCATTGAAGTCTGAAGCATACCGTTCTTACTGAAGTCTAAACTGAACTGTTCTGAAGTGGAGTCTGAGCCCTGAACAAACCCAGTTCTGTTCACATGGTCTGTAGCAACAATAAAGGCAAAATTGTATACCAATACACAGGGCATCTTTCTTAGAATCAACAGTCCATAGTCTAAAACATCTCTCTGGTCTGAGAGTCTATTTGTTTCTACATTGGAAGTCTAATGGCTTCTGCTTCTACTGAAGTCTGAAAACATACATCTGTTTCCACTGAAGTCTCTAAGCATACTTTTTTTAAAATGGAGTCTGAGTCCTGAACAAGCCCAGATCTGATCACATGGTCTGCAGCCCCTCCACAACATAGAGTTAAGGAAAACTGCAAACCAATACACACATATACAATACAGTAAGCAACCTGAATTATATACATAATTCAGGTTGCTTACTAGTGGAGGCTTGAAGAAGGTGGATATTTCCAACAGTTTGCTCTCTTCTCAATATGGCATCCTTTCAAATATTTAAACAGGGCGATCCATTGTGGTTCCTCTCAACCATCTCTTCTCCAAGCTCAACATCCCCAGCCACTCCACATAGGGATTGGTTTCCAAACCTTTAAGCATTTAATTTGCTCTTCCTGGCACACTTTCCATTTTTTCCATATCCTTCTTGAATGGCTTTGCCCAGAATTGGACCCAGTGTTATTCCAGGTGAGGTTTGACCCAAGCAGAATAGAATGCACCAATGACTTCCCTCAACCTCAACATTAGACTTTTTTTAATGTAGCCTAGAATCACATTGTTTTTTTTGAGCTACCACATCCTACTCTTGGTTCATGATCAGCTTGTGGTCCACTAAGATTCCTAGATCTCTTTCCAGGGTTTCCAAGCCTGGGGTCACCCATCCTATATCTATCCTGATTAATCCCTTATCATCCCAGTCTCAGCAATAAAACAAAGGTCATCAACATACACTTAAAGAACTTGATAATCACAATTAACATTTCTAGTATATACACATGGGTATGCTCTGCTTCTAACAAAACCCATTTTCAATAAACTTTGTCAGTCTTTCAATAAACTTTGTCAGATTTTCAATAAACTTTCATTGAGGCAGTCATACCACGCTAATCCAGCCTGTTTCAAAACTATCATGTCAGGCTACATAGAGAAGCCATTCAAATCAACTAGAAGTATGTGGACAATTTGAACAGAAAGGAGGAAACCATGACAATGAACACAATCTGGCTCCCAGTATTTTAAAAACTCTAGAATCAGGACAGTAAATATAGAACAACACTCAGAAAACAGGGGAATTCCTGACAGGAAACAATCAGGGCCAGCTAACACCTCCAAACAAAGGATTCCTTCAGGCAGGAAACAGCCACGCTTTGACACTGCAAAGCCATTAAATACTAATCAAGGTGATCAATAGCAACATTCACACTTGTTTCCAACAGACAAGAGTTCTTTCTTTCTCCCACCCTGGACATTTTTCCACAGGTATATAAACCCCACTTGCCTAGTTTCCAACAGACCTCACAACCTCTGAGGATGCCTGCCATAGATGTGGGAGAAACATCAGGAGAGAATGCTTCTGGAACATGGCCAGACAGCCTGGAAATCTCACAGCAATGCAGTGATTCCAGCCATGAAAGCCTTCGACAACACAGGCGTGAGAGTGTTCACTTTCAATCCGGAAGCTCACAGAACAGGCACTATTTGAGGGTGCATCTACACTGTAGAATAGATGCAGTTTGACCCCACTTTAATGGCCATGCCTCCATGCTATGAAATCAAAGGAGTTGTCATTTGTTGAGGCCCCAGAGAAGGTGAAAGACCTTGCAAAGCCGCAAATCCATTGCTTTGTGCCATGGCACCTCAAGTGGTGTAGAGAGAAGGCAAGGTTTTGTACTTTTGTTTTGTGCAGTGTGTTTGTCTATTTCTGTCTTTCTTTGTATGATGGTTGGTTTGCTTCTTTAAAAAATAAGAAGAAAAGCCATTTTTAACCAAAGCATGTAAAAAATAAGAGAGACTAGCAGTGACTAGCTCATGATTGAGGATTAATAATCCCAATGGCTGAAGAAAGCCAAAGTGGTTTTGTAGGTGCTTCGAAAGAGATCGGAAATCTTCCTGGGCCCTGAACTAAGCTGGGCGGAATAGGTCTGACCTAGTTCCATATCTTTAGAAGGGGAAGAAAAGGCGAAGTGACCCTTGAGAGTCTCTATTTCTATCTCAGAGAGATTAGGATGCACGGATAAAGGTTTGGGAGACATTAGGAGGTAGAGATAGTATTTAACTTCATCATTCTCTCTCAATCAAGGCTGAACATTCTCGCATTTCCAACCAGCACGATCGGCTGCCCTTCTTATTGTATGTCATCAAGTCATTTCTGACTCATGGTAAACCTATCCCAGGGTTTCCTTGGCCAGGTTCATTCAGACAGGGTTTGCCTTTGCCTTCCTCTAAGGCTTTTTGTTCATGTCAGGATCGACTTGAGAAACTGCAAGTCACTTCTGGTGTGAGAGAATTGGCTGTCTGCAAGGACGTAGCCCAGGGGAAACCCAGATGTTGTGATTTATTTATTTATTTATTTACAGTATTTATATTCCGCCCTTCTTTCTCACCCCGAAGGGGACTCAGGGCGGATTACAATGAACACATATATGGCAAACATTCAATGCCAACAGACAAACAACATACATTAGACAGACTCAGAGGCATTTTTAACATTTTTCCAGCTTCACGATTCCGGCCACAGGGGGAGCTGTTGCTTCACTGTCCAGAAGTGGCTGTACTTCCTCATTCCTTTCCTCATGTTTTGCTGGCAGTTTTATGGTGTTGTAAATTAGCCTCCCGCATAAAGCGTCCCTAAATTTCCCTAATTGACAGGTGCAATTGTCTTTCGGGGCTGCATAGGTCAACAGCAAGCCGGGGCTATTAATGGTCGGAGGCTTAACCCGACCCGGGCTTCGAACTCATGACCTCTCGGTCAGTAGTGATTTATAGCAGCTGGTTACTAGCCAGCTGCGCCACAGCCCAGCCCCGGTTTTACCATCCTTGTGGGAGGCTTCTCTCATGTCCCTGCATGGAACTAGAGCTGACAGATGGGACCTCTGGATTCGAAACACCAACCTTTCGGTCAACAGTCTTGCTGGCACAAGGATTTAACCCACTGCACCACTGGGAGCTCCTAATATAATAATAATAACAACAATAACAACAATAAGAATAAAGGTACAGGAAAATGAGCATGCAAAGACAAGGTGAAAGAACTTGCAAAACGACAACTCCTGGGACTCCATTGTTAGTGTGTTTTGTTGTATAGTGTGAAATGTTAGATCAATTGTATGCTGTTGGATTGTGCATCTGTGTTCCAGCAAGCTTTCCAGCAGCGCAGGAGTTAATTACATGCCAGCCCTGATTGATAGCTTGCAGGGCCAATGGGTCAAGACTTCCGTTTCAACTGCATGGACGGAACATTTGTCATGAACTATGGAATGTGGGATGTGCCTGTGAACACTGATTAGAGACTTGGCTTGGTGAACGGATGTGCCATGCTTTTCCCTTGCTGGGGAACATGTGCCCGGAGAGCGATGGTGTTTGGAGTTGTATATAGTCTTGTAAATAAAGCCTAGTACCGCTGGGATCAGCAGTAAATCTACGACTGAGGTGTTGTTTGTCAGTGCTACTTTTGCCGGCTGCTAAAGTGATCTGACTGATGAGGAGAAGGTCATCAACAAGTCAGGGCGATGGTCATTTCTCATCTCTCCACCTGCTCCTTGCTCCTGCCCTGCATGCCACCCTGACATCCATAATATTGAGCCACAATTGATTGTCACACTGGATTCATTCTGCAGTGTAGATGCACATTCGAATGAATGTAGTTTGCTCCTTTTAAACTGCCATTTATTTATTTATTTACAGTATTTACAGTTCAGCCATGGCTGAACGCAGGAACCATAGAACTTGCAGTTTTCCAAGGTTGTTTGCCTTTTCTGCCTCACCAAACTACAACTCCCAGGATGCCATAGCCTTAATTGTTAAATGTTAATTAATTATTGTTAAATGTTAATTAATTATTAGGTTGAACTATCTGCCCATCCAACTATAGGATTTTCTGCCACTACTATTGTGCACTTTATGGACTACTTTGACTGAGAATCTACCTCTCCCATTTTGATATATTCTGCACTTTGGCCCAGATCCTTGTTTTAGTCTCCTGTTTTTAATACTTTATGCTGTATGTTGATTACTATGATGGTTTTATTGATATTGATGTTTTACTGTTGGAATAGTTGTTTTATCGTTTTATTGTTGTATGTTTCGGGCTTTGTCCCCATGTAAGCCGCTCCGAGTCCCCACTGGGGAGGTGGGGCGGGGTATAAAAATAAAGTTGTTGTTATTATTATTATTATTATTATTATTATTATTATTATTATTATTATTATTATTATGTCCTGTTAGCTTAGGTGGGGTCAAACTGCATTCATTCGACAGTGTAGATACAGTCTGAAAAGTTCTGGTTTTCATCGTAATAGGGTGTTGGCACCCAGCACTGATGAACTTTGCATATCAATCAGGATGCAAAAGTGGGAAATAATAATAACAATAGCAATAATAAACCCACCCAAGGCTAAATCCCACACTTACACAGCTTAACGGAGGTCCCTCTACACTACCATAGAATGCAGTTTGAAACTTCGTCATATGGTCAGTATAGAAGCATAGTATATCCAAAAGTATAAAAGTATATCCAACGTTCTACAATTCCCATTTATTATATATATATATATATATATATATATATATATATATATATCCCCTTCTCCCGCTCTTGTCAGCGCAAATGAAAAATCCCTCTTGTCTCTCGGAAGACTTGAAAATTGGTCTGATTTCCAAGAGAATAAATGAATCCTTTGTTTGTGAGGAATGGAACAAGCTGCTGCAGCAAACAGCTGGAAGCAACGTCGTGTCAGTTTTAGTTTAATACCTGAATAGCTGTCATCTTGATAAATGAGTTTACATGAGTTCTTTAAAGGATGGTTGGAGAGTGGGAAGTTCTTTTTGTTATCTAGGTAAATTAATTTGTTTCAATAAGATGCACAAAACATTGTGAGGCAGTGAGATTTCAAAGGCTTGAAGTTTGCCTTCTTGATTTTGATTTAATTGCTGTTACAATCTGTGCCCAAAGTAATGCTTGCATCTTTGTAGATTAGCTAATGAAGGATTGGAGAGATTTTGCACAACTAGGATGGAGCATTCTTGTTTTTGGAATTTCTCATGTTCATAGAATCCTAGAATCCTAAAGTTGGAAGAGACCTGGTGGGCCATCTAGTCCAACCCCATTCTGACAAGAAGCAAAGCACCCCTGACAGATGGCCATCCAGCCTCTGTTTCAAAGCCTCCAAAGAAGGAGCCTTCACCACACTCTGGGGCAGAGAGTTCCACTGCTGAACAGCTCTCTCTCACAGTGAGGAAGTTCTTCCTCATGTTCAGGTGGAATCTCCTTTCTTGTAGTTTAAAGCCATTGTTCTGCGTCCTAGTCTCCAGGGCAGCAGAAAGGAAGCTTGCTCCCTCCTCCCTATGACTTCCCCTCAGCTCTTTCAGCCGCTCCTCATAGGGCTTGTTCTCCAGACCCTTGATCCTTTGGGTCTCCTTCTTCTGGACACATTCCAGCTTAGAGTCAACATTTCATAGAATCATAGAATCATAGAATCATAGAATAGTAGAGTTGGAAGAGACCTCATGGGCCATCTAGTCCAACCCCATTCTGCCAAGAAGCAGGAAACCTCCCTTCAATTGCAGTTCCCAGAATGGGACACAGTGTGATTCCAGTTGTGGTCTGGCCAAGGCAGAATAGTATGACTTCCGTGGATCTAGACCAGGGGTCCCCAAACTTTTTAAACAGGGGGCCAGTTCATGATCCTTCGGACCGTTGGAGGGCCGGACTATAGTGGGCCGAGCAATAATAATAATAATAAATAATAATAATAACAATAATAACAACAACAATAAAAAGAGGGTTGAAAGAGACCTCTTGGGCCATTTAGTCCAACCCCCTTCAGCCTTGTGCATCAAAAGCACAAGCAAAGCATCCCTGACAGAAGGCCACCCAGCCTCAATGTTAATAATAATTATTATTATTATTATTATTATTATTATTATTATTATTATTATTATTCTCAATTAAAAGACAAAGTATGGATTGTCGATGTTGCAATCCCAGGGGACAGCAAGATTGTGGAGAAACAATTGGAAAAGCTAACACAATATGAGGAATTAAAGATCGAACTGCAAAGACTGGCACAAGCCAATCAAGGTGGTCCCAGTGGTGATCGGCACACTGGCTGCAGTGCCTAAAGACCTTGGCCTGCACTTAAACACAATCGGCACTGACAAAATTACCATCTGTCAGCTGAAGAAGGCCACCTAATTTGGATCTGCCCGCATTATTCACCAATACATTATACAGTCCTAGACACTTGGGAAGTGTCCAGCGTGTGATCCAATACAACGGCCAGCAGAATGTCTGCTGTGGACTCATCTTGTTGCGTTTCAAATAATAATAATAATAATTGACAAAATTACGATCTGCCAACTGCAAAAGGCCACCCTACTGGGATCTGCACGCATCATCCGAAAATACATCACACAGTCCTAGATGCTTGGGAAGTGTTCGACTTGTGATTTTGTGAAACGAAATCCTGCATATCTATCTTGTTTGCTGTGTCATAATAATAATAATAATAATAATAATAATAATAATAATAATAATAATAACAACAACAACAACAATAATGGCTGTAAGAGAAGAAGAGACCCCTTAGGTCATTTAGCCCAACCCCCTTCTGCCCTTGTGCCATGGGGGGCCGGATAAATGGCTTCGATGGGCCGCATCCGGCCCCCGGGCCTTAGTTTGGGGACCCCTGATCTAGACACTAGATTCTTATTGATGCAGACCAAACATCCCATTGGCTTTTTGAGCTATCGCATCATATTCCTGGCTCATATTCGCCTTCCTCCCAATGAGGATTCCAAGATCTTTTCCCCACATCCTGCTGTGGAGCCAGGCATCGTCCTCCGTTCTGTCTCTTTGCATTTCATTTTTTCTTCCTAAGTGGAGTCTCTTGCATTTGTCCCTGTTGAGGTTCATTGTGTTAGTTTTGGCCAACCATCTGTCTCATCTGTTAATCTCATTTTGGATTCTGCTCTTGTCTTCTGGAGTGTTGGTGTTGTCTGCAAACGTGGTGATCCTGCCTTCTAGACCTTCATCTAATTCATTAATAAAGCTGTGGAACAGAACCGGGCCCAGGAGGGAACCCTGTGAATGGCACTCCACCCATCACTTCTTTCCAAGATGAAGAAAAGGGAGAATCATCCTTTCAGAAAGAAATCACGGAAATGGTTAAACAGTAGCTCTCGAAAGCTTTAGGTGCTCTTACTGCCTATGACAGGGAAAACCAGCTGATCCCTAATCCATCTAAAACACAGAAAGGATGATGCAAGATGTGTATATATATATATCACTTTTCTCAGTGGATTTATTATGATTTTTCAGCCTTTCCACCACTATCTTCTTTTGCTGTATTGAAACAATCCTTTTAAGAAAGAAAAATGTGAAACTGAGCAGGAGGCATTGAAGATCTCCTCCTTACTTCTGTCCTATTTTTATTTTGTTTTTACTATTTGCTTTGGTGTGGGAGAGGATTTTTTTTGGGGGGGGGGGCGGTTTAGTGATGGGTTTTTTAAAAAAATGATCCGTAATCATTTGGTCTCTGTACTTAAATTTTATGATGAGCTCCTGACACTCAGACTTTTATGCATGACATGTTTTTATAGGAGAGAGACCCCTAATAAAGATTATTAAAAGGAGCCCCGATGGCAAAGTGCGTTAAATCGATCTATCTGCCCATTCTATAATAGCCCCATTGTTGATGTGTTGCCATTATTATACCGCACTTTATTGTCCATTTCAACTGTGAAATTACCCTTCCCCATTTCGGAACATTCTGCACTTTGCCCGGGATCTAGGAATTAGTCCCCTGTTTTTAACACTGTATGCTCCGTGTGATTTTAATGATTATTTTTTACTGATGAGGATGTTTTTATTGGGATAATTGTGTTATTGCTCTGTTATTGTTATTTGATTGTTGTATCGGGCAAGGCCCCATGTAAGCCGCGTCGAGTCCCTTCGGGGACATGGGGCGGGGTATAAAAATAAAGTTATTATTATTATTATTATTATTATTATTATTATTATTATTATTAAAGCACTGAGCTGCAGACTGAAATGAACCAGGTTCAAGCCCCGGGAGCGGCGTGAGCGGCCGCTATTAGCTCCAGCTCCTGCCAACCTAGCAGTTCGAAAACATGCCAATGTGAGTAGATCAATAGGTACCGCTCTGGCGGAAAGGTAACGGCGCTCCATGCAGTCATGCCAGTGGCCACATGACCTTGCCGCCCTATATGAGAGCCATGCGTGAGTTGGGGCCTTTTACCCTAGCACTCAAGACATGGCTCTTTACTAGAGCTTTTAATCTATTTTAATATTTTAATATTTTTTAATCAATATTTGTATGGATGTATTTTTATCCTTTACAATTTTATCTTGTAAATCGCCTAGAGCAGGGGTCCCCAAACTAAGGCCCGGGGGCCGGATGCGGCCCTCCAAGGTCATTGAGCTGGCCCCTGTCCTAAACTTTAGACTTAGAGTTGACCTAAATCTACCTGGTCTTTGGAGGTCTTTTTGCTTACCTATGGTCTTATGAGATCGTCCAGATAGTCTTTGAAGGTCTCTGTGCTTAGCTATGGCCTTATGAGACCATTTAGATGGCTTTTGGAGGTCACTTTCCTTACCTATGGTCCTATGAGACCGTCTAGATGGTCTTTGAGAGTCCCTTTCCTTCTCTATGGTTTTATGAGATTGTCTAGATGGCCTTTGAGGGTCCCTTTCCTTATGTATGGTCTTCTGATGGCCTGATGAGATCATCTAGATGGCCTTTGAGGGTCCCTTTCCTTACCTATTGTCTTATGAGACCGTCTAGATGGTCTTTGGAGGTCTCTTTGCTTACCTATAGTCTTATGAGATAGAATAGATCAGGGGTCCCCAAACTAAGGCCCATGGGCCAGATGCAGCCCTCCAAGGTCATTGACCTGGCCTTTGTCCTAAACTTTAGACTTCGGGTTGAACTAAGTCTGAAATTACTTGAAGGCACACAACAACAACAATCTTAGTTTTCGACTATTTCATCATAGTCCGGCCCCCTAACAGTCTGAGGGACTGTGAATCGGCCCTCCACCTAAAAGGTTTGAGGACCCCTGGCCTAGAGCATCGTGGATGGAGGGCGATTAATAAGTAATTAAATGATGATGATGATGATGATGATGATGATGATGATGATGAGGTGTCTACGGGCAACACCGGCTCTTCGGCATAGAAATGGAGATGAGCACCAACCCCCAGAGTCGGTCACGACTGGACTTAACGTCAGGGGAAAACCTTTACCTTTACCTAAACATACAAAAAAAAAAAAAAACACACAGAAAGGATGATTCCGGATGACTCAATGAAGTAATGGATCCATCCTAGAAATCTGCATTCCCTCCCTTTGCCGAGCTTAACTCGTCTTGAGCGAGAGCGTGTCCTCTTTCTCAATGAAGCCCTGATTCATTTGCTTGCCACCGTGCAAATACCACTAATGTTTGCTTTGGGAAGTTACGACACACAAGAGACTCCTCTTTGATATCCCTCGCAAGCAAGAAGGGTCTCTGGAAGGGGTGAGCTGGGACTGCAGGAGGGAATCTGGGCACCGTTGGGCTATTTCTCTCTCATTCCCCACAAGCCGTGAGCGGGGAGGTTGCTTTCCTTGGGCCGAGAGACACACCTGTCTTGCCTGCAATTGCTCCACAAAATCACAGACAAAAGCCTTTTCCTCTCTGCCTGGTTTGCCTTTGTTTGCAGTCGGCTTGTGCATTTGTATAGAATTGCTATCCGTTTCGGTTTGTTCCAATCGTAAGGTCCTCGTTTGGATAAGTGAGACTCTACTGTAGTTCAATATGCAGTAATGCTATGTAGTAATTACTGTATTTACAAATGTAGCACCAAAGTATCACCATGTATTGAAAACATTGACTACAAAAACACTGACTACTAGAAGGCAGACTGCGTCGGATAATACAGAACGTATTAATACAGACACATCTGTTTCGACAGGCTTTTGAGTTCTGTTGTTGATATTTTAAAAGGTGCTTTTAGGATGTTTTTAAGATGTTTTTTAAAGATGTTTTTAAGATGTTTTTTAAATTGTTGATTTTAGCCGGTTCTTGTAAGCCGCTCCGAGCCCTAGGGGAGTGGCGGCATATAAGTTTGAAAAATAGATAGATAGATAGATAGATAGATAGATAGAACGTTGGATAAGCGAATGTTGGATAAGCAAGACTCTACTATAGTTAGTAAACAAAGAATTCCAAGTCCTGAGCAACTCATGGAAAATGAAAGGAATAACCAGCAGAGGAGACAAGAGCATAGAAATAACTATTAGGATGTGCTTGTTTTACACCAAAGGAAGCAGAAATCTTAAGCTCAAGACCCGTCCAGGAAAGTGAGTATCTTTTCCGATCTGCAAAACATCTGGCATACTTACAGTTGCTTCTCAGCCTCCTGCAGCTGCCTTGTAGTAGTAACTGGAGCTCAGTTTAGCTCCTTCTAGTACGGACAGGGAGGAACCAAGCCCAGCCTTGCCCCTAAATGCACACACACACACAGAGCCAGCTCCCTCCCCTTTCCCACCTAGTTTGGAGCATTTTCATTAGTCTAAAACGATCCATGCTCAGCAAGGTAAAGGTCCTGGAACTGCTTTGGTTGCTGTGGTTTTCAGCCCAAAAGCTCCCACAAGGGACCGCTGACAAACAGACTAAGTTTGCAAATGGTCATGGCAGCTGGGCCTCAGTTTCGTGGGTATTATTTATTTATTTACATTATTTATATTCCGTCCTTCTTTTTCAGGGCGGATCACAATGTACATATACATGGCAAACATTCAATGCCATTAGACATACAGACAGAGACAGAGACAAAGACACAGAGGCTATTTAACATTCTTCAGCTTCCGGCTTCATGAGGGTATGCTCGATTCCAGCCACAGGGGGAGCTGCTGCTTCATCATCCACTGTGACACCGAGTCCTTGATGCATTGCTTCCTCATTCCTTTCTGCACGCTGCCGGACAATTTTTATGGTGCTGTAAATTAGTTAAATTAGCCTCCTCGCATAGGTAAGGTAAAGGTAAAGGTTAAGGAGAGCCGGCATTGTCCGTAGACACCTCCAAGGTCATGCGGCCACTGGCATGACTGCATGGAGCTCCGTTACCTTCCCGCCGGGGCAGTACCTATTGATCTACTCACATTGTCCGTAGACACCTCCAAGGTCACATGGCAGGCATGACTGCATGGAGTGCCATTACCTTCCCTATTACCTATTGATCTACTCACATTTGCATGTTTTCAAACTGCTAGATTGGCAGAAGCTGGAGCTAACAGTGGGCGCTCATTCCGCTTCCCGGATTTGAACCTGGGACTTTTCAGTCTGCAAGTTCAGCAGCTCAGCGCTTTAACACACTGAGCCACCAGAGCTCCCCACATAAGCGGTACCTAAATTTTCCTACTTCATAGATGCAACTGTCTTTCGGCTTGCTTAGGTCAACAATGAGCTGGGCTATTTTTAATGGTCGGGCACTCAATCCGATGCGGATTTATTTAGCTGCAACTAAAAAAGCCAAACGCGATGCTAGGCTGCATCAACAGGAGTATTGTGTCCAGATCAAGGGAAGTCTTACCACTCCATCCCATTCATTAAATACTACTGAGCCACCCACTTAAGAAACCACAACCTACTGTGTTCATCACATGACACAGGCTTCAAGTGTACCTGAATGGGGATTGGAAGCCTTGTCTAAACCTTTCTCGCCCTGATTATCTTGGGGTTAAAAAAGGATTGCAAAGGCTTATCTTTTCAGAAGCTTTCTAAACTGGTTGGCAAGTGACTTTTTTGCGTATTAGCCGGATAGAGATGGGCGAAATGGTCAATTCTGTCATATGATGACAGAATCTGTTTCCCTAAGCCACCCCTCATAGGTGCCAAAATCAGAAGGTTTCAAAATGGGAAGAGGTGTTGTGGCACCCTAACAGGGCGACAAAAGTTTAGACTGGGCTTCCAATCGCCATTCAGACATGGGAACAATCAGAAATGACTGGAAAGAGCCCAACAATTTATTTATTGATTTGCCACACATACCCCATCCTTCTCACCCTGAAGGGGACTCAGAGTGGCTTTACAAAGGCAACGATTCGATGCCACACATATAGTAAAGGAAAGGGTTTTCCCTTGACATTAAATCTAGTCATGTCCAACTCTGGGGGTTGGTGCTCATCTCCATTTCTAAGCCGAAGAGCCGGCATTGTCCGTAGACACCTCCTAGGTCATGTGGCCATAGGCATGACTGCATGGAGTACTGTTACCATACTGTTGAAGCAGTACCTATTGATCTACTCACATTTGCATGTTTTCGAACTGCTAGGTTGGAAGAAGCTGGGGCTAACAGTGGGAGCTCACCCCGTTTCCCGGATTCAAACCGCCGACCTTTTGGTCAGCAAGTTCAACAGCTCAGCAGTTTAACTTGCTAAGCCACTGGCCACACATTAAATATTGGTAAACAAACAACACATTAAAAACCAAACAGTTAAAAAGATATCAACATTAAAACATCCATTAAAATCACACAATCCAAATCCACAATCCATACTCCAGGGCCATTCGATTTGTCATTGTGTTATTTATGTCGGCGAGGAGGGGTCAGGGTGCGTGCTGGGTGGGTTTCTCCAAACTCCATCAATCATCTTCTCCAGCACCCTGATAAATTGGTTGCAATCATCTGCCACACCAATTCCTCTCTTCAATGTCAGACTCAAACACATCTGTAGTCTGAAGTCCAAACATTTATTTCAATATCTATAATACATATTTACAAAGCATAGCAAAAGCCATCACTCTGAGCTGGCATTCTCTTTACAGCCTCTTTGCTCGGCAAGCACCAGCTCAACACACTCAGAGATAAGAAAAAAACACATTCCTCAGTCCGAAGGAAGTCCCTGACCTCCAAGGCCGGAAATCATGCCTGATAGGTCATAGCAGGCTGTCAGTCAAAACTAGCCTGCTGTTAACTGTTTCATTGCTGAAACATACACTCTTGCAAAACAGCAGAAACACTTGATTTACATTTCATACACATACAACCATAATCCAACAATTTAGTAATTTCTTATTGCACTGTTCAAATTTACTGACCAAAGGCTTGGTCCCAAAAGGTCAGGAGGGTCCTGAAGGTCTAATCTAACTGAGGAGGAAGTTCCATAGAAGAAGGGCCACCACTGAGAAGGCCCTGTGTCTCATCCCCACCAACCGCACCTGAGATGGGGGTGGGATCGAGAGCAGGGCCTCCCTCGACGATCTTAGTCTCCGAGGTGGATCATAGAGTGAGATCCCTTCGGATAGGTAAGCTGGGCTGGAACCTTTGGGGCTTTAGCAGACAGGCAGCCAGTGGGGCTGACATCACAGAGGGGTTGTGTGCTCCCCGTACCCCACTCCAATGAGCAGCCTGGCTGCTGCATGTTGGACCACTTGAAGCTTCTGAACAGTCTCCAAAGGCAGCTCCATGTAGAGTGCATTGCAGTAGTCTATTCAGGATGTAACAAGAGGGTGGACTACCAAGTCTGACTTCCCAAGGTATGGCCACAAATGGCACACAAATTTTAATTGTGCAACAGTGTGATCCATTAGAGAGAGAGAGACTTCATTCTCTGCACCTGGAAGATTCTGAGGAACCTGAGCACAAGGACACTATGTAATGACGGACTATTATGTTATGAGAGATACATTAGGTTTTTTTTTTAATGGAGTTATTTGTTGCGTCTCAGGTTAGCTTCACCTTGCTAAAATACACCAGGCAGTACACAGGTTATAGCCTTCTGTAGTTTATTGGAAATAGAGGAAAAGATAGTTCTTAAAAGGCAAAAGTTCAGTTCCAAAAGATAGTTGCAAAACAAGGCTGTAAGAAATAATCCAAAGAAACACTTGGCATGAAACGAAGTCCTTTCAGTACATGACAAAGTCCCATGAGCAAGAAAACATCAAGGCTACAAGACAACCCAGGAAAGCAGAACTTGCTTCTTGATTCAAAGAGAAGTTGCTTTGACAAAGATTCCTCTCTCAACAGACATGAAGGCATTCCTTTGGCCTTTGGCCTCTCTCTTATTTGCTATTCTAAGACTTCTGTGAACCCCCCTGAATTCCAAGCGGCTGGCCCGATCCAGAATATCGTCAAGGCCAAACTGCTCGTTAGTGTTATCAGGCTGGGAGCTGCTCTCCCTTCCTGCTTCTTGCACCTGGGAAACATCAGCATCAACAACACCATTTCCTCCCGTGGGAAAGCCTCCCTGTTCCTGCACCTGAATCCCATAATTCCCATCAGAGTCATCTTGAAACTCATCCTGAACCTGAATCCCTTCATCTTGAACCTGTATCCCAAAATCCTCATCAGAGTCACTCTGAGGCTGTCACAACATCATTAATTCTCAAGCTTTCACACATGTACATGTAGCTCCAATCCGTTCTCTTCTCCTCCTTGATCCGCCACCACAAGAGTGGCTTCTGGCCACTGAAACTTTAATGGAGGAAGCAAATCAGCCAGCTTACCACTGAGGTGACCTACTTCTCCTGCCCTCCTCCTCCTGTGCAGGAATGCCGGGCCTGAATAATGTAGATGGAGAGGGCATTCTCCATCGCTCTCGGGGCTTATCCTGAAAGCGGGGTCAGGGGAACAGCCTCAGAGAGTCCGCACCATGTGCTCAGCCTTTCTGTCTTAAGAAACGGGCTGTTTGGGACATAGTAAGAGGTGTGCTACCAAGGGAGCCTCCAGTGGCGCAGTGTGTTAAAGCACTGAGCTGCTGAACTTGCAGATCAAAAGGTGCCAGGTTCAAATCCGGAGAGTGGAGTGAGCGGCCGCTGTTAGCTCCAGCTTCTGCCAACCTAGCAGTTCGAAAACATGCAAATGTGAGTAGATCAATAGTAGATCAATTGCTCTGGTGGAAAGGTAATGGTGCTCCATGCAGTCATGCCAGCCACATGACCTTGGAGGTGTCTACGGACAACGCTGGCTCTTCAGCTTAGAAATGGAGATGAGCACCAACCCTCAGAGTCAGACACGACTGGACTTAACTTCAGGGGAAAACCTTTACCTACCCTACTGAGATCTGTGTCTCCCTGCAAATCTTGGCTGCCAGCTAAACAGACATTTAAAAGGAATGGGTCAGTCCTGGAACTCACAAAGATCCGACTCCTCAAGCACTCTCCCCTGCAAACTGGTAAAACTCTTTGAGGAAGGAGGATGGAAGGCGGCTAAGGGAGGGAACGCTAACCCATGGTGTTGGATATCATCCTGGACTACACAAGTCTCTATTAGCTATGTAGTGGATAGGCTAGAATGATGGAAACCTCTCTCTATATTCCAAGCATGCCTAGATAGGCCTTTGCTGATTTCCCTCTATTGATTTCCTGTTTACATCCACTCCCCTCACCTTGTTGTTTTAGCAATGTGATCCTTCAGGGATGAGGTAACTTCCTCTATCTAGATTGGAATGTTTATTGCCCCAAAAGGCTCGGACCATGCGGCCAGTAGCCATATCTCTTCCTCCTTTGTCTTCGCTCTAAGGAGGACACATTTTGCCACTCTCCTGGCAAAATGTAGCTATTTAGATATGTTTGTTATTTTTCACCTTCTTACCATCCTTAGATGCTAGCTTAGAGAGCTAGTTAGCTTCAAAATTTTTCTATCCACAATGGATTTCTTTTTTACCTCAATAAATGTTTTTTGAACTTTCAAGGAGACTTTGCAATCCTTTGCCATCCTCAGGAACAAAGGCTTTCCCAAACTCACCTCACGTGTTTCTGCTGCTTATGAATCGTGGTTCTGCCACTCTGCTGTATTTTTGAGGAATCACCCCCGAAAGAGGGTTATTTTTGAGTCTAACTGCTCATAGATTCCCAACACATGGCATCCCCTGTTGTGACTCAGCCACAGCATAGCCAGAGTGAGGATGAAGAAGGGGATTCTGGGTTTCAGATACAAGAGCCAGATGAGTCAGACGATGGGATGCAGGATGAATTTCAGGATGATGGCATGGGAATGCAAATACAGGCTGATTCAGAGGCTCAAGAAATGCAGTTTGAGCAGAATGAACTATTGACTCCACAAGTCATTGATAACAGCCAGAATGACATTCCCATGGGAATTATGGTTCAGGCGTGAGCTAACGAGGACCTTGAATTATCTAGGGTGGACCGGTTGTTATGGAAGGGAGTTCAGCCTCGTAGGAGTGTGAGATTGGCGGGGAAGAAAGAGGCCTCCACAGGAAAGAGGAATGCATTTCTGGGGTGCTTTTAAAAGTGTGTGTTTGCCGTTAGATTTTTGTCAAAGCAAATCCTCACTTCATCTGTGTGGATGTTCTTGCGTCCTGCTTAAGAAAAGATTATTGTTCCTGGATCTTTGAAATCTTTGGGCCTTGGTACTTTGGGATTTATTGGTTACTGTTTTGGCTTATGGACTTGTGGATTATTATGGCTCATGGACTAATGGATTTTTATTGACTTTTTATTGCCTGCTTTGATTTATATCTGCTTTTGCTCAATAAAACTACAAAAGACTTTCTCCTGTGTCTGACTGGGTGTCTATAGCAAGGTGAACTATTCTGAGGTGCGACATCTGCCACCCACCAGCTCCAGGCCGATTGCCCTGGTGCTGGACTCCACGCTCGTTTTTCATCATTAATTGGTGTTGCGTGCACATTTCCCGTTCTCCTCGCCATCAACTGCGAGAGCAATTTAGGAAGCTTAACAGATGTAACATTACATAAATGGATGCTCCCAATCATAAATCCCAAACCAGCCTGGCAGACACAAAAGCTGCCAAATTAGAAACATAAAATGGGTCTTGGAGGCGGATTCTGGAAGAAGTCGCCGGCAAAGCACGGGCTGGATCCAAAATCATCTCCTGCCTGTGGAAGCAAGAACTCTCTTCCCAAAAGGGCCTCTGGATGATTTGGGGGACAGGAGTGTCAGGGCCCTTCCACACAGCCCTATAACCCAGAATATCAAGGCAGACAATCCAATCTAGCCATACCATACCTTGTAGACATGGTTAGGATGAGCTTAAATCTCCAGCCTTGAGAAGCCAGAGAAAAGAATTCAGTGAAGTGGATTCAAGGAAACAATTTTCTTCCCCAAAAGTCAAACTCATCATTTGTTCACTCACTTTTCAGGCTAAAGGACCATGGAAGCACTTTTCATTTCTGCATCTTTAGAAGTGCTTCACTGGCTACCTGCTGACCTCCAAGTGCTGAGCTTTGTGTTTCTTCCTTACATTAAGAGGCTTATTATCAAACTATTTCCCCTCGCTTTCCTTCGGGATGGCTGCCCTCTCCCTTTCTGCAGGAACATGATGTTCCTTCCCTTCTTCGTTCTTCTCTCTGGAGGAGACATTCTGCGCTTCCCCGGATTAGAAATGCCTTATCAGGGGAAAATGGAAAGATAAGAGAGGGAAACCCAAGCAGGGAGTCGAGAGTTTGCTCTTATATTTTGGTACTGGTGTGTGCAGTTCTGACTATCATGGGATTTTCTTGGCAGAATTTGTTCAGAGAGGGGTTGCCATTGCTTTCCTCTCGGGTTGAGCGAGTGCAACTTGCTCTAAGTTTCCATATCTGTGTGGAGATTTTGCAACTTGTTCCCCAGCATTTCTAGTCCAGTTTCTAAATCATTTGTTGGGAATCTATGAGTGGTTAGACTAAAAAATAACCCTCTTTCGAAGGTCATTCTGCAGAGTGGCAGAAGCACACTTCGTAAACAGCAGAAACGTACGTGTGGTGAGGTTGGAGAAGCCTTTGTTTCTTAGGATGGCAAAGGATTGCAAAGTCTCCTTAAAAGTTCAAAAGGAATTTATTGAGGTAAAAAGAAATCCATTGTAGATAGAAAGGATTTGGAGCTAACTAGCCCTCTAGGCTAGCACTAAGGAAGGTAAGTAGGTAAAAATAACAAATATCTAAATAGCTACATTTTGCCAGGAGAGTTAGCAAAATGTGTCCAATCCATCTTAGGTAGAAGACAAAAGAGGAAGTACGGCTGCTGACCGCATGGTCCAAGCCTTTGGGGCAATTAACATTCCAGTCTAGATAGAGGAAGTTGCCTCATCCCTGAAGGGTTCACGTTACTATATCAACAAGGTGGGGAGTGGTTGTAAACAGGAAAGAAGAGAGAAACCATCAAAGGCCTTTCTAGGCATGCATGGAATAGAGAGAGAGGTTTCCCTCATTCTAACCTATTCACTACATAACTGAGACTTGTGTAGTCCAGGATGATATCCAACACCATTATACTAAGCTGGGTCTCTCTTAAATTTGAGTTGGGTTTTGTTTCTCCATGGGTTTTTTTGCTATGGCTGTGAGCCACAGTTTTAATCTTGCTGTCCATTTACAAATTTGTTGCTTGTGACATAGAAATTGCCACACAGCGAAGTGTCAGTCATGCTACGGTTTGATGATGCGTGCAGACCAGCAGAAGATTCGTCCTTTATGCATTAAAAGAAGAGGAAGACAATGCAAAACCCAACCTTTACTCTTGCCCTTGGATGACGTGCCTTATATTGGAATGTATTTTCATTATGTTTCTATGTCGGTTTTAATTTTAATAATTCTATTGTATGCCTTTGTTTTATGTCCAAAGCACTGCACAAGTGCTGTTGTAAGTTGCCTTGTGTCCCTCGCAAGGTAGAGGAAGGAGGGATATAAATATGGTAAATAAATAAATAATACAGCAGAGTCCATGGAAAAAACAGCAACTAAAACACAAACCTTCTAGTAAGAATACAGGCACAGTTCTGTTGCTGTATCAAACTCACATATGATTCTTGCATTTGATTCATGCCATGCTTTCCATCAGAAAGTCTGTCTTCTCCCAATGTCAAATGGGCTGCAAGCCAGGAGCTTATGCCAAGTAAGCTCAAAGGCAAACATTCAGTAAGCCCAAAGACATACAACAAACTCTCCCCCACGATACCCCTTCGGAAGTGTCCCAAAACTGGTTGTCCTTAATTACGTACTCCAATTACTCAGCCTGTGGATGGTAATCAACTCGGGTGAGTCTTTTTCTCATAGCACACACATACAGTAGTGATCCCACAGGAATTTAGCCATGTACCTTAATGAGTCAGTCCTTGCAATTTTGCCAAAAGAAAACCTGCATGACATTAAGACATGTCTTCCTAAAGGACGATATTTCTGCTCTTGGTCCCTGATAATTAAGAAAGCAAAACTGGCAAAAGGTGCCTTTCTTACAAAATTACTGCCTTGTTTTCAATCCTTTACAGACCTGCAGGCCTTCCTTCTCCCATCCTTCCTTTCCCCAGGCCTAGAATAATGTTATGGAATAGTTCAAGTCCTGGATGATTGATGGGATTTCTACTCCAGATCTTTTTTCTCCCGCTGTCTTGAAGATGAGGATCAACGGAGCTACTAGAGCAGGGGTCCTCAAACTTTTTAAGTGGTGGGCCGGTTCATGGTCCCTCAGATTGTTGAGGGGCCGAATTATCATTTGAAAAAAAAAAAAGCAAATTCCTATGCTCACTGCACATGTCTTATTTGTAGTGCAAAAAACAAAACAAAACTCCAGCAACAATTACTTATTTATTTATTACATTTCTACCCCACCCTCTCTCACCCTGAAGGGGGGGTGAGAGCAGCTTACAAGTTGTATGTACATACAATATATTATATTATTAGCATAGCACAATATTAGCATTATATATTACTGGGCCATTGAGTCCAACCCCCTTCTGCCTTTGTGCACTGAAAGCACAAGCAAAGAATTCCTGACAGATGGCCACCCAGACTCAATGTTAATAACAATAAGTACAATTATATATATTGGGCCATTGAGTCCAACCCCCTTCTGCCTTTGTGCACTGAAAGCACAAGCAAAGAATTCCTGACAGATGGCCACCCAGACTCAATGTTAATAATAATAACATAATAATAAAAAATGTGCCGTGCCAAAAGATCTCAGCCGGCATTTGGAAACAATAGACATTGACAAAATTACGATCTGCCAACTGCAGAAGGCCACCCTACTGGGATCTGCATGCATCATCCAAAAATACATCACACAGTCCTAGACACTTGGGAAGTGTTCGACTTGTGATTTTGTGAAACGAAATCCAGCAGATCTATCTTGTTTGCTGTGTCATACTTATAATAAAAAAGCGGGTTGAAAGAGATCCTTAGTCCAACCCCCTTCTGCCTCTTTGCACCAAAAGCACAAGCAAAGCATCCCTGACAGATGGCCACCCAGCCTCAATGTTAATAATCACAATAATAATACTACTACTACTACTAATAATAATAATAATAATAATAATAATAATAATAATAATAATAATAAAAGGGTTGTAAGAGAAGAAGAGACCCCTTGGATCTTTTAGCCCAACCCCCTTCTGCCCTTGTGCCATGGGGGCCGGATAAATGGCTTCAATGGGCCGCATCCGGCCCCCGGGCCTTAGTTTGGGGACCCCTGGTCTAGAGGATAAATAATGGGGGACGTAACAAAAAGCATGTAACAGTTACTCTCCGAAAGCACATCAGCCCCTTCCTCATCCTCTGAGCACTTAAAAAGCTCATCCAATGCTTACCAGGCTACAGAGCTGTAGTTTTACAAGGTCTTCAGCCTTCACTGCCTCACCAATCTACAATTCTCATGACTCCATAGCATTGGTTAAAGTGGGACCAAACTACGTTCAGTCTACAGTGATGCAACCCCAGAGTCCTAATCCCACTCTATGCTTTTATCCCAGAGAGAGACAGATTTATTGTTGTTACGTGCCTTCAAGTGAAGTCTTTTGGTGCCCCTATCTTAACGTTTTCCTGACAATATTAATTCAGAGGCAGGGTTGTTGTATGTTTTCCAGGCTGTATGGCCATCTTCCATGAGTATTCTCTCCTGACGTTTCACCCACATCTATGGCAGGCATCCTCAGATGTGGGCGAAACGTCAGGAGAGAATACTTCTGGAACATGGCCATACATCCCGGAAAACATACAACAACCCTGTGATCCCAGCCATGAAAACCTTCAACAACACAAATTCAGAGGCAGTTTGTCATTGTCTTCCTCTAAGACTATTATTACTATTATTAGTAGTAATATTATTATTAGTAGTAGTAATATTACACGTAATATTACTAATATTACAATATAATGATATAGTACAATATAGTAATATATAATGCTTATATTGTACTATGCTTATATATATATATATATATATATATATATATATATATATATATGTGTGTGTGTGTGTGTATATATATATATATATATATATATATATATATATATATATATATGTAATGTGCATAATTAGGACCGAGTTAACAACAAAACCACTGGGCCAAATCACACCAAATTTGGCCACAATACTCATCACTTTCCAAGGAGTGACCATCAAAAAGAAAGAAAAGAAAAGAAAGCAAACAAGCAAGCAAAGACAAGGCCAGAAAAATCCCATTGTTACCCAACTTAAATATCATTGAATACCCTTGCAGCTTCAAAGCCTCACTGCTTCATACCTCGGGGACTCCATTGTTGGCCAAATTGAATAGCCTTGCAGCTTCTAAGCCTGGCTGCTTCATACCTAGGGGACTCCATTGTTGGCCAACTTGAATACCATTGAATAGCCTTGCAGCTTCAAAGCCTGCCTGCGTCATACATCGGCTACTCCATTGTTGGTCAACTTGAATACCATTGAGTAGCCTTGCAGCTTTAAAGCCTGGCTGCTTCATACCTAGGGGACTCCATTGTTGGCCAACTTGAATACCATTGAATAGCCTTGCAGCTTCAAAGCCTGCCTGCGTCATACATCGGCTACTCCATTGTTGGTCAACTTGAATACCATTGAATAGCCTTGCAGCTTTAAAGCCTGGCTGCTTCATACCTAGGGGACTCCATTGTTGGCCAACTTGAATACCATTGAATAGCCTTGCAGCTTCAAAGCCTGCCTGCGTCATACATCGGCTACTCCATTGTTGGTCAACTTGAATACCATTGAATAGCCTTGCAGCTTTAAAGCCTGGCTGCTTCATACCTAGGGGACTCCATTGTTGGCCAACTTGAATACCATTGAATAGCCTTGCAGCTTCAAAGCCTGCCTGCGTCATACATCGGCTACTCCATTGTTGGTCAACTTGAATACCATTGAATAGCCTTGCAGCTTTAAAGCCTGGCTGCTTCATACCTAGGGGACTCCATTGTTGGCCAACTTGAATACCATTGAATAGCCTTGCAGCTTCAAAGCCTGCCTGCGTCATACATCGGCTACTCCATTGTTGGTCAACTTGAATACCATTGAATAGCCTTGCAGCTTTAAAGCCTGGCTGCTTCATACCTAGGGGACTCCATTGTTGGCCAACTTGAATACCATTGAATAGCCTTGCAGCTTCAAAGCCTGCCTGCGTCATACATCGGCTACTCCATTGTTGGTCAACTTGAATACCATTGAATAGCCTTGCAGCTTTAAAGCCTGGCTGCTTCATACCTAGGGGACTCCATTGTTGGCCAACTTGAATACCATTGAATAGCCTTGCAGCTTCAAAGCCTGCCTGCGTCATACATCGGCTACTCCATTGTTGGTCAACTTGAATACCATTGAATAGCCTTGCAGCTTTAAAGCCTGGCTGCTTCATACCTAGGGGACTCCATTGTTGGCCAACTTGAATACCATTGAATAGCCTTGCAGCTTCAAAGCCTGCCTGCGTCATACATCGGCTACTCCATTGTTGGTCAACTTGAATACCATTGAATAGCCTTGCAGCTTTAAAGCCTGGCTGCTTCATACCTAGGGGACTCCATTGTTGGCCAACTTGAATACCATTGAGTAGCCTTGCAGCTTCAAAGCCTGCCTGCGTCATACATCGGCTACTCCATTGTTGGTCAACTTGAATACCATTGAATAGCCTTGCAGCTTTAAAGCCTGGCTGCTTCATACCTAGGGGGATCCTTTGTAGGCCATGAAGAAAACCCCACTTAGGACTATGCCACAGCAATGCGTGGCCGGGCACAGCTAGTATTGTATAACTTATAAGCCGCCCTTCAGGGTGAGTTGGGTGAGACACAAATGTCGCAAATAAATAAATAAGACTGAGTGAGTGTAATCCTGCGAGTCAGTACTGCAAATGAAGATTCAAACCTTGGGGTTGTTGTATGTATTCCGGGCTGTATGGCCATGTTCCAGAAGCATTCTCTCCTGATGTTTCGCCCACATCTATGGCAGGCATCCTCAGAGGTTGTGAGGCATGGAGAAACTAGGCAAGGAAGGTTAATATATATATATGTGGAGAGTCCAGGGTGTGAGAAGATTTCTTTGTCAGTTGGAGGCCAGCGTGAATGTTGCAGTTAATCACTTTAATTAGCATTGGAAAGGTTTGTCTCTTGCCTGGGGGGCATCCTTTGTTCAGAGTCATTAGCCGTCCCTGGAGCTCCTCTGCCCTCAGAGTGTTGCTTCCCATCTACTGTTCTGATTTTTGAGTTTTTTAATACTGGGAGCCAGATTTTATTCATTTTCATGGTTTCCTCCTTTCTGTTGAAGTTGTCCACATGCTTCTTGTGGATTTCAATGGATTCAAACCTTGTTCCCGCATAGCCCACTATTCAGATCCATACCGGGTCTTTCCAAAATAATACCAGAAGCAGCAACCGAGCTGTGGTGCAGGCGGGAGAGCAAGCCAGCTGCAACCAGCTGCAATGAATCACTCTGACCAGGAGGTCATGAGTTCGAGGCCCTCTCGGAGCCTATGTTTGTCTTGTCTTTGTTCTATGTTAAAAGGCATTGAATGTTTGCCTATATGTGTAATGTGATCCGCCCTGAGTGAGAAAGAAGGGCGGAATACAAATGCTGTAAATAAAGAAATAAATAAACCAACTCAGTAATAGCAAACCAATCCTCAGTCTAAAGGAATCTCAATCCTCTAAAACCCATCTCAAGATATAGTATAAAGTAGAAATAATTTTTTTAAAATCCCCGCCCAATGCAGATCCTTTTATGTCTCTCAAATTTACACTTGATGTGTGGGGAAAAGGCACACAATGGACTTTTTTGCCCAAATGAACGGATTAAAATGTGCGAGGCGGAGATATTGCTCCACCTGGAAGGATGCCCTTGTTTCCAACTGACCTCAATGGGATTTCGCTGACCACTTGGCACGCTTTATCACCATCTCTCCATGTTGTTTTGGGCTGGCTGTGAGCCTTCCAGGTGTTTTGGACTCCAACTCCCACCATTCCTAACAGCCTCGGGCCCCTTCCTTTTCGCCCTCAGCCGCTTAAGCGGCTGAGGGCGAAAAGGAAGGGGCCCGAGGCTGTTAGGAATGGTGGGAGTTGGAGTCCAAAACACCTGGAAAGCCCAAGTTTGCCTATGCCTGACCTATACAGATCAACCAGCAAGAACTGCAAAATCAGACTGTTTCCTAATATTTTTGCATACACTGCCATCTAGAGAGCAAGCATCATATTATTTACAAAGAATGCCCTCCAGGCAAGAGACAAACCTTTCCAATGCTAATTAAGGTGATTAACTGCAACATTCACGCTGACTTCCAACTGACAAAGAACTCTTCTCACACCCTGGACTCTGCACAGATATATATTAACCTTCCTTGCTTAGTTTCTCCATACCTCACAACAGGGATCCCCAAACTAAGGCCCGGGGGCCGGATTATTATTATTATTATTATTATTATTATTATTATTATTATTATTATTATTAACATTGAGGCTGGCTGGCCATCTGTCAGGGGTGCTTTGCTTGTGCTTGGGGTTGGACTAAAAGGCCCAAGGGGTCTCTTCCAACCCTTATTATTATTATTATTATTATTATTATTATTATTATTATTATTATTATTAACATTGAGGCTGGCTGGCCATCTGTCAGGGGTGCTTTGCTTGTGCTTTTGGTGCACAAAAGCAGAAGGGGGTTGGACTAAAAGGCCCAAGGGGTCTCTTCCGACCCTTATTATTATTATTATTATTATTATTATTATTATTATTATTATTATTATTATTAACATTGAGGCTGGCTGGCCATCTGTCAGGGGTGCTTTGCTTGTGCTTTCAGTGCTTATTATTATTATTATTATTATTATTATTATTATTATTATTATTAACATTGAGGCTGGGTGGCCATCTGTCAGGGGTGCTTTGCTTGTGCTTTCAGTGCTTATTATTATTATTATTATTACTACTACTACTACTACTATAGTCTGGCCCTCCAACAGTCCAAAGGATCATGAACTGGCCCCTTGTTTAAAAAGTTTGGGGACCTCTGCCTCACAACCTCTGAGGATGCCTGCCATAGATGTGGGCGAAACGTCAGGAGAAAATACTTCTAGAACATGGCCATACTGCCCGGAATACATACAACAACCCATCTTAAAGACAAATGTATTATAGACTAAGTTAAATGTATTATAGTCTAAAGACAAATGTGCTATAGTTCGAGCTTTCACAGACTGTCTTCCGCTTAATAATAATAACTTTATTTTTATATCCCGCCACCATCTCGGGACGGCTCACATGGGGACGAGCCAAACAAAACATAGGTTAAAAACACAGTACATGAATGAAAACAATATAAACTGAATAAATTTATCACAGCATAAAACACATAAAACACAGCAATTACTTTAAAACCTGTCTGCAAGTACTTAGTCTGTTGATGTTCCTACAGACCTGTACACAGTATATCTTGTATTGTAGGGACCATAAGCCAGAGAAATAGTAAACTACAGTAGAGTCTCACTTATCCAACACTTGCTTATCCAACGTTCTGGATTATCCAACGCATTTTTGTAGTCAATGTTTTCAATATATCATGATATTTTGGTGCTAAATTTGTAAATGCAGTAATTACTACATAGCTTTACTGGGTATTGAACTACTTTTTCTGTCAAATTTGTTGTATAACATGATGTTTTGGTGCTTCATTTGTAAAATCATAACCTAATTTAATGTTTAATAGGCTTTTCCTTAATCTTTCCTTATTATCCAACATATCCACTTATCCAACGTTCTGCCGGTCCGTTTACGTTGGATAAGCGAGACTCTACTGTATTGCCTATGTAGCTTTGCCTCTGCATATGCCCCTCCCTCCCTTGCTGTGAGCTGGTGCCTTTCTCCAGGAAGTTCCAAGGAGAGAAGAAAGCTCAGAGTAAACAAGTGAGGTCATTGGTATCACTTGTGCCAAGTGGGTCTGGAAGGTGAGGAAGACCCTCAGCCATTGGTCAATTTTAGATAAGCCGAGATATAAATTCTTTGTTTGCTACGCACTTGTTGTGACGGCCATTTGCATGGTATGGACCCACCAAAGTGGGTACCTATGGCTGTTTTGCCTTATCATCAGCTGTGATAACAATAAAAGGCCTGTTTTATTGCTCTCCTGGAATTCTCTCCTTTACTTCCCCTCCAGGATAGTCTTCAACAGTATTTCCCCCCAAAATACTTTGTATTTGAATAGGCCCACGGAAATCAATGGGACCTAAGCAGTAATTTAGTCCAATTTGCTTTATAGATATTCTAGTTGGGAATAACATTGGATGTAGTTCAGTTACACTAAGTAAAATCTTTTATTCTTAGTATTTGTAACGCTCTGATAAATCAATGAATACCCTTGGCTTGAGCTACAGTCCACAAAAATTTATGGTATTACTAAATGAGTAACATAAAATACTACAGGGATCTTCATTATATATACTAGTGTATACATACTCAAGATTGCCTAGGCTTCTCTTAGACACAATCTTCCTCTCCCTCTTCTTTTCTCTCTATCTTTTTTCTTTTCTCCTACCTTCTTTCCCCCTTCTTTTTCTTTCTCTCTTTCTCTCTCTCTCTCTCTTTCTCTTTCTCTCTTTCTTTCTCTCCCTCTCTCTTTCTCTTTCTCTTTCTCTCTCTCTTTCTCTCTCTTTCTTTCTCTCTCTCTTTCTCTTTCTCTCTCTTTCTCTCTCTCTCTTTCTCTTTCTCTCTCTCTTCTCTTTCTCTCTTCTTCTTTCTCTTTCTCTCTTTCTCTCTCTTTCTTTCTCTCTCTCTTTCTTTCTCTTTCTCTCTCTCTCTCTCTCTCTCTCTCTTTCTCTTTCTTTCTTTCTTTCTTTCTTTCTTTCTTTCTTTCTTTCTTTCTTTCTTTCTCCCCTCATATCTTTTCCTTTTCTTCCCTCCCTCCCTCCGTCCTGTCTCACGACCTTTCTTTGCCTCGATTCTGTTGGGGTTCAGCAGCAAGATACTGGGGATTTCTCAGAGGAAGACGGGGGATGATGGGTTTCCCACTGAGGAGTCTGTGTATGATCAGGGTGAATTGCAGGCCTTAGGTCAGAGTGAAACAGAGGATATTTTGGATTCCAGTGTTCATTCCTAAGCAACAGGGGGAAATCTGTTTTTCTTGGGAATCAGCCTTCAGCAGATGGGGAGTTTTCCCAATATCAGATTAGGCCTCTGGACAGAGGGAGTGAAGGATAGATCAATTAGGCATTCAGAAAGACTCAGAGAGAAGTCCTTGAGACCCAGGTGTCAGAGGCATGATCTCATGACTTCTTAGTCTTAGCCTGGTCTTGAATTAAGTGATGTTTACTTGGTGTCTTCAGAGCAGTCAAGTTCCTGTTTTGGCTCTCCAGCTCATGACACAAGTATCCTATGTTTGCCTATGTTCCTGAAAAAGTTTTGCATTGGAAAAAAGTTCCTGCTTTCATGCATATGGATTTATGTCTATAATCTTGATTTCCTTGATTTTATGTACCTTGCTATTTTGGATTGATTATTTCTTGTATACGGATTACTGCTATTTTATAGTTCCTTTTCTACTGCTTTTTGGGAAATGGCCTTTTCCCCTTTTGTACATGCTTGTCCTAATAAACTGCTGTGTTAGAATACTGGACTCTGGTCTCGTGCTTTGTGAAAAGGGGTCTCACAGCTAGAGTGCAAGACTTCTTTCTTTCTTTCTTTCTTTCTTTCTTTCTTTCTTTCTTTTCTTTCCTACCTTCCTGTACCTCAACTAACAGAAGCGTAGCTCTTTTACCTTCCCTCAGCTTTGGGTGCAAAATTGGTTGGTGTTTTTTAAGGTCTGTGTGCCAAGTGTGGTTCAGAATCCATCAGGACATGGAGGAGCCTTTCTGCTACAAACAAAATATTTTGACTATATATATGGAGCCCCCGGTGGTACAGCGTGTTAAAGCGCTGAGCTGCTGAATTTGCAGACCAAAAGGTCACAGGTTCAAATCTGGGGAGCAGAGTGAGCACCCGCTGTTAGCCCCAGCTTCTGCCAACGTAGCAGTTCAAAAATATGCAAATGTGAGCAGATCAATAGGTACCGCTCCTGCAGGAGGGTAATGGTGATCCATGCAGTCATGCCAGCCACATGACCTTGGAGGTGTCTACAGACAACGCAGGCTCTTCAGGTTAGAAATGGAGATGAGCACCAACCCTCAGAGTTGGATACAACTGGACTTAATGTCAAGGGAAAGCCTTTACCTTTACTATATATATAATACTAGCTTTGCCCAGCCACGCATTCCTGTGGCTTATGGGAATCCTTTGTTGGCCAGGTGGAATAGCAGTGAATAGCCTTGCAGTCTCAAAGCCTGGCCATTTTCTGGAGTAGCTGGAGCTTTTTGTTGTATGAACGTAGAGGTATGGATGAGGGGTTGTGCTGCCAAGTTTAGTGCTTCTGGGATGTGTAGTTTTCTTGTTTTGTCCTAGGCTGAAATTTCATTACCCTTTTATATATATAGACTTACAGAGATTCAGTCAAGGGATGCTGATGGAGACCAACTGCAGCTGCTTCAGGTCATTGACTATCATCCCTTCCCTGTTTGTTAAACACCAAAAAGTCTTACAGCAAATAAAAACAAATAGCTTTGTTCTCGCACAATGGAGCACAATGCGTTTTATCTCTCTGATGGCTCTGGTTTGCTTATTTTCGCTCTGACAGCCTAACATAGCCGTCATCCTTTATGAAGCTGCCTGCACTTACAACCTCTGCAGAGTTGCTTTCTGTTTCCATTGTATTGTGTTGTAAGACATCTGTAAGAAATGTCTCTGCATGCCTAAGTATACTTAAAGAAAGCTTTAATGAAGTCAGTGGGATCTCTGAAAAAATGGCTTTATCATTTCTGTATATTAACACCTTTGCTCATTCCTACAGAAGTGAAAATCAGAAATGCAAGAAAATATTCTGGCTGCTCCTAAGAGGCGATTTAATTCTGGGTTTCCCAGGTTGTTAATGAATAGAAACAACACTTTTCAAAGTCCTGCCTTGATTTCTCTCCCATTTTTGATTAAGTATAACACAGTTTAGATTGTCGCACCTCACACAAACTCCACCACAGCAGGCTCGAGTCTTTTCAATTTATTGAAGAAAGATAGCAAAACTTAATAAAAAGCAGTAACGAAAGTAAAATCAAACTGCAAGTGCAATCCTTAAACACAGTTCAATTATTTCGTAGATATTAGTCCAAAGTCCCAAAAATAGTACAGTAGATCCAAGGTAACATGAATACATGAGCTTCAAAAGTAATCCAAACACAGATTCTAGGCATGAAACTGAAATGGCAGACAAAGGTTTGAGGTAATGAGACAAAGAGAGTTCCGGTGGCTGTAGAAAAAAAGACATTTATTCTCAGTGGCCAGAGAGAATAAGCAATAAGAAAAGGACCTTCTCCTGTAATCAGGAAAGCGAAGGTACAGAACAAAGAAACACAGGTCCTTATATACTATTTTTGCCTTCCTCTATCTATGTCACATAGGCATTATCCATCACCAATTAGTGTCAAAAAAGTTTTACTTTGCACTTTACTAAAAGCTACTTTTGCATTTTCCTAAAATATAGACTACTTTCAAGACCTCTGACCCTCCATTAGGCCTTATCTAAGGAATTCTCATCTAAGCTCTCAGGATCCATTAATTAAGGAATTCCCCCCTACCTCAGCTTGTCAGAGAGTCATTAGCACTCCTATATGGCGCCAGGTCTTATCTTGACATCCCAAAAAGCCTTAATTTGTCTCTTGTCCACTAGCTTATCTATTCTTGTTGACACTTGACATATGTCTCTGGCACTTAGGGTGAACTTTGGTCCTGCTTATGAGGAGACAGTTATTTGCTGAACAGAGTGTATTTTGGGGTTATATGCACACAATCTGCTTGTGATTACATTTTTCCTATTCCTATTACTAATATGATTACATTCAAAATATAGTTTCCAATACAAGTATTATATTTTCCCAATACACCTTCATCAAAACGAGGCTTGAACCGAAAACAAGGCAAGAGTTGATTCTCCAAAAGTGAGGTTGCCCTGACTGGAGTTTTTCCCCAAAATACAACTCTTTTAACCCTCCTTGCAAGACATAAACACATTCCTGCACACTCTTGTTTCCCCACGAGTGACAAAGGCCTGTTTTCAACTTTAACCTGGAATCCCTATCTATCAAATATTCATCCCACTCACTACCATCTGAGCTCTGTTGACAATTCTCAGACTCCTGTAGAAGGTCATCCTTATCTTTGCTCAACTGAGAACTTTCCACATTCCCTTCCGTCTCTTTTCCCAAATCATCCACAGCTCCTGAATCCACCTGCCTTTCTGAGTCAACAACATTCCCTGGGACAAATTGCTGTTCCACATTTCGTGGAACCAACTGCTCAAACCCAAATCCCCTTTCATCATCATCAGACTGAACCACAACACAGATAGTCCCAGAATAGTTTTATACTTAACCAGAAATGGGAAAGAAATGAGCATGTGCCTTCAGGTTGCCTGTCAACTTATGGTGACCTTGTGAATTTCATAGGTTTTACTTAGGCGAAAGAAGATTCGGATCTGCGATTCTCTGAAATTTCACTTATAGCACCTAGCAATCCTTCTGGGCATGAGAAAGGTTCTTGTTTTTGAATTGCAACTCCCAGAATCCCCCAGTCAATATATACATACCCCTAAACACAAGTGTAAGTTCCAGAGGAGAAGCTGAGGATATATTGGGATCCACAGACTGCACCAAAAAACTGAGAGCAAAGTAATAGGTGATAACAAACAAAACTTCAAAAGCCTATGTGCCAATGCATAGAGTTTGGGAAACAAATGAGATGAGCTTGAAGTCCTATTGGAGGAAGGTAAATAAAACTTTAAAGACCTGAGACCTGATGGGATGACTCCACGATTGGAATATTACAAGTGTATTACCTACTCAGATAAGAACAGATCTGACAGAAAAGGGAGAGGAAACAGCATTATGTGTCAAAGACAAATTTAATTGTACAGAAATCCATGACAGTAATCAGAGCGGATCAGCTGAGACCCTTTGCGTAAACTCAAGTAGTGAAACAAATGAATGCAACATTGTGGTGTATCACCTAAAGAAGAGGAGGTGATAGACAATGGTTTTCAGAAATGAATGTCAGAAATTTCAAATATCCAAGTTGTGAGAGAGGGTTTTTCAATTACACTGTAATCTTGTGGGAGAGAAGCTCAGCTACATATAGGCTTTTCATCAAATTCCTGATGCACCTTGAACATCATTTCCTATTTCAAGAAGTAAAGAAAGAAACAAGGGACCAACATTCCCAGACTTGATCCTAAATAACAGGAAGGATCTGGTCACCAGAATTAAAGTAGTTGGTATTTTAGAGGGGAAGTTACTGCATAATGATATAATTCGCCATTGAGAGTCAGAGCAGGGAAGAATATAGTCAGACTTGGATCCTGGACTCCAGGGAAGCTGATTTCAACAAGTTCAGAGAATTACTTGGTGGCTTCCCATAGAAGACGTCCTAAAGGAAGGAAAACAATACACGACAATGGTGGGAGTTCTAGAAAAAGAAGCTGTAAAAAGAACAATCACAAACAATCCCATGGAAGAAGAAAAATGGAATACATCTGAAAATTCAGTGTGTCTGAACAGCCATTTTTTTTTTGGAAAGGCATGACCTTTCCAAGATCATAACCTTTTGGAAAACCAGAATCTCCATAGCCTTTTGGAGAATAATGGAATTCAAAACAATCTGAAAGTCATAACCTTTTGTAAAGTATGATCTTACAGGGAAGAGCCAAAAAGTCGTTTGAGTAAAATCTTCTCTTCAGTGGTATATATCCACATGTACTTAGGCAAGGCAATTTGGTTTACATTTGTTAGACTGATAACTTGGTTGAATCTAATCTGTTAGGAACAGAGATTATGCCAATGAACAAAAACAGCAGAGTTTCAGAAGCATTCTTTTTCAGTGCCCAAAAACATTTAGGTAAAGGTTTTCCCCTGACATTAAGTCCAGTCATGTCCAACTCTGGGGGTTGGTGCTCATCTCCATTTCTAAACCGAAGAGCCGGCATTATCTGTAAACACCTCCAAGGTCATGTGGCCAGCATGACTACATGGAGCGCTGTTACCTTTCTGCCAGAGTGGTACTTATTGATCTACTCACATCTGCATTTTTTCGAACTGCTAGGTTGGCAGAAGCTGGGGCTAACAGCTGGAGCTCACCCCACTCTGTGGATTCAAACCACCGATGTTTGTTCAGCAAGTTCAGCAGCATAGCAGTTTAACCTGATTATTCTCCCATAAAACATGTTGTTACTATATCATGCTCTCGAGAGACAAAAATAAGGTAGACTTCATTAAAAGTAGCATATCTGATTTACTCACAACCTTCATGTATTCAGCATACAGGGATGTAACTTGTCAATCCAGTTACAGATAGGATTTGAAGCGATTTCTCTGTGCAGATAACGCAGGGCATCTTTCTTACAATCAAGAGCAACATGAGTTTTCTCTTAATAGTCCAAAGTTTACATGGTGTCTGATGGGGTCTGTGCTCTAAACACTCATAATTAAAGCATTTCTGTGTTCTAAAATGGAGTCTGAGTGCAGAGCAGTCCCAGATCTGATCACATGGTCTGCAGCTCCTCCCACAACCTCAAGAAACATAGAGTAAAGGGAAAGCTGCATACCAAAGCATACATATACAATACAGTAAGCAAACAGATTCATATTCATAACAAATTATTAGTGGAGGCTTGAAGAAGGTTGCCATTTCCAACAAATTTGAGGAAGTGAAAAAGAAAAAGAAATATGGGTATAGAAATGGGCGGAAGGACAAATCACCAAAGAAGAGTATGGATGCATAGCCCAAGTTTGCAGTGAAAGTATAAGGAAATCTAAAGCTCAATTTTTCAGATATGGTTGAGATAAGAGGCATTGCATTCACAGTTCAATAAAGGAGGCAAAATGCTAGCAGAGCACAATGAAAAGCCAGGCTCAATATTCATTGTGCTTCATTACCTCCCTCCCAAAAAAGAGGACTGTGCTTTCATGCAGCAGCAGAGACCTTGGCGAGAGATTTGGATTGCAAATCAAGATTGACAGGGAGTTAGTTATTCAGGAATCCCCTAGCTTAATATAAATAGGTTCGCGTCCCCAAGGACAGATGAACTCCACCCCAGAGTACTGAAGGAACTGGCTGATATACTGCATGAACCACTTGCCATCATTTTGAGAAATACTGGAGAACAGGTGAGGCAACAAAGGGCTGCGGAAGGGCAAACATTATCCCTCTCTTAAAAAAAAACGTGAAAAAGGAAATCCAGGAAAATACAAGCCAGTCAGCCTAATCTCAGTACCAGAAAAAAATATTACAGAAGGATTACAACTGAAGTATCTTGATGAAAATGCAATGTGTTGTGACTCAGTCTTTGCCTTTGTGTGACTCTGAGGAGGATTCTGGGATGCAAGTGCATAATGATGGGATTCAGATTCAAGATGAGTTTCAAGATGACTCTGATGGGAATTATGGGATTCGGGTTCAGGATGAGTTTCAAGATGACTCTGATGGGAATTATGGGATTCAGGTTCAGGATGAGTTTCAAGATGACTCTGATGGGAATTATGGGATTTGGGTTCAGGATGAGTTCCAAGATAACTCTGATGGGAATTATGGGATTCAGATTCAGGATGAGTTTCAAGATAACTCTGATGGGAATTATGGGATTCGGGTTCAGGATGAGTTTCAAGATAACTCTGATGGGAATTATGGGATTCGGGTTCAGGATGAGTTCCAAGATGACTCTGATGGGAATTATGGGATTCGGGTTCAGGATGAGTTTCAAGATAACTCTGATGGGAATTATGGGATTCGGGTTCAGGATGAGTTCCAAGATGACTCTGATGGGAATTATGGGATTCGGGTTCAGGATGAGTTCCAAGATAACTCTGATGGGAATTATGGGATTCGGGTTCAGGATGAGTTTCAAGATGACTCTGATGGGAATTATGGGATTCAGATTCAGGATGAGTTTCAAGATGACTCTGATGGGAATTATGGGATTTGGGTTCAGGATGAGTTCCAAGATGACTCTGATGGGAATTATGGGATTCAGGTTCGGGATGAGTTTCAAGATGACTCTGATGGGAATTATGGGATTCAGGTTCAGGATGAGTTTCAAGATGACTCTGATGGGAATTATGGGATTCAGGTTCAGGATGAGTTCCAAGATAACTCTGATGGGAATTATGGGATTCAGGTTCAGGATGAGTTTCAAGATGACTCTGATGGGAATTATGGGATTCAGGTTCAGGATGAGTTTCAAGATAACTCTGATGGGAATTATGGGATTCGGGTTCAGGATGAGTTTCAAGATGACTCTGATGGGAATTATGGGATTCAGGTTCAGGATGAGTTTCAAGATAACTCTGATGGGAATTATGGGATTTGGGTTCAGGATGAGTTCCAAGATAACTCTGATGGGAATTATGGGATTCAGATTCAGGATGAGTTTCAAGATAACTCTGATGGGAATTATGGGATTCGGGTTCAGGATGAGTTTCAAGATAACTCTGATGGGAATTATGGGATTCGGGTTCAGGATGAGTTTCAAGCTGACTCTGATGGGAATTATGGGATTCAGATTCAGGATGAGTTTCAAGATGACTCTGATGGGAATTATGGGATTCAGGTTCAGGATGAGTTCCAAGATGACTCTGATGGGAATTATGGGATTCAGGTTCAGGATGAGTTCCAAGATAACTCTGATGGGAATTATGGGATTCAGGTTCAGGATGAGTTTCAAGATGACTCTGATGGGAATTATGGGATTCAGGTTCAGGATGAGTTCCAAGATAACTCTGATGGGAATTATGGGATTCAGGTTCAGGATGAGTTCCAAGATGACTCTGATGGGAATTATGGGATTCGGGTTCAGGATGAGTTCCAAGATGACTCTGATGGGAATTATGGGATTTGGGTTCAGGATGAGTTCCAAGATAACTCTGATGGGAATTATGGGATTCAGGTTCAGGATGAGTTTCAAGATAACTCTGATGGGAATTATGGGATTCAGGTTCAGGATGAGTTTCAAGATGACTCTGATGGGAATTATGGGATTCAGGTTCAGGATGAGTTCCAAGATAACTCTGATGGGAATTATGGGATTCAGGTTCAGGATGAGTTTCAAGATGACTCTGATGGGAATTATGGGATTCAGGTTCAGGATGAGTTTCAAGATAACTCTGATGGGAATTATGGGATTCGGGTTCAGGATGAGTTTCAAGATGACTCTGATGGGAATTATGGGATTCAGGTTCAGGATGAGTTTCAAGATAACTCTGATGGGAATTATGGGATTTGGGTTCAGGATGAGTTCCAAGATAACTCTGATGGGAATTATGGGATTCAGATTCAGGATGAGTTTCAAGATAACTCTGATGGGAATTATGGGATTCGGGTTCAGGATGAGTTTCAAGATAACTCTGATGGGAATTATGGGATTCGGGTTCAGGATGAGTTTCAAGCTGACTCTGATGGGAATTATGGGATTCAGATTCAGGATGAGTTTCAAGATGACTCTGATGGGAATTATGGGATTCAGGTTCAGGATGAGTTCCAAGATGACTCTGATGGGAATTATGGGATTCAGGTTCAGGATGAGTTCCAAGATAACTCTGATGGGAATTATGGGATTCAGGTTCAGGATGAGTTTCAAGATGACTCTGATGGGAATTATGGGATTCAGGTTCAGGATGAGTTCCAAGATAACTCTGATGGGAATTATGGGATTCAGGTTCAGGATGAGTTCCAAGATGACTCTGATGGGAATTATGGGATTCGGGTTCAGGATGAGTTCCAAGATGACTCTGATGGGAATTATGGGATTTGGGTTCAGGATGAGTTCCAAGATAACTCTGATGGGAATTATGGGATTCAGGTTCAGGATGAGTTTCAAGATAACTCTGATGGGAATTATGGGATTCAGGTTCAGGATGAGTTTCAAGATGACTCTGATGGGAATTATGGGATTCGGGTTCAGGATGAGTTCCAAGATAACTCTGATGGGAATTATGGGATTCGGGTTCAGGATGAGTTCCAAGATGACTCTGATGGGAATTATGGGATTCGGGTTCAGGATGAGTTCCAAGATGACTCTGATGGGAATTATGGGATTTGGGTTCAGGATGAATTTCAAGATGACTCTGATGGGAATTATGGGATTCAGGTTCGGGATGAGTTTCAAGATGACTCTGATGGGAGTTATGGGATTCAGGTTCAGGATGAGTTCCAAGATGACTCTGATGGGAATTATGGGATTCAGGTTCAGGATGAGTTTCAAGATGACTCTGATGGGAATTATGGGATTCAGGTTCAGGATGAGTTCCAAGATGACTCTGATGGGAATTATGGGATTCGGGTTCAGTATGAGTTCCAAGATGACTCTGATGGGAATTATGGGATTCGGGTTCAGGATGAGTTCCAAGATGACTCTGATGGGAATTATGGGATTCGGGTTCAGTATGAGTTCCAAGATGACTCTGATGGGAATTATGGGATTCGGGTTCAGGATGAGTTTCAAGATGACTCTGATGGGAATTATGGGATTCAGGTTCAGGATGAGTTTCAAGATGACTCTGATGGGAATTATGGGATTCGGGTTTGGGATGAGTTTCAAGATGACTCTGATGGGAATTATGGGATTCGGGTTCAGGATGAGTTTCAAGATGACTCTGATGGGAATTATGGGATTCAGGTTCAGGATGAGTTCCAAGATGACTCTGATGGGAATTATGGGATTCAGGTTCAGGATGAGTTCCAAGATGACTCTGATGGGAATTATGGGATTCAGGTTCAGGATGAGTACCAAGATGACTCTGATGGGAATTATGGGATTCAGGTTCAGGATGAGTTCCAAGATGACTCTGATGGGAATTATGGGATTCAGGTTCAGGATGAGTACCAAGATGACTCTGATGGGAATTATGGGATCAAGGTGCAGAGTGTTCCTGCTGTGGGAGATGACGAGCAGGGAGGTTTTTCCCATTGGAAGAAATGATGTTGTTTGATGATGGTTTTCAGGTGCAAGAAGCAGAAGGGGAGAGTAGCTCTGATAACACTAACGAGCTCAGTGGCCTTGACAATGAGTCCGCTGATCTCGATCGCGCCAGTTGTCTGGAATTTCGGGGGTTGCGTAGAAGCCTCCGAATAGCAAATAAGAGGGAGGTCAAAGGGCAAAGAAATGCCTTCATGTTATGCTATTAAAAGAGTCTGCTGAGAGAGAGATCTTTGTCAAAAGCAACTACTTAGCTAGAGTCAAGAACCAAGTCTGTTTTCCTGTATCAAGTCTACGTTCCTGTATTACCTCGTAGCCTAGAAGTATTCTCGTTTCTGGGACTTTGGCTTCCTTTGAAAGGATCTTGTTTCATGCCTATGCTTCTATGGATTTGATGACTACAGCCTTGTTTTGTAACTATATTTTCAAACTGAACTTTTACCTTTTAATGAACTATTTTTCTGCCTATTTCCTAATAAACTATAAAAGACTACATCCTGTGTGCAGCCTGGTGTCTTTAGCAAGGTGAAGCTAACCTGAGGGGATTGCTCGGAGCATGAGTTCGCCAAGAACAAATCCTGCCAAACTAATATTACATCTTTTTAATGAGGTCACTAATTTAGTCATGCTGGCCACATGACCTTGGAGATGTCTATGGACAACGCCAGCTCTTCAGCCTAGAAATGGAGATGAGCACCAACCCCCAGAGTCAGTCACAACTGGACTTAACGTCAGGGGAAAACCTTTACCTTTACCTTAATTTAGTAGATGGTGGGGATGCTGTGGGTATCGTTTATCCATATTCCAGTAGGTCTCCAGTAATGTTTTGATTTGCAAATGGATTAAATGTGGAATAGGTGGGAACCCTATTAGACGGATCCAGAACTGATTGGAAAAACATGCTCCAAGAGTGTTGATCAACAGCTAAGCTTCAAACTGGAAGGGGATCTCGAGTGGAGAGCCTCATGGTTTGATCCTGGAGCCATTGTTCTTCAACATTTTAATCAATATACACATTCTGTCTTTTTAGCAAAGTAGACTGGAAGAGAAGACGAAATTGTTGGCCATCTTATCAATTTGTTCTGGAAGACCATGCAGACTGAATAGAAAAAAATGCCAAGATTTTGGAGAATTATGATCTTTGGAAAGCCATGACTTAGTTAGGAATCATAACCTTTTGGAAAAATTATGCCATAACCTTTTGGAAAATGGCATTCACCACCATTCTGGGAAAATCAGGAATCTCTTTGAGAAGAATTAAAAACTCACTTGAGTCAACCTTCTCCTTAGTGGCAAATATCCACTAGTATTCATGCAAGGCAGTTAAGTTTCTCAGTTGTTAAACTGATATACCTAGTTATTTCTTTGAATGGCTAGGGACAAAGATTTGCCAATGCACTATATATATAGCAGAGTTTCAGAAGTGTTCTTTTTAGTTGCCCAAAAAGATTTACTTTCCCTTAAAATATATTTGCCTTTAAATCATGCTCTCAAGAGACAATAAGCAAACGTGTAACATAATTGGTTTACTCACAAACTTCATGTATTCAGCATACAGTTACTTTGTATATCAATCTAGTTACAGATAAGATTTGAAGGTGTCTCTCTGTGTAGGTAACACAGGGCATCTTTCTTAGACTCAACAGTCCAAAGTCTGAAGCAACCTTCTGTCTTCTGAGAGTCTAATAGAGTCTCTGTCTAGCCTGAAAGTCCAAAGGACTGGCCTCTGAAAGCAGGTGGCAAAGATAACCTGCTGTTAGCATATTGAAAATACCTAATTCCCAAACCTTCATCATGAACTTTATGTAAATATTGCATAACATGTTTATGTTTGATGGTTTATAGTTTTAATGGTTTAATTTATAGTCCTATGTTATTGTTTTAGCTGTGTGATAATACTGTTTTTAATCATATGTGAGGCATTGAATTTTTGCCATTTATTTGATGTGAACCGCTTTGAGTCCCCCCAGGGGTGAGAAAAGCCGTATATAAATGAAATAAATAAATAAAATAAATAATAATAAATAAACATCTATTTCTACTGACGTCCTTAAGCATACTGTTTCTAAAATGGAGTCTGAGCCCTGAACAAGCCCAGACCTGATCACATGGTCTGCAGCCCCTCCCACAACATAGAGTTAAGGGAAACTGCATATCAATACATACATATACAATGCAGTAAGCAATCTGAATTATATACAATAACATAATAGTGGAGGAGATTTGTAGAAGATTACTATTTTGAACTGCAGCCATCTTGAATCCTATGGTATGGTGTCATGAGAGTTATAGTTGACTGAGGTACAGTGTTCCCTCACTTATCATGGGGGTTACGATCCAGGACCACCCGCGAAAAGTGAACCACGAAGTGGTGAGGAAACACTGTATTAGAACTATTTGGGGCCAAATGCTTGTGAAACCAGAGCTTCCATGAATGCCTAGCATTGCACTATGGCTGTTAAAGTGAGATAAAACTGCATTAATTCTCCAGTGTAGGTGTGCCCCAATGTTCTTGGGCATAATCTGAAACACCATTTGGTAACACCAGGTAGGCTGTGAAACAGATAATAATTATGCAATTTATGTCCCATCATTTACCCCAGGGGTCCCCAAACTAAGGCCCGGGGGCCGGATGCGGCCCTCCAAGGTCATTTACCTGGCCCCCTCCCTCAGTTTTATAATATATTTTTATATCATTTTAAATAATATAATATATTGTATTTACATATAATATTGATAATAATATTATAATGTTATACAATATAATACTAATAATAATAATAATAATACCATATAATAATATTAATTATATGTTATATATTACACTAGCTGTGCCCAGCCACGCGTTGCTGTGGCTAGGACTTTATTTTTCTTTTCTTTTTGTTGTATAAACGTAGAGGCGTGGATGAGAGGTTGTGCTGTCAATTTTCAAGGTTGTGGGGCATTTAGTTTAGTTGTTTTGTTCGGTGCCGTGATTCCATTACCCTTTTATATATATACTAGCTGTGCCCGGCCACGTGTTGCTGTGGCAAAGTGGTGGTGGTATTGGTTAAAAATTGTTGTGTAATTTTTATTTGACGTTATTTGCAATTTTTTATTAATTTTATTGTAAGTTATATTTTTATTTATTATATTTTATTATTTTCTTGTATTATTTTTAGTTATTTTCTATTATTATAGTATTTTATTGTATTAATTTTTAGTGTTTTTTATTATTTTTTATTGGGTTGCTAGGAGACCAAGTTGGAGGAATTTAGCCTTCTAACTGGCAGCAATTGGATAAAAGCAATTATTCCTCTCTCTCTCATTAGGACTTTATTTTTCTTTTCTTTTTGTTGTATCAACCTAGAGGCGTGGATGATGGGTTGTGTTGTCAAATTTCGAGGTTGGGGGGCCTGTAGTTTTGTTGTTTTGTGGGTCGCCGTGATGCCATCACTCTTTTATATATATAGATAGATATAATATTACAGTATAGTGGTATAGTTCAATATAGTAATATATAATGCTAATATTGTGCTATGCTAATAATACATTGTATGTACATACAGCTGCTCTGTCTCACTTATCCAAGCTTCTGGATTATCCAGCTGCTCTGAGTCCCCTTTGGGGTGAGAAGGGCGGGATATAAATGTAGTAAATAAATGTAGTAAATGAATAAATAAGTAATTTTAGACTTAGGCTTACCCAAAGTCTGAAATAGCTTGAAGGCACACAACAACAACAATCCTAATTAACCTGACTATCTCATTGGCCAGAAGCAGGCCCACACTTCCCAATGAAATCCTGATAGGTTTATGTTGGTTGCAATTGTTTTCATTTTTAAATATTATATTGTTCTTTCATTGTTGTTGCTGTTTTGCACTACAAATAAGACATGAGCAGTGTGCATAGGAATTTGTTTTTGTTTTTTTTTTCCAAATGATAATTCGGTCCCTCAACAGTCAGAAGGATTGTGGACCGGCCCTCTGCTTTAAAAGTTTGAGGACCCCTGATTTACCCCAAGCCAGTATTTAATAAAGCTTCCAAGGTAAAACAGCTATGATAGAGCTAAAACATCTGAAATAATTCCACCGTGCCTTGACTCGTATAAACTGTTTGCATTTTGTCCTCAGTTTCAAAAGAATTCACTGGACGTCTCACATCAGCCCATCTCCGGATCCAGAAAGCAAAGCCAACTCTATTAAACTGTGCTGTCATCTTCTGGAAGGCATCCACCCTCAGACATACTCCAGGTATTAGATGCTCACCAACAAACATGCCCCTCTTTTCTGTATTGAACAACAACTGTCCTTTTGAGAAACATCAAGGGATTTCGACCGCCAGGCAATCCATTTCTATTTTCCTGGATGGATGGACGGTGCCAACGTTCAGTTAATCAGTTTCCTTCCCCGAGTCTGTCCTTCGGGTAGCATCAGCGCTCCTCCTGTGATTAAACGCTTTACTACTTAGAAGTTCTTTTTATGAGCTGCGCATAAGAATTTGCCCTTGAACTAAAGGGAAGCATCCAACAAAGTTTCTGGCATTGGATGATGTTTTCCCAGAAGTATTTAAGGCAAGGAACACTTTCATACAAAAATAGAAAAAGGGTAAGGTTCAGGCCCAAATGGCTTCCTTGCGAAGGGCAGTTGAGTAGTGCGGTCCTGCTCCAACCTAATCTTGTAAGAGCTCTCCTGTCTGCTGGGCTCTTGATAAGGCCTCTCAGCAGAGCATGCTCCTCTGTCTAGATCAGTAATGGGCAAACTTGGGTTCTCCAGGTGTTTTGGACTGCAACTCCCACCATTCCTAACAGCCTCAGGCCCTTTCCTTTCTCCCCCTCAAGCTGCTTAAGCGGTTGAAGCCATCATGGAAGAAGTCGACACTCTGTTTCTGCACCCAGCGTCTCACAGTTCTCTCAATGTCTTCATCAGAAGCATATTGATGTCCCCACAGATCTTTGCTCATTATCAGGAACAGATGGAAGTCAGACGATCATCCTGAATCAATCTGCCAACCTTCTGCTTGTGAAACTCAGTGGTTGCTGTCACAGGACGTCCAACTCTTTGTTTGCCACTCAAGTCAGATGTTCTCACCTCAACATCTTTAAACTTACTCGCCCAGCGACGCACAGGACTCACATCAACACATAAATCCCCATAAACAGCTTGCATTCTTTGGTGAATCTCCTTTGGGGTGACACCTTTTGCTGTCAAGAATTCAATGACTTCACGTTGCTTAAGTTGCATTGTTTAAGTCTGTGCAGGGTTCCATACTTCGGACTTTAACAACACAACCGTTCAATGCTAAGGCTTCCCACCAAAAGGAACTGTACAAGAGAGTCCTGCTGCATACCAGTACTGCCATCTGTTGAGGAGTTAAGAAGGTGGAGGCATTACTTTTCATTCAACCCTCGTATTAATGGTGGCATGGAAAAGGAATCTTAAGGCTCCAGCAGAAGCCTGACTCCAACTCTGGAAATCCAAGGCACAATCATTTTCCCAGGCGGCTGATTCATGCCATTGGGCCGCCGTCCATCTCTCACACCATCCTGGAACATCTTCCACTTGCGCCCTTCCAGTTACAGATTGGGGAAATGAGATATATATTTCCACCATTAAGATGTCCAATGTAATTTTTATGAACTCCAGATTTAAAGTTAGACATGCATAATTCATGTTCCCTGTTCCTGTCCCTTTATTACTCTTCATTAATCTCCATCTGATTTATAATGGAGGCTGAAAGCTTTCTGAGAATTAATGAGCTGTGCTTGGCTGAAATTAGATGATTGGGCTCCAAAGTCTCCAACCCTTGAGGAAGACTTACAAAAATATAAAGAAGTTTAACTCTCCGCTTCTATGTATGTGTGTTTCCACTAACCAGTAATGAATATAGTGATCCTTGACAATCTAGTTCGCTTTTCAAAAGCAGCTTTTCCCATTTTTAACTTTGAATTTGTTTTAATGATTTTAAACTGGGAATTTTAAAATACTGTTTATATTTAATCCTGTTTTAATTTTATTATTTTTGTATATTTTAAATGGTTACGATGATGCTTTTATGTTAAGCTGCTTTGAATCCACTTTGGGGAAGATAAAGCATGGTTCAAATAACAACAACAACAATCTTCCTTTTGGGAACTGCTAAATGTTGTTGATGAGGAACTGAAAAATATGGATTTTTAGACATATATTATGCACATTAGAAGCAGTGAAATGTAGAAAAATCAGACTCTCTCTGTGTTAGATTTTAGGGATGCACAAGCTGACAGGACAAGCTGGGAGAAGGAGGGCCAGTTTTCTATACATTCCAGTGTGAATTGGTTCCTAGTACAGCTTGACAAGTCAAGAGTAGCCTCTTGATGGATCTCTTTTTGGTGTCTGTGACTTGCTGCAGGCTTTTAAGAGTACTTAAGACAGAAAAATGCTGATTGTGCATATTTATGCACATGTATGTAAGCATGTGAAGTGACGTACTAATGACGAGATGTATGTAGAAGTATGTTCTTTGTCTGAAAATGTATAAAAGGCAAGTCAACGCCTTGATCGGGGCTCTGGTTTTTCTTTCGGAAGAGATTCTGCTTCCAGAGTCTTCAGCTGAATAAAATAAAATCCTTTCCAGCCTCAACAAAAGGATCTCTCTTGGTGTTCTCTCTCCTGTCATCTACAACATTGTAGTTCAGCAAGCGGCTGAGGATTTTCCTAACATTTTAGAGGATGAGGGATTTGATGGGCTTCAGAGTAATGAGTCTGTCCATGCTAGGAGAGAATTATAGCCAGGTGAGGCTGCTTTTTGGATTCTAGTTCTCGTTCCCTGGCAACAAGGGAAACAAGGGAAATTGAAATCCCAGGTCCCTGGGGAAATGGCCATCATCTGATGGGGAGTTTTCAAGAGAAGCAAGATTAGGCTTGAGAATGGAGGGAGTGAAAAATAGACTATTTAGACCCTGAGAAGACCTTGAAATCCAGGTGCATTCGACATGATCTCATGGCTACTTGGTCAGGATTAAATGAAGGAGTGTGGGCTTCAGGCCTTCAGATGAGACAATGTTGCCATAGGAATGGCTGGCCTTCCTGTCTCTGTTCTCAAGTTCACGATTCAAGTATTCTCAAGTTTCTTGTCCTGGTTCCTGCCTTCGCCTCCTTAAAGGGTTTGCCTCGGAAAAGTCCTTGCTTTTGTATTTATGGATTTATGTTTGAAGTACTGCTGTGGATTGTGGTTCTCTTTATTTTGTGAACTCTGGCATTCTTGAATTACAGTAGAGTCTCACTTATCCAAGCTAAACGGGCCGGCAGAACCTTGGATAAGTGAATATCTTGGATAATAAGGAGGGATTAAGGAAAAGCCTATTAAACATCAACTTAGGTTTTGATTTTACAAATTAAGCACCAAAACATGTTATACAACAAATTTAACAGAAAAAGTAGTTCAATACACAGTAATGTTATATTGTAATTACTGTATTTACGAATTTAGCACCAAAATATCATGATTTATTTTAATTTAATTGTAGCAGATTGCTTGCCAGCTTATCTATTTTGACCTTAACTATACTATCCTTGGTGTACAAAAATGTCTACATATCGTGACACTATGAAAAGAGTCCTGCCAGATCACACTCTATGACCTACACCCGAAAATATGTTTCCTACATGTCCAGACAACTCAAACTCTCAAAGCAAGAGCAACGGGCCTCTTTCATTCTGGTGTTCAGGGCCGCGACAGTCCCATATTCATTTTGTCTTTGCAATCTGCAATATTCAATCTTGTATTTTTGGAGCTGCCTCGGTAACATCTGCATATTCTCGTGATTGTCCACAGCTTAAGATCTGATTAAAGCTCCCCATTTGAAAAAAGCTATTAACAATTCCCTATCAGAATGGTAATTGTGCAGCATTAATTTGGCAGCAGGGAGAAGAACCTGACGTCTTCCTATTCTATTAAGTTCAGCATTGCTGCTGTAAACAGAAAGCATAATTGAGCAGAAAGTTTTTTTATGAAACTTTATGAAATAAAATATTCATTATATTATCAAAGCTATTGAGAGGAAGGTTTATTATGAAACTATGTATGTTTTAGTGGATTTCTTTGAGGATCGGGAAGGAAACACATCCGCAAACGCTTTGGCTGCTATGGAATGGGGATGGCCCAGCAATGCCCCGGCCATTCAGAAACATACTGATTAGAGTTATAGAGCTACAAGGGTTGAATGAAAAGTAATGCCTCCACCTTCATTACTTGGGTTTGGATGGGAATATTTTAATAAATATGGTCATCTGTTGGGAGTGCTTGAATTGTGTCTCCATGTATGGGAGAAGGGGGTTGGACCAGATAGCCTTTAGGGTGTCTTCCAACTCTAGGATTCAATGGTTCTAGGATTCTACAAGGATTGAATGAAAAGTAATGCCTCCACCTTCGTTACTTCTGTTTGGATGGGAGTATTTTAATAAATCAAACGCAGAAATAATCCTTAGACTGTGCTCTTTAATGACCACTATTCACTTTTCCACATCATCACCAGACAATTGGATACATTTCTGCCAACGATGAACAAGTTTTCTGAAGCAGTCACAGAAGAAGTCGACACTCTGTTTCCGCAACCGGCGTCTCACAGGACCCATCGTGCACAGATCTTCCGATAGCCAAGGAAAGCAATAATGTGACCCACACGTTCTTGTGAAATGCTGATTATGCTTGAAGTTTCTCTCTGAGTGGTACGACGATCATCCTGAATCCATCTGTCAAACTTTTGCTTGTGAAACTCAGTGGTTGCTGTCACAGGACGTCCAACTTGTTGTTTGTCACGCAAGTCAGATGTTCCCACCTCAACATCTTTAAACTTACTTGCCCAGCGATGCACAGGATTCACATCCACACAATCCCCATAAACAGCTTGCGTTCTCTGATGAATCTCCTTTGGGGTGACACCTTCTGCTGTAAAGAATTCAATGACTACACGTTGCTTAAGCTGCATTGACCGACCATCTGCACAGGGTTCCATACTTCGCACTTTAACAACACAACCGTTCAATGCTAAGGCTTCCCCATCTGCACAGGGTTCCATACTTTGCACTTTAACAACACAACCGTTCAATGCTAAGGCTTCCCCGTCTGCACAGGGTTCCATGCTTCCCTCTTTAACAACACAATCATTCAATGCTAAGGCTTCCCGCCAAATGGAACTGTAGAGAAGAGTCTACTGAACAAGCCAGGACCTGCTGCAGACCAGGACTGCCATCTGTTGAGGAGTTACGAAGCGGGAGGCATTACTTTTCATTCAACCCTCGAATATGTCCCATGGGTGCCAGCACTAAAGCATACATTTAGAGGACATTGTAATCAGTGGCAATGGTTCATGGTTTCCACGTGAGGTAGGGAATTTGCTTTAAATTATGCCTCAAATTTGAAAGGCATCCAGTGGTTCTCAACCTGTGGGTCCCCAGATGTTTTTGGCCCTCAGCTCCCAAAAATCCTAACAGCTGGCAAATTGGCTGGGATTTCTGGGAGTTGTGGGCCAAAAACATCTGGGGCCCTCAGGTTGGGAACTACTGACTTGATCTATTTGGGATATCAGAGCTCAGCACCTCTCCAGTGGGTTCAGTACCTTGGACAGCTCATTTAAAATCCCCTGAAATTGATTCACTCGCCAGAGGCTCTGAAGCCAGCCCTGGCCACTGTTCTTATGAAACTGTGAGAACTTGACTTTAATGCTTGCGAGAGGGGCAATGCATCTGGAGGAAGGTCAGAAGCAAGGTTGCTTGCTCTCCCAGTGAATAACAGGAATGTCTTTCTAGAGTCAAACTAAGATTCAGAGTAACCACTTTAAAGGACTTCTAATGTGAAACACATGGTTCTCAGGGAGATGTCTTTCTCAGTTCTCAGTTCCCATATTGTTGAAACCTTCCACAAACTGTTGAACTGTTGAATCTGCTGACCTAAAGGTTGGCAGTTCGAGGCCACGGTTGGGAGTGAGCTTTCAGTGTCAGCACTAGCTCCTGCCAACCTAGCAGTTTGAAAACATGCAAATGTGAGTAGATCTGTCGCACCTCAGGCTACTTCACTTTGCTATAGATATCCAGTCAGACACAAGGAAAGTCTTTTAAGGTTTTTAATAAGCAAGGCAGGATATAAATTCAGAACAAAATGTATGTGTTATATATACACTTAAAGATTCCCACAAATTATAATACAAATCAAGATTCTACAACTCTATATTACAGTACTTCTCATCAAAAAAATAGCTTTCAAAATATCATCAATGTCATAATGACATGAAATTGTACCATTATTGATGATATTTTTATGAGAAGTACTCTAATATAGAGTTGTAGAATCTTGATTTGTATTATAATTTGTGGGAATCTTTAAGTGTATATATACACATACATTTTGTTCTGCATTATTATAGATATTGTGCATTATTCGCAGGATATAAATTCAAGCAGGCAATCAAAAGGTATTTTAAAGTTGCAATAAAAGAGTCAATAAGAATCCAATTGTTTCACAAGGTAGGAAAAAGGTCCATTAATCCATAATACAAGGTCCATGAGTCCATAGAGCATAGCAAAAGCAATAATCCACAAGGCAAGGTAATAGTCCATAGAATAATCCACAAGGCAAGGCAATAGTCCATAGAATCCAAGAACAAGGCCCAAAAATCCAAAGATCCAAGAACACTGACGAAGAGAGCATCCACCTAGAGAAAGCGAGGAATTGCTCTGACAAGGAAGCAATCTGCAAAGCACACTTTTAATAACAACTCAGAAAGGCGATTCTTTTCCCACAGCTGGTCTCTCTTTTTCGCGCCAACCTCTCACTTCTTTGAACCTGGGAACCCCTCCAAGATAAACGGTCCTCTCTAAATAAATCATTGCTTGAGCTACCATTATCTTGCACCTGGACTGGAGCTGAACCTTCTCCCTCATTTCTCAAGGGAAAGTCAACCCCCTCTCCCTCATTATTTCTCAAGGGAATGTGAGCCTGTCCATTATCTATAGCTCCTGGAGTCAGCAGATCATCCTGCTCAAACTGAAACTGCAAATCTCCGGCCTGTGAGTCAGACTGCATCTCTGAACTAACTTCTGCCTCTGGCAACTCCTGAATCTGAAAACCAGAATCCCCTTCTTCTTCATCGTGAAACTGGCCAGCCTGTGACTGGGTCACAACAAGATCAATAGCTACCACTTTGGCGGGAAGGCAATAAAAGTGCCCATGCATCCATGCCAGCAACGTGACTAGGAGGTGTCTACAGACAACAGACTCCTTGGCTTGGAAATGGAACAGGAGTGCCTCTCCACGGGCAGAGTTGAGCACCACCTGTCACGATCCAGGCCTCTGCCGGCATGCAGGAAGAGGTGAACCAAGAACAACACAGCTTGTGTCCCAAACTATTTTACTTTAAACACATACATAAATTACTTGACTGTTTTCAAGGTCCAAATTCAAACATAAAAATAGTTGCCCGCTGCAACATATAAAGCAAAGTCTCATGAACTAAGTCTTCCCACCAAATGGAACAGTAGAGGAGAGTCTCCTGAACAAGCCAGGACCTGCCACAGACCAGGACTGCCATCTGTGGAGGAGTTACGAAGGTGGAGGCATTACTTTTCAGTCAACCCTCGTACATTATGATTTTAACAATTAAGCACCAAAACATCATGTTTTACAACAGGTCTGCCATGTGTTTGGGAGCGTGTCTGTGTTAATGTAAGATTAATGTGTTTTACTCTCCTGTTTTTAACATTTTACTCTGTTGATTTATATGATTGTTTTATTGTTGCCGGTGTTTTATTGCTGGGATATTTGTTTTATTGTACTGTTGTTATTGTTACATTGTGTTGGGCAAGGCCCCATGTAAGCCGCCCCGAGTCCCTTCGGGGAGATGGGGCGGAGTATAAGAATAAAGTTATTATTATTATTATTATTATTATTATTATTATTATTATTATTATTATTATTATTATGTAATGTGAATGTTTAAATGTAATTTTGTGCAATGCTTGTGAATGTAACCTGATCGCATCAGCAGAGAGTGTATTGACACTGAAAGGGTTAATCAGTCAAGCCTCTAATGAACTGTGAAGATGTGACCCTGAGTGTGCCTGGAATGTGTAGATTTCGTTCCTTCCTCTTACTTCAGTGTCTTTTGTCTTGTTTCTGTCTGTTCGGTTGGATGTCAATGCTAGTGTGTGCTGTATATTTGCCCTACTCAGTAAAGCTATATGTTTGCTTTTACTGAAGTCTCAAAGTGTCCATTCTTCTGTGCTCCAAAGCTCCAAAGCTTCTGTTACACTCTGACAGTCTGCACTTGTGTTGTTGTTGGGCATGTTGGGCATTGCTGCCTAGAGAAACACCTGTGGATCCGGACGGGAGGCAGACTGCGTTGGATAATACAGAACGTTGGATGAGCACTGGTTAGATAAGTGAGACTCTATTGTATCAGTAAAGTGTATTATTATTATTATTATTATTATTATTATTATTATTATTATTATTATTATTATTATTATGACACAGCAAACAAGATAGACATGCTGGATTTCGTTTCACAAAACCACAAGTCGAACACTTCCCAAGTGTCTAGGACTGTGTGATGTATTTTCGGATGATGCGCGCAGATCCCAGCAGGGTGGCCTTTTGCAGTTGGCAGATCATGATTTTGTCAATGTCTATTGTTTCCAAATGCCGGCTGAGATCTTTTGGCCCGGCACCCAATGTGCCCATCACCACCGGGACCACCTGCACTGGTTTCTGCCAGAGTCTTTGATGTTCAATCTTGAGGTCCTGATAGCGGCTGAGTTTTTCCTGTTGTTTTTCGTCAATGCGACTGTCACCTGGGATGGCGACATCAGTGATCCAAACCTTTTTCTTTTCCACAACTGTGATGTCTGGTGTGTTGTGTTCCAGAACTTTGTCAGTCTGGATTCGGAAGTCCCACAGTATCTTTGCGTGCTCATTCTCCAATACTTTTGCAGGTTTGTGATCCCACCAGTTCTTTGCTGCTGGGAGGTGGTACTTGAGGCATACTTGAGTTATGCCTCTGTTTGTAGTCTGTCTGTGTGATTTTCTTACAGCAGCTGAGGATATGATCAATGGTTTCGTCAGTTTCCTTGCACAGTCTGCATTTTGCATCATCAGCTGATTTTTCGATCTTGGTCTTAATTGCCTTTGTTCTGATGTCTTGCTCCTGGGCTGCAAGGATCAGGCCTTGTGTCTCCTTCTTCAGGGTCCCATTCGTGAGCCAGAGCCAGGTCTTCTCCTTATCAGCTTTTCCTTCAATTTTGTCAAGGAACTTTCCATGCAGTGTTTTGTTGTGCCAGCTGTCAGCTCTAGTTTGTAGTGCGGTTTTCTTGTACTGATTCTTTGTCTGCTGTGCTTTGAGGAGTTTCTGATTTTTGACTTCAATCAAAGCAGGGCCTTCACTTTGCTTTCCATATTCTGCCAGGGCATGTTCTTCTTCTTTGACTGCTTGTTTGACTTGTAAGAGTCCTCTGCCCCCTGATCTTCTAGGCAGATAAAGCCGGTCAACATCACTGAGAGGGTGCAGTGAATGATGAATGGTCATGAGTTTTCTTGTTTTTCTGTCCAAATTGTCCAGTTCCATCTGTGTCCAGTTTATAATGCCAGCAGTATATCTTATGACAGGTATGGCCCAGGTGTTTATGGCCTTGATGGTGTTGCCTCCATTGAGCTTGCTTTTGAGAATTTTTCTGACCCTTTGTGTGTATTCTTTGCTGACTACAGTCTTCACATGTTCATGCTTGATGTTGTCCAGCTGTAATATGCCCAGATATTTATAGGCCTCTGGCTGGTGACACTTTATTGTTTGGCCATTGGGCATATTTATGCCCTCACTTTCAATGATTTTTCCCTTCTTCAATGCCACTGTCGAACATTTGTCCAAGCCAAACTCAATGCTGATATCAGTGCTAAAAATTTGGACAGTGTTAGTCAGAGACTGGATTTCAGTTTCCGTTTTTCCATACAGCTTCAGGTCATCCATGTACATCAGATGCGAAATTTTGTGAGATTATTATGCATCATCATCATCATCATCATTATTCCTTTCATACTTTCTCAGTTCCAGAGGACAACTTTTATAAAGAAGTGTCTAAGCTTCTCAAGAAGATTTTATTACAAGTTTTAAGGCATCATTTTAGTAGTTCTGCTGAGCCTGACTCCTGTACTCCCCAAAGTGCAGTTTTAAGACTGTGCTTTACTGTTTTCTTTATCTCCTCATTTTAGTGCATGGAATTGTGCTGGGATGTTTTCAGGGTAAATATCAAGGAGAAAGAGACTTCCCAATGTCTGTCCTTTGGAGCTCTTTGTTCCTCCCACACAATTTCCATTCTTTTACCCAATGTTCCCAATTCTTCTTCCGCTCTCCACTGTATTCACGCTCCAAAAGGAAGAAAGGGCTCATCCACATTTATAAACCCTTTTTTTGAGACACGCCGGAGTTCTTGTTGCCCATTATGCAAAGGATATAAAAGTAGATTCTATCTTTGCCTGCTTCATAATGCTCTTTGATTGCCACACAATGTGATCGGATTTGGACCCAACTTCTTTATTTTTTGTAAAAAAAAAAATCCCTGTAATAATGAAGAAAGGTATTATCTTTGCTTTTATTATTCCCGTATATATATGCAAATTATCTTAAATCCTATTCTGCCATTAAATAGTGTTTCAAATCCGTCCTTCTGCTACTTTTTTGGCATTGTTCCGAGGGAAATGTTGGCGTAACAAAAGAGATGGAGAATATCTGATGAGGCCGCCCACATAAGATGCTCCGGCCCATTTTGCGTCTCACGTGTTTTCTCCCCAAGGTGTCTTTGCTTTGTTTTTCCGGCTCCAGGAAACAACTATGTGTTTTGTTGCCCAAAAAACAATATGCAATCAGTGTGCTCGTATTCCTGACCCAAGGCTAAATCCCAGACAGAAGAGACGCCTAGAGATGCAACCACAGAGGACTTTGTTCCTGGCCCTGGGAATGGATCTCATTTAGCTTTTTCAATCATTGTTCTTGTGGACAGATTGGAGAATGAAACAGACAGACAATGGCTCTCATTAAAGAAGCACTCCTTGTGATATGTACACTCGTTCCATTCCTTTTGCACTTTTTACAGGTATAAAAACTTGAAAAATGTCATACTCTAGCCTTGAGACACCTTTTCATCCAGCACCACACCACAGTCCAAACTACAAAAGTTTATTAAGAAAAGCATGTACAATGCGGAAAGGGCACTTCCCAAAAGTGCTGTAAAATGTTATTTATTTATTTATTAACTACATTTATATCCCACCCTTCTCACTCCGAAGGAGACTCAGAGCAGCTTACAAATTATATGTACATACAATATATATATATATATATATATATTTACAGTATTTATATTCCGCCCTTCTCACCCCGAAGGGGACTCAGGGCGGATTACAATGAACACATATATGGCAAACATTCAATGCCAACAGACAAACAACATTCAGTTTAGACAGACACAGAGGCATTTAACATCTTTCCAGCTTCACGATTCCGGCCACAGGGGGAGCTGTTGCTTCACTGTCCAGTAGTGGCTGTACTTCCTCATTCCATTCCTCGTGTTTTGCTGGCAGTTTTATGGTGTTGTAAATTAGTTAAATTAGCCTCCCCCATAAAGCGTACCTAAATTTTCCCTACTTGACAGATGCAACTGTCTTTCGGGGCTGCATAGGTCAACAGCAAGCCGGGGCTATTAATGGTCGGAGGCTTAACCCGACCCGGGCTTCGAACTCATGACCTCTTGGTCAGTAGTGATTTATAGCAGCTGGTTACTAGCCAGCTGTGCCATAGCCCGGCCCCACAGCTGTTTCTCTAGGCAGCAAGGACTGAATGTTTTACAAATTTAATTTTCAACAATGTTGTTGCTGTAAGTTCATTTTATGCAATTCTATCTTTATTTGTAGTCAATTTGTTAGTATTAAATGTTTATGCAATCAATGATTTCAATGTTTTGGTGCTAAATTCATAAATACAGTAATTACTACATAACGTTACCATGTATTGAACTGCTTTTTCTGTCAATTTGCTGTAAAACATGGTGCTTAATTTGTAAAATAATAATGTATTTTGACGTTTAATAGGGTTTTCCTAAATCCCTCCTTATTATCCAACATTTTTGCTTATCCAACATTCTGCTGGCCCATTTATGTTGGATAAGTGAGACTCTACTGTATTATTAGCATAGCACAATATTAGCATTATATATTACTACATTGAGCTATACCACTATACTGTAACATTATTACTAATATTACATGTAATATATATATAATTAATATTATCATATTGTATTATTAGTATTATATTGTATTACATTATAATATTGTTATCAATATTATATGTATATACTAGGCTTGCTCAAATAATTCGTTTTCCCCGTTAACCGTTATTAATTCGTTATTTTCGTTTGTTTTGAAGCAATATACGGCATTGGTTGTCCACACGTCTGGATATCGCGGTTTCGAATCGCGAGAGGCCGTTTTTCGTTATGTCGTCGTTTTTTTCGTTAGGAAAAAAAAGCTTTTGCAAATCACCCAAACTCCCACCATTCAGGCCCTTTCCTTTTGCCCCTCAGCAAAAGGGGCGTCACGGGCTCAGCCAATGGGAGGGGGCGAGGGGGAAGGAGGCCGAGGAGGAGGAGGAGGAAGACGGAGGGGGGAAATGGCTGCCGCCGCCGCCGCCTCGCCTCAGCTCAGGCCTGGTGTCTCTCTGAGGCGGGAAGGCGGCGGATGGAGCCGGGAATGGAGAGACCGAGAGAGACAGAGAGGGGCCCGGCGGTGAGGTTTTGACGTCTGTGCAAAGCTAGGCAAGTGGGGTTTATATATCTGTGGAAGGTCCAGGGTGGGAGAAAGAACTCTTGTCTGTGGGAGGCAAGTGTGAATGTTGCAATTGGTCACCTTGATTAGCATTGAATAGCCTTGCAGCTTCAAAGCCTGGCTGCTTCCTACCTGGGGGAATCCTTTGTTGGGAGGTATTAGCTGGCCCTGATTGTTTCCTGTCTGGAATTCCCATTTTCTGGGTGTTGTTCTTTTACTGTCCTGATTTTAGCTTTTCTGTAGCTAAAAATGCATATAAAATTGATTCTATAGGGAGGATAAATGATTGGATTTCAACTCCTACAGCTTGGCTTTCTCTGCCAATAATGGTACCCATCTTGGATATTGTAAGGGATTTTTTATTATTATTATTATTATTATTATTATTATTATTATTATTATTATTAGACCTTGCTCCCAGGAAGGTGCCTTCGCTGTGACTCCCAACTTATCTATCTATCTACCTTTCCACATATTCTCCACATTGTGTGGATGTGTATGTATATTATATATATATACATGAGCCCCGATGGCGAAGTGTGTTAAAGCACTGAGCTGCTGAACTTGCAGACCGAAAGGTCCCAGGTTCAAATCCCGGGAGCAGAGTGAGTGCCCGCTGTTAGCTCCAGCTTCTGCCAACCTAGCAGCTTGAAAACATGCCAATGTGAGTAGATCAATAGGTACCGCTCTGGCGGGAAGGTAATGGCACTCCATGTAGTCATGCCGGCCACATGACCTTGGAGGTGTCTATGGACAACACTGGCTCTTGGGCTTAGAAATGGAGATGAGCACCAACCCCCAGAGTCAGACATGACTGAACTTAACGTCAAGGGATACCTTTACCTTTACCTATACACACACACACACAAACACACACACACATATGCAGGGACTATATATACACAGTATATATCACACACACACCAATTTAACAAAGTTTCAGCCACAAAAACAAAGTTTCTGAAGTAGAACAATGACTTTCACAGTAAAGACAACCCAATTTAACAGGAAATAAGACTTTCAAACCAGGAACAGATTTCTGCAATTATTAAAAAATGGTTTATTATAAAAGCTATGAAAATTCGCCAAAAATCAGAGGATAAGGGAAACGTTCCAAATTTTGGTGAGCTATCAGTGTTAAATGTGTTCTACCACTGTACCAAGTTTGAAGAAGATCACTCAAAAAATGAGGGTGGGAGAGTCCTGTAAAGTCCTCTCCCTCTGTGCTGTTTTTGGGAATTGCGCATGCGCGTCCGCCATTAACGAATTAATTTAGAAAATAACGAATTTTCGTTAATTTTGAAATTTTTGGGGGGGCAAAATTCGGAAATACCTTCAAAAACGAAACGCTGCCCCCCTCTACTTTTGCAACGAGTTTAGAATCAAATTTTTCGTGGATCGATCAAGCCTAGTATATACAATATATTATAAATGACACAAAATAGCAGTAATCCATCAATGGCAAAGCACATGAAGTCAAGAGAGCCAAAATCCACAGCAGTCATTCAAACATAAAACCATAAGCATTAAAACAGGCAAACATTTCCAAGAACAAAGGCAAAGTCGGGAAACTTGAATCATGAGCCTGAAAGCTGAGACAGGAATGCCATCCTTAAGCAATGTTGTCTCCTCTGAAAGGCACAGAGTAAACACCACTTCATTTAAGACCAAGTAGCCATGAGATCATGCCCAACACGCTTGGGCTTCAAGGACTTCTCACAGATTCTCTCAGACTGTTTAATTAGCCTATTTTTCACTCCCTCCATTCTCAAACCTAATCTGACTTCTCAGGAAAACTCCTTATCAGTCGAGGGTCATTTCACAAGGGAACTGAAATCATCATTTTTCATTGCTTGGGAACAAACACCAGAATCCCAAGCAACGGCCTTCTCCGCCTACAATTCTCCCTGATCACTAGCAGACTTTTCATTTTGAACCCCATCAAAGCCTTCATCTTCTGAGAAATCCACTGTGACTTGCTGAGCCACAACAAAAACCTCTTTGACCAAAGGAATGTGGTAGAATGTCCCTCATTGGCGGTACAGTAGAGTCTCACTTATCCAAGCCTCGCTTATCCAAGTTTCTGGATTATCCAAGCCATTTTTGTAGTCAATGTTTTCAATATATCATGATATTTTGGTGCTAAATTCGTAAATAAAGTAATTACAGCATAACATTACTGCGTATTGAACTGCTTTTTCTGTCAAATTAGTTATAAAACATTATGTTTTGGTGCTTAATTTGTAAAATCATAATTTGATGTTTAATAGGCTTTTCCTTAATCCCTCCTTATTATCCAAGATATATGCTTATCCAAGCTTCTGCCAGCCCGCTTAGCTTGGATAAGTGAGACTCTACTGTATTTATATAAAGACTGGAAAGGTATCTGTTGGAAGAGCTTGGATTGTTGTGTCTTCCTGCCTGGCAGACGGGGAGTGGACTGGATGGCCCTGGGTCTCTCAAAGACCATCTAGATGGTTTCATAAGACCATAGGTAAGGGAACGACCCCCCAATAGCCATCTAGACATCTCATAAAACCATAGGTAAGGAAACAGACCCTCAAAGGCCATCTAGATGGTCTCATAGGACCATAGGTAAGGAAAGTGACCTCCCAAAGCCATCTAGATGGTCTCATAAGGCCGTGGCTAAGCAAAGAGACCTTCAAAGACCATCTAGACGATCTCATGAGACCAGGTAAGGAAAGAGACCTCCAAAGACCAGGCAGACTTAGGTCAACCCTAAGTTTAAAGTTTAGGACAGGGGCCAGGTCAATGACCTTGGAGGGCCACCTCTGGTCCATGGGCCATAGTTTGGGGACCCCTGATCTAAAGAATGCAAAGCATCAGCCGGGTCAGCCTGACCTATCTGCAGTTCTCAATGAGCACTCTCAGATGCTTCATTTTGAAACCACTCATCCTCTGAATCCTCTGACACTTGCCAGACTACAACAGACAGAATGGGCATGACAGCTGTCCATCTCCTACTTGTAAATGTAAATGCTATATTTCACATTCCCTAAAATAATGAAATTTAGGAGCATTCAAAGTGGGGATCACCTTCTTCTTCTATGTGCCAAACCCAAAGAGTTACCTTCATCCTTTCCCAGGACTCCTTTCCCTATTGAATAAATCTGCAGCAGAACTGAAATAGCTCGTAGTAATGACACATCAGTTTGCCTCACTCTATAAGAAGATTTTGCATTTTTAACTAAGGACGAAATTTGTCGTACAGTTTGCAATGACTGCAAATTCCTCCAGGGAAACCACGATGTTGAATAGCAGAGATTGTTAATTAATTGTTAATTTAAAGTTCATGGATTTCCTAATAGGAGATGAGGGGAAAAGACTGCCCATAGGGATGATGCGTTGTGATGCGGTGCCTCGGACTCTGATTTCCATATAAAAAGCTCCCGTAGATTTTGGCAGCACTTGTGTTGCCGAAATGTATATCCGTAGGTAAGATAAATGCAAAATCCTTTTCGCCATTTCAGTTTGTAGGTAAGTAAGAGCACAGCATACATAAAACAGCAAAATAAGCTTTTCACAGATCTAGTTGACTGCAAATCAACCATTTCTTAAGGGGATTTTATTTCTCCCCATTTACTGGGGGTCAAGGTCCCACACAAGACTTCACAAAGTTATTCATTACTAGCTTGGGTACCTGGCATTGCCCGGGTGATTTGAAAAGGTCATTTTTTTAATTGTACAAAATGCAAATGCAACTCACATCATGCCAGGCTAACCTGAAAAACTCCAGCAGTACTGAAAGTTGGTAATTAAATTAATATATTTCTCACGCACTGTTTCCCTTCTCTATAATTAATCAGACATCCATCCCCATCAAACAGTTAAGAAATGTTTCCATCTTGTTGTTTGCCCCAAAGCACTTTATAACTATACTAGCTTTGCCCGGCCATGCGTTGCTGTGGCTTATGGGAATCCTTTGTTGGCCAGGTAGAATAGCAGTGAATAGCCTTGCAGTCTCAAAGCCTGGCTGTTTTCTGGAGCTGTTGGTTGTATGAACATAGAGGCATGGATGAGGGATTGTGTTGCCAAGTTTAGTGTTTTTGGGATGTAGGCCGAAATTTTGTCCTAGGCCGAAATTTCATTACCCTTTTATATAGATTACTGCACTTTAGTTCAAATGTCCCCTCCACACCATCCCCCTCCATCAACCTGGTGGTTCATTTCATTTTATTTTGTTTTTACTCATTTCATGCTCTTAATGAGTTTTTATGATTTATGTAATGTATTGTTTTTATAATGTTGATCTTACTGTGTTTTATTTGTTGTAATATGTCTTGACTGTTGTGTCATGGAGCCAGATCCCAGGGCTGAATTTCCAAGCCCTGAATCTGACTTCATAACATAAAACAACCCTGCAAGCACCTGGCGGGAGAAGATAAAATGAGCCTGGGAACTCAGAGTTGAAAGTATAAACAATTATAATTGCTGTAGTGTGTGGGAATAGAAATCATGGTAGAAATGTGATCCAGAAGGTGGGGCTTGATGATGATATTTGCGTGTGATATTACGTTGCATCAGAAGTGATAAAATTAGATGTATGTAAACATTAGGTCATTCTCGACTTTTCCAAAGTCATGTATTCTTCAATAAAGATTGAATTTGAGAGCAGCTATCTTTGATCTGCGTTCAGACTGATCCTTTGAAGTGAGCCTGACATTAAAGTCGAGAATCCATTTCTCACCCTCCTGCGGAATTCGCAGTGAAGTGATAATGAGTGAAGAAGGAGATCAAAGCCCAAATGGGGCAGAGAGGCCTTTGCAAGGGGCCCGGCCGAGGAGAGAAGAAACGCTGCAAGCCATAGCTTCCTCTACGGGATACCCCAGGCCGAACGGCGTGACCCAGAGAATTCCCAGGGGAGGAAGAGGCGTCTCTGCGGCTGCAGAAACCAGTTGGGGATCTGGAGGAAGTATGCCGGAGACCGTGGCCCTGCGGTTATCCATCCTGGAAACTAATTTATCCAGGCTGTCGGAAACCGTGGGGAGATTGGTGCCATTATTGGAAGAGAATCTCCAAAAGGAGCCCAGCCGATATGGCGCCGAGAGAGAACCAAGTAAAGAAGGAGATTGGAGCCAGAGGGGCCAGCGAGCGTCAACGCAGAGTCCCGTGGCGGCAAGGGACGAGGGAGATGAGGAATACTGGCGGGAGCTGGAGTTCCGGGACAGAATGGCGCGAGAAGTGGAGCGTCAGCGAGCCCTGGGAACTCTGAGGCCGCCATCTCCAACAGAGCTCCCAACCCCCCGAATGGGCGTCGGGGTGGAAAGGCCACTGGGGCCAGGGATCGGGTCCAGTGGATTGGCAGACGAAGGCGGAGAGGAGCGGGGGATCCAGGAAGAGGAGGAGGATGTGCCGTACGACGAGGAAAGGCGAGATGAGGGGGCTACAGCAAGGCCAGTATGCGGATGGGCGGAAGAGCCGACAGCGGCGGCAGACTTTCGGGAGCCGCGCAGAATGACCACCGGAGTGGGGCGCGGCGTGTTCCAAGGAGCCGCCCGAGGAAACCTGATGCAACCCTTCCCCATGCCTCCCAGACAGCATCAACGGGCTGCAGAATGGATGCCTAGAAGGGAAGATCTCAAACTAGAATACGGAGGGGAATCAGATGAACTGAACTTTTTTCTAATTAGCATCAGAGGATACATGGAAGACAATGCACACACATTCCCCTCCGAGGCAAGCAGGGTTCGAGCCATCGGCAACACACTAAAGCGAGGAGCAGCCAGCTGGTATGTGCAGCTTCATGCCAGACGCGACCCATGCCTGAGGTCAGTGCCCCGCTTCCTCGCCGCACTGGAAAACCGGTTCAGAGACCGGCTGGAGCAATTGAGGGCTCGAGACCAGCTGAAAGGAATAAAGCAGAGGGACAAAACAGTGCCCGAGTACGCAGAGGAATTCCTTCACCTCGCGGAAAGGGTACCAGAATGGTCTGAAGTGACCAAAGTGGAGTTATTTAAAGAGGGACTGCGCCCCGAGATTTTCAGCTGGGCAGCGCACAGAGACGACCCCGAAACGCTCCAGGGATGGATTCAACTAGCGGGGCGCGTCGAATCCACCCTGGCCCAAGTAAAGCGCTTCAGGAGCGGCAGCGGCCAGCAAAGACCGGTGGCGAGGGGTCGAGGAGAAACGAGGAAGCAGGAAAGACCCGGAGGGAGGCCGGGGATTCCCTCCAGAGGAGACGACAACAAACCTAAACCGGGATGCTTTGTATGTGGGAAGACGGGCCATCGAGCAGCAGAATGCTGGGCCCGGAAGGGGGAGCCGCCAAAAGCCCCAAAGCCCAAGCCAGCAACCGGGAGGCGCGCGGAAGAGGAGGTGCAGGCCCCAGAATCTTCAGAAAAACTGGTGAGTCGGGACAACCGCATGATAGTAGTGCCCATCTGCCTCTCAGGGCTAGAAAATCGGGCCACCTGCAAGGCATTTGTGGATTGTGGGTGTTCTAGAAATATTATAACCCCGGAGTTAGCAGGAGCGCTGAAATGCCAGCAGATGGCGCTTGACTCCCCAATTGCATTTTCGCAGCTAGATGGATCAGTCGCTGCTGGGGAAGTATCTACAAAGGAAATACGAGGAATCCCATGTAAAATAGGCAAATGGGAAGGAAGAATATCCTTTGTGATAGCCCCTATTGCCACATACCACGTAATATTAGGGATACCATGGCTCGAACAGGCAAATCCTGAAGTAGATTGGAGAGGAAAAAGCCTAGCATTCAAAGAACAGCAGATGCAATGGGAGATAAGCAAAATTGCAGAAGAGGAGGACGAGGAAGATGAAGCAGGGGAAATAGACCCACAGCTATTGCCACCTGAATACCGGGACTTTGTGGATGTTTTCAATCAGAAAGAGGCCAGTAAATTGCCTCCCAAAAGGAATATAGAAGTAGAAATTGAAATAACCCCAGGAGCAAACTTACCCAAACCAAAAGTGTATCCCATGTCTGTGCAGGAGAAGGAGGAATTAAGGAAATACATTGATAAAAACCTGGCGCGAGGCTTCATTAAGCCATCCAATTCTCCTCTCGGGGCCCCAGTGTTATTTAGGAGAAAGAAAGACAACTCCCTAAGATTGTGCATTGATTATCGAAATTTAAACGCAATTACTAAGGACAATAAATACCCTATGCCCTTAGTCAAGGATTTAATTACCGTATTGAAGAAAGGGAGCATATTTACTAAACTGGATTTAATTGAAGCGTATCATAAATTAAGGATCAAACCGGAGGATACTTGGAAAACTGCATTTTCCTGCGCATTCGGCCATTTTGAATACGAAATTTTGCCTTTCGGGTTAAAAAACGGAGGCGGATGCTTTATGCAGCTTATAAATGAAATACTACACCCGTTATTGTACAGAGGGGTATTCATATTTCTTGATGATATCTTGATTGTAACTGAAGATAAGGAAAAGCACGTAAAATTGGTCCGGGAAGTTTTGCAGAGACTAAGAGAAGCAAAGCTGTACGCAAAACTGTCCAAATGTGAATTCAATAAAACTCAAATTGACTTTCTGGGGTATCGGATATCTCCAGAAGGGTTAGCTATGGATCCAGCTAAAGTAGCAGATGTGAAAGAATGGGGAGTGCCTCAAACAAGGAGGCAATTACAATCATTTCTGGGGTTTGCAAATTTTTACAGACCCTTCATAAAAGGTTTCGCGCAAATAACCGCACCCCTTACAGAACTTTTAAAAACAAAAGGGAAAGGGGAGACAGCAAAAGTGAAAGCTCCTGGCGCCAAACTGAGTTGGACGCCAGAATGCCAAAAGGCATTCGAAACCTTAAAAGAATGCTTCACTGAAGGACCCATCCTAAAACACCCCGATATCAGGAGCCCTTTCATAATCCATTGCGATGCCTCAGACTGTGCGTATGGGGCAGTACTATTGCAAAAAGATCAAAATGGGAACTTAAAACCCTGTGGATATTTGTCACGGAAGTTCAGCGAAACTGAAAAAAGTTGGCCAATATGGGAAAAAGAGGCATTAGCCATATTAAAAGCCTTAGAATGCTGGCGACACTTCCTCGAAGGAAGCGGAATCCCATTTGAAATTTGGTCTGACCATAAGAACCTACAGTATTTAAAGTCTCCTAGAAAATTGTCCCCCAAACAAATTAGATGGGCGCAATACTTCAGCAGGTTCGATTTCCAATTAAAGTTTTTTCAAGGGAAGCAGAACGTCTTGGCAGATGCTCTTTCACGCATGCCTCAACACGAAGGCATAACCACAGCAAAAGAGGGGACAATATTCTCTGACAAACAATGGGGTTTAGCTGTCAGAACAAGAGCACAAACCCAAAAGGAGGACATGGCTTTTGTTGAACTCGGCGGGGAAGGAAACTGGGGAAATGAACTTAAACAGTCTTATGAAGGAGATCAATGGATCGCGTCCAACGCAGAAAAGGGGGAACAGAAGGGGGGATTTTGGTTTGTAAACAAGAAACTGTATATCCCAGCAATATTAAGGATTAAGATTCTGCATCGTTTTCACAACAACCAGAGCGCTGGTCATACAGGAATTACAAAAACAACAAAGGCAATAGTAAAACATTGTTGGTGGCCAGGAATGAGGAAGGACATAAAGAATCATGTTGTTCAATGTGATGATTGTGCCAGAAATAAATCGGGAGGAGGGAAGCCTATGGGATTGTTACAAACAGTAGCGGAACCTACCAGACCTTGGGAATGTGTAGCTATGGACTTTGTGGGAGAACTGCCGGTGAGCAAAGGACATCGTTATATTTGGACAGTATTAGACCTGTTTTCTAACCAGGCTCACTTTATAGCGCTGACGAAACTACCATCGGCTGAGAAACTAGCTGAATTGTACATAAATCATATTTACAAACTACATGGATGTCCCAGTAGAGTAGTCAGTGACAGAGGAGTACAGTTCACAGCAAAATTTTGGGAAAAATTCTTGGAAATGCTAGGAGCAGAAAGGAGTCTAAGTTCTGCTTTTCACCCCATGACAAACGGGGCGGTAGAACGTACTCAGCAAACGCTTGGGCAGTTCCTTCGAATGTACTCTAACTTGAGACAAAATGACTGGTCTAGGTGGTTGGCTTTTGCGGAACTAGCCTTTAATTCAACTATACATTCAGCAACAAATAAAACCCCCTTTGAAGTAGTTTACGGGTATGAAATACAGCCTTTACCCCAGTTGCCAAGGTGGGCAGAAAATGAGGAAACAGAGGCAGGGAAGTGGAAAACGCAAATGCTAGAATGTTGGAGTCAAGTGACCGCATCCTTAAAGGAAGCACACAAAAAGTATAAAGCGTTCGCAGACAGAAAGAGGGTGGAAGGCGATAAATTAAATAAAGGAGATCTAGTGTGGTTAAGTACCCAAAACATCAAATTGGGGCTACCTTCAAGAAAACTGGGCCCCAAATATATTGGACCATTCAGAATACAGGGTGTTATCAATGAAGTGACTTTCCAGTTGGCATTGCCAAAAAGTTTAGGGAAAATACACCCAGTATTCCATCGCAGCTTACTGAAAAAGTATATGGGGACTTTGGACAAAATGGACACATAGAGTTATTGTTTGATTTGTTTCAGAACTATGATGAAAGAAGAACCGAAGAGGAGGACGAAGAGAACGAGGGCGCCATGTCATGGAGCCAGATCCCAGGGCTGAATTTCCAAGCCCTGAATCTGACTTCATAACATAAAACAACCCTGCAAGCACCTGGCGGGAGAAGATAAAATGAGCCTGGGAACTCAGAGTTGAAAGTATAAACAATTATAATTGCTGTAGTGTGTGGGAATAGAAATCATGGTAGAAATGTGATCCAGAAGGTGGGGCTTGATGATGATATTTGCGTGTGATATTACGTTGCATCAGAAGTGATAAAATTAGATGTATGTAAACATTAGGTCATTCTCGACTTTTCCAAAGTCATGTATTCTTCAATAAAGATTGAATTTGAGAGCAGCTATCTTTGATCTGCGTTCAGACTGATCCTTTGAAGTGAGCCTGACACTGTTGTACTTGTTTTGTTTTCAGGCCTTTGTCCCGTGTTAGCCACCCCGACTCCCTGTCGGGAGATGGTGGCGGGATAGAATAATAAATAAATAAATAAATAAATAAATAATGTTGAGCATGTTTGTTCTAGATGCATCATCAGTGGGGTTCAGGGTGCTCTCTGGCTGTAGGGTAAACTACAACTCCTACTCCGGTGAGTCAATCCCCTCAAACCCCTCCAGTAGGTTGAGTGAGTCATGGGAGTCCTGTGTCTCAAGTTTGGTCCAGGTCCATCATAGGTGGAGATCACAGTTTCCCTAATTGTGGGTGAACTACAACTCCCAGAAAAGAAGGTCAGTTCCCACTAGACCAGTGATTCCCAAAGTGGGAGCTACCGCCCCCTGGTGGGCGCTGCAGCCATCCAGGGGGGCAGTGATGGCCACAAGTGCATTTGCCATATGCATTAATACATACATCTTTCTGTTTAATTGCTATTAAAAAAAATTTTAAAATTTCCACGGGGCGCTGAGAAATATTTTTTCTGGAAAGGGAGCAGTAGGCCAAATAAGTTTGGGAACCATTGCACTAGACCTTCAGTAATCAAATTTCGGTATATCAGGTGTGTGTGCTAAGTTTGGTCCAGATCCATCTGTGTTTGGGTTCACAGTACTCTCTGGACATACGTGAACTACAACTCCCCTGAATCAAGGTGAATTCTCCCAAAATACCTCCAGTAATTTTTTGCTGGTCATGGGGGCTCTGTGCCAAGTTTGGTCCAAGTCCATCTTTGATGAAGTTCAGAGTGCTCACTGATTTCAGGTGAACTATAAATCCCAGTACTTACAACTCCAAAATGTTCGGGTCCCCAAAAAACAGCTGTAAAGGAGCTAATATCGATTGCCACCAATTTTTAAGGATTTAATACCAACTGAATTTGTAAAGATTTAATATCGACTGCCACCAATTTGTAAGGATTTAATATTGACTGCCACCAATGTGGAAAGATGCAACCACCTAAGACTCAGGGAGGAGACCTTTTACTTTTTTTTCTTCTTATTCACTTTAGATGGTAGCATAACTTGGGTTAGAATACATACGACAGAGGTTTAGGTGTTGGAAGAACAATAACACGTTTATTCAGGCACAGAGCTTAGTGGTTATAATGGTGTTTCTTACTTAGAGGTATTCTTATTAACAGTTACAATACTAGGATGAGATGAATCAACTCTCTAAAGTATCACTCCCTTTACTTAAAGTAGTTAAAGCTTCTTTCTCTGCTACTTTTAAAACGTTACTTCAATGGATCTCTGTGAGTCCAGCTGGGATTGGTTCCCAAAGTCTGAAACTTGGACTTTCCAGTGACTTTAAACCACAGTCACCCCTGTGATATACTATCACAAATTCTCTGTTCCTTACCAGGACACAGACTACATTAAGTAAGTCACCAAACTTATTTAAAACCGACTCAAAATGAACAATTGAGTCTCCTTGATCCCATCAACCTGGAATCAATCTTCCCTGTGCCTCATCAGAGCACAGACTGTCCTTCTTTTTTTAAACTCTGCACTTCTTCAACTAAACGGCAGTTGGCTTCGCCTACTTCTCCATGGCAACCAGCCTCTGCGTGCTGAGGTGCAATAACTGTAATAATTACCCTTTTAAAACAAACACACAATTAAACATAACATCTGTAAACCAAAATTCGTACTATTATTATTCAAATGTGGGCCTATTGGGTACGCATGCCAAGATTGGTCCAGATCCATCATTGTTTGGGTTCGTAGTGCACTCTGGATGTAGGTGAACTACAACTCCTATAAATCCTCCTAAAGATCTCCAGTGTTTTTTCTTGGTCATGGGGATTTTGTGTGCCTAGTTCCAGGTCCATCATTGGTGGAGTTCAGAGTGCTCTTAGATTGCAGGTGAACTATACATCCCAGTCTGTACAACTCCTATAAATCATGGAGAATTCTCCCCAAACCCCTCCAGTATGTTCAGCTGCTGATCAATTCCTCTGTTTACTGACTGCCACAGTAAAGGGTAGGAAAGGGTTATGGGAGAGGCAGTGGGCGGGGTCATGCAAATTCCACACCAATGGAGAGAGCAAGGAACAGTGGGATGTCTGTGGTGGAGGAGAAACAGAAAATCTGGGAGGAAATTGACCCCATATGAAAGCCTTCACTTGGGTGGTGGGCAGGATGGTGTTTGTGGAGAACATTGACAGGGCTCTTGGACATGTTCATGGTGCTCGCTATAACCTGCAATGTCATTGGAAAGGGGGCCATTGATGTCTTCTGAGTAGTGGGAGCTATAGCTATTTATGGAAGCGGGAGCTTGTCTGTGTAAGTGGAAACCCCAGCCACATATACACGTACATATTTTCATTTTTATGTGTATAGATTTCAATGTTACAGAAAGATCAAATGATGTAAACTAGTACGAAGACTATGCAAGTCAGTGGGATTCATCATAATTACTCATTTCCCCCCAACTTATGCCATACGTTTGCTATAGTCTGGAATGTTTCTTTCGTTTTTATATCTATCGTAATAATGTTGCAAGAGATATATTTGAGATAATATTGCTTGCTGATTGCCAATTGGTATTGCAAGCTCTCGAAGCTGCTTACATTAATTTCAGTTTGTACGATAATAAAATGAAGCAAAAGCAATCAAAACCTCTAGAATCGTCAAAGATTTGGCCATGAAAATTGCAGCAGAGATGGAAATCCAATTTGGACAGCCAAGATCTCTAAATGAGAAAGCCTTATCTGTCTATGCAAAAAAGAATGGCTCACAAAGATTTATGAATTAGCTGAGATGCACCAAATGACTGCTGATTAAGGAGAAATCTTTCATCAACTTCAAGAAAGATTGGGGCTTGTTTATTGGCTCTTCACAACAAAGATGAGGGAAATTGTCAACTGTAGGATTTATGAATCAGAAGAGTACTTCTGATAGGAAAACCGCAGTTATATACTTTAGTATTATCTAAAAAGAATAGAATAAGAGGTAAAAACCAACAGACAATGCGTGTGAGGTTTGCAGTAGAGTTGTATGTGTTTGAGCCTATGTCGATCTCTGTTTTGTTAGTTTGTTAATTAACTGTGTCATGTTAGTATTGTAACAATTCCGCTTCTTTTTGTGTTATTGTTGACTACAAAATTGGAGGTGCCTAGAGAGAACGTTTGATTCAAAATTGTGAATAATCAAAACCTGCAAAAGTCAGACCCGTAAATGTGGAGGGATAATGGTATTTCCAACATTTCCTACATACTTAAATGTTCTGTAGATGCAGAGACGGTCCAACGGCGTGGCTAAGTAGGCGGTCGCTGTTGGTGCACACCAACAGGGGGCGCACTGGAGGCGCCTTCGTGAAAATGTGGTGCCGCCGCGGCCCCGCCGTCTCCCACTGCCACCTCTTTCGTTTTTCCGTGGCAGAATCTCTGCGCATGCGCGGAAGGGTCCCATTGCCCAAAATGGCCGATGGGACCCTTCCGTGCATGCACAGGGGTTAGCTCGCTCGCACGATGATGTAAGGCAAGCTGCGTGCCTTACGTCACCGTGTAATCGAGCGACCCTCTGCGCATGCTCGGAAAGGTCTCATCGCCTATTTTGGGCAATGGGACCCTTCCGCGCATGTGCAAGGGGTCCGTCGTTTATGTGGCACGGGTAAGGCACCCAAGCCGCCCGTCCACGTGAGCGATGGAAGCCCTGCACACAGGAGCCGTGTCAAGGGGTTCTGTGGATGTAAGATGAAGCTGGCCTGGGAGACCTGGGTTCAAGTCTCAGTCAATATCGACTTATTCACATAGGATGCTTTGCTAATGCATGTGTGCAAAACAACACATAAGCCTTGATGCAACTTAACCATGGTGAATCCCATCCACTTTTCTGTGGTGCTTTACCAGCAGAGTTCAAATTAGCATATCCCTCTCCCCATTAACTCTCTCTTCAGCCCCTACATTTCAAGCATTGTCATCACTTAAAACCACAGCATTGAGAAACAAGGGTTTTAGCATCAGGGGAAAGGGAGTGGCAATACCACCCAAGGTGACGTAAACATTAGGCTTGTGCTCAGATCCCGTTTCCTTCGGTACTATGGCACCTTTGGGAGCACAAAACAAGAAGCCCACTCTCAATACAAAAATTAGCTTGACCTGAAAGCAAGTGAGAGCTGATCCTGCTTTTCGTGAGCAGCCTCCTTGCCTTGGAAAGGAGAATGCTTGCCTGCTGCCAAGCACCTCTTCTAGAGTAAGAATGAGACCTGGCCTCCTTGCCTTGGAAAGAGTGCAGCATGTAATAAATAAATAAAAAAATAAATAAATAAGCACACAAAGATACTGTGGGACTTCTGAATCCAGACTGACAAAGTTCTGGAACACAACACACCAGACATCACAGTTGTGGAAAAGAAAAAAGTTTGGATCATTGATGTTGCCATCCCAGGTGACAGTCGCATTGGCGAAAAACAACAGGAAAAACTCAGCCGCTATCAGGACCTCAAGATTGAACTTCAAAGACTCTGGCAGAAACCAGTGCAGGTGGTCCCGGTGGTGATGGGCACACTGGGTGCCGTGCCAAAAGATCTCAGTTGGCATTTGGAAACAGTAGACATTGACAAAATTATGATCTGCCAACTGCAAAAGGCCACCCGACTGGGATCTGCGCGCATCATCCGAAAATACATCACACAGTCCTAGACACTTGGGAAGTGTTCGACTTGTGGTTTTGTGAAACGAAATCCAGCATGTCTATCTTGTTTGCTGTGTCATACAACGTCATTGTGTCAAAAATAATAATAATAATAATAATAATAATAATAATAATAATAATAATAATAATAATAATAAAATACATCACACAGTCCTAGACACTTGGGAAGTGTTCGACTTGAGATTTTGTGAAACGAAATCCAGCATGTCTATTTTGTTTGCTGTGTCATACAATATAATAATAATAATAATAAAAACTTTATTTATATACCACCCTATCTCCTCAAGGGACTCAGGGCGGTTTCCAACATAGCAAAGAAACCATACAACAACTTAAAACCATTCAACAACTAAACATAATCCAACAATGAAGATAAGTACACAAAACGTACAAATCAATCCATGTGTGTCGTTCAGGCCCAGGAAGAGCCCATGCCTTCTCCTCTAGAGCAGAAACAGGTAAGAAGCCTCCTTAAAAGCATGCACCTGCTCGCAACTCCTTTTGAGTAAAAGAGCTTTAATGCCTCAAATGACAGGAAGCGGAGCCGGCCATAATGGGCTGATAGAAAATGGATCTTCTGGCGGATATCTGTCCTCCAAAAAATGGATCGAGCTCCACCACAAGCCAGGACATGAAACAGATTAAGGTTTACCCCAAAAGCCCAACCCTAGTGAACATAGAAAAAATACTATTTGAATGTACACGGAAACAAATATGGCCATCTCAATGGGATCGCTCACAGAGGCAGTCCAGCACATCGTTGGCAAAATCTTCCATCTTCCCAACTCCATCACAACACAATTGTATGTGCTAACACTACACTACATTTTCATAATCTGGAATACAGGTCACAAAGAAATCAGCTTACATATTGGTTATCTCCAAGCCAAGGTTTACCAAAGAAAGAAACCAATTGGGTCCTGGTAAAGGACTATTTAAAACAAATGAAATTTGATCCTATCTGCTGAATCAGATACAATCTGAGAGACTGATGAGGACGAAGGGGATGTGGTGATTTACCAATCTTTACGAACATTCAGTTATATATATCTATATATATAAAAGAGTGATGGCATCACGGCGACCCACAAAACAACAAAACTACAGGCCCCCCAACCTCGAAATTTGACAACACAACCCATCATCCACGCCTCTAGGTTGATACAACAAAAAGAAAAGAAAAATAAAGTCCTAATTAGAGAAAGAGGAATAATTGCTTTTATCCAATTGCTGCCAGTTAGAAGGCTAAGCTCCTCCAACTTGGTCTCCTAGCAACCCAATATAAAATAATAAAAAACACTAAAAAATTAATACAATAAAATACTATAATAACAGAAAATAACTAAAAATAATACAAGAAAATAATAAAATATAATAAATAAAAATATAACTTACAATAAAATTAATTAAAAAATGCAGATAACGTCAAATAAAAATTACACAACAATTTTTAACCAATACCACCACCACTTTGCCACTGCAACGCGTGGCCAGACACAGCTAGTATATATATATACAAATATATATATATATAAAAATGTATTATGAACCAGTTAAAGTTAGATGGAAGTCAACAACATTTTTCTTTCTTTCTCCTTTTTTCTCCTTTTCTTCTTTTATATATATACCTTATTTCCTACTTTCCTATAAACAATCAGTGTTCTCCCACTTTCGATGTGAAAATTATACTACGTGTCAATTTATATATATATTCTTTTCTTTTTCCAACTTTAAATATAAAACTTGTAATTAAATATATTTTTAAAAAAGAAGAAAGAAATCAGCTTCCTAAAGGCACCAGGTCTTGCCTAAACTCAAAAGCTAAGCAGGGTCAGCCCTGGTTGATACTTAAAAGGGAGACAATTTATTGTCAGGAGTTCTACGCAGTCATAAAACTCCTGCTCTTGCAGAAGTGACTCTATTGTGTCAGGGTATTGTAAATTGTGTGAAATGTTAAAATCAATCTAGGCTTTTAGAAATGCCTTTTGTGTGAGTTTTCGGCAAGGCATTTCAGTAACTATGGAGTTAATAAGAACCTGCTTTGATTCACGTATCACAGGACCAATGGGGTCAAGTTTGTTTGACCGGGACTTCCTTCTTGGTCTGTGGAATGCAGGGGAGTGTCGTCTGTTAGTGGTTGTTCGGTGTTGAGCATTCGCTGGAGATGGACTATGAATGCTATGCTCTGAAGCTGAGAAATGCAACTGTAAATAGATATGTAAATAAAGTTTAACAACAGTTGGTTTTCAACTGACCCCTTCGCCTGCTGGAGTGTTTCTTGACCAGTGCTGGTTCTCCGCATGGGAATACAGTCTGGAGAAGGAGGTGAGACCGGGATGATGAATTTTGGAATCCACTCTGCACCCCATCATCCCCTGACATATTGGTTCTGGTTAAGGAACCAGGTATCCAAAAACACGGTTGCATTGGTCTTCTACTCAAACAAAACATTCAAAGACTTTTGTTCTTTCCCAAATAAGCAGGAAGGCTTTCCTTTTTCCATTGTTGCAACAGTGTACAAAGTATACTTTTGGAAAGGCATCGACTTTTTAGAGATCATAACCTTTTGCAAAGCCAGAATCTCCATAACCTCACAACCATTTGAAAATCATAACCTTTTGTAAAGTATGATCTTTCAGAGAAGAGCCAAAAAACTACTTTGAGGAAAATCTTGTCTTTAGTGATATAGATCCACATGTACTTATGCAAGGCAATTGTTAGACTGATAACCTGGTTGTCTCTGATCTGTTAGGAACAGAGATTATGCCAATGCACAAAAACAGCAGAGCTTCAAGAGTGATATTTTTCAGTGCCCAAGAATACATCTCCTCCCCCATAAAACATCTTGTTTCTATATCATGCTCTCAAGAGACAAAAATAAAGTAGACTTCATTAAAAGCAACAGATCTGATTTAGGGTGGCTGTGAGTTTTTCCAGCTGTCTGGCCATGTTCCAGAAGCATTGTCTCCTGATGTTTTGCCCTCATCTGTGGCAGGCATCCTCAGAGGTTGTGAGGTCTGTTGGAAACTAGGTAAATGGGGTTTATATATCTCTGGAATGATGTTCAGGGTGGGAGAAAGAACTGCACAGAGATGCCCTTGAAATCCACAAGCATGTGGACAACTTCAACAGAAAGGAGGAAACCATGAAAATGAACAAAATCTGGCCACCAGTATTTTAAAAAAAACCCTCTAAAATCAGGACAGTAAGTAAAGAAAACACTCTGAAAACAGGGGAATTCCAGACATGAATCAATCAGGGGCAGCTAACGACTCTGAACAAAGGATTCCCCCAGGCCAGGATGTGAAACTGGGAAGGCCATTTATGCTAACAAAGGTGATTAATTACAACATTTATACTGGCCTCCAACAGACAGGAGTTCTTTCCCCCACCCTGGACCTTCCACAGATATATTAACCTTCCTTGCCTAGTTTCTCCATATACCTCACAGCCTCTGAGGATGCCGGACATAGATATGGGCAAAACATCAGGAGAGAATGCTTCTGGAACATGGCCAAACAGCCCAAAAACACACACAATAACCCTGTGATTCCGGCCATGGAAGACTTCGACAACAGATCTGATTTACTCACAACCTTTATGTATTCAGCATACAGTGACATCACTTGTCAATCCAGTTTCAGATAGGATCTGAAGTCGTTTCTCTGTGCAGACAACACAGGGCATCTTTATTATAATCAACAGCAACATGAGTTTGCTCTTAACAGTCCAAAGTTTCATGGAATCTAATGTAGTCTGTGCTCTAAGCAGTCTGAAATCTAAAGCATCTCATGGCAAAAGTATTTCTGTGTTCTAAAATAGAGTCTGAGCTCTGAGCAGGCCCAGATCTGATCATGTGGTCTGCAACCCCTCACACAAGCTGCATACCAAAACATATACAGTAGAGTCTCACATCCAATACTCGCTTATCCAACATTCTGGATTATCCAATGCATTTTTGTAGTCAATGTTTTCAATACATTTTGATATTTTGGTGCTAAATTCATAAATACAGTAATTAATACATAGCATTACTGCATATTGAACTACTTTTTATGTACAGTAGAGTCTCACTTATCCAACATAAACGGGCCGGCAGAATGTTGGATAAGCGAATATGTTGGATAATAAGGAGGGATTACGAAAAAGCCTATTAAACATCAAAATAGGTTATGATTTTACAAATTAAGCACCAAAACATCATGTTATACAACAAATTTGACAGAAAAAGTAGTTCATTACACATTAATGCTATGTAGTAATTACTGTATTTACGAATTTAGCACCAGAATATCGTGATATATTGAAAACATTGACTACAGAAATGTGTTGGATAATCCAGAACGTTGGATAAGTGAGTGTTGGATAAGTCAGACTCTACTGTATAACATGTTTTGGTGCTTTATTTGTAAAATCATAACCTAATTTGATGTTTAATAGGCTTTTCCTTAATCCCTCCTTATTATCCAACATATTCGCTTATCCAACATTCTGCCGGCCCGTTTACGTTGGATAAGCGAGACTCTACTGTATATACAATACAGTAAGCAAACATAATCATAGACAAACAAATTACTAGTGGAGGCTTAAAGAAGGTTGCTATTTGCAACATATACAAAACAAACTTCACACTACTCACAGCAGCAATTCTCCAACACACTTTCCAGAACAGCAGCTGTCCCTCATCAAACTTACTCAGTATAACTACAACCTATATACTACTGCCATTGCATTAAGCATCACACCCTAATTCCAGTGGCTTAACTCTTTTACAGGTGGTTAGGCCAGAGGTATTAACTCTGTTATCACTTAGAAAACGCCAGGTAATTTCCAATGACTACCTTAGAAGAAGGAATTGGCAAAAACAGTTGTCTAAATCAACCCTAGCATTGAGACATCAGTGCCTAGCAATGATGGGCAACCTTTTGTGCTTGGTGTGTCAAAATTCACCAAAAAAACCTAGCATGTCTTGGGTGGTGTGTCACTTTGAGAAAAAAACCATAATTTCACAATATATATCGTTTAAATAACAAAAATATATACAGTAGAGTCTCACTTATCCAAGCTAAACGGGCCGGCAGAATGTTGGATAAGCGAATATGTTGGATAATAAGGAGAGATTAAGAAAAAGCCTATTAAACATCAAATTAGGTTATGATTTTACAAATTAAGCACCAAAACATCATGTTATACAACAAATTTGACAGAAAAAGTAGTTCATTACACATTAATGCTATGTAGTAATTACTGTATTTACGAATTTAGCACCAAAATATCACGATATATTGAAAACATTGACTACAAAAATGTGTTGGATAATCCAGAACGTAGGATAAATGAGACTCTACTGTAATTGTAATTTATAACTGTATTTAATAAATCAAAAACTATTTACTACCATTATTTCCATGTACAACGATCTATGGTACCTCTTGCAGTTTCCACGCTGATTTCTCTCTATTGTAGTTTCAATGTAGTCATGAATAATGAATAATATAATAATATAATAGTAATAATATAATAATATACTACAACAATACTAGAATAATAATAGAATGATATTATATATATATAAAAAAGAGTGATGGCATCAGGGCAGCGGACAAAACAACAAAACTACAGGCCCCCCAACCTCGAAATTTGACAACACAACCCATCATTCACGGCTCTAGGTTGATACAAAAAAAAAGAAAAGAAAAATAAAGTCCTAATTAGAGGGAAATGAATAATTGTTTTTATCCAATTGCTGCCAGTTAGAGGGCTAAGCTCCACCCACTTGGTCTCCTAGAAACCTACTCAGTCCAGGAGACAGGCACAGTTAGGCTTCAAGACTCTTCCACACTGCCTATAAGATACAGATTATCTGATTTTAACTGGATTATATGGCAGTGTAGACTCAAGGCCCTTCCACACAGCTATATTACCCATTTAGAATCTGCTTTGAACTGGATTATCTTGAGTCCACACTGCCAGATAATTCACTTCAGTGTGCATTTTATACAGCTGTGTAGAAGGGGCAGTTCTAGGCAGATAATATAAGATTACAAATATACAGTAGAGTCTCACTAATCCAACATAAGCAGTGTCCTCTATCCTCACCACTTTCACAGTACACAAACAACCAAATGCATACTAAACATAAAGACAACCATACAACAGACATTCAATACCACCACTACCTCAACAATTTCTCACCAACACCACCAGACAACACTACAGCAACATAATGATGATGATGATGATGATGATGATGAACATGATAATAATAGTAGTAGTAGTAGTAGTAGTAGTAATAATAATAATAATAATAATAATAATAATAATAATAATAGAAGCATAAAATCCAAGAGTTTGCAGAGACCCCTAAGGGCCATCCAGCCCAACCCTTTCTACTATGCCGCAGGACACAATCCAAGCATTCACAACATATGGACAATGTATAAATACTATACAATGCTACACAGGGACATAGACCTCCTCTACCCTCACCACTTTCACAGGACACAAACAACCAAATGCATATTAAACATAAAGATAACCATACAATAGACATTCAATACCACCACTACCTCAACAATTTCTCACCAACACCACCAGACAACGCCACAGCAATGCGTGGCCGGGCACAGCTAGTATATATATATATATATATAAATGTAATGTGCATAATTCCCATGGAATAAACAACAAAACCACTGGACCAAATCCCATCAAATTTGGCCACAAAAGACATTAGTCATCCAATCAATCTGCATGTGGCTGCGTGTCAGCCAAAATGGCTAGGCGTGTCAGTGCTGACACGCGTGTCATAGGTTGGCCATCACTGGCCTAGGAAAAGCCAAACCAAAATCCAAAGAAAACTTACCGGTCGTGGCGTGTCCTGGGGCGTTGCTCCTACGTGGGTCTACACTTCGGGTGGTGCCGCATGTCCCTGTGCCAAGGCTCCATGGGTTCCTCTTCTAAACCTCGGCCAGGTTTGCAATCCCTCCCTGGAGTCCCTGAGCCCAATCGCTCCAGTCCAGAATTCAGATTTGTGCCAATGGCTTTGTCTGCTGGCCCAGCCCTGCCGGATGATCCCGATTTCAGGTGTGGGTCCCACTTTTGCCATCCAGCATGGTTGCTTACTCCAAAAGGAAGGAGAAGGGACGCTGGACCTGAAAGGAAGAAAACAAAGACTGAGCACACGCCTCCTTTGCAAGATCTCTCCTCAACACTTGTATACAAAAGAAAAAACTCATTTTGTTCCATCAGGAAAGGCTGTTCAGTTGTTTCTCGCTTTCATCCATGTGGAAAAGTGGGTAAGTATAGTAACTGACTGATATTATTAACTATTGTTCTAATACTCTCGTTTTACATTGTATCACTGTTTTATCTTTTTATATTGTGAATTGTGTTTATGTTGTTATTTATTGTTTATTGTACAATTATGATGTTGGGCTTCTGCCCCATGTAAGCTGCCCCAAGTCCCTGTGGGGAGATGGTGGCGGGATATAAATAAAGTTATTATTTCATTGTATGACACAGCAAACAAGATCGACATGCTGGATTTCATTTCACAAAATCAGAAGTTGAACACTTCCCAAGTGTCTAGGACTGTGTGATGTATTTTCGGATGATGCGTGCAGATCCCAGTAGGGTGGCCTTTTGCAGTTGGCAGATCGTAATTTTGTCAATGTCTATTGTTTCCAAATGCCGGCTGAGATCTTTTGGCACGGCACCCAGTGTGCCGATCACCACCGGGACCACCTGCACTGGTTTCTGCCAGAGTCTTTGATATATTATTATTATTATTATTATTATTATTATTATTATTATTATTATTATTTTATTATGACACAGCAAACAATAATAATAATAATAATAATAATAATTATTATTATTATTATTTTATTATGACACAGCAAACATTTATTATTATTATTATTATTATTTTATTATGACACAGCAAACAAGATAGATATGCTGGATTTCACATCACAAAATCACAAGTCGAACACTTCCCAAGTGTCTAGGAATGTGTGATGTATTTTCGGATGATGCTACAGATCCCAGTAGGGTGGCCTTTTGCAGTTGGCAGATAGTGATTTTGTCAATGTCTATTGTTTCCAAATGCCAGCATGGCACCCAGTGTGCCCATCACCACCGGGACCACCTGCACTGGTTTCTGCCAGAGTCTTTGATATATTATTATTATTATGATTATTATTATTTTATTATGACACAGCAAACAATTATTATTATTATTATTATTATTATTTTATTATGACACAGCAAACATTTATTATTATTATTATTATTATTATTATTATTTTATTATGACACAGCAAACAAGATAGATATGCTGGATTTCACATCACAAAATCACAAGTCGAACACTTCCCAAGTGTCTAGGACTGTGTGATGTATTTTCGGATGATGCGCGCAGATCCCAGTAGGGTGGCCTTTTGCAGTTGGCAGATAGTGATTTTGTCAATGTCTATTGTTTCCAAATGCCAGCACGGCACCCAGTGTGCCCATCACCACCGGGACCACCTGCACTGGTTTCTGCCAGAGTCTTTGAAGTTCAATCTTGAGGTCCTGATAGCGGCTGAGTTTTTCCTGTTGTTTTTCGTCAATGCGACTGTCACCTGGGATGGCGACATCAATTATCCAAACCTTTTTCTTTTCCACAACTGTGATGTCTGGTGTGTTGTGTTCCAGAACTTTGTCAGTCTGGATTCGGAAGTCCCACAGTATCTTTGCGTGCTCATTTTCCAATACTTTTGCAGGTTTGTGATCCCACCAGTTCTTTACTGCTAGCAGGTGGTTATTATTATTATTATTATTATTATTATTATTATTATGATTACCCATCCTAAGATACGGTTGATATAATCTGATGCATTTATTGGATTAATGTGAAATTGAATACGGACTGGCTCTGACTTTTGACCCAATGCTACTGCCCCTGTTCTAATGGTCACACAGTGTTTTACTGTTTTAAATGGGGTATGATATTGGTTTTTAAGTGTGTTTTTACGATTGTTTGTTTTACTATATTTTGTATTATATGTGGCATTAATCTTGCCATTATGTAAGACCGCTCTGGGTCCCCCTGGGGGAGAAGAGCGGTATGTATATAAATTAAATAAATAAATAAATAAATAAATAAAATGTTTATTTATATCCCGTTTTTTTCTTTCCATATGGAGACTCAAAGCGGCTCACAACTAAAGCATCGCAGTATCACTTCAAATATACAAATATACAAGTATTAAACCTGCCGCCAATGAAGTGCTCCACGGTCCCGTCACTTTCTTTGCATAAGCAGCACTTTGGGTCATTATAAATAGGAAGCAAACAGGGCCAGCTAACACATCCCAACAATATAAGAATAAAGTATTATTTTATTATGTCATAGAATCATAAAATCATAGAATCATAGAATAGTAGAGTTGGAAGAGACCTCATGGGCCATCCAGTTCAACAGTCCCTGTTGAAGTTCATTTTGTTAGTTTCGGCTCATCTCTCTAGTCTGTCAAAGGTTTCCCCCAGGCAAGAAGCAGCCAGCCTTTGAAGCTGCAAGGCCATTCAATTGTAATCAAAGTGGCCAATGGCAACATCTACACTCGCCTCCAACAAACAAGAGTTCTTTCTTCCTTCCACCCTGGACATGATTCCACAGATATATAAACCCCACTTGCCTAGTTTCCAACAGAACTCACAACATATGAGGATGCCTGCCACAGATGTGAGCAAAACATCAGGAGAAAATGCTTCTGGAACATGGCCAGACAGCCCGGAAAACTCACAGCAGCCCAATGGTTCTGGGTTGCCTTCGACAACACATTATTATTATTGCTCAAATGACCAGAATGACAGCTGCCACATGTCAGAAGAGCTACATAACTCTATTTACTGGCTATTACAAAATCAAACTGAAATGAATCTGAGAAAGGGATTTTTTTACCCAAATTCTGATTTAAAAAAATAAATTCTAGGCTTCCAAAGACATAACATGCTTGAAACCTATTCCCTGTAATTTTTCCCAAACCGGGGGAACTTTAAAGAACTATCGGCAATGATAAGTAATAGATGTATAGAACTGTAAAGGAATGTAATCAACAGAATGTGTCCTATGGGGGTAAAAATAATAATATATATTGTATGTATGAAATTGTGACAGTGCGACAAATTACTTACATCTAAGCAAATAAAAAATATTTTTTTAAAAAAATTAAAAACACAAATATCGGAAGTTAAGAGAAAATAAATAAGGATAAGTCGGAATATCAGGTCATAGGGACAAAAACGCAAATACGGAACGATAACCGTTCTGTTCCTTCTTGCTGTGATTCTTGCTACACCTTATGAGCCAAATGGCTAGAACAAAACAAGGATTTCTTTTGGTAAAAATCACCTGTATATGCAGCTACCAGGCCATACCCTTTATGGGGATTCGATGGAGAGAAACCGGGCCGGAGATGGGAACAGGCACGGCCCAAAAGCCGGCCCGCGACAGCAAGGACTTTTCTTTGAAGAGATACACCGGTGCCTATCGATTTCCCTTCCCAAGGAGTGACTCTTGTTACGTAGCTCTATCTCTATCACAGTGGTCAAGGCTGGACACGCTTGCGGAGGAAATAAGGTCACTCCATCCCGCCCGGCGGCCTTGTCTGCTTCCTGGCCTTTCTTCCTGCTGCTCGGTTGCCAAGGTAAACGGCCAGGCCAGGTAGAAGGAGGCTGGCCCAGGGTTCCATGGTGGGCGGGGCCACCACAGGTAAGGGGGCGGGGCCTCATTACAAGGAGCACATGACCTAAGCTTAGCCCTATTTATTTATTTACAGTATTTATATTCCGCCCTTCTTTCTCACCCCGAAGGGGACTCCGGGCGGATCACAATGCACGTATACATGGCAAACATTCCATGCCATATGAACTTAGAGGCAGAGACACAAAGGCCATTTAACATTTTCCAGCTTCCTGCTTTTGTGAGGGTAATGCTCGATTCCGGCCAAGGGGGAGCAGCTGCTTCCTCATCCAATGTGACACCGAGTCCTTGATGGAGTACTTCCTCATTCCAAACACTGCTGGATCAAATGTAAAACTGTGATTTTTTTTTAAAAAAAATGCTCCTTGTGTTTAATTCTATTTCATTGTGCCGTCACGTCAAGCAGGGGATTGCTTCTTGCCCTCCTTTAGGGAAACTGGAACTCCCAAGGACCAAAACACTGTAGATAACTCAAAACTGGTTTTATTGTTCACAAAAGGTTATCCCAATAAGCTGGAAGTTTCAGCAGGGTAAAGGAAAGTATACATTTGGTTGTCTTAAGTCCAAGGAGCTCTGCAGCTGAGAAGCTTTTCCAGGTCCCTCTTTCTCAATGGCTGTGAATGCCGGAGCAATCATAGAATCATAGAATCATAGAATCATAGAATAGTAGAGTTGGAAGAGACCTCATGGGCCATCCAGTCCAACCCCCTGCTAAGAAGCAGGAAATCGCATTCAAAGCACCCCCGACAGATGGCCATCCAGCCTCTGCTTAAAATCCTCCAAACAAGGAGCCTCCACCACGGCCCCGGGGAGAGAGTTCCACTGTCGAACAGCCTTTCTCACCGTGAGGAAGTTCTTCCTGATGTTCAGGTGGAATCTCCTTTCCTGTAGTTTGAAGCCATTGTTCCGTGTCCTAGTCTGCAGGGCAGCAGAAAACAATCTTGCTCCCTCCTCCCTTTGACTTCCCTTCACGTATTTGTACATGGCTATCATGTCTCCTCTCAGCCTTCTCTTCTGCAGGCTAAACATGCCCAGCTCTTTAAGCCGCTCCTCATAGGGCTTGTTCTCCAGACCCTTAATCATTTTAGTCGCCCTCCTCTGGACGCTTTCCAGCTTGTCAACATCTCCCTTCAACTGCGGTGCCCAGAATTGGACACAGTGTGATTCCAGGTGTGGTCTGACCAAGGCAGAATAGAAAGAGGGGGAGCAGGACTTCCCTGGATCTAGACGCTATTCCCCTATTGATGCAGGACAGAATCCCATTGGCTTTTTTAGCTGCCGCATCACATTGTAGGCTCATGTTTAACTTGTTGTCCACGAGGACTCCAAGGTCTTTTTCGCACACACTGCTGTCAAGCCAGGCCTCGTCCCCCATTCTGTATCTTTGATTTCCATTTTTTCTGCCGAAGTGAAGTATCTTGCATTTGTCCCTGTTGAACTTCATTTTGTTAGTTTTGGCCCATCTCTCTAGTCTGTCAAGATCGTTTTGAATTCTGCTCCTGTCTTCTGGAGTGTTGGCTCTCCCTCCCAGTTTTGCGTCGTCTGCAAACTTGATGATCGTGCCTTCTAACCCTTCGTCTAAGTCATTAATAAAGATGTTGAACAGAACCGGGCCCAGGACGGAGCCCTGCGGCACTCCACTTGTCACTTCTTTCCATGATGAAGACGACGCATTGGTGAGCACCCTTTGGGTTCGTTCGCTTAGCCTATTACAGATCCACCTAACCGTAGTTTTGTCTAGCCCACATTTTACTAGTTTGTTTGCCAGAAGGTCGTGGGGGACTTTGTCGAAGGCCTTACTGAAATCCAGGTACGCTACATCCACGGCATTCCCTGTATCGACCCAACTCGTAACTCTATCGAAAAAAGAGATCAGATTAGTCTGGCATGACTTGTTTTTGGTAAATCCGTGTTGACTATTAGCAATGACCGCATTTGTTTCTAAGTGTTCGCAGACCACTTCCTTAATGATCTTTTCCAGAATTTTGCCTGGTATTGACGTGAGGCTGACCGGACGGTAATTGTTTGGGTCGTTCTTTTTTCCCTTCTTGAAGAGAGATAGGGACCACATTCGCCCTCCTCCAATCTGCTGGGACTTCTCCCGTTCTCCAAGAACTCTCGAAGATAATTGCCAGTGGTTCTGAAATAACTTCCGCTAGTTCCTTCAGTACTCTTGGGTGTAGCTGATCTGGCCCTGGGGACTTGAATTCGTTTAGAGTGGCCAGGTGTTCCTGGACAACTTGTTTCCCTATTTGGGGTTGGATTTCCCTCAATCCTTCGTCCATTCCATGTTGCTGAGGTTGAAGATGGCTTTCTTTTTCTGAGAAGACCGAGGCAAAGAAGGCATTGAGCAGTTCTGCCTTTTCCCTATCCCCTGTCGCCATCACCCCATCTTCTCCTTGCAGTGGCCCTATCACCTCCTTTTTCTTCCTTTTTCTACCAACGTAAGCAAAAAAGCCTTTTTTGTTGTTTTTTATGTCCCTGGCAAGCCTGAGCTCATTTTGCGCTTTAGCCTTGTGAACCTTTTCCCTATAGGAGTTGGCTATACGTTTGAATTCTTCTTTGGTGATTTCTCCCCTTTTCCACTTCTTGTGCATGTCACTTTTGAATCCTCAGCCTCAGTCCAAATGGCCTATGTTTGAAGACACAGTCTTTCTCTGATGCCAAAGAACTGATTTGAAGGCGCTTGAGACTCCTCAACGTCATCCAGGTTGGCCCTGAACATGAAGCATAAGTCTCAAGGGTAAGAACCTCAGAATTGGTGCTGAGAGGTAACTTAATCAAGGGCTTTTAGAGCCAAGTCTCTCCCTCAGGTCCATCTGGTAGAAAGCTTGATGGTGGAATGAAAAAAGGAAACACTGTCCTACTCCAGGAAAGGGTGGAGTCAAACAATTGAGCTGAGGGAGCAATATAACTGGTGTAAACAACATTGATCGACAGCTGTAAATAACCAATCAGTCCAACTACATTTACAGGGTAAAGGCAAAATCAGGCATGATACAAACATTCAAATCTTGCAACTTACAGTTTGACATATAGATGGCGCCACTCGCGCCGTCACATTCATTGTTTGCATTTTTGCCTATTTTGAATGGTATAAGAATTCTTTTATGTCAAGCCATGTTATTGAGGACCCCCAACCCCATCCCTTAATTAAAAAAAGACATAGTTTGGCCTCCGTAGTAATTGTAGTTTCCCAAGGACGGAAGGCCAGATGAACTGGAAATGGCCTCTGTCCTCCCTCAAGCCTCCAAAGGACCACCAGCAGCCCACACTCCAGAGCCAACCAAACACTTAGCTCACCTGTTCGTCCTGAGCGACTTTCCTAGGCTTCAAGGGAGTTCGCCCATCATACCCTCTCTCTTCTCCCTAGCAAAGGCTAATATTACGTATCCAAAGCACCTCCATTTGCAAACCCCTGCTATGCTGTGTCTCTCTATATTTCTTTTCCTGGCTCTGGCTCATGAATGGGACCCTGAAGAAGGAGACAGAAGGCCTGATCCTTGCAGCCCAGGAGCAAGACATCAGGACAAAGGCAATTCAGGCCAAGATCGAAAAATCAGCTGATGACCCAAAATGCAGACTGTGCAAGGAAACCGACGAAACCACTGATTATATCCTCAGCTGCTGTAAGAAAATCGCACAGACAGACTACAAACAGAGGCACAACTATGTGGCCCAAATGATTCATTGGAACTTATGCCTCAAGTACTACCTCCCTGCAGTAAAGAACTGGTGGGATCACAAACCTGCAAAAGTATTGGAAAATGAGCACGCAAAGATACTGTGGGACTTCCGAATCCAGGCTGACAAAGTTCTGGAACACAACACACCAGACATCACAGTTGTGGAAAAGAAAAAGGTTTGGATCATTGATGTTGCCATCCCAGGTGACAGTCGCATTGACGAAAAACAACAGGAAAAACTCAGCCGCTATCAGGACCTCAAGATTGAACTTCAAAGACTCTGGCAGAAACCAGTGCAGGTGGTCCCGGTGGTGATGGACACACTGGGTGCCGTGCCAAAAGATCTCAGCCGGCATTTGGAAACAATAGACATTGACAAAATTACGATCTGCCAACTGCAAAAGGCCACTCGACTGGTATCTGCACGCATCATCCGAAAATACATCACACAGTCCTAGACACTTGGGAAGTGTTCGACTTGTGATTTTGTGATGTGAAATCCAGCATATCTATCTTGTTTGCTGTGACATAATAAAATAATAGTAATAATAAAACATGTATTTATTTTCCTCGGTATTATTATTACTACTAGTACTATTCCACCCTATGGTATAGAAGCCTATGGGAAAGGCAAGTGGGGGTTCCGAGTGGGCGGGGTTTGGTTCTACAGTGACCACTGGGATTTGGATGGCCCAATCGGGATGCAGCAGAGGCGGGGCTAAACGAATGAGTGACAGCAATGGGACCGGAATACTGGGAAGGAGTGTCAGTTGAGTCCCGGTGGCCCATGGAGGCAACATGGCGGTCTCATTGGGAAGGCTGCATTGTATTGAGGGGCCCCTTGGAAGGCTCTCCGTCCTCCTCCTCCTCCTCCTCCCTGGTGAGCTATATTTATATATATTTAGGACTGGGCCCAGCTTGAGGAACTGCATTGCAAGAGCACGGCTTGCAATTCCCATTAACATTTCCTGTGCCGCCAATGAAAACAATGTTTCAAGATTCATTGTGAAATTGGGGTTGGGGGGGGGGGTAGTTTTCTAAAGTGTTTCCGAAATTGGGCGGAGTCCGTATCGTAACTATAACGAGTTCACTACTTTTTTGTTACTTTTCGTTAAGTAATTGTGCACCTTTCTCACTCATTGTTGAAGCCATTGGCAAGAAACTTGCTATGATTATAGCACACATTGACCACTGTGAGCCCATCAAGTTTCAGAATGTTTCACTCATCCACGGATTTTTGGAGAATTTTTTACAAACAACATTTTAAAACATACAAGAGCGATCTCCTTGAATTTTCTATACAATGGCACAAGATAACAGGGGATCATTCCCCCCAAGTTTCAGACACATTGACCACTGTGAGCCCACCAAGTTTCAGAATGTTTCACTCATCCACGGATTTTTGGAGAATTTTTTACACACAACATTTTAAAACATACAAGAGAGATCTCCTTGAATTTTCTATACAATGGCACAAGATAACAGGGGATCATTCCCCCCAAGTTTCAGACACATTGACCACTGTGAGCCCACCAAGTTTCAGAATGTTTCACTCATCCACGGATTTTTGGAGAATTTTTTACACACAACATTTTAAAACATACAAGAGAGATCTCCTTGAATTTTCTATACAATGGCACAAGATAACAGGGGATCATTCCCCCCAAGTTTCAGACACATTGACCACTGTGAGCCCACCAAGTTTCAGAATGTTTCACTCATCCACGGATTTTTGGAGAATTTTTTACACACAACATTTTAAAACATACAAGAGAGATCTCCTTGAATTTTCTATACAATGGCACAAGATAACAGGGGATCATTCCCCCCAAGTTTCAGACACATTGACCACTGTGAGCCCACCAAGTTTCAGAATGTTTCACTCATCCACGGATTTTTGGAGAATTTTTTACACACAACATTTTAAAACATACAAGAGAGATCTCCTTGAATTTTCTATACAATGGCACAAGATAACAGGGGATCATTCCCCCCAAGTTTCAGACACATTGACCACTGTGAGCCCACCAAGTTTCAGAATGTTTCACTCATCCACGGATTGTTGGAGAATTTTTTACACACAACATTTTAAAACATACAAGAGAGATCTCCTTGAATTTTCTATACAATGGCACAAGATAACAGGGGATCATTCCCCCCAAGTTTCAGACACATTGACCACTGTTAGCACATCAAGTTTCAGAACGTTTCACTCATCCACGGATTTTTGGAGAATTTTCAAATCTTTTACAAATAATTTTTAAAAAACTATGAGAGCTATCTCTTTGAATGTTCTATACTATGACACAAGATAATGGGATCATTTCCCCAAGTTTCAGAAATATTCACACATCTACCGGGTTTTTTTTGGATTTTTTTTAAAGTTTGAACAAAAACATTTTTTAAAAAGCCACAACAGCTAGCTCATTTAATGTCTTACTAATAGAACTTCAATTTATGGATTTCTACCCAGCCAAGCACAGATTTATTTCCTAGTATTGAAGTATCCGTCAGTTCTCCTCTTTGCAGATTCAGTCCTTTATTGGAACTCTGGCTGCTGCTACGAAGGAGGGACACATCTCTTCTCTCTCCTGATTTGGGGCTTCCTGGTGCTGAGCAGAATTCTGGGAAATGTAGTTCAGGGCCAGGCCTTTTGCATTCTCTGCCATAGGGCTCCTCTCCTTTCCAAACTACATTTCCCAGAATGCTGTGCTCTCTCAGCCTCTGATTTGCAGGGTTTTCCAGAGGCAATGTTGATGGAATCATTCCAGGAGTTGAGTGTGACGTCTGTAGACAGTCCACGTTTTGCACGGTCCACGTTTTGCTTCATTCAGGAAAATGCGGCACTCACAGGGCACAGGTGATGTTATATTTCAATGCTGATGTTGACTTTTGTGGAAGGGTGGCTCCAAGGGAGCGGAAATGGTCAACATTTTCTAACTTTACACCATTAAGCTGTATTTCTGGCCTTGCAGAGGGATTGGCTGGTGCCTGTTGGAAGAGCGCTTTGGTTTCCTCTGTGTTTAGTGAGAGACCGAGCTTTTCATAGGCTTCTGCAAAGACGTTTAGAGTGGTTTGTGTCAGAGTATTGTAGCGCAGCAGTAGTAGTATGAAAAGCAATGGAGCACAGAATGAAGCGACACTTCGAGACGTCAGTAAAAGCAATATACAAAGGGTTGTTTTATGTCTTTCGGGCTGTCTGGCCATGTTCCAGAAGTATTCTCTCCTGACGTTTCGCCCACATCTATGGCAGGCATCCTCAGAGGATGTGTGGCATGGATAAACGAGCCCGAAAGACATAACACAACCCTGTGATCCCGGCCATGGAAGCCTTCAACAACGCACTATACAAAGCTTTACTGAATAGAGCAGTAAACAGAACAAACAGACTCTTGCAGACGACAAACAAACACAGGACTGATCTGTTCTCCAACAGATCTCAAACTCGACTCAAACTCAAGACAGACTGACCTGACGCAATAGATATGCACATACTCTTGTGTCTGGATACTCCCTAGTTCCAGCCACACACCAAGGCCATCATAGCTCATTAGTGATTAACTCTTTATACACTATTACACACTCTGGATGATGCAATCTGACTGCAATACAAGCATGGCACAAATTACATTTAAACACTCTCATTACACAAATCTCACATTGACAGTTTGTAGGCCTTCTTCTGAAATCACATAGACTATGTTAGCATCGGCATATTGGAGTTCTATAACAGGCATTGTTGTGACCTTGGTTTTGGCTTTCAGTCTGCTGAGGTTAAATAGCTTGCTATCTCTGTGATAGATGATTTCCACACTAGTGGGAAGCTTCCCATCAACAAGGTGCAGATCATAGCGATGAAGATGGAGAATAAGGTTGGGGTGATAACACATCATACCTGTTTGACACATGTTTCTATCTTAAATGGGTCACTTTGGGAGCCGTTGCTGTCCAAGACTGTTGCCATCATGTCATCGTGGAATATGTCCACAAATTTGTCAGGGCATCCGGTATTTTGGAAGATGGTCCAGACAGCACTGCGATCCACCGTGTCAAATGCCTTTGCAAGGTCAACAAATGCCTTACAATCAAACAGCTGCCTGAAAATATAGTTATAATATCCTCTTTTTAAAATTACTTGGTTGTGATTTTAATTGAAGGGTAGGCATCTCCAAAGGTTATACCATCATGTGGGGAAGCGATGGGAAAAGGAGGGTTTGTTGCATAAACTTAATGTTTATTTATTCCACCTCTTTCTCTCTAGGTTTCCTCCAGTCGTCACCAACACACCTCTACTCCGAAGTGATAGAACCGAGAGAAGTGGAATCAAGGGCGATGCCAGGCGACAAAGTAATTTGGGCTTTCGAGGACAACTATACAGATGTTGCAATGGAGCCTGCATCTTTCACTGTAGAATGAATGCAGCTCGACACCCCTTTAGCTGCCACAGCTCAATGCTATGGAATCCTAGGAGTTGTAGTTTGCTGAAGTAACAGCACCACAAGGAAGAGAAGGCTCATGACTTTGTGAAACTACAACCATCGTGACAGCATTCAGCCATGGCAGTTAACCAACCAAAACTCCAACACTTTCTTTCTCCCTCCACCTTTCCTTTCTGTTTTTTGCTTCCTCCTCCCCCTCCCTCTCTTTTTCTTTCCTTCCTTCTCTCCTTTCCTGCCTTTCTACCTCTTTTTCCTCCCTCCTTCTTTCCCTTTCTCTTTCCTACCTTTCCTTCTCTCTTTGTTCCAGGGAGGGTGAAGGCAGGTGAGTCCTGGTGGGTAGCCGTGGTGGCTGGCAAAAAGCAATGCTTTTCGGGCTGTTTACAGACTTCACCAGGCCTTCTTCACGCCATCTCACAAGGAATCCTTGAGTCAGAAGGGGCCTCCAAGGTCCATCTAATCCAGCCCCTTTCTGCCAGGCAGGAGGGCACAATCCAAACTGTCTCAACAGATGGCCATCCAACCTCTATGATAATTGGTATGATTTTGAGATTAGATAGTGCAAAAATAGTGCCACATTAAAACATTTGTGGGATCTGCTTTAAAAAAAAAACTTATACGAACTTTATATCAGTAAGCATTGGGACTCTTGCTTTTTGCAGCCATAAATGAATGCAAAGTGAGTAGCTTTTCTCAGCTGGACCATGAAATGCCTGCTTACTGAGCCCTGGGTTATTCATGAATGTTTTTCTCTTCCTTCCTCATTTCATTCCAGGACAGCATCTCATATATCATTAAAATGGAAGACGATTACAAAGTGGTTCACCTTCAGCGAATGTAAGGGACTGCTTATTTATTTACCTTTTTTTATTGAAACCAACTACACTAATAAAAACAAACCTTTTGAGTGCAGTTAAAGCAGGCATGGGCAAACTTTGGCCCTGCCTCCAGGTGTTTTGGACTTCAACTCCCACAATTCCTAACAGCCGGTAGGCTGTTAGGAATTGTGGGAGTTGGAGTCCAAAACACCTGGAGGAAGGGCCAAAGTTTGCCCAGGCCTGATAATAACAATAATGATGATGATGTTGTGACTCAGCAACAGCATAGCCTGCAGAGCCAGAGTGAAGATGAAGGGGATTCTGGGTTTCAGATGCAAGAGCCAGATGATGGGATGCAGGATGAATTTCAGGATGATGGCATGGGGGTGGGAATTATACAGGCTGGTTCAGATGCTCAAGAAATGCAGCTTGTAGATGAACTCCTGAACCAGCCTATCATAGATAACAGCCAGGATGACGTTCCCATGGGAAATAATGAGCCGGAGATGTCTCAGGCTCCCAGTTCAGGTGTGAGATAATGAGGTGGAAGGCCTTGAAGGCCTTGAAGGAGCGCCATCACTATCTAGAGCAGATCGTTTGCAATGGAAAGGAATGTCTCAGCCTCGCCGTAGTTTGAGATTGGCTGGAAAGCGGGAGGCCTCTGAAGGAAAGAGAAATGCATTTTTGGGTTGCTTTTAAAACTGTGTGTTTTGAGACAGATCTTTGTCAAAGCAAATTCTCGCTTCATCAGAGTGGATGCTTATGTCTTCCTGCCTTGGAAATTCTTCTGTTCCTGGATCTTTGTAACCTGTGGACCTTTGTTTCTTTGGGAATTGGACTCTTGTTTTGTCTATAGATTATTGGATTTACTGACTCTTGTTTTGCCTATGAACTATTGGATTTTACTGACTCTTTTTACTACTATTTCGGGAACTATATATCTGCCTGCTTTGATATATATATATTTGCTTTTGCTCAATAAAATTACAAAAGACTATCTTCTGTGTGTGACTTGGTGTCAACAGCAAGGTGAACTATTCTGAGGTGCGACAGATGATCACTCGCAATAAGTGAAAATCCGCAAAGTAGGGACGCTATATATTTATACATTATTTTAGTATTTATACACTACAGTATAGTCTCACTTATCCAACATAAATGGGCCGGCAGAACGTTGGATAAGCAAAAATGTTGTATAATAAGGAGGGGTTAAGGAAAAGCCTATTAAACATCAAATTACATTATGATTTTACAAATTAAGACCTAAAAATACTGTTTTACAACAAATCGACAGAAAAAGCAGTTCAATACACAGTAACGATATGTAGTAATTACTGTATTTACTAATTTAGCACCAAAACATCGCAATGTATTGAAAACATAATAGGTGCCCAAAATTGCAACGTTTCTGACATGGATGTCCAACATTGATATTTTGTTTATTTTTTCAGATCCTTTATAACTGCACATATGCCGGTCTATGCTTACAATACCAAAGGAGATCTGATTGCAGACTATCCATATATTCAGGTATTTCCCTCCCACGTGTATCGGTCAGTAGCAGAACATGCTGGTGTTTCAAAAAACGTTGCATACGAAAAGGGATCGTCATAGTGTAAGGCAATTATCGCAAAGGGTTCCGGCTCAGGAGGCAATCAGGCCGAAATCCAGTCTCGTGAGAGTACAAAAGCAAAGCATTTATTTCCATCATAGCTATGATAAGGCAAACAGCCATACACACACACAGGTCTGTACATGCAAATGACCGCTGCAAAGTTATGGCGCAGTAAGAAAACTTATATACCTTGGCTTATCTAAACTTGACCAATTGTTTGTGGTCTTCTTCACCTCCACACCTAGTTTGGCACAGGTGGTAATCAATGACCTAACTTGTTTACGCCAAGGCCAAGCTAGCTTCTCTTCTTGGAATTTCTCCACCTTGCTGTTTCTGGCTCTTATCTTCTTGCTACATTTGGAGAAAGGCACTGGCTTAAGGGAGGGGTGCACTTCTTTTGTTACACGTACTACTTTGGTTCATGCAAAATGTTTACATTGTCTATATGCAAAAGCAAAGCTATATTATGGTCCCATCACCTCCAGGTGTTTTGGACTACAACTCCCACCATTCCTGGCCTTAAGCGACTGAGGGGGAAAAGAAAAGGGCCTGAGGCCAGGAATGGTGGGAGTTGTAGTCCAAAACACCTGGCAGGAGGGCCCAAGTTGGCCCATTATCAATCCGGCACAGATATCTACGTCAAAATACTACGCAGTGGGTGTAAATAAAGATATGAATTTCAGAACAATTTTTAGTTCTCACTAATTTGTTCACGTAGTTCTAGTAGTCATAAAGAAATGCTGAAGTAAATATTCTCATTCAGACTGCGTGTGTATATTTGTCTTAAAGCGTGCATATATATTATTGCAAGGCAGCCAATGGAACTCCTTAAACGGGGGGGGGGGGGGGGTAGTTAGTAGGTCCAGTTAGTAGCCTGGCTGCTAGTACCTAGGGTACTCCATTGTTGCCCAACTTGAATAATAATAATAATAATAATAATAATAATAATAATAATAATAACTACTTTATTTTTATACCCTGCCTCATCTCCCCGAAGGGACTCGGGGCGGCTTACATGGGGCCTAGCCCGATAAGACAATCAATATCAATAGCACGACTATAAAACAATTATACCATTAAAACATCAATAGCAATAAAACAATAGGCATTGAATAGCCTTGCAACTTCAAAGCCTGGCTGCTTCATACCTAGGGGAATCCTTTCTAGGCCACCTTGAAGGCCACGAAGAAAATCCCACTTAGGACTACGCCACAGCAACGCGTGGCCGGGCACAGCTAGTATATCTATATAACACCTGTTATGTGTTTGAACTTTACAGGACGACTGCTACTACAGCGGATCCGTGGAAGGCGCCTTGGACTCTCAGGTTGTCCTCTCTACCTGCACTGGGCTTTGGTAATAAAGGCTTTGTGTAAGAACTGAAAAATGCACACACAGAGATATATATATATATAATATAGGTATGGATAGTTTATACGGTAGGCTCAGATTGAGCTCAGAGACAGCAGTGATTGCAGCCCTGATGTGACCTCCTTGCTGCTTGATCTGTGAGTTTGTTTTGTTCTTGGACTCTCAGGTTGTCCTCTCTACCTGCACTGGGCTTTGGTAATAAAGGCTTTGTGTAAGAACTGAAAAATGCACACACAGAGATATATATATATATATATAATATAGGTATGGATAGTTTATACGGTAGGCTCAGATTGAGCTCAGAGACAGCAGTGATTGCTGCCCCGATGTGACCTCCTTGCTGCTTGATCTGTGGGTTTGTTTTGTTCTTGGACTCTCAGGTTGTCCTCTCTACCTGCACTGGGCTTTGGTAATAAAGGCTTTGTGTAAGAACTGAAAAATGCACACATACACACACAACTACACACACACACACACATATATATATATATAATGTAGATATAGATACTTTATACGGTAGGCTCAGATTGAGCTCAGAGACGGGGGTGATTGCAGCCCTGATGTGACCTCCTTGCTGCTTGATCTGTGAGTTTGTTTGGTTCTTTTAGGGTTTGGGTTTAAGTTGGCTCTGCGTAGAATCTTTCCCACTTTAAAGAAAGAAAGTGTCTTCTACTCACTTTTTCATGTTGAGTTTTCTGAGGTTAAAATGTGGGTGGTCAGCAGTTCCCTTGCCATCCTCCTGAAATTCATCCTGCATCCCCTCATCTAGCTCTTGTATCTGAAACACAGAATCCCCTTCTTCATCCTCACTCTGGCTATGCTGTGGCTGAGTCACAACAGACTGAGTGACAAGAAGGCAGAGGCAGTCCACTGGCGAGGCCATTTAAGCAGCCGCTGGTGGCGCAATCATTCCGGGGGGCGCAGTGAGGTCCCCGGGATGATGGTGCCACCCCCTGCTTCCTTCTTCGGGCCTCACTGGGCCTTCCGGAGCCCGCGTCAGGCACTCCAGAGCCCACGTCGGCCCTTCCAGTGGTCTGGGTGGGCCTTCTGGAAGTCGTCTGTTGGAAGCAAGGCAAGTGGGGTTTATTTGTCTGTGGAATAATGTCAAGGGTGGGAGAAAGAGCTCTTGTCTGTTAGGAGGCAGGTGTGGATGTTGTAATTACTCACCCTGATTAGCATGTAATGGCCCTGTGGCTTCAAGGCCTGGCTTCCTCTTACCTGGGAGAATCTTTTTTTTGGGAGGTGTTAGCTGTCCCTGATTGCTTCCTGTCTGGATTTACCCTGAGTGTTGTTCTTTATTTAGGCTTTTCCTTAATCCCTCCTTATTATCCAACATTTTCGCTTATCCAACGCTTTTATTTTTCAGTGATTAGTTTGGGGGGGGGCGCTAAAATTTCTGTTCGCCTACACTTGAAAATTACCTTGGACCTGCTCTGTAAGGAGGGTTCTCATGGGAATCCACCTGCAGCTTCGGAGATCAACAAAAATCTTTGTTTAGAAATCAGGGTTTAAATAGACTGTTTTTCATGGGGTTTTTTTTGAGTTTTTAAATGTGGATCAGAAAGATCTAAGTTTTAAACACGCATACTCTGCTAACAGTTTGATTCCAATCACTCGCATTGGAATCAAACTGTTTGCAGAGTATGCGTGTTTTAAACTTATATCTTTCTGATCCACATTTTAAAAACTCAAAAAAAAACCCAACAACTGAAAAAAAGGACTACAATCCACCTGATGAAGACTCTTTTGAGTTGAAACCGGTTGTAGTTTTGCAGTCTACTATCCATAATAAAGAAACAAGAACAATCATTATTTATAAGAAGAGGACTCAATTTGTGTATGTGGAACAATCAAATTGTTTATGAGAAGAAGAGTAAATTCATCCTTCAAGAGAAAAATATTGTTTCTACTGTGAATGCAGCAGTCCTTTGTTTGATTGTTTAACAACATCTTTTGTATCTATTTTCATATTGATGTATTGAACTAAATTTAGGTTTAATGATTTCTTTATTACTGTAATAGTGGATACTTGTCTTTGTAGTTCCAGGGAACCCATTTTCTTTTTTGAAAATAGACTGTGTCATTCGGAGAGATCACGTGGAAAAGTTGTGAAAGAAACTCATGGGAAATGTAATGCTTTCATTAAGCAACAAGTTGTTTACCTTAAAGTCAGTGCAGGCAACACAGCATTTTCTGTTTATTTTTCCCAATAAACGTTTTTTTAAATGCAGATTCATCCTGGGATAGTGGGCTCAAACGAGGGGCCTGGACAAAGTCAAATCCTGACCTGTTGTATTTGCCACGTAGTTTGGCATTTTAATGGTCTGCCTCTTGGGTTTTCCACCCACCAGGGGCCATCTGCAAATTGGGGCTGTGAGATACGAAATCGAACCTGTTGCAAACTCTCCCACATTTCAACACCTGATTTACCGAAAGAACCCTGAGCTGCGCCAGCCCTGCGGAGGAGACACGGATGACGGGGCCAATGCAACCAGCGAAGTTCCCGATGTGGCAACCGTGGAAGAGTACAGCCCACCTCCCCCCAAGAGTGGAGTAAGTACATGAGTTTTCCAGTTCTCATTGCTTGAAGAATTAAGGTCTGCCCACTAGTTCTATTGTGTACATCAGACTTGCACAACGTGCGGCTCACTACTCCGCATCACCACCACTGATGCTGCTTTTTCCAGGAAAAATATTAAACAAATGGTGTAAATAAAGATAAGAATTTCAAAACAATTTTTAGTGCTCACTACTTTGTTCACATAGTTCTAGTAGAAATGCTAAAGTAAATGTTCTCATTTCATAGAATCATAGAATCATAGAATAGTAGAGTTGGAAGAGACCACATGGGCCATCTAGTCCAACCCCCTGCTAAGAAGCTAATTTAGACTAAATGTGTATAGTTTTCTTAAAGTATATATTTTTATTATTGATTCATTCAGTCGCTTTCGAGTGGCAAGGCAAGGCAAGGACTAGAGACGTAATGATTCAATGGTTTCAAGCAGGCAGACTGAACTGCATTGCTCAAAGGACTCAAGGTTGGACCTTCTTTTGCCAAATGGGCATTTTAGTTTGGATTCTGGAAGTGATAACGTTAATGAGTTTGACAGAAAGAGAGTGATTAATCAGCAGAGGAGGGAAAGGGAGTGTTTGAGATGCAGCAACTGTTTGTTATTGGAACGAAATAATGAGCAGGCTTCTCACGGGAAGAGACCTTGAGTTTCCCATAAGAAGGGCTGCTTTCTCTGAAAGATTCAGAGGTGGTAACTTTGCTAAATCGAGATAGAGGAAACTCTGCTCCTTGTTCTTTGGATTCCATGTTATTTTTTGCAGCTTTGTGCCTTGATTCTTCATCCAGTCTTGTCTTGCTTCTGTGGATTTTGGTGTATCCAGTTGTGTTCCAATAACCTTGCAGTTTGGATTTCTGCTCCAGCCAAGACCGTTTTCTTGGCTAAATAAATCTTTCCATACATTCACTGTTTCCCCTACATTTACTTTTATTATCTACCGCCAAGCCTGCCTTTTAGACTTGATGGAGTTGCATAGATTCAATTTTTGATGATGGACTTTTTCCATCTTTGAAAATACTCTTTTATGGTAGGTTTTTGAAATGGCTTTTTCTATGAAAACTTGTTTTATTTCTGTTTCATTCCAGGCAGGCAACTTTAAAGATGCTGCATCGGCCAGATATCTGGAGTATTATCTTGTTGTGGACAAAAGCACGGTAATGGGCATAAATAACCAAACTTCTAGCTTCTTTTCAGCTAGTAGCACCATATAATATATCGGGAGATGGAAATCTAGTCATTTAGATTGGGATGTAAATAATTCTCCTTGACAAACTAGACCGAACAACCAGACTGTTTTATGAACTGGAAACCCGCCTCACTGTTCTCAGTTGCTCAAGTGCATAATTTTCAGTAGGAGGCCATCCGCAATGCAGAATTAATGCAGGTTGACACCCCTTTAGCTCCATGCTATAGAATTCTGGGATTTTAGTTTATATGTAGCATTTCTCAACCTCTGGGGGAGGGTCATGAGGGGGTGTCGGGGGTCACCAAAGACCATCAGAAAACACGTATTTCTGATGGTCTTAGGAACCCCTTTGGCAGAGAAGGCTGAATATTTCTTTGCCTGTTCTTCTCTTCTTTTTTGGAAACAGATGGCGAATCCTTCCACCAAAAGCTGAATTTGCCCAATTCTATCGTTGGTGGGGTTCAAGGGGCTCCTTGATTGTAGGTGAACTATAAATCCCAGCAACTATAACTCCCAAATGTCAAGGTCTATTTTCCCCAAACTCCACCAGTGTTCAAATTTGGGCATATTGAGTAGACATGTCCAAAAAATCGTTTTGAATCATATATCAGAATTATTTCTGATTGTTCTCGCTTTTTGATACGCATTCTGAGACATTGTCTCACAGCGCAACCAGCAATGTAATTCGAACCATTGTTGGCCCATTCTCTAATTGTCTCTTAGTGTTTCGTTAATTTTTTTCCTCCAAATTTTTTTAAATATATTTTTAAAAATATTTTTTTAAAATTTTTCTGCAACTTACCTTGAATGGGAGCTTAGCACAGTCTAAAATGGCTGCCACTCCCTGGCCAATCAGAAGCTTCCACGATGGACGCAAAGGTGGGGGCTAGGGTCATCTGCGTCCACGTGGAAGATTGCCATAAAAGCCCGTTGTGTAGCCCGGGTGAGCCATTCTGGGCTGGGCTTTGTGCGGAGAGGGTGGTGGTCTGCAAGCGGAGAGCAAGCAAGCCTCTTGAGGGAGAGAGAGGGTGAAGTGGCCCGGTCTGGCTGTTCCCACAGAGGGGTTTGGAGAAAGGGTTAGGGTTTTGTTGCTGGTTCCTTCTCTTAGCAAGGGAAGCGCTGGTTCCTTCTCTTAGTAATGCCCTGGCAAGGAGTGGGATCACATAGCCAGAGACACCATTGATTTCCAGTGTCCTTCTTGCTTACAAATATAGCAACAGAATTTCTAGTTTTCAAAGTATCTTTGCACAACTTGCAAGGGCATTGCAAATTTGATGAGGATAGCTCAAGAAATGAGGGCGGGAAAGCCCTGTAAAAGTCCCCCTCCCCTTGGGTTCCTTTTTTTTTTTTTTTTTTTTGGCGATTTCGCATGCGTGTCCGCCATTTTAGAAACATTTAGAATCATGACAATGCTCTTTGATTGTAGCATAATTACAACTCCCAAATGACAAACTTGGGCCCTCCAGGTGTTTTGGACTTCAACTCCCACAATTCCTGACAGCATCATGCCCATACCCCGTGAAAGGTATTTCAGCCCCCTTTAAGGTAGTGTGACCCTGAACTCAAAAATACACATGGGTCAGTTGTGGCTTTAAGTAGAAAAGCAACTAGCTCATTCACTTTAATTCAATCATGATATTGATCAGGATAGTTGATCTCACTGAAGCATAACAATAAACACTTTCTTCAGTGATTCCTCTTTCTGCTACAACAGGAAATAAACATAATAAATAGTCCAGTTTCTGTCTACTTTGTTGAAAGTAATATGTCCTTGACTTGCCATGCAGATAAACAGTCATTGACATTCGGCTTCTGTATCCAGCTTCCAAACATGTCAGCAACAAAACAGCCACCTCTTATAATAATAATAATAATAATAATAATAATAATAATAATAATAATAATAATAATGTTTATTTATATCCCGCCTCCATCTCCCCCGAAGGGGACTCGGGGTGGCTTACAGCAAAATCAAAATACAAGCAATGATAAAATATGAAACATCAAAGGACAAAAACAAAAACCAGAAATAAAATATACACAATAGGCGAAAAGACACAACACAGAATTAAAACATCAAATTAAAAACAATGAGGTTGCAATAGTGGATAAGCAAGGTCTAAGCTATGATCTAAGCTAGCTGAAAACGACTAATGTAATGCTTTGTTATATACAGAAAGAGATAACACACCCAACTTTACTGCTGCAATAAGATGGTTCCGATCCTTGCTATTATTTAGCAAAAAAGCCTGTAGTAAACTGTCAGTAACAACAGAGGTTATTTTCCCTAGGATCAGAAGCTGGGATTGACTCGACACCAAGTTGTTGTTGTTATATTTGCATCCTCTCTTAAAAGGGACTCAAAGTGGATAAAAGCTGCGAATCTAATGAAAAGCCACCACAGGAGCTTTTATTTGCACACCTCAGGCTATCAAGTGGGGTGCATATTAAAATGAACAAAGAAATTGGGCCACGGGAACACAACGGGTTAAATCATTTATTTATGTATTTATTTACAGTATTTATATTCCGCCCTTCTTTCTCACCCCGAAGGGGACTCGAGGCAGATCACAATGCACATATACATGGCAAACATTCAATGCCATTAGACATACGACATACAGATACAAGACACAGGGGCAATTTAACATTTTCCAGCTTCCGGCTTCATGAGGGTATGCTCAATTCCGGCCACGGGGGAGCTGATGGAGTACTTCCTCATTCTTCCCCACGCAGGCTGCTGGCCGTTTTTATGTTGATGGAAATTAAAGCGGTCCCTAAATTTTCCTACTTAACAGATGCAACTGTCTTTTGGGTTACTTAGGTAAACAATGAGCTGGGCTATTTAATGGTCAGGCACTCAATTTGACTCAGGCTGGTTTCGAACTCATGACCTCTTGGTCAGTAGTGATTCATTGCATCTCGCTTACTAACCAGTTGCACCACAGCCCGGCCATTGAACTGTTGAATCTGTTGGTGTTATTTGTTGTGAAGTTGTTAAACAGAGGCTGGATGGCCATCTGTCGGGGGTGCTTTGAATGCGATTTCCTGCTTCTTGGCAGGGGGTTGGACTGGATGGCCCATGAGATCTCTTCCAACTCTACTATTCTATGATTCTATGGTTCTATGAAGTGTGAAATGTTAGATCAAGTGTTTTGCTGTTGGGTTTTTGCAACTGTGTATTCCGGCATGCTTTCCAGCAGCACATGAGTTAATTGCAGGCCAGCTTGATTGATAGCCTGCTGAGCCAATAGGTTGAGCCTTCTGGGCTCAGAAGTGCGGACAGGACATTCGGCCATGGATTATGGGAGTTGCCAGCAGACGTTTTTCGCAGATGATCAGCAAAGAGAGAGGACATGCTTTGCCTTTGCTTGGGAAGCATGAGTCCTATGAGTGATGGACTTTGTGATTGTATATAATAAAGCCTTGGAACCGCTGTGATCAGCTGAATTATGACTGTGGTGTCTTTTGACGGTGCTGCTTAGCCGGATGCTTAAGCAGTCTGATGGAATATGGATTGGTGAGAGGCCTGACTCATCAATAAATCAGGGTGGTTTGGAGCTAATTAACCCCCTGACAGAATCTGCTGAACTAAAGGTTGGCAGTTTGAAGCCAGAAGTCGGGGTGAGCTCCCACTGCTAGCCCTAGCTCCTGCCAACCTAGAAGTTCGAAAACTTGCAAATGTGAGTAGACCAATAGGTACCGCTTTGGCGGGAAGGTAATAAAAGTGCCCATATAGCTATGTCGGCAACACAACCAGGAGATATCTGCGGACAACAGGCACCTCGGCTTGGAAATGGAACAAGAGCACCTCCCTGTGGCCAGAGTTGAGCATTGCTTCCAGAAAGCCGGAGATGAAAGAGGAAGCCTTTGAATTTGTTCCGTGTATTTGTCTGTCTTTATTATTCCACTGTATTAAAATATATTGAATATTTGCCTATCTGTGTATCTTGTAATCCGCTCTGAGTCCCCTCGAGGTGATAGAGTGGACTATAAATAAAGTGTATTATCATTATCATTATTATTATTACAAATGAATCAGTAATTCACTTGCATCCCTTTCTCCTCCTCTTAGTTTGAGGCCCATAAGCGCAATGAGACCCTGTTGGTGCTGATCATTCTCCATATGATGGCGGAGGTTCATGCCGTGAGTGTCTCTTATAAGAGAATCCGGGGCAGGTTGTTCTGAATGTGCGCCCGATTTACTTCATTGCCCTTTTCCTCTTTTCAGATATATTTGCCCATAGGCCTCCGTGTTTATCTGGTAGGCTTGGAGCTGTGGACCGAGAAAGACCGGATCACAATTGGTGCCAAAAGCCTCGCCGTCACTTTGGACGCATTTTACAAATTCGCCAGCGACGAGCTCCAGCACCGTGTACGATTCGACCATGCTGCCATTCTTACGTAAGGCACCAGGGTTTCCTTAAATTTTCTGTTGCAAATGGATTTCCTCCTTTAATGGCCGGAAGACTTTTTGGCCTCCCAGAGTGCATCTACGCTGCAGAATGAATGCAGTTTGACGCCACTTTCACTGCCATGGCCCAATGCTACGGGATAATGGGAATTGTAGGTTGGTGAGGCACCAACAGCTCTCTTGGCCAGGGAAGGCTAAAGACCTTGTGTGTTGCACCTCAGCACTGGTTCACCTTGCTCTTAACACTCCACCACAGCAGACTAGGTTTAAACAGTTTATTGATAATAATAATAATAATAATAATAATAATAATAATAATAATAATAATTTTATTCTTATATCCCGCCCCATCTCCCCGGAGGGACTCGGGGAGGCTTACATGGGGCCATGCCCAGACACGACAGCAAAGTCTGAATAAAAAGTAAAGAAAGCAAACATCCAAATGCAAAGATAGCAAAGTCTGAATAAAAAGTAAAGAAAGCAAACATCCAAATGCAAAGATAGCAAAGTCTGAATAAAAAGTAAAGAAAGCAAACATCCAAACGCAATGGCAGTCAAAAAGGCAATAATCCAGAAGCAATTTGCAGAATATAGTTCCAAGTCTCTGATATAGGAAATCAGTCCTGAAAACAAGACAACATGAACTTATTTATTTATTTATTTATTTATTATTTAATTTATATACATACCGCTCTTCTCCCCCAGGGGGACCCAGAGTGGTCTTACATAATGGCAAGATTAATGCCACATATAATACAAAATATAGTAAAACAAACAATCGTAAAAACACACTTAAAAACCAATATCATACCCCATTTAAAACAGTAAAACACTGTGTGACCATTACAACAGGGACAGTAGCATTGGGTCAAAAGTCAGAGCCAGTCCGTATTCAATTTCACATTAATCCAATAAATGCATCAGATTATATCAACCGTATCTTAGGATGGGCCAAAAGCTTGGTCCCACATCCAGGTCTTCAGCTGCTTCCTAAAAGTCATGAGTGAGGGGGCTCCCCTAATCTCCCTTGGCAAGGAGTTCCACAGCCGCGAAGCCACCACCGAAAAAGCCCTGTCTCTCGTCCCAGCCAAATGCACCTGTGACGGCGGCAGGACCGAGAGCAGGGCCTCACTGGATGATCTTAATCTGTGGGGCGGCTCATAGGGGGAGATACGTTCGGAGAGGTAAGTTGGACCAGAGCCGTTTAGGGTTTTGTAGGCCAAAGCCAGCACTTTAAATTGTGCCCGGAAGCTAATAGGCAGCCAGTGGAGCTGCTTCAGCAGAGGAGTTGTATGCTCCCTGTACGGTGCTCCAGTTAATCACCTGGCTGCGGAACGTTGGACTAGTTCCAGCTTCCGAACAGTCTTTGAAGGCAACCCCACGTAGAGCGCCATACAGGGAGCATACAACTCCTTCAAAGTATAATCCAAAACACAGGTTCCAGGTATGAACCAAAACCAAGAATCCTATTCCATGAGCTTCGTCAAGGCAGGAGCTGTGCTTCCAAAATCAACTGTTGCTTCATCTGAAATCTTTACCTGTTTCACCCTTATTTACCCATGTTTACAAGCCAAGAAAGCATTTCTCTGTCCTTGAATTCCCACGCGTTTGCCAGCTATTCTAAGGGAATGCCTTGGATGATGAACCTTTAACCTTAACCTTGTATCCCTATCTAAGGAAGACTCCTCTGACTCGCTGCCAGAGACACCTGGGACTTGTTGATGTTCTAAACTCTGTTGATGTTCCAAATACTGTGAAAGGTCATTCTTATCACTAGTTTCTATTTCCTTGCTAGCCTGCGGCCTCTCTGACAATTCAGAGCCTTCAACATTTCCATCATCAGAGCCTTCGACATTTCCCTCATCAGTATTGCTTTGGCCAGCCTGCATAAACCCAAATCCCCCTTCATCATCAGACTGAACCACAACATTGTGAAACTGTAACTCCCATATTGCCATAGCATTGCACTGTTTTGAATTGGTTTTACTGTAAGCTGCTTTGAGTCTCTTTTTTTAGAAAGAAGCAGGTTAATATAACAACAACAACAACAACAACAACAACATGTAACAAGGGAGGGGAATACCAATTAGAATAATGGTATAGAGAGAGCTAGGATACTGCAATAAACAATAAATTAACATGTAATATGAAGGTTTAAAGTGCCGCACCCCAAGGCAGAAATTCCTTTGACTGTAAGCCACACAACAACTGAATATAGAGCAAGCAGTTTATTATAGAATATATTAAAAAGCCAAGCAATATATAGTAAAAAGTACAATCCAAGAATAAGGAGTTTCTGCCCTTTTTGCTGATTCTCTGTTATTCCCAGTCTGCTTTTATTAAATTCTGGTTTATTTTCCCTGTACAAATAAGAACAGAGATGTGTCAAAAACATTTTCATACCTTTTTTTTTGGTGGATGGGTGGATAAATTGCCCTGAAACCTAACCTGTAGTATCTTCTGCTTATCCTTGTAGGACTAAAGGGCATCCATCTGGACTGGCACAGGGGGACAGTATTTGCCACTACAACCACGTTTCCGTGTCCGCAATGCGTGTAGGTGATTATCAGTCACATTACGCCTTTCTCGGTAATGTTAGGATTTCCTTGTCACTTTTGGGGGGGTTGTTTGGAGGAGGGTGTCACTATATAATGACAGAGGTATCTGTCAGGGAAAACTCCCAAAAATAGCAGAGCATCCCAAAAATCCACATTTCCCACAAAAATGACACATCTTATCACTTTTCTTTTGACATCTTTGTACTGTATGCTTTAGAGCTGTGCTATTTTCAGAAGGTAAAGAAGGTAGACTGTTTTTCTTCATTCTTTCAATAGACTCTGCCTTTAGGTGTTCAATTGCATTATCCAAAGTGAAAGGTTTTTGTTCTGTATGAGTATTTTTCATAATTAATGCAGAATTCTCATAACTGTTGTGTTTTCCTCCAAAAATTATGGCTATTCCAATCTCCTTATTTATATTCTCACCCACTGTTCTTAATTGATCAATTAAAGACCTCACATGTGGCAGATAATCATCCAAACTTTCATCAGAATCTATTTTAGCAGTGATACAAAAATTTGTGATACAACAACATGCTGTCATCAAAATAACTTTTGCTGTGGATTTTCTCCAGATGTGCAAGTGTGGCCTTTGTCACTGCATCTTTCTTAGCATTTTTAAAAGTCTTCTCAGATAAGGAACTTGCAGTTAAGGCTCTAACCCATCTGTCAATTTCTGTCCATGCTTCATACTTGTCATCATCAGCTTGGAATGAAAGGAATGAAAGAACGAATGAAATGGGAGAAACAGATACCGTGCACATGTCTAATTCCTGGAAGAACTGATGAGTTTTACATACACTATTTGCTGGCAGATCAGATTCCAGTGGTAACAGTTAAAGTGGTCGCATTCCAAGGCAGGAATCCTTTGACTATAACAGCTCACGAGCAAGCAGTTTACTGTAGAATATATAAAGGCAAAGCAATAAAAAATAGAAAAAGACACAACCCAAAAATTCAACAGTATTCAAGATTATTTTTAATGCAGTTCCAGGCAGCAAGGCAAACGAAACCAGGAAACAAACCAGCAAAGTCTCATAGACAAACTTGAACTAGGTAATCACTAGAAACATAAAGCACTTGAAAGCAAGATCAACATGGTTAAGCGAAGTTGACTCAACTGGAAACCAAAAGCTAGATCCAAAATCCAGGACTGTGAGAAAGGCATTCTTTTTTCCTTTCCCACTAGATAATTGACTGTTATCTCTCTTCTGTTGTAAACAAGCAGAGTGCCTTCCCTTCTGGTTGTCTTGTTTATACTTCTTGAAAATCTGCTTTCTGTCCAAGGTTTTACTATCACCACCTGGAAAAACAACCTCAGAATCGCTACCAGGCTGTTGCTCTAAAGAAAGTAGCTAAAGGTCTTCCCCAGGCATCTGACCTTGCTCAAGCCTCTCAGCTGAACCCTGCTCAGGACTCTCATCTAAACTTAACTACTCAGGCCAAAGCCCATCAAAAGGAAAATCATTCCCATCATGAACATCAGATACAGGGACATTAGACACAATCACAGGCTGAGCAGGCTGACATACAACAGGTTCATCTATGAGATCAGCAGATAATGTATTCAGGGCTTGTTTGTTCTTTAGAAGGGTCGGGGTCTGACATTATGTAGCCATTAGACATGTGCACAGTATCGGTTTCTTCCATTGCATTTGTTCTTTCATTCCTTACATTTTGGGATGGAGCACGAAATGGAACATCCCTCCCCCAGAACGAAAATTAGCTCGGAACGAAAATAAACAGGAGTGGGTATCGTTTCCTTGCCTGCTTTTTGTGAGCACAGTTTAATCTTTTTTATGATCCCCCAGCAAACAAAAAGTAAACCCTCATTTACTCTCCTCTTCAAGGAGATCATCACTCCTCCTTATCTGGAAGTGGGAAGCCTCCTTAAAATACCTTGGAGACTGCATGGCAAGTGCAACTCTCCCCCTGAATCTCCTCCTCCTCTGTCTCTCGTGCAAGGAAGGTGTTTCCAGCCCCCCTCCTCTTTCTTCTTTGCACCTCTTAGGAAGAGGAGGAAGTGGAAGGATGCTGGAGAAAACTTCCTTACATGATAGACAGAGAAGAAAATTCAGGAGGAGAGGAAGGCGCCCAGCCAGGCAGCAGCAGAAGCAGCAAGCAACGCCCAGGCTAGCAGCCCCAAGACAAGCCATGGCATTGCCAAAAATGATGGGAATCCCCCCCATTGCCACTAGTTAAAGAAGAAGTGAAAGAATGGGACTGAGTGGGCACTAGGCTCTGTGTTGTCAGGGTGGTGTTTTAAAAACATCAGCTCCGCAGCACCCTGATTTATTGGTGATCCTTTGATTCTCAACAATTCCCCCTCGGTCAGACTGCTTCCCCTCCAGAGATGCAGTACCGACAAACCTCAGTTGCAAATCAGCTGAAAGCAGCGGTTCAAAGGCTTTATTCCATATATATACAAAGATATTTACAAGCAGCAAAGTCCATCACTCGTTGTAGACATGCTTTCTCCTTGCCGTTCAGCTCACACACACACTACTGATAAGATCACATTAAACACAGAATGACGAACGTCCTCTCCGGCTGGAAGTCACGACCTATAGGCTGCAGCTGTCTATCACTCAAACTAGCCGGTCGTTAACACTCAAGATGCCAGAACATATGTCTGGTATACACAGTTGTAAACAGTAAAAACACTTGATTCATCATTTCACCCAAAATAAACCAACATGTGTATGGTGTTCAGAGCATCTTTGACATTTGGCAGGAAGGAATGGTGCCTTCGCCTGCTCCTGTAGAAGTTAGATGGCAGGGCCAGTGGAGGAACGAGGGAATGTTTTTAAGGAGATTTTATTTACAGAAAAAAAATCTCTAATAATCAGGGAATGACCCAAATGTTGTAAAACTTGGTGGGCTAAAAGTGGTAGATGTACCCTTTATGTGTGGTGATTTTCACCCCTCTTGCCCTAAAACTGAGGGGAAGGGGAGCTTGGGGAAGCTCATCCATAGTGGCCAGTGGGTCAAAAAAATTGTGTTTTTGGATGTGGAATAAAAACGCCCATTTGGAAAGGCGCCTGTTTTCGGAAGGTGCTCCAAAACTAAAACAAATGAAATAAACAGAAATGGATAGCAATTCTATAAAAATGCACAAGTCTAATAGTCATACCTTCTGGTTGTTGGTCCTGGTACCGTAATATTGGAAGCACAGCATTTCTAGAATGGCACAAATGGGAAAGTGCAGAAAAACAATATAGGCTGTGGGTGAGGTGTCAGCTTTTGTCAAGATGGAATTGGTCAGACTCAGTAAAACAGATCAGCAAGCTGCTGAATGTTTCATTCTTATTTGACGCCAACAATGTGTCTGCAGTATTTGTGCAAAAATACCATATCTTTCGGAGGACTTTTCACCCAGCGGCATTAATTTTATAGCACATCCCAGTCAGAGGAGATGAAAAAAAATTATTGAACATGTAGTTGTAAGCAAAAAAAAAATTGATTTCCTGAGACCAACAAGGCAAGATGCATAATTCATTGCGCTTCAGAGATTCTACAATTGTGAAGTACTCAAAAGAAAGGGAGGGAGGGCATAGCACTTGTATATTTCAGATATATACACAACTGAAAATACATATAAAGTGTGACGTATCTGCAGGAGATGCATTCTATGGATATGCAAAACGGTTGATAATAGAAATGAAGGATTTCTGATCCAAGAATACCATAAAAACATTCTGAAGAACCTAAAAAAATCCTGGAGAGAGCCATATATTTCTGACTTTTCATTCAGCGGTGTCATTTTTACAGCATGTACCAGTCCCTGGGGATGGAAAAGAGATTTCTTGGCAAGCAAAATCATTGATTTCTTGTCACTGAGAGGGAAGGCTGCAGAATACATTTCGCCTTGGAAACCTTTGCCTTTGTGAAGGTTTCAAAAGAAAGGGAGAATGGGATTTCAGAACAACATACAAAAGAACATGCTTATACAGTTGGCCCTTCGTATCCACAGATTCTGTGGATACGGAGATGACATTGCATATGGAGATGTGGATAAGGGATGACATTTTAGTAAATAATAATAGTGATAACAACAATAATAACTTTATTTTTATATCCCGCCTCCATCTCCCCGCAGGGAATCAGGGCAGCTAACATGGGGCAAAGCCTGAATATCCACAATAAGCAAAATAAAGTGCAGTTATAATAAAACTAAGGAACCCCGGTGGTGAAGTGTGTTAAAGCACTGAGCTGCTGAACTTGCAGACCGGAAGGTCCCAGGTTCAAACCCCGGGAGCGGTGGGAGCGGCCGCTGTTAGCTCCAGCTTCTGCCAACCTAGCAGTTTGAAAACATGCCAATGTGAGTAGATCAATAGGTACTGCTCCAGCGGGAAGGTAACATTGGCGCTCCATGCAGTCATGCCTATGGCCACATGAACTTGGAGGAGTCTACGGACAACGCCGGCTCTTCAGCTTAGAAATGGAGATGAGCACCAACCCCCAGAGTCAGACATGACTGGACTTAATGTCAGGGGAAACCTTTACCTTTACCTTACAATAAAACTAACACAATGGACATATAACATTACATAGATTAAACCAGCATTTTAACATCAATATAATCAGTAGTAATAAGTAAAACCTCCAGATAAGAAACAATTTGTAGGTTACAATAGTAAAAAACAGGACAGTGGCGCAAAATGCATGGGCTAAACTAGTAAACCAGTGTAATAGAGTAAGATTGCATGCAGCATCCCTCAGTTTGGATGCTCCAGTCCTGGAACCAAACCCCAGTGGATATCAAGGGCCCAACTGTATTTGAAAACTGTTTACCCATGATTGATTGCACACATCAAAAATATACAGGAATATAAACATTAGAAAATGTATACATAAAAGAGGGTGTACACTTGAAAGTGCATCCTGCTTGCCATGCACACACTCCTGAACAAAAATGATCTCATAATCTGTTGCACAAATGAGACATACGAAGAATGCAGGCTAGAAACAAGAGCGATCCAACAAAAATAACAGTGATAGATTCCTATCTGTTGACTTGAACATTTGTTGCACCCCAAGGCAGCATGAGCACTCGAAAACCAGACAAGAGCCAATATAACACACTATATCTTTATTAAAGCAATTATATATCCAAAGGAAATTAGGTCTAGAGTCTGAGTAAGGAATAGTTCTTTTTAGAAAGTCAATGGTGGTTCCAAATGGGTAAAGGAAAAGGTCTGATATTATAATCTACAATGAGAACTCGATAGCTCTCCAAAGAAATCAAAGTCGATGAGTTGAAACAGAGAAACAAGGCTGGCAGAAAGAGAGTTCAATCCACTGGAAATACTTCGTAGCAATCAAGGCAGCAAGGTTGTCAAGGCTGAGGCAAACTTGATTCAGAAACAGGAAACAACAGAAGTAAAGTCAAGGTCTACTCGAGAGTCGCGGTACTGCATGGCCCGACTGGAACTGGATAAACTTGGCTTGGAAACAAACAAGAGCTGGAGATGGAGAACCTCTCTCAAGGAAGAGCTATGTTGACACTGCAAGAAAATCTACTCAGTGAAACACTTTTAACAGATTCCGAACTGTTCACAATTTAGGGAGTACAAACTCCCAAAACTTTCCCATGGGAACACTAACCATTATCCCATCTATTTGCCAGTCTCTGGCTCCGACGGACCCCTTGTTTTGCACTTCTCTCTCTGGTCACAAAATCTCTACCATTAAAAACCCCGTTCTCAGGCGTCTCAGCAACATCTGGCTCTATCTGTGAGGGAGGAATAGAAAAATCTTTCCCAATTAGTAAGTCTCCAGAGCCAATATCTTTGGGCACCTGCAGCTGCAAAGGCCCCTCCGTGGAGGGTGAAATGTCAGTATAATCCTCAGCATTATCTGCATCAAAGTGCAAGTCCTGCACTGGTGCCATGGCTGGCTGGGATCTAACAACATTCATCCCTCTATACATTCAGGAAACAAACGTGTTCCTTCTTGTCCATGTCCTCCTTGAATTGCTTTGCCCAGAACTGGACACAGGGTCATTCCAGGTGAGGACTGACCAAAGCCAAAGTGGGATTATTCCTTCCTTCGCTCTTTGCACTATAGTCCTCTTGATGCAGCCTAAAATTGCATTGGCCTTTTTAGCTGCTGCATCATGTTCAGCTTGTGGTCTACTAAGCCACTGAAATCCCTTTCACACAGACTGTTTCCAAGCCAGGTCTCATGTTTGGGCTGGACTTTAGCGCTTTAGCACAGCTGGTAAATCTCCAGCCGTAATAAGATCTAGCAACCGAAAGGTGCCCAGTTCGAAGCCCAGCCGGGGTGAGCACCCGACTGTCAAGCCCAGCTCACTGTTTACCTAAGCAGTTTGAAAACAGCTTAGAGCTGTGAGTAGGAAATCAGGAAATGCTACAACACTATAAAGAACAATTCATGTGAGTTTTGGCCTAGATCTCTCATCTGATAAGGTCATTTTGGATCCTGATCTTATCTTCAGGGGTTTTGGCTTTTCCTCCCAATTTGGTCCCACCTGCAGATGTGATCAGCATGCCTTCTACTCCATTGTCAAGACATTGATAATATATGTTTAATAGGACTGGATTCAGGACTCCAATCACTATGGCACTCCATATGTCATTTCTCTCCAGGATGAAGTGGAGCCATTGGGAAGCCCTTTTGGGGTTGACAATAAGATTTCACCCCTGTAGGCATCTCAGAATCCTCTAGTGCAGTTCTACAGACAACATAGAGTGACCATTGAGTTGTGCTGGAGAATCTAGGAATTCCTATAGAAGTAAAAAGAGATGATTTGTTTTTTAACTGGTGGTTTACTCCTAACTCCAGTGAAGACTATGAGCTGATGGTATGCATTTGCTGAAAATACACCCAACATTTCATATTCTCTTCCACCTCAATGCTGCCTTCCCTTTGTCTCCCTGCATGCAGACGTATCTTGACCATCAAAATGACGCCGAAAATGTTGCGCACCAACTGGGCCATTCGCTGGGCTTTTCGCATGACGACGGTTCAACCAATTTAGCCCGGGGCTGCGACTGTGACTGCAACGGGGGCAGCTGCCTAATGGTGGGGAAAAGTGCTCCGTGAGTACACTTCTATGGGATCTTTTCACTCTAGGGTACATCTACACTGTAGAATGAATGCAGTTTGGCCCCACTTGAACTGCCATGGCTCAATGAAAGGGAATCCTGGGAGATGTAGTTTGGTGAGGCACCAGCTCTCTTTGACAGAGAAGGCAAAATATTTGTAAAATCGCAACTCTCATTATTCCATAGCAATGAGCCATGGCAGTTCAAGTGGAGGCCAATTTCATTAACCTTGAAGGGTAGATTCACCCTAAATCATCGCTACTTAGTTCTAGTTCTATCTGTTTTATAGCTATAGCTATAGCTAGATAGATTGATAGTGTCCTGTTTTGTCTTTCAAGAACAGCCTTAAAACACAGTGGTAAGTAAATAAAAACTGCTTTACTTCAGCAAAACATAAAGAACAGCACACTCAGTGGAATAATGCAAAAGGAAGCAAGGAAGTCTTAGGGAAAAACAGTTCTTAGTCTCTGTTAAATTCCCAAATCAAATAGCAGTCTTACTTCAGACAAAGAAACAGCAATAAAACCTTAGAAGCAGTTTCTCAGATGCAGACTCCAAGCAGGCACAAGGGGAGTGAAGGCTTAGGCATTAGAGTCAGTTTGTTTCCCGCAAGAGCTGGCAGCACCTGCTTCTGCTTTATAGCCCTGAGTCCCCTCACAGCTACTAATTACTCAGTTCCCAATTACGCGGCTGCATTTCTGGCAGCTATTCGAGCTGAACGACGTCTCTGCTCTGTTTCCTTTCACCTCTCCTGAAATGTGGGGACTTGCAAAATCTCCTCCTCAGATTCCAACTGCCCCTCTGATTCATGAACACTTTCCTGCTCCCCTTCCTTTTCTGAAGAAGAGAAATCCCTAACTGATAGATAGCTATAGACTAGCTTAGGTACCCAGAAGTGCCTGGTTAAAGATTATATAACAATAAATATGAAAAGTGGTCATTATTTGATTTGGGGTTTTATGAATGGTTCCATTGTTATAAAAAAATTGGCTGATCCCCATCTCTAATAACAATAACTATAAATCTATAACGTTTTTTTTAGAGCTTGGCTGGTTCTCAGCCAAACTCAGCCCCAGCCCAGCCCCAAACATTCCTGGGAGGATTAATCTAATAATTTACCAAGCCTAAAACTGGTTTGGCAGGAAACCGCTCAGGCCAGCCCATTATCTGCTTCCTCTCCCCCTTTTCCTCTCTTCTCTGCTAAGACCCCAACACCTCAGGATTGAGTTTTTTACACTAGGGTGCATCTCTGGATTCTACCCTTTGTAAAGAAGTTGTAATCAGGACCAAAAAAAAATCCCTGTCAGTCCAGTCAGACTTCAAACAGAGCTGATTACCTTTGGAAAACCAAATGCCAAATGAGAGAGTCCAGCGATGAATAATAATATGCCAGCTGCAAGCTCCAGCACACTAATTCAATTGGGCATCAGTCTATGATTTCTAATAAAAACAGATAATGAAAGGAGAGAAAAGTTGTAATGCCTTTCATCATCCAATGCTTTAACGTTATTTATAGTTCTGTTATCTGTAATCATCTATTTATTATTGAGTTTATGCTCGGCTTGCTGCCTCCTTGGGAGGATTTCTGTCTGGGAAGGCGAGATATGGATGGCTGTAATAAAAATTGAAAAAATCCCTAAACCATTGTTCACTGTGTTGCATGACAAATAATTCACCCTTTCCCAGCGAATGCCCAAGATTGAGCAACTGCAGCCGGGAGGTCTATGAAGACATGATCCGCAAGCCAGGAAAAGAGTGTTTGCTCAACGTGCCCCTCAAAACGTTCGGGAACAAAGTTTGTGGAAACAAGGTCACCGAAGAAGGGGAGGACTGCGACTGCGGCCTTGAAGAGGTGGGTCTCGGTGGGGAGAAGTTGCAACCATGGAACCCTAGAGCTGGGAAAGACCCCCAAGGGACATCCAGTCCAACCCCCTTCTGCCAGGCAGGAAGGCACCATCCAAATCTGCCTGACAGATGCACATCCAGGAAAGGAGGCTCCATTGGACAACCAGGTTCCAATGTTGAACTGCTGTGATCTTCAGGAGGTTCCTCCTAATGTTTAGGTGGACTCTCACTTTGCTGCAATTTGAACCCATTCTTCTATTGTGTCCAGAGCAACAGAAACCAAGTTTGCTGTCCCTCCTTCATATGACAACCTCTCATATATTTAAACATGGCTCTCATGTCTCCTCCCAACCTTCCCTTCTCCCAGGCTCCTTCAGGTTCTCCTCTGAGGGATTCATGGCTTCCAGACCTTTGACCATTTTGGACACTTCCCTTCTTTCTCATCTTGAATTGCTTTGCCCAGATCTGGACACAGGGCTATTCCAGGAGATGCCTGACCAACACAGAAGAGGATGAAGCTAGGACTTCCCTAGATCTGGACACTCCGCTCCACTTAATGCAGCCTAGAATCGCATTGGCCTTTTGAGCTGCTGCGTCACACTGTTGGCTTACATTCGGGTCGTGGTCTATTAAGGCTCCTAGATCCCTTCCAGGTGGACTGTTTCCAAGCCAGCTGCCTCTCATCTTCTATCTGTGCATTTCATTTTCTTCTCTAATTAATCTATCCTTCACTCCCCCCATCCAGAGACCTAATCTGATATCATGGGGAAACTCCCATGATATCAGATTAGGGTCATATCCTGTATTTCTTCCTGTTTGAAATTCAGTTTGCTAGTTTTGGCCCAGCTCTCTAATCTGTGATGGTTATTTTGGATTTCTCTTCATCCTGGAAAGAAGTGACTATTTGGGTGCCATAAAGAGGCTTTGGTCCTGGGCCCAGTTCTGTCCAACCTCTTTATGAATGACTTGGATGAAGGTTCAGAGGACAGGCTGATCAAATTTGCAAATGTGACCAAATTAGGAAGTAGAGCTAATACTCCAGAGGACAGGGTCAGGATGCAGAACGACCTTAACAGATTAGAGAACTGATTGGCCAAAACTAACACAATGCATTTCAACAAGGACAAATGCAGGATACTCCACTTAGGTAGAAAAAAGGAAATGCAAAGATACAGAATGGGTGATGCCTGGCTGGACAACAGAACATGTGCATGTTAGAAAGATCTTGGAGCCAAGAGTGTGATGCAGCAGGTGAAAAAGCCAATGCAATTTTGAGCTGCATCAGAAGGAGTCTAGTGTCCAGATCGAGGGAAGTTCTGGTGCCTCTCTTTTCTGCTTTGATTAGATCTCTTTACTTGGAATAACACTGTGTCAAACTCTGGGCCCCACTGTTCAAAAGAGATGTTGATTCTAAGCAGGAAGGTGTCCAAAGGAAGAGGGCAACTAAAAGGACCAAAGGTCTGAAGACCATGAATCCCCCTGAGGAGTGTCTTAAAGAACTGGGTCTGTTTAGCCTGCAGAAGAGACAGCTGAGAGGAGACATGAGTGATGTATAAACATGTGAAAGAGTGTCATAAAGAAATGGGAGCAGGCTTGTTTTCTGCTGCCCTGGAAACTAGGATGCAATGGAGCCATGGGTTCATAGAATCATAGAATCATAGAATCATAGAATAGTAGAGTTGGAAGAGACCTCAAGGGCCATCTAGTCCAACCCCCCGCTAAGAAGCAGGAAATCGCATTCAAAGCACCCCCGACAGATGGCCATCCAGCCTCTGCTTAAAAGCCTCCAAAGAAGGAGCCTCCACCACGGCCCGGGGGAGAGAGTTCCACTGCCGAACAGCCCTCACAGTGAGGAAGTTCTTCCTGATGTTCAGGTGGAATCTCCTTTCCTGTAGTTTGAAGCCATTGTTCCGTGTCCTAGTCTGCAGGGCAGCAGAAAATAAGCTTGCTCCCTCCTCCCTATGACTTCCCCTCACATATTTGTACATGGTTATCATGTCTCCTCTCAGCCTTCTCTTCTGCAGGCTAAACATGCCCAGCTCTTTAAGCCTCTCCTCATAGGGCTTGTTCTCCAGACCCTTAATCATTTTAGTTGCCCTCCTCTGGACGCTTTCCAGCTTGTCAGCATCTCCCTTCATCTGCGGTGCCCAAAACTGGACACAGTATTCCAGGTGTGGTCTGACCAAGGCAGAATAGAGGGGGAGCATGACTTCCCTGGATCTAGACGTTATTCCCCTATTGATGCAGGCCAAAATCCCATTGGCTTTTTTAGCTGCCGCATCACATTGTAGGCTCATGTTTAACTTGTTGTCCACGAGGACTCCAAGGTCTTTTTCGCACACACTGCTGTCAAGCCAGGCATCGTCCCCCATTCTGTATCTTTGATTTCCATTTTTTCTGCCGAAGTGAAGTATCTTGCATTTGTCCCTGTTGAACTTCATTTTGTTAGTTTCGGCCCATCTCTCTAGTCTGTCAAGATCGTTTTGAATTCTGCTCCTGTCTTCTGGAGTGTTAGCTATCCCTCCGAGTTTGGTGTCATCTGCAAACTTGATGATCGTGCCTTCTAACCCTTCGTCTAAGTCGTTAATAAAGATGTTGAACAGAACCGGGCCCAGGACGGAGCCCTGCGGCACTCCACTTGTCACTTCTTTCCATGATGAAGACGACGCATTGGTGAGCACCCTTTGGGTTCGTTCGCTTAGCCAATTACAGATCCACCTAACCGTAGTTTTGTCTAGCCCACATTTTACTAGTTTGTTTGCCAGAAGGTCGTGGGGGACTTTGTCGAAGGCCTTACTGAAATCTAGATATGCTACATCCACGGCATTCCCTGTATCGACCCAACTCGTAACTCTATCGAAAAAAGAGATCAGATTAGTCTGGCATGACTTGTTTTTGGTAAATCCGTGTTGACTATTAGCAATGACCGCATTTGTTTCTAAGTGTTTGCAGACCACTTCCTTAATGATCTTTTCCAGAATCTTGCCTGGTATTGATGTGAGGCTGACCGGACGGTAATTGTTTGGGTCGTTCTTTTTTCCCTTCTTGAAGATAGGGACCACATTCGCCCTCCTCCAATCTGCTGGGACTTCTCCTGTTCTCCAAGAACTCTCGAAGATGATTGCCAGTGGTTCTGAAATAACTTCCGCTAGTTCCTTCAATACTCTTGGATGTAGCTGATCTGGCCCTGGGGACTTGAATTCGTTTAGAGTGGCCAGGTGTTCCTGGACAACTTGTTTCCCTATTTGGGGTTGGATTTCCCCCAATCCTTCGTCCATTCCATGTTGCTGAGGTTGAAGATGGCTTTCTTTTTGTGAGAAGACCGAGGCAAAGAAGGCATTAAGCAGTTCTGCCTTTTCCCTATCCCCTGTCACCATCACCCCATCTACTCCTTGCAGTGGCCCTATCGCCTCCTTTTTCTTCCTTTTTCTACCAACATAAGCAAAAAAACCTTTTTTGTTGTTTTTTATGTCCCTGGCAAGCCTGAGCTCATTTTGCGCTTTAGCCTTGCGAACCTTTTCCCTACAGGAGTTGGCTATACGTTTGAATTCTTCTTTGGTGATTTCTCCCCTTTTCCACTTCTTGTGCATGTCACTTTTGAGCTTTAGCTCAGTTAGAAGTTCTTTGGACATCCATTCTGGCTTCTTTGCACTTGTCTTATTTTTCTTCTTTGTTGGCACTGTTTGCATTTGCGCCTTGAGTATTTCACTTTTGAAAAACTCCCATCCATCCTTAACTCCCTTGTTTTTTAATATCGGCGTCCATGGAATGCCGCTCAGTAATTCCTTCATTTTTTGGAAGTCAGCTCTCTTAAAGTCCAGAATGCGTGTTTGACTTGTCTTAGTTTCAGCATTCCTTTGTATTGCAAACTGCAGGAGCACATGGTCACATGGTCAAATGACAGTAGGGGAGATTCCACCTGAACATGAGGAAGAACTTTCTGACCTTAAGAAGAGCTGTTCAACAGTGGAACTCTCTGCCTCAGAGTCCAGTGGAAACTTCTTCCGTGGCAACTTTTAAACAGAGGCTGGATGGCCATCTGTCAGGGGTGCTTTGATTGCACTTTCCTTGCATGGCATGGGTTTGGACTGGATGGCCCATGTGGTCTCTTCCAACTATGATTGTATGATTCTATGATCTTGTTCTTTGGGGTATTTGCTATCTCTGAGTAATATGATAAGGAAGAACGTACAAGCCAGGAGTGTCTGTGGCAGTTTGCTTTTACCCAAGCTTTCCTCTTTCTCTGCTCAATTAGACTGCTTTGCTCTTGGGCCTCGGATTTCAGTCCTGGAAGCAAGCTGAGGACAAAGAGGAAGGGAGTGGACAGAAACAAGGACATTTTTAAAGGGCTTGAGAAGGTGGGATGGTAGGAGATTAGTGAGGATTGCCCCCCGAATGGCCAGGTTCATCTTGATGAAGGTGATGGTGCAACCTCGAACCCATGTGTGCATGCCAAAGGCAGATGTGTACCATAATGCATGATTGACAGTGCCAGTCTTTCTTCTCCCTCCTTTTTCAGGATATAGGAGAAGGCATCCTGAGTTTGTTCATGAAACCCAACGCAAAACTTTTGGCCAAGAGGCAACCGCATGAAGTAGATGGACCAATACATAGCAAGAATGACATTTTTCACCAGGTAGGCTTTGCTGCCTATCATGTGGATTATGGGGGTGGTAATCCCTCCGTTATCAGTGTGATGGGGGACATGGCGTCATGACGCATACATGAGTCTTTGACCATATAATGCAGTGTTGATGGGGCCTTCAAGTGCCATGACTCAGTGGTATGGAATCCTACGAGTTGTAGTTTTCCAAGGTCTTTTGCCTTCTCTGCCCAAGACTACAAATCCAAGGATTCCATAGCATTGAACCATGGCCCCATCTTCACTGCTGTATAATGCAGTATATGGTCAGTGTAGACTCATATAATGCAGTTCCGTGCAGTTAAACTGTGTTATGTGTCTACACTGTCCATATAGAATCCTAGAGTTGGAAGCTACCACATAGGCCATCTAGTCCAACCCCCTTTATTCTGCCATGCAGGAAAGGCACAATCAAAGTATCCCTAATAGATACCCATCCAGCCTGTTTAAAAGCCTCCAAGGAAGGAGTTTCCACCAGACTCCGAGGCAGAGAGTTCCACTGTTGAACAGCTCTTACAGTCGAGAAGCTCTTCCTCATGTTCAGGTGGAATCTTCTCTCCGGTCATTTGTGTTGTGGTAATCTCTGAGCGGATAGACTCAATTTAACCCTCTCTGGGGAAGATTCCACCAAAATCAGCAGAGTAGCAAAAGCAAAGCTTTTAAATGCAACAGTTACTTACACGGGGTGAGCAAGAGAAGCCTTTGACCATTTAGGATGGCAATGGACTGCAGAGTCTCAATAAAAGTTCAAAAAGTATTTATTCAGGTAAAAAGAACTCCATTGTAGATAGAAAGGCTTGGGAGCTGTCTAGTCTACTCTAGACTGGTTTCTAAGGAGAAAATAAGAAAGGAAAAATAACAAACATCTATATAGTTACATCTTGCCAGGAGAGATGGCAGGACGTGTTGTTAGCTTGAAGAACAAGGGAGAAGAGACTGAACCAAAATGGTTCCAACCTCATGGTCCAGTTTATTGGGGCCATAAAAGACATTCTGACCAATGGGAAGTTAGTGTCCCTAGAGATTCACATTTCGACTAACTTCAAAGTAAGGGATGTGACGTACACAGGATAGAGTGAAACACAGTAAGGCCTGTCTAGGCATGCTTTGGAAACAGGGAAAGGATTCCCTCAATCTAACTCTATCATCTATCTAACTACATCTAGACTTGAGTAGTCCAGGATAATTCCCAACAATTTGAACCCATGGCTCCATTGATTCCTAGTTTCCAGGGCAGAAGAAGATAAGGTCTGCTCCCTCTTCCTTATGACATGAGAGCCATGACATATTTATACATGGCTCCCATGGCTCCTCTCAACCTTCTCTTCTGAGGCTGAACAGACCCGGCTCTTTCAGCTCCTCCTCCTCTTAGAAAATTATGGTTTCCAGATCTTTGATCATTTTAGTTGTCATCCTGTGGACCTCTTCCAGCTTAGACTCACTATCTCTTTGGAACTGTGGAGCCCAGAACTAGACACAGGGTGAAGAGGTCTTGTGACCAAAGCAAACTAGAAGGGCATCATGATTTCCTTTGATTAGAGTTGACTCTAGACTCCTTTGGGTGCGTCCCAAAATCACATATGCTTTTTATCTGCTGCATCACACTCTTGGCTCATGTCTAACGTTGTCCACAAAGACTCCAGGATTTTTCTCACATGGACTGTTGCCAAGCCAGGTGTCTCCCATCATGTTCTTTGCATTTAATTTTTTCTGCCCAAGTGCCATCTCTCTCTCTCTCTCTCTCTCTCTCTCTCTCTCTCTCTCTCTCTCTCTCTATATATATATATATATATATATATATATATAAAAGGGTAATGAAATTTCGGCCTAGGACAAAACAACAAAACCACACATCCCAGAAACACTAAACTTGGCAGCACAACCCCTCATCCATGCCTCTACGTTCATACAACAAAAAGAAAAGAAAAATAAAGTCCTAATTAGAGGGAGAGGAATTGTTTTTATCCAATTGCTGCCAGTTAGAAGGCTAAGCTCCGTCAGGGGAAAACCTTTACCCTTTACCTTAACTATCACCAATACCTCAATACTTTATTTCCCATACCACCAGACTTCGCCACAGCAACGCGTGGCCGGGAACAGCTAGTATCTTATATTGAAATTCATTTTGTTAACTTTGGCCAATCGGCTCTCTGGTCTGCTTAAGGTCCTTTTGCATCCTGATCCTGTCCTCTAGAGCAGGGGTCCCCAAACTAAGGCCCGGGGGCCGGATGCGGCCCACCAAAGCCATTTATCCGGCCCCCACGGCACAAGGGCTGAAGGGGGTTGGGCTAAATGACCCAAGAGTTCTCTTCTTCTCTTACAACCATTATTATTATTATTATTATTATTATTATTATTATTATTATTATTATTATTATTATTATTAACATTAAGGCTGGGTGGCCATCTGTCAGGGGTGCTTTGCTTGTGCGTTTGGTCCGCAGAGGCAGAAGGGGGTTGGACAAAATGGCCCAAGGGGTCTCTTCCAACCCTCTTTATTATTATTATTATTATTATTATTATTATTATTATTATTATTATTAATTATTATTATTATTATTATTATTATTATATTAACATTGAGGCTGGGTGGCCATCTGTCAGGGGTGCTTTGCTTGTGCTTTCGGTGCACAAAGGCAGAAGGGGATTGGACTCAATGGCCCAAAGGGTCTCTTCCAACCCTCTTTTTAATTATTATTGCTGTTGTTATTATTAACATTGAGGCTGGGTGGCCATCTGTCAGGGGTGCTTTGCTTTTGCTTTTGGTGCACAAAAGCAGAAGGGGATTGGACTCAATGGCCCAAAGGGTCTCTTCCAACTCTTTTTATTATTATTGCTGTTGTTGTTGTTATTATTATTATTATTATTATTATTATTATTATTATTATTATTATTATTGCTCGGTGGCCAACTATAGTCCGGCCCTCCAATGGTCCGAAGGATTGTGAACTGGCCCCCTGTTTAAAAAGTTTGGGGACCCCTGCTCTAGAGTATTAGTTCTTCCTCCTCATTTGGTCCCATCTGCAAACTTGATTAGCACACCCCCTAAACCTTCATCCAAGTCAAGTTTCAAACTGCATTAAAGGGCAGTGGAAATAGTCCAAGTGGTATCAAACTGCATTAATACAAAAGAACAGTAGTCCAAAAATGGCAAATTACATGAAACCCAGGGGGCCGGGCTGTGGCGCAGCTGGCTAGTAACCAGCTGCTATAAATCACTACTGACCGAAAAGAATGAGGAAGAACAGCCACCAATGAATGGTGAAGCAACAGCTCCCCCTGTGGCCGGAATCGTGAAGCTGGAAAGATGTTAAAAATGCCTCTGTGTCTGTCTAAAACTGAATGTTGTTTGTCTGTTGACATTGAATGTTTGCCATATATGTGTTCATTGTAATCCACCCTGACTCCCCTTCGGGGTGAGAAAGAAGGGCGGGATATAAATACTGTAAATAAATAAATAAATAAATAAATAAGTCAAGATTACAGGCATAAATCCATAAGCATAAAAACAGATACCTTTTCCAAGGCAAACTCTTTCAGCAACACAGGCAAACACAGGAAACTTGAGTCATGAACTTGAGAGCTGAAACAGAACCTGAACCTTTTGGCAACGTTGTCTGCTCTGAAAGACACCAAGTAAGCATCACTTAATTTAAACTCAAGCCCAACCAAGAAGCCATGAGATCATGCCTCACCCACCTGGGTTTCAAGGACTTCTCACAGAGTCTTTCTGAATGCCTAATTAATCTTTTTTTTAAAAAAAAAATATTATTTCTTCATACAGATAACAAAACGATACACTACAAACCTTTGCCATCTAAAAAATAACACAAAAACTGATTACAAACTTTATGGCTGGGATACAGGTTCCAATTGTGATTCCCTTTACCATATATCTTAATTAATTACCCCTTTAAACCCCCCATCCCCCCACCCTTACCACCCTCTTCCAACCCCCCTCCCACCCCCATCTGGGTTACTGGAATCAATACATTAATTTAATTGACTGAAAGGCCTGATTTAAAGTTCTGTACCTATCTTTTCCTTCCGTTTTGTCGATTAAACAAGACCAATTCCTATGCCAATCTTGTCTTGACTGAATATTCAAATATTTATTTTTCTTTTCATGGATGAAATCATTAATTAAATATTCATAGAGATACTACCACCAGGTTTTTAGGTCCCACCTTGTTTTATCTTTCCACCCTCTGGCAATTGTGGTATGAATAGCGGCTGCTATCATAAATGTTAATATATCTGACCATTGGTTGTTCCCCCTCCTTTACCTCTATGTTAAGGGACAAAAATCAAGCTTTATCCCACTATAACTTTTTCTCTATTATTTCCTCTATTACTGCTCTAACAGTATTATAGTATTTTTGGATTTCAGAGCAGTCCCACCACATGTGGGAAAAGGTACCAATTTCCCCGCATTTATGCCAGCATTTGTTAGAAATGTTTTTCATAATGTGAGCCAATTGATAAGGGGTCCTATACCATTTTGAGATTATTTTCTTTTGTGTTTCTTTTATTTTTAGATAATTTTTTGGGTTTTATCGATCCAGGAGTTTACTAAGTGTTCATTGAAGTTTATATCCTGTTTCCAGGCCTCTACTAAAGTATGTTTTGTATTATAGGATAAGGCTATTAATTCCAAATGCCTAATTAATCTCTCCTTCACTCCCTCCATCCAGAGACCTAATCTGATATCACAGAAAAACTCCCCATCAGTTGAAGGCCAATTTCAAGAGAAATTGACTTTCCCCCTGTTTCTAAGGAACGAACATTGGAATCCAAAACATCCTCAAAACATTATCAGCTGCCTGTACTTCTCTCTGATCTAAGGCCTGCAATTCACCCTGATCACACACAGACTCCTCGGTAGCAAACCCATCATCCCCATCATCCCCCTCATCCTCTGAGAAATCCCCGGCATCTTGCTGTGCCCCAACAGGATGTCCCTTGGAGTCTATTGCAGTCTATGATTCTAGATAAATAAATGAATGAGTTTTGCAGCTTTTGAGTTTTCCCCTTCTGACTGGAATTTTTCCGGTGAGGAAAAATATGGAAGAAAGTTTAAGAAAACTTTGGTTGCAAATTGTTGATTTCTTCTTAAATCTAAGGCAAGGCAATGGCACAATTAAAATCCCTGTCTGGAAAAATTCTGTGAAATGTACAAAATAATAATCTTTGCTATGATTCATTTTAAAGAGCAGGTAATGAGAGGGGTGTTTTCTTTCTTTTGACAGAAACAAGGTGAATCAGATGTTGATGAGACAGTTAGAGGATTTCGTGTAAGTTCTGTTTTAACATTTAAAAATAACTATTGTCTATGAATGTAATGTTAAAATGTTAAAAAATGTAATGTTAAAAAAATTTACAAAAATCTAATTTTTTGGCAGTCATTTCCATCATTGGGAAAGGGGAGCGATGTACACATCTTTTTGTTTTAGAAGTGTTATTTAAGGGACATTATTGTTAAGTATTAATAGAAATTAGTGCCATGACAATCCCTTCATTTGCAGGAATGCCGAAGGAACGGTTGCTGTGATGACAATTGTAAAAGTAAACCAGGCATTGACTGCCTTTTTGGACCTTGCTGCAAGAAATGCAAGGTATGATAAAAAGCAATCATGGGTGCATCTGCATTAAAGAATTAGTGCAGTTTAACACCCCTTCTAAGTGCCATGACTCTATTATTGGGGATCATGGGACTTGTAGTTTTATAAGGTTTTAGCTTTCTCTGCCAAAGAGGGCTGCTGCTCACCAAATGACAAATCCTAGGATTCCATAGCATTGAGTAGGATCAAACTGCATTCATTCTGCATTGTAGATGCATCCAAAGAAACCACATTCTTTTTTAAAGGAAAACTAATTTTGAACTTTGAACCATAGAAACATTCAGCAAACCAGATCTCAACTTAAAAAAAAATCTTTGGACAAGAAAATAGTTCAAGTTCAAGCAATTTTTACAAGCCCAGGTTCCCCCAGAAAATATAGGATGGGTGGGTGCAGCAAAATGCAAAGTGTCTTGTTGGGTAAATCTGCCCGTCAAGTTCATTTGGGTGAACAGAAAATCTGGATTTCAGCACTTGCAAAATAGTGGTAACAGGTCAGCTCACACTGAAAAAGAAACCACTTCCAATTATAGCATTTTACAAGCATGCGCAGGAGACTAATTAGCAATGGAGTTTTACGGACTACAGTTGCCTCCAACTTATATTAATTGTTAATCATTAAATCAGGTGAAACGTCTTCTGTCCACATCATGTAAATACAGTAGAGTCTCACTTATCCAACATATACGGGCCAGCAGAACGTTGGATAAGCGAAAATGTTGGATAATAAGGAGGGATTAAGAAAAAACCTATTGAACATCAAATTATATTACGGTTTTACAAATTAAGCACCAAAACATCATTTTTGGGAACTCACTGATATACTGTAGATTCTACTGATATACTGTAGAATCCCACATTGAGCATAGATAGGAATGGCAACATTGGAAAACCAAAGTTTGCTAAACACTGATATTGGTCAACTGTCTCCAGAATCTCACCTGGAGCTGGTGGTCTGTGTTGGGAAGGCTTGGCTTGTGTCTTCCAGCCTGGCAGAATGGGGCTGGACTGGATAGCCTCTTAAGAAAAAAAAAAAAAAGGCCAGAAGTGCAAGTTGCTGTAAGGCTGTCAGAAGTAAAAGCGGGAGGAAGAGGAGGAGGAGGAAGAGGGAGTGCGTGGGGGTGAAAAAGGAAGGGAGAAGGGAGAGGGAGAGAGGATCTGGAGCAAAGTGTGTGTGTGCAGAAAGCCCAACCCATTGCCTTGGCTTCTCTCCCCTCCATTCCTTCCTTCAAATCATGAGCTCTTTTCTCGCACTGATTTGGGAATTAGGCTGAGCTGGAGAGACGTCTCTGAGGCTCTACATGCAACAAGAGCAGAGAGAGGAGAGCCATTGCGTTTCCTTTTTTCCCTCCTCCGTCCCTTGCAAACAAATGGCCCCCAATGGAGCAATTCACCTCCCTTCCCTCCGGAGATGGGCTTTCCTCCTCCTCCCCGTTTTTTGGCACGCGACTTGAATTGAAGGCAAAGGGTGCAATGTTTCCAATCTGCCACAAGATGGCATCGGATAATACGGAGTGTCGGTTAAACAGAAGTCGGATAAGCGAGACTCTACTGTACTATCTAAGCTACATGTCATAGCTATTTCATAAGCTGTCTCAACGTGTTCACAGTTATTTGTACAACCTACAAAGCACAGCCATCCTCACAGTCTTATCATGATACACTTCTTTACTCCAAGCTAAACATCCCCAGCTCCCTCAATCATTCCTCATAGGGTTTGGCTTCTAACCTTTGAGGATTTTGGTCGCTCTTCTTTGGACAGTTGATCCATATTCTTCTTGAATTGCTTTGCCCAGAACTGGATACAAGAGTTATTCCAGGGAAGCTTTGACCAAAACAGAAAAGGATTTTGGCCACTTAGGTGTCAGAGGTTTCTGGAGGAAAAACACAAACATTATATCTTTATGTTGTTGGAGAACAGATAGAATTGCAGTTATCTGTCACTGATTCTCCCTGTAGTTTTCCGAAGAAGGGACCGTGTGCCGGGAAGCCATGACGGAGTGTGACCTCCCCGAATACTGCAATGGGACGTCTGCCGAATGCCCCGCGGATGTCTACAAGCAGGACGGGATGCCTTGTAGCAAAAGCAACCGCTGCTTTCTTGGCGACTGCCTCGACCTCCAAAAGCATTGTGTGGCTCTCTTTGGCAAAGGCAAGGCCGGCATTCTTCTATTAAGCAACATACGGTATTCTGTTAATGTGGGATTTGTGTATAGATAGTGTTTAAATGAAATTTGTGTCTAGCATGTATTGCATCATCCAGGAAATGCTATAGTGTGTAAAGAGTTAATTTGGTAAGAAGCTGTATTGACCTTGGATATGTGGCTGGAGCCAGATAGGAGTGTCCAGACTACAAGTGTGTTTGTATATAGCTGAGTTCTGTTCTGCCTGCTGAGAAGATCTGTGCTGTTTGACTAGAGCGAAAGTCCTGTATCTATTGTCTGCAAGTCTGTTTGTCTTGTCCAAGTAAAACTTTGTAAATACTTTTTAACATCGTCTCTGACGTTCCTACGTTCTGCGCTCCACTGACGTCATACATCTGCTGCTACGCTGCGCGCATTACTCTGACATATTCTACCTTCCCTAACTCCTATGGCAACTCGTCCAATGCAAGAGTGCGTCTCCAGGTCCAAGCCCTATTTTAGGATTTCTGAAATTAAACTAAAAAGGGTTAGTTGGTGCACTTGATACTTGAAATATAGTTCTTGCTGTAGAACTCCAAGATCTGCTGTGGGTACCTCTGGACTGAGATCCTTGCAGGAGAGAGTGAGGAACTGAGTTCTCATGAATTGCAGGAAATGGTAATAAGAATTAAGAACGTATTGGATATTATAGCTGATACCGGACATGATTCCGTGGCTTTTAATGCCCGGCATATTAATGCTATGATGGTCACTGTGATCATACCCCTGGGAGGCTGGCTGGAAATCTGGAAATAGCCAAGCTTAATTGCCTTGAAAGGCAAATTACTGTATTACATTGATTATAAGATGACATCAGTTGTAAAATGCACACTAATTTCAATATCATCAACAGAGAATATCTGTGTGTGTGTGTGTGTGTGTGTGTGTGTGTATACTGTATATACTCGAGTATAAGCCTATTATTATTTTCCTCTATTATTATTGGTATTATTACATTTATTATTTTTCTCTATTATTACTGGTATTATTACATTTATTATTTTTCTCTATTATTATTGGTATTATTACATTTATTATTTTTCTCTATTATTATTGCTACTACAGTAGAGTCTCACTTATCCAACATAAACGGGCCAGCAGAACGTTGGATAAGCGAATATGTTGGATAATAAGGAGGGATTAAGGAAAAGTCTATTAAGCATTAAATTAAGTTATGATTTTACAAATTCAGCACCCAAACATCATGTTATACAATAAATTTGACAGAAAAAGTAGTTCAATACGCAGTAATGCTATGTAGTAATTGCTGTATTTACAAATTTAGCACCAAAATATCACAATGTATTGAAAACATCGACTACACAAATGCGTTGGATAATCCAGAACGTTGGATAAGCGAGTGTTGGATAAGTGAGACTCTACTGTATTACATTTATTTTACTCTATTTATTATTATTATTATTATTAATAATAATAATAATAATAATAATAATAATACATTTATTATTTCACTCTGATATTATTATTATTGCATGCATTAGTTTACTCTATTTATTATTACTTGTGTTATTATCCTGTATTTATTATTATTATTATTACATGTACAGTAGAGTCTCACTTATCCAACATAAACGGGCCGGCAGAATGTTGGATAAGCGAATATGTTGGATAATAAGGAGGGATTAAGGAAAAGCCTATTAAACATCAAGTTAGATTATGATTTTACAAATGAAGCACCAAAACATCATGTTATACAACAAAATTGACAGAAAAAGTAGTTCAATACGCAGTAATGCTATGTAGTAATTACTGTGTTTACGAATTTAGCACCAAAATATCACGATATATTGAAAACATTGACTACAAAAATGCGTTGGATAATCCAGAACGTTGGATAAGTGAATGTTGGATAAGTGAGACTCTACTGTATTATTTTACTCTATTATTATTAAAAGGATGCATAAGCACATTTACATTGAAGAAGATGAGAATAATGATTGGATCAGAGTTGGACAGTCTTATCTTAAATTAGAGCTTGATGTAAATAATCAAAAACATTTAACCTACTGATGCCTCAATTAATGTAATTTTATTGGTTTCTATTTTTATTTCTGAAATTTACCACTCTCGGCTTATACTGGAGTCAATGTTTTCCCAGTTTTTTTGTGGTAAAATTAGGTGCCTCGGCTTATATTCGGGTCAGCTTATACTCGAGTGTATATGTGTGTGTGTGTGTGTGTGTGTGTGTGTGTGTGTGTATTAGGGGTGTGCAAAATTTCATTTTTAATCAGTAAGTCATTTTTAATTCATACGTATTATATATACGAACAAATATTAAGAAACGGGGATATGGGGGTGCCCACGCAAAAACTTAAGACTCAAAACTCACCCAATACTTTTTCATTTGAATTCTGTTATGCTCAGAAGTCAGTGTCATTTTCAGCACAAGCAAGCAAAGCAAAGCCAAAAAGGCTGCCATTTTTCTTCAGATTAAGAAGAGAGAGGCTGCCTCTTGCCATGAGAGGAAAGCAGAAGGGAGGGACGAGCCGAGTGAGCTGGGAAAGAGGCTGAGAGAGCACAGCATTCTGGGAAATGTAGTTTGGGAAGGCAAGGAGCCCTACGGCAGAGAATGCAAAAGGCCCTGCCCTGAACTACACTTCCCAGAATTCTGCTCAGCATCATGAAGCTCCAATGAGGAGAGGGGAGAGATGTGTCCCTCCTTCCTATCCACAATGAATGATTTAATCTGCAAAGAGGACGGGCTGAGACTTCAATACTAGTAAGAAAATCTGTGCTGGGCTGAGAAGAAATCCCTATATTGAACTTCTATTGGTTAATATGAGAGACATTTAATGAGATAGCTGTTGTGGCTATTTTTAAAAATGTTGCTGTCAAAACTTTAAGAAATTCCCAAAAATCAGTATGATGAAGGTGTATTGGGAAAATATAATACTTGTATTGGAAACTATATATTGAATGTAATCATTTTAGAAATAGGAATAGGAAAATATGTAATCACCAGCAGATTGTGTGCATATAGCCCCAAAATACACTCTGCCTGGCAAATAACCGTCTCCCCATAAGCAGAGACCAAAGTTCACCCTAAGTGTCAGAGACATATGTTAAGTGTCAACAAGAATAGATAAGCTAATGGACAAAAGACTGAGGTGGTACTTGAGGCATACGTTCCAATGAATCATTTCAGCCACGTAGTTGTGCCTCTGTTTGTAGTATGTCTGTGCGATTTTCTTACAACAGCTGAGGATATGATCAATGGTTTTGTCGGTTTCCTTGCACAGTCTGCATTTTGGGTCATCAGCTAATTTTTCGATCTTGGCCTTAATTGCATTTGTTCTGATGTCTTGCTCCTGGGCTGCAAGGATCAGGCCTTCTGTCTCCTTCTTCAGGGTCCCATTCGTGAGCCAGAGCCAGGTCTTCTCCTTATCAGGTTTTCCTTCAATTTTGTCAAGGAACTTTCCATGCAATGTTTTGTTGTGCCAGCTGTCAGCTCTAGTTTGTAGTGCGGTTTTCTTGTACTGATTTTTTGTCTGCTGTGCTTTGAGGGGTTTCTGATTTTTGACTTCAATCAAAGCAGGTTCTTCACTTTGCTTTACATATTCTGTCAGGGCAGATTATTGTTGTTGTTATTATTATTATTATTATTATTATTATTATTATTATTATTATTATGGCTAATGGGTACCAACATCTTCATCATCATCATTATCATTATCAGAATGATCAATGTGCCAATGTGCAAACATTGATATTATTCTTATTGTTCTTCTGGTTATTAGAAGGGCCACTGGACATCATCATCATCATCATCATCATCATCATCATCATCATCATCATCATCATCATCATTATTATTATTGATAAGGGACCAATGTGCCATATATATATATTGTTGTGTGCCTTGAAATAATTTACTACTTATGGAGATCCTAAGGCAAGCCTATCACGGAGTTTTCTCGGTCTCCAAGTTGCATACTTTGCATTTATGGCATCCTACCTTCCTCCTTTCTATTTCCCCCCTTTCTCTTGATATTATTTGCTTTTCAGGCCCCTTTATTTATTTAGTCTCACCAGCCCTTCCTTCTCTTTCCCTCTCATCAGGCGCCCAGGAGGCCCCGCTGAGCTGTTTCAAGAAAGTGAACATGCGAGGAGACCAGTCTGGCAACTGTGGCGGGGACGGAGAGAAGTTCAAGAAGTGTGACAAAAAGTAGGTTGGCCGGTAGGCTGTTAGGAATTATGGGAGTTGAAGTCCAAAACACCTGGAGGGAGGGCCGAAGTTGGCCCATGTCTGAGGTAAGCGATCAAGCGATCAAGACTGGTCTTGAAGACACTGACTCACAACAAGATCCTGGTCCTAGATTTGACTTACTATGGCAAAGGATAGTTTGGAGATTTTATGATCTTTTGGAAATGCATCACCTTGTAAGAAATCACAATCTTTTGGGAAAACAGCATTCATGTACCTTGATATCTCTTTGAACTGTTAGGGACCAAGATATGCCAATGCACAAAAACACACATACACACACACACACACATATATAACAGAGTTTCAGAAGTGTTTTCTTCAGATGCCCAAAACATCTTCTCTCCCTTAAAACATTTGAGTTAAATCATGCTTTCAAGAGACAAAATAAACAGACTTCTTTAAAAGTAAAATACTGTATATACTCAAGTATAAGCCTAGTTTTTCAGCCCTTTTTTTAAGACGGAAAAAGCCCCCATCGGCTTATACTCGGGTGAGGGTCCTGGTTGGCTTTGGGTCGGCTTATACTCGAGAATATATGGTACATTTATTATTTTTCTCTATTATTATTGGTATTATTACATTTATTGTTTTCCTCTATTATTGTTGCTACTATTACATTTAATTTACCATTATTATTATTATTATTATTATTATTATTATTATTATTATTATTAATACATTTATTATTTCATTCTGATCTTATTATTATTGCATTTACTATTTTACTCTGTTTGTTATTACTTGTATTATTATCCTGTATTTATTATTATTATTATTACCTGTATTATTTTACTCTATTATTATTAAAAGGATACATAAGCACATTGACATTGAAGAAGATGAGAATAATGATTTGATCAGAGTTGGACAGTCTTAGCTTAAATTTGAGCTTTATGTAAATATTCAGAAACATTTAACCTACGGAGGCCTCAATTCATGTAATTTTATTGGTATCTGTTTATATTTCTGAAATTTTCCACCCTCAGCTTATACTGGAGTCAATGTATACCCAGTTTTTTTGTGGTAAAATTAGGTGCCTCGGCTTATATTCGGGTCGGCTTATACTAGAGTATATACAGTAGTTGGTTTACTCATAAACTTCATGTATTCAGCATATAGGTACTTTGCTAATCAGCCCAGTTACAGATCGGATTTGAAGTAGCTTCTCTGTGAAGGTAACACAGGGCGCCTTTGTTAGAATCAGCATCTCTCTGTTCTGGGAGGCCAAAAGAGTCTCTGTTTCCTTAGACATTGAAAGTCTAATAGCTTCTGTGAGCATACTATTTCCACTGGCTTCCCCTTAAAATATATTTGCCTTTAAATCATGCTCTCAAGAGACAAAAATAAGCAAACTTGTTTAAAAGTAACATAGTTGGTTTACTCACAAACTTCATGTATTCAGCATACAGTTACTTTGTATATCAATCTAGTTAAAGATAAGATTTGAAGTAGTCTCTCTGTGTAGGCAACACAGGGCATCTTTCTTAGGATCAACAGTCCAAAGTCTGAAGCAACCTTCTGTCTTCTGAGAGTCTAATAGAGTCTCTGTCTAGCCTGAAAGTCCAAAGGACTGGCCTCTGAAAGCAGGTGGCAAAGATAACCTGCTGTTAGCATATTGAAAATACCTAATTCCCAAACCTTCATCATGAACTTTATGTAAATATTGCATAACATGTTTATGTTTGATGGTTTATAGTTTTAATGGTTTAATTTATAGGCCTATGTTATTGTTTTAGATGTGTGATAATACTGTTTTTAATCATATGTGAGGCATTGAATTTTTGCCATTTATTTGACGTGAACCGCTTTGTCCCCCCAGGGGTGAGAAAAGCCGTATATAAATGAAATAAATAAATAAAATAAATAATAATAAATAAACATCTGTTTCTACTGAAGTCTCTAAGCATGCTGTTTCTAAAATAGAGTCTGAGTCCTGAACAGGCCCAGATCTGATCACATGGTCTGCAACCCCTCCCACAATATAGAGTTAAGGACAACTGCATACCAATACACACATATACAACACAGTAAGCAATCTGAATTATATACATAACAAATAACTAGTGGAGGCGTGAGAAGGTTACTATTTCCAACAGGGGATATGTTGCCTCCGTCTTCAAATGTTTTTGGCATATGCATTTCTTGTCACCATATTATTGGCTGATGTTGGAAGCTAAGTGGGCTGAAGCCCAGTTAGTCCTTGGGTGGGAGATGTCTTCCTGAAGCCTTCTAGTTCAACTCCTGAGATAGGCCATAGGTGTATCTACCCTGCAGAACAAATGTGGGTTTGACCCCTATTTTACTGCCATGACTCAGTGCAATGGAGCCCTGGGAGTTGTAGCTTGGTGAGGCCCTCTTTGCAGAGAAGGATAAAGACCTTGTGAAACTACAGCTCCCAGGATTCCATAAAATTGGAACAGTATCAATGTTAGGTTCTCTTCTTCCAGTTAACTGGTCTTAATTTGGTGTCGGACTGATCTATCTGCCCATTTTATAATAGCCCCATTCTCGAGGTGTTGCCAATGCTATTTTGCACTTTGTCCATTTCAACTGTGAAATTACTTTCCCCATTTCGGCCCATTTTGGCACATGTTGCACTTTGCCTGGGTTCTATGAATTAGTCTCCAGTGTTAATATTGTATGTTTTATGTTGATTTTAACGATTGTTTTTACTGTAATTGATGTTTTTATTGGATAACTGTTTTATTGCTGTGTTTTGATATTTGATTGTTTTATCGGGCAAGGCCCCATGTAAGCTGCCCTGAGTCCCTTCGGGGAGATGGGGCGGGGTATAAAAATAAAGTTATTATTATTATTATTATTATTATTATTATTATTATTATTATTGACACAACGACGTTGTATGACACAGCAAACAAGATAGGTATGCTGGATTTCGTTTCACAAAATCACAAGTCGAACACTTCCCAAGTGTCTAGGACTGTGTGATGTATTTTCGGATGATGCGTGCAGATCCCAGTAAGGTGGCCTTTTGCAGTTGGCAGATCGTAATTTTGTCAATGTCTATTGTTTCCAAATTATTATTATTATTATTATTGACACAACGATGTTGTATGACACAGCAAACAAGATAGACATGCTGGATTTCGTTTCGCAAAACCACAAGTCGAACACTTCCCAAGTGTCTAGGACTGTGTGATGTATTTTCGGATGATGCGTGCAGATCCCAGCAGGGTGGCCTTTTGCAGTTGGCAGATCGTAATTTTGTCAATGTCTATTGTTTCCAAATGCCGGCTGAGATCTTTTGGCACGGCACCCAGTGTGCCCATCACCACCGGGACCACCTGCACTGGTTTCTGCCAGAGTCTTTGCAGTCAATCTTGAGGTCCTGATAGCGGCTGAGTTTTTCCTGTTGTTTTTCGTTAATGCAACTGTCACCTGGGATGGCGACATCAATTATCCAAACCTTGTTCTTTTCCACAACTGTGATATCTGCTGTGTTGTGTTCCAGAACTTTGTCAGTCTGGATTCGGAAGTCCCACAGTATCTTTGCGTGTTCATTTTCCACGACCTTTGCTGGTTTGTGATCCCACCAGTTCTTTGCTGCTGGGAAGGTGGTACTTGATGCATAAGTTCCAATGGATCATTTGGGCCACACAGTTATGCCTCTGTTTGTAGTCTGTCTGTGCAATTTTCTTACAGCAGCTGAGGAGGTGATCAATGGTTTAATCAGCTTCCTTGCACAGTCTGCATTTTGGGTCATCAGCTGATTTTTGGCCTGAATTGCATTTGTTCTGATGGCTTGCTCCTGGGCTGCAAGGATCAGGCCTTCTGTCTCCTTCTTCAGGGTCCCATTCGTGAGCCAGAGCCAGGTCTTCTCCTTGTCAGCTTTTCCTTCAATTTTGTCAAGGAACTTTCCATGCAATGTTTTGTTGTGCCAGCTGTCAGCTCTAGTTTGTAGTGTGGCTTATTATTATTATTATTATTATTATTATTATTATTATTATTGTGCTGTGGGTAAGTTTTCCACAAGAAGAAAGCACCAAGACAAACGCTGGGCAAATTCCAACAGATTTTTATTGTACAGAATACCAGAATCTTCTCTGTAGCCCATTTATATAGGAGCTCTCACATACCAGAGGGTAATTGAGGTTTTATGTTTGGCCCGTTTTATGGCTGGCATCTGTTCTTTGTCAGCGCTTGGTCTGTGTCCGGAGATGTCAAAGATCGGAGATCATGATAATCAAACTGTATTCATTCCAGATTTCTAACGGGAGCCGGCTATAGGGAGCACACAATGTCCCTATTAAAGCAGCTCCACTGGCTGCCGATAAACTGCCGGGCCCAATTCAAGGTGCAGGTCTTGACCTATAAAGCCCTACACGGTTCAGGCCCTACCTATCTCCGTGATCGCATCTCCTGCTATGTGCCAGTGCGGACCTTGAGATCATCCGGGGAGGCTCTTCTCGCGCTCCCACCGCCGTCTCAAGTGCGGCTGGTGGGGACGAGGGAACGAGCCTTCTCGGCAGTGGCCCCCCGGCTCTGGAATGCATTGCCAAAACAGATCAGGCCATCCCCTACATTATCCAATTTCCGTAAGGAATTGAAGACCTGGTGGTGTCGGCAGGTTTTTGAGTAATTATATTGGACTACCGCCGATTTCTGAGCCTGAATATATTGCACAAGATTTCCCTAGCCTAAAATGATACGTTTTAATATATTGGGTTTATGGTTCCCGTCCCCTTGATCTGGTCATGTAAGTGTGATTTATCGTTATAATTGTACTATTTTACCTTGTTTAATAATGTGTATTATGTTGTTATGTAATGTTTGTGTTGCTTTTATGACTGTAAACCGCCCTGAGTCCCATCCGGGAGATAGGGCGGTATATAAATAAAGTTTTATTATTTTATTATTATTCTGCAGTGTAGATGCACCCCAGGGTTTCCAACAGTTAAAGGCATCTGCCCATTTTAACTATCCACGCGGCCCATCCGATTTCCACGCTGCAGTTGTGCTCAACCTGCCTCTCTTGTGCGCCTGGATGGCTACCTCACCTCCATTGGCCGTCAAAGGGAGCGAAAGGAGGTGCAAATCCTTCTCTCTTTGCTCTTCTCTACAGAGACATCCTTTGTGGGCGGCTGCAGTGCGTTCACATTAAGAAAATCCCCAAAGTGGCAACCGGGCAAAGCGTCATCCAGACGCCAGTGGGGAACACCTTGTGCTGGGGGACGGAGTTCCACCCGGGCCAGGGAGCCCCCGACTTCGGTGCCGTGAAGGATGGCACCACCTGCGGCACCGGCAAGGTAACCAGACCAGTGACAGATGTCAGAAGGGCCCATCGAATAGAGAAGAGAACACAAAAGAATGGCTTCATTGTCATTGTGCTATTGCACAACGAAATTACATGCCTTTTCCCCCCACACACACACCACTAAACAACACCTCAGCCACCACTGCACAGCCCCCAATGCCACATCAGTGCGAAACCACAGAATTCAACATAGCCACAGCTCTAGGATAAAAGCTATCCTTCAGTTTGTTTGTCCTTGCGTTTGTCACTCTGTACCATCTGCCAGATGGCAATAATTTTTTAAAAAGACTATGCTAGGTGAGATGGATCCCCAAGAATGCACTGAGCTTTCTTAAGGCTGAAAGACCTATAAAGTTCTTCCAAAGAGGGGAGGAAAAAGGCAACCCATGATTCTCTGGGCAGACGAGGTGACCCTTTGGAGCGGCTTCTTATCTGCCACTATGCAGTTGCCAAACCATGCGCAACTGTAGAAGGTTAGGACACATTCAAGAGCACAGCAGGAAAGTCACCAGCAGTTTTCCATTCAGTAGTTGGTTCCTTAGAAGTCTATCCATCCATCCATCCATCTACTAATCCATCCATCTATCTACCTCTCTATCTACCTACCTACCTATCCATCCATCCATCCATCTAGCTTTCCATTCATCCATTCATCCATTAATCCAGTAATCCATCCATCTACCTATCTATTGATCTCTCTGTCTATTGATCTATTGATCTGTCTATCAACCTATCTACTAATCCATCTATTTTTCTACCCATCCACCCACCCATCTACTTATCTAAATTTCAACTTTTGTGTCTGTCCACTAATCCATGCTTAATTATGGATCCCCAAGAATGCCCTGAGCTTCCTTAAGGCTGCAGGACCTATAAAGTTCTTCCAAAGAGGGGAGAAAAAGGGCAGCCCGTGAATGTCTGTTCCTTGGTGTAACAACGCCACCAGTTGAAGGGACGATTTGTCAGGTTCTCCTCCAATTTGTAATGAATCTACAAAATCGATAACACAGCCACTAGCCTGTAATATGATGTTTATCTTCCTTTGATGTGTAGCGCAGCTTGACTCGAAAGTATAAGAAACAGAGACTTGAATTTAAGAGGAACTATAATAAGTTTATTGAAGTATAGATGCTTAATGGTTTCAATGTTTCTTAACTCCTAGAGGTACATTCCTTTAGTGGTTACTTTTATAACCTTTCATAAAACAACTCTTAAGAGGGTTGTTCTTTAAACTAGACAAATATTATACTTATTTACCTCAGAATGTGTTCTTTCTTTTACAGATCATTCCAGGTTCTAGCTTATTCTTTCCCTCTGTTATTACTGTTACAATAAAGACTCTTACTGGATTTTCTCTTCCCCTTTATACGCCAACCCTAACTACTAATCTAAATAAGTCAACTTGACTTATCTAAACCACTCAGACTAAAAGCCTAAACCTTCTTGATTCTCAACACAGTAGAACCGACTTTTCCTGCGTTTCTCTGACCACAGACTGCCTATTTTTTAAAATGCCTCCCTTGCCAAGTGGCAGTTGGCTCCTCCCCTTTTCCATGGCAACCCATCTCAGAATGAGCTGAGCTGGCCACGATCCCCTAGTCATGCTATTTTAAGTACTTACCTCTTTAACCACCTACCTATAATTATACAAGGGCTATCCAGAAAGTACATGACGTATTGGAATTTAAAAAGAACAAAATATAGGATAAACCACTTACGATATGCAGTTGAAAGCCACACTGAAATAGTACATTTCAACATAGTTCTGATTCAGATTTAGGCACTTATCACAGTGAGGAATGACTTTGGAAGTTTCATAGTCTCAACACTTTCCCGCCGCTGCGACCAGCCTTATTGCAAGGCTGAAACTCAGCCAGGCTGAACAATGAATGCAAGGGGAAGCAAGGAAAAACTCAGCTCTTGCTTCTTTAGCAAAGGCATCTGAAGGATTTTCCTTTCGCTTCCCTTCCTGCAGCTGATCCTGGTTGTTGCAAAACCTGGCCAATCCTGCCTGCTTCTCCTCGGGAGCTGCTCTCCTCCAGGCCGCTTTCCGGAGCTTGCTTGCTTCCCTTTGCATTCATTGTTCAGCCTGGCTGAGTTTCAGCGTTGTAATAAGGCTGGTCGCAGCGGCGGGAAAGCGTTGAGGCTATGAAACTTCCAAAGTCATTCCTCACTGTGATAAGTGCCTAAATCTGAATGAGAACTATGTTGAAATGTACTATTTCAGTGTGGCTTTCAACTGCATATTGTAAGTGGTTTATCCTATATTTTGTTCTTTTTTAATTCCAAAACGTCATGTACTTTCTGGATAGCCCTCGTACATGACTGTAGATTAAAATTCACACTTCACCACACTTGGTCTTACTGAAGTTACAAAATATGCCAGGCACTTAGGATATCTGGAGCTTTTGGGGTAGGGAATTAAATCTACACTTGTTTTGTTCCAGTGCAGGATTTGGACAAACTACAGCAGACACGGGCAACCTTCACCCCTCCAGCTGTTTTGGACTCCAACTCCCACAATTCCTAACAGCCCAAACACCCAGAGGGGCTGAAGTTTGCCCATGCCTGAGCAACAATGTAGATATGTCCTATGCCAGTCCTGCAGGAAAGGCTGGGAGCAAACGTAGGGGAAAAGCCCTCCTGTTTGAAGGAGACCATGTCTGCTTGCTTTCGGCCTAGGGATATTATTTCTCAGATGAGCGTAATTTAACCATTAATAGCCCTGGCTTGCTGTTGACCTATGCAGCCCCGAAAGACAGTTGCACCTGTCAATTAGGGAAATTTAGGGACGCTTTATGCGGGAGGCTAATTTACAACACCATAAAACTGCCAGCAAAACACGAGGAAAGGAATGAGGAAGTACAGCCACTTCTGGATGGTGAAGCAACAGCTCCCCCTGTGGTCGGAATCGTGAAGCTGGAAAAATGTTAAAAATGCCTCTGAGTCTGGCTAATGTATGTTGTTTGTCTGTTGGCATTGAATGTTTGCCATATATGTGTTCATTGTAATCCGCCCTGAGTCCCCTTCGGGGTGAGAAAGAAGGGCGGAATATAAATACTGTAAATAAATAAATAAATAAATAAATTAAGTTTTCTTGCTGCCAATGTATGGTACTAAATTAATGCCTTGTGCCTCTTGCTCTAGATGTGTATAAACAGATCCTGCATTGGTCTGGATTTTATGAAGCATAGCTGCAACTACTCTAAATGCAACCACCGCGGGGTAAGTATTAAGTCAGGGAAGAGTCCGTCCCTTGAGACCTGGTTGGGTTAGAACAGGGCTTCTTCAACTTCCACCCGTGACCCCTTTCCACCTGAGAAATATTTACTTACAGTGGTATATAAATGGTATAAAAACCAAACATATCCTGATAACAAATCAGCATTTGCAAGGCTTGCTAGACAAGGTGGTTTCCCTTTTTTGCAGCTGAAATACCTTCTGCAGAGTCTGCTGCAAACACTGAATAGATTTGCATCAACAGGTGTCATTCAGACATCTTTTCCCTGTTGCCAGATGTTTTGCAACCCCCAACACTGAGCTAAAGGGACCCTATTTGGGGTTTGGACCCACAATTTAAGAAGCAGTTGTTGTCAGAGTTTTATATTATTTAGGTCATTTCTTATGTGAAAATGGATAAGTGTTTGAAAGAATCATGTCCTATCCATGTATGAACAGCAGCAATCAAGACACCTGCTAAAGACTGAGTGCTATTAATAGAGACTGAGTAAATCTTGAGTTAGTGAATGTGAATGTGAATGTGATTGTGATTGTGATTGTGATTGTGAAGGTGAAGGTGAAGGTGATGGTGTTGCTGTTGGAAAGCTGTTGGAGTGGAGCTGAAGAAAGCTTGAAGATAACATTTTGTTTCGCCAGTTGAAAGCTGCTGATAAAAACCAAGGACTGTTATGTTTGTGTATAGTCTATATATATAAAAGAGTGATGGCATCACGGCGACCCACAAAACAACTAAACTACAGGCCCCCAACCTCGAAATTTGACGACACAACCCATCATCCATGGCTCTAAGTTGATACAACAAAAAGAAAAGAAAAATAAAGTCCTAAATAGAGCGAGAGGAATAATTGCTTTTATCCAATTGCTGCCAGTTAGAAGGCTAAGCTCCTCCAACTTGGTCTCCTAGCAACCCAATAAAAATAATAAAAAACACTAAAAAATAATTAAAAACGCTAAAAAATTAATACAATAAAATACTATAATAACAGAAAATAACTAAAAATAATACAAGAAAATAATAAAATATAATAAATAAAAAGATAACTTACAATAAAATTAATTAAAAAAAATACAAATAACGTCAAGTAAAAATTACACAACAATTTTTAACCAATACCACCACCACTTTGCCACAGCAACGCGTGGCTGGGCACAGCTAGTTTCATATAAATCTTTCTTTACTAAAAGACAGTTTATTTTGGGGTTTTCTCCTTGGACAAAGGGGGCAACTTCCGCAGAAGGGGTTGAATGTTTGGAATCCCAGTTTGATAGCTGCGACCGTTGTTGAATTTACTTCGATGTTGGGTAGGATCTGAAATGTCAGCCCCACAGTTTCCTCCCAAGCAGAACACAAAGCTGGAATGAGCCCTGAAACCAAGCAGGAGAGCCAAACCAAACAGTCACTTGGGCCAAAGGATCCACCAATCCCAGCACTGCCTTCAGTCCAGAAATGACTGAGATGGATAGAGTTTATTCCAAACATCAGTATTTTGTAGGATTCCCAAGTTACATAAACAAAGACAAAGTGTGCATGAGCAATACCTAATGTCCGTATTTACGTGACCAGAGCTTGGGAAATGAATCCAGAGCTTGTTTGTTGTTTAGAAGGATGTTCTCTGAGTCTGGCATTGGCATCAAGCTGTTGGCCCTTGGCCCACAATATTGTGTTTGCAGCCCTTCTGGAAAAACACAAATGACCAAGCTCAGCAAACAATGCAGGCCATGGGGAGGCGTCAATTGATGTCAAAGGAGAGTTTATTAGGCCTGCTAAAACAGATCAGCATATAGCAGACACCGAGGACCCTTTTACACTGCCATATCACCCAGATTCTGTGGATAATTCACAATCTCTGCTTTGAATTGGATTATATGAGTCTACCCTGCCATTTAGTCCAGTTCAAAACAGATAATCTGGATTTTATAGGGCAGTGTAGAAGGGGCCGGAGATTGTAGTCATTGAAATTAGGCACAAAAACGTTGTTTCTGTGAGCTGTGTGGAAGAATAAACAGGCAGCCCCAGAGTTACAAACATCCAATTTACAAACATCTCCCACTTAGGGGGTTGCTGTGCATCTTCCAGGCTGTCTGGCCATGTTCCAGAAGCATTCTCTTCTGATGTTTCACCCACATCTATGGCAAGGATCCTCAAAGGTTGTGAGGTCTGTTGGAAACTAGGCAAGAGAGGTTTATATATCTGTGGAAGAATGTCCAATGTGGGAGAAAGAGCTCTTGTCTGTTGGAGGCCAGTGTGAATGTTGTAATTAATCACCTTGAGAATTATTTAATGGCCTTGCAGCTCAAAGCCTGGCTCATTCCTGCCTGGGGGAATCCTTTGTTGGGAGGTGTTCTCTGGCCCTGATTGTTTCATGTCTGGAATTCCCCTATTCCTGCCATAGATGTGGGTGAAATATCAGGAGTGAATGCTTCTGGAACATGGCCGTAAAGCCCGGAAAACTCACACCAACCCAGTGATTCCAGCCATGAAAGCCTTCGACAACACATCTCCCAGTTAAGACTGGGGCTGAGACAACAGAAAGTGAGAGAAATCTTCCTCTGCGAACAAAGAGAAATCCATTCTTGAAAGAGTTATTAAAAGGTCCCTCCACTGAAGCTTTGTTCCCATTCCTTGTTTCCACAAAAAAGCCAAATTTTCACAAATCCCATTCTCACAGGGACAGAAAGTGAGGTGGAATCTTCTGAACAGGGGCAGACGCCGCAAGGGAAACCGCACATGAGTATTAATCCTTCTCTATGCAGTCCAAAGCACATATCTATATCAGGCATGGACTATATATATATATATATATATATATATATATATATATATACAGTAGAGTCTCACTTATCCAACATAAACGGGCCAGCAGAATGTTGGATAAGTGAATATGTTGGATAATAAGGAGGGATTAAGGAAAAGCCTATTAAACATCAAATTAGGTTATGATTTTACAAATTAAGCACCAAAACATCATGTTATACAACAAATTTGACAGAAAAAGTAGTTCAATATGCAGTAATGCTATGTAGTAATTACTGTATTTACGAATTTAGCACCAAAATATCACGATGTATTGAAAACATTGACTACAAAAATGCGTTGGATAATCCAGAATGTTGGATAAGCGAGTGTTGGATAAGTGAGACTCTACTGTATATATAGCCCATGCCTGATATAAGGGATGCTGTTTTACTTCTGAGATCAGATGGAATCTGGTGCCGTTAGTGAATGTGAGAGTTCCTTAATTTATTGCATACAAACAAATGCAATACATAAAGACTTGTGCAATTTTTTTAAAATGATGTTTTGTAATTGATGTCTTAATTATAATTGTTTTATCATTGTTTGTTTGGGCATCTAATGACTGCCAGTGGTCAGAAGGACGGGACGCAAATGCATTAAATAAATAAATAAATAAATAAATGGGCTTCCCCTTTTGCAGGTGTGCAACAACAATGGGAACTGCCACTGCTCCTACGGGTGGGCCCCTCCCTTCTGCCTGGGCAGGGGATACGGGGGAAGCATCGAGAGCGGACCCCCTGCTGCTTATGAAGGTGAGCATCCCCCATTGACATTGGGCTCTGGGCCGTTGGGATCCTGGGGCAGTGGAGTTCTATACATTTCCCAGATTTCAGGAATTGTTTGTTTTCATGACAGCAAACCTTAACATTCACAACAGCAGCGTGCAAATTCGTACAAACTGCATTTCAAGTAATGACGCTGCTCTTCCCACAGATACCTGAACCACTCTTCCCAGAAAAAAATCTACTTCATTCAAAGAAGGAATGAATCCACATAGGTCAGAATCTTGTGGAACTGGGAATCAAGGCCAAACTGGCCTCTTATAGGATGGAAGTTCAAGACTGACTCCTGCAGATACAGGAATTGTCATGAAGGTTTGGATCAATTCAGCTAAAAGGACCACATAGTCCCAACAGTCCTCAGTCCTGCATAGTACCTTCAAGTACAGATCTGGGGATTGCTATTGCAGCGAGAGCACTGAAAACCAACACAGAGACCAATAATCTTTTAATATCTTTATTAAGGCAAATAATAATCGCAAAATGAATTGGTGGAAAAGTTGAGCAAGCCATGGCCCTTTAAGAAAAGGTATAAGATAGTCCAGAAATGTCAAGGAATATGTCCAGTATTAGAGTCCAAAGTCCGGAAACCGAAACACACTCAAAACTGATGATAGCCTTAGAGTGGGGAATTAAGTCAGCAAGCTAGGCTGATGAGCAAGGTCTAAATGTTCAAGAATAGTTCTTAGAAGCAAGGCAAGAACTTGAGATCATGGAAATAAATCTTGGTTCATGAAAAGACAGGAAAGTAGACTTAAATCTGGGTCTACTCGTGAGTTGCGTCACCTGCTGGCCGCTTGAGTCAAGGAGCTGGAAACTGGAGACGATGCACCTTCTTAGTCGTAAGCTACGTTGACACCGCAGGGAAACTACTGGAAGCAAAACTTTTATTGAAGTGCAGAGTCTCCCCCCAAAAGGAGGGCCTTCCTCCCCAAAGTTCCCAAGGGAAAGGCTTCTAGAGAGAGTCTCCACATTCAGCCAAGCGGGCACTTCTCCTCCGTGCTTGTTTCTCAGATCTCTGCTTGTTTAGATACTCTCTCCGGTTGAAGGACACAGACTCCGGTGAGCTAGAGACATCTGGCAAGGGAGTAGAGTTATCCACAACACTCTCCCTTTCAATTAGAGCTGGCTGTATATCGTCAAAAAGTGGCAGCTGCAAATTCATCGGGTCTTGCTGACTCTGAATAATATCAACATATTCTTCATCCTGGTCAAAGGCAAACCCAGGGTCAGGTACAGGGGCCAAAGGTAGCTGGGATATAACAATTGCCTTGACTCTGCTTGAGCACTCAGTCCCTTATCTTTCTCAAGCTGACTCTAACTCACTGCCGCCCTTTTGTAGAGTTTTCTTGGCCAGATTCCTTCAAAAGAAGTTTTCTCTTGGCTTCCTCTGAGCCTGAGAGAGGGGCTGGCCCAGCATCGCCAAGTGGGTTTCCATGGCCAAGGGGGGATCCAGACCCAGGTCTTCCAGTCATTCTCCAACATGCGAACAATGCCGCTGTGTTGGCTCTTTTTGTTAACATCCCACCTTTCATCCAGAACCAAGGCTTAAGGCAGCTTCATGGAAGAGCCAAAGCTGTGCATTCCACACTGTGAATCGTAGAGCTCTCTAGACCATCCTCCAAAAATTCAGATGCCCTGAAAAATTTGTGAACATATTGCGGCTCCTCCATGTCGACATAATGGCAACAGTCTCTTGGACAGCAGTGGCTCCCAAAGTGACTCATTTAAGGTGGAATCGGGTGTCCAATAGGGATGTGTTATTGCCCCAACCTTATTTTCCATCTTCACGGCTATGATACTACACCTTGTTGATGGGAAGCTTCCCACTGGCGTGGAGATATTCTATCAGACAGATGGCAAGCTATTGAACCTCAGCAGACAAATTAACCAATGATGATGAGTGACATTACACAACAAATAAGTGCTATTCAAATAACGTGAATGGTCTTAACTCTCCAAATAAAAGAAAGGGTTTTTTAAACCAAATATGGAAGGGCAAATACAATGTGGTAGTCCTCCAGGAGACACATATTGCTCAGAAGTACGTATCTCACTTATCCCAAAAGAAATTAGACAAAGAATATTACTCCTCTGACATAAGAAAAAAAAGAGGCATGGTACTATACATAGATGAGAAGATCCCCTCTGAATTACTATTTAAAGACCAAGAAAGGAGAATGGTTGCTGTAAAGATTTCAGTGGGTACAGAGAGAATTTTACTATGTGAACCTCAGCAGACTGAAAGCTAAAACCAAGGTCAGAACAACATCTGTTATAGAACTCCAATATGCTGATGATAACGCAGTCTGTGCGCATTCAGAAGATGTACCTTGATACCTTTTTGAACTGTTAGGGACAAAATATGCCAATGCACAAAACACACACACACATATAGCAGAGTTTCAGAAGTGTTCTTTTAGTTGCCCAAAAGCATCTAATCTCCCTTAAAATATCTTGTTTTTAAATAATGCTCCCAAGAGACAAAAATAGACTTCTTTAAAATGGTTGGTTTACTCACAAACTTCATGTATTCAGCATACAGGTAATTTGCATATCAATCCAGTTAATGATAGGATTTGAAGTAGTTTCTCTGTGCAGATAACACAGGCCATTTTTCTTAGAATCAACAGTCAAAAGTCCAAAGCATCTCTCTGTTCTGAAAGTCTAATAGAGTCTGTTTCTATATTGAATGTCTAATGACTTCTGTACAGCATTCTGTTCCTATCGACTTCTAAACGCATATATCTGTTTTTACTGAAGTCTCTAAGCATGGAGTCTGAGTCCTGGACAAGCCAAGATCTGATCGCATGATCTGCAGCCTCACCCACAACATAGAGTTAAGCAAAACTGCACACCAACACACACATATACAATACAGTAACGAATCTGAATTACTGTATATACTCGAGTATAAGCCTAGTTTTTCAGCCCTTTTTTAAGACTGAAAAAGCCCCCCTCGGCTTATACTCGGGTGAGGGTCCTGGTTGGCTTATATTTGGGTCAGCTTATACTCGAGAATATATGCTACATTTATTATTTTTCTCTATTATTATTGGTATTATTACATTTATTATTTTTCTCTATTATTGTTGCTACTATTACATTTATTTTACTCTATTTTTTATTATTATTATTAATACATTTCTTATTTCACTCTGATCTTATCATTATTACATTTATTATTTTACTCTATTTATTATTACATGTATTATTTTCCTGTATTATTTATTATTATTACAGTAGAGTCTCGCTTATCCAACGTTCTGGATTATCCAACGCATTTTTGTAGTCAATGTTTTCAATATATCGTGATATTTTGGTGCTAAATTCGTAAATACAGTAATTACTACACAGCATTACTGCGTATTGAACTACTTTTTCTGCCAAATTTGTTGTCTAACATGATGTTTTGGTGCTTCATTTGTAAAATCATAACCTAATTTGATGTTTAATAGGCTTTTCCTTAATGCCTCCTTATTATCCAACATATTTGCTTATCCAACGTTATGCTGGCCCGTTTACATTGGATAAGTGAAACTCTACTGTATTACATTTATTATTTTACTCTATTCATTATTACATGTATTATTTTCCTGTATTATTTATTATTATGATGATTATTACATTTATTATTTTACTCTATTTATTATTAAAAGGATGCATAAGCACATTTACATTGAAGAAGATGAGAATAATGGTTTGATCAGAGTTGGACAGTCTTATCTTAAATTTGAGCTTTGTGTAAATACTCAAAAACATGTAACCTACTGATGCCTCAATTAATGTAATTTTATTGGTATTTATTTATTTATTTATTTACAGTATTTATATTCCGCCCTTCTTTCTCACCCCGAAGGGGACTCAGGGTGGATTACAATGAACACATATATGGCAAACATTCAATGCCAACAGACAAACAACATACATTAGCCAGACTCAGAGGCATTTTTAACATTTTTCCAGCTTCACGATTCCGACCACAGGGGGAGCTGTTGCTTCACCGTCCAGTAGTGGCTGTACTTCCTCATTCCTTTCCTCGTGTTTTGCTGGCAGTTTTATGGTGTTGTAAATTAGCCTCCCGCATAAAGCATCCCTAAATTTCCCTAATTGACAGGTGCAACTGTCTTTCGGGGCTGCATAGGTCAACAGCAAGCCGGGCTATTTAATGGTCGGGGGCTTAACCCGTCCCGACCTTATCGGTCAGTAGTGATTTATAGCAGCTGGTTACTAGCCAGCTGCGCCACAGCCCGTATCTATTTTTATTTCTGAAATTTACCACCCTCGGCTTATACTGGGGGCAATGTTTTCCCTGGTTTTTTTTGTGGTAAAATTATGTGCCTAGGCTTATATTCGGGTCGGCTTATACTCGAGTATATACGGTATATACATAACAAATAACTAGTGGAGGCTTGCAGAAGGTTGCTCTTTCCAACAAGGGAAGCTCGTGGGACAATGACTTGGGCACTCGACTCTTATTGCTGAACCTAAAATCGTATTGGCTGTTTAAAGTGGAGGGACGGCTGTACTTGGTGCTTTATATATGCATAATATATGCATAATAACTTCTTCTTTCCCCTTCTAGAGCCTCTTGTTCGTGTCGTCGTGTTCGTCGTCCTGGGAGGCTTGGCTCTTTTTTTGCTAGGCCTCGCTGCCGCCTATAAGAGAGACCCCTTGAAAGCTTGGTAAGTCCGCTTCCCTGGGGCCACCTCATTGGGTGTTCTTGTAGAGCAAGCATGGGCAAACTTGGGCCCTCCCTCCAGGTGTTTTGGACTACAACTCCCACAATTCCTAACAGCCGGCAGGCTGTTAGGAATTGTGGGAGTTGTAGTCCAAAACACCTGGAGGGAGGGCCCAAGTTTGCCCATGCTTGCTGTAGAATCTCCTCTGGATGGCCATCTGCTCGGAGGAGTTGGGTTGTGTCTTCCCAATTCTATTATTCCATCTTAATCTGCACTGCCGTATAACCCAGTATCTGCTCTGAACTGGGCAATATGAGTCGACACTGCCATATAATCCAGTTCAAAGCAGATAATCTGGGATCAGAAACTGAATTGGGGCCGGGCTGTGGCGCAGGCTGGTGAGCAGCCTGCTGCAATAAATCACTCTGACCACGAGGTCATGAGTTTGAGGCCAGCCCGTGGCAGGGTGAGCACCCGTCAATTAAAAATAAAAAATAGCCCCTGCTCGTTGCTGACCAAGCAACCTGAAAGATAGTTGCATCTGTCAAGTAGGAAATAAGGTACCACTTATAAAAAGTGGGGAGGCAAGTTTAACTAATTTACGACGTTGGAATGAGGAAGTGCCCTTTGGGGTGAGAAGGGCGGAATATAAATACTGTAAATAAATAAATAAATAAATAATATAGCGGTGTAGAAGAGGCCATTCAGATAATCTAAGGCCACTAAAAACAGCAATACATTTCCCATCTTTTAAAGCACGCAGCGATGGGGTTCAGAATCCTTAATAACACTATAACAACAACAACAACAACAACAATAACAACAACAACAACAACAACAGCAACATTACTCTTGTATCCCACCCCATCTCCCCGAAGGCTGGATCCACATTACCCCGATATCCCAGGATCTGATCCCAGTTTATCCTCTTATCCCAGATTATCTGGCAGTGTAGACTCAAATAATCCAGTTCAAAGCAGATAATCTGGGATCAGAAACTGAATTACATAGCGGTGTAGAAGGGGCCATTCAGATAATCTAAGGCCACTAAAAACAGCAATACATTTCCCATCTTTTAAAGCACGCAGCGATGGGGTTCAGAATCCTTAATAACACTATAAAAACAACAACAACAACAACAACAACAACAACAACAACAACAACAGCAACATTACTCTTGTATCCCGCCCCATCTCCCCGAAGGCTGGATCCACACTGCCCCAATATCCCAGGATCTGATCCCAGTTTATCCTCTTATCCTAGATTATCTGGCAGTGTAGACTCAAGTAATCCAGTTCAAAGCAGATAATCTGGGATCCGATCCTGAGATATAGGGCAGTGTAGATTCAGCCTAAGGCCCCTTCAACACTGCCGTGTAAAATTCAAATTATCTGCTTTGAACTGGATCATATGGCAGTGTGAACTCAAATAATCCAGTTCAGAGCAGATCATGTGCATTATCTGCTTTATTAATCTGGATCATATGGCAGTGTAAATCCGCCTTAGTGACCTTGTTATAGAGAAATTTAGAGCAGCATTGGACAGTGAGATCCAAGCTGTGGGTTAGACCTGGTGAGAATAGAAGCCAATAATTTCCAGAATATAACTCACCAGGTTGAAGCAGAAGCCACCGAAGAATTTTATTTAATTTCAGCTGAAAGTGATGCCAGCCTGCGATACTCTGCCAAAAATAATGTCCTCCGAGGTCTGGGGAAATCCATTGTGCACTGTAGACAGTGATATTCAGAATCCAAGGAGAGGAAGATCGCATTGTTTTGGGACAGTTCCATTAGCATGAGCCTGGGGCAAGCCAGTGACTCAGGTCGAGGCATGTTTGGCCAGAGTTCACAGCGAGGTCACTTTGCTTCAATTTGATATATACATACATGGAGGGAAAGACATTGCACAAGGAAATAATATTGGCAATAAGAAACAATAATGAAAATGTGTGTCAAAGGTGATACAGAGAAGCAGAAAGATAAGCAGAAGAATACATTTCAAATGTTTGAGAAATAAGGGCAAGATTGTAAAGCCTGTGGTTTACAATTGGCTTTTTTCCTTTGCTAACCCTTTTGCCTGGATATATGCCTCAACTCTAAACAAAAAGGGAGTCCTTTTGTTTGTGAGTCACTGGTTCAGGAAAGGATTAGGAAAGTTGTTACCTCTTGCCTCAAGCTAAAAGATCAAACACCCTTTATGCCAGGTGCAAAGATGTCAGAAAGGGGGAGAAATCTTTTAAAAAATCCCCACAGCTGACACCAATTTGCAAAGAACTCAGGCAGGGGGGAATCTTTTGAATCCCACCGCTGCCACCAATTGTGGAGAAGGATGATGTTTTTATTAAATTATATTATATATATAACTATATCCGCTGCCACCAGTTATTAAAGATGTTTTTATTTTAAAACTGCCACCAAATATCAATGTCTTTATAATGCTGCCACCAAATGTCAATGGGATCATCAACTCTTGCCACCACTATAGGGATACGCAACCATTAGCTACTTAGAGAGGAGACTTTAAAATTTTGTTTTTCTTTCTTCTTGTTTATTCTTAATGTGTATATATGACAGAGACTGAGATGTTTGAAGGAATAATAAGACGTTTATTCAGGCACAAGCTTAATGGTTACAATAACTTTTCTTCTTGTTTGAGGCACTTAGATTAACAGTTGCAATGCTATATTGAGGTGTTTCAAACTTTAAAATGCCACTTCTTTCTCTCTTCTGCTTTAACCTGCAGTCACCCTGTGAATTACAATCACAGCCTATCTGTTCCTTATCTGAAACAGGTTACCTTAAAATAAGTCACCAAACTTATTTTTAAAATGACTCAAATAAACTCTTTAGTCTCCCTAATCCCCTCAACTGAGAATCAGACTTCCCTATACCTTATTAGGGCACAGACTACTTAAAATAAATCACCAAACTTATTTTAAAATTGACTCAAAATCAAACATTTCAGCCACCCTGATCCCTTCACTGAGAATCAGTCTTCTCTGTGTCTCATAAGAACACAGACTCTAAAATCAACCTTCCCTGTGGTTCTCTGACCACAGACTGAGTTTCCCTCCAAATTCTACTCTCTCTTCAGCTAAACGCAGTTGGCTCCACCCCCTTCTCCATGGCAACCACTCATGAGAGCAGAGTAACTGAAATACTGACTCTTTTAAAACACAGTTAAACATGACTTTTAAAACGCAGTTAAACATGACATCTGTAAACTAAAATTCATACTTCTTTACACCAGGATTTTAGTAAATCACAGTAAACTCCAGTAAAATTTCTCAGTTACCTTCTGCTATAAATATATGAAATATAGGACATAAAGCCTTGATTTTTTAACTATCTTTTACAAAGTCCTGTGGGGGGGGTCACCTCGATCACAACCTTGGGTGCATCTACACCATAGAATGGATGCAGTTTGACACCACTGTACTTGCTATGGCATAATGCTATGGAATTCTGGGAGCTGTAGTTTTAAGCAGCTGAGGGGGAAAAGGAAAGGGCCTGAGGCTGTTAGGAATGGTGGGAGTTGAAGTCCAAAACACCTGGAGGGCCAAAGTTTGCCCAGGCCTGGGTTAAACCCACACAGAATGTTCGCTAACATTGGTACTTTCCATCTATAGGTTTGCAAAAGCGATCCGGAGAAATTTATTTAAGGAGCCGTACGATACAGTAAGTCGCAGTAAACCATTTTTTTTCATTAAACATCCTAATCCTATACTTTTTTTCCTTTTCCTTTTGAAAACTTTAACAAAACGGATTCAAAATAGGCCATTTTGCAACAAATGTACTTAATTCATGGCTGCTTGAGCAATGTTCCCAACAAAAGACCTTTTAACTCAGTCCTATTGCTTGTCCCAGCCTGATTAACCTAAGTGTTGCATCTCTATTCAGTCACTGGTTGAATGGGTCTACACTAGCTGAAATTAAGCAATAGGGCCCTAATAATAATAATAATAATAATAATAACCTCCTTCTCCTCTACTTAGTACTTGTTTGTAGGGATGGAGAGATATGAGTTGTGAATATTAATGGGTCATTTGTATATCAAATTGCTTCTATATTTTTGTGTCTGTGTTTGTGTTCATTTAATTTTTAACTAGCTTGGGTATCCGGGTTATTTGAAAAAAGTTATTTTTTAAATTGTACGAAATGCATAAGGTTGTGGGTGAACTATAACTCACATCATGCCAGGTTGACCCCGAGAAACTCCATCAGGACTTAAAGTTTGTGATGTTGGGCAAGTTTGCTCTGGATGCATTATGGGTGGGGTTCAGTGTGCTCTCTGGCTGTCGAGTAAACTACAACTCCCACTTTGGTGAGTCAGTCCCCTCAAACCTCTCCAGTATGTTGAGTTAGTCATTGGGGTTTCATGTGCCAAGTCTGATCCAGGTCCATCATCAGTGAAGGTCACATTTTCCCTGGTTGTGGGTGAACTACAACTCCCAGAAAGGAAGGTCAGTTCCACTGAAACCCCTCCAGTAATCAAATTTCGGCATATCAGGTCTCTGTGTCAAGTTTAGTCCAGCTCCATCGGTGTTTGGGTTCACAGTGCTCTGTAGATGTAGGTGAACTATAACTCCCACACAGGGCCGGTTGATTATAAGAGGCCGCTGACGCGGCTGCCTCGGGCGCTGGATGCTAGGGGCGCTGTCAAGGCGTCGACAGCGGCCCGTAGCGCCACCGACGCCTCCGGTGTTGGCGCGGCCGCGCGGGGCTTCAATCTCCGCGCCCGCGCCAAACCGCTGAAAACAGATATGCCATTTTGCCCTTAGTTTGTCAACTAAGGGCAAAATGGCCTATCTGTGCTGTGCGCATGCGCACAGCCAGATAGGCCATTTTGCCCTTAGTTTGTAGACTAAGGGCCAAATGGCCTATCTGTGCTGTGCGCATGCGCACAGCCAGATAGGCCTTTTTGCCCTTAGTTTGTAGACTAAGGGCCAAATGGCCTATCTGTGCTGTGCGCATGCGCACAGCCAGATAGGCCTTTTTGCCCTTAGTTTGTAGACTAAGGGCCAAATGGCCTATCTGTGCTGTGCGCATGCGCACAGCCAGATAGGCCTTTTTGCCCTTAGTTTGTAGACTAAGGGCCAAATGGCCTATCTGTGCTGTGCGCATGCGCACAGCCAGATAGGCCTTTTTGCCCTTAGTTTGTAGACTAAGGGCCAAATGGCCTATCTGTGCTGTGCGCATGCGCACAGCCAGATAGGCCTTTTTGCCCTTAGTTTGTAGACTAAGGGCCAAATGGCCTATCTGTGCTGTGCGCATACGCACAGCACAGATAGGCCATTTGGCCCTTACTTCCTGGTCGCGGCCAGGGCACGCTGGGCGGGGGGCGGGGCCAACTTTGTCAACTAAGGGCAAAATGGCCTATCTGTGCTGTGCGCATGCGCACAGCCAGATAGGCCATTTTGCCCTTAGTTTGTCAACTAAGGGCAAAATGGCCTATCTGTGCTGTGCGCATGCGCACAGCCAGATAGGCCATTTTGCCCTTAGTTTGTAGACTAAGGGCCAAATGGCCTATCTGTGCTGTGCGCATGCGCACAGCCAGATAGGCCTTTTTGCCCTTAGTTTGTAGACTAAGGGCCAAATGGCCTATCTGTGCTGTGCGCATGCGCACAGCCAGATAGGCCTTTTTGCCCTTAGTTTGTAGACTAAGGGCCAAATGGCCTATCTGTGCTGTGCGCATGCGCACAGCCAGATAGGCCTTTTTGCCCTTAGTTTGTAGACTAAGGGCCAAATGGCCTATCTGTGCTGTGCGCATACGCACAGCACAGATAGGCCATTTGGCCCTTACTTCCTGGTCGCGGCCAGGGCACGCTGGGCGGGGGGCGGGGCCAACTTTGGCCCCGCCCCCCACACTATTCGCCCTGGCCCCGCCTCCCACGCAGCGTGGGAGGCGGGGCCAGGGCATGCTGGGCGGGGCCAGGGCGTGGGAGGCAGGGCCGGTGGCGGGGGCGCTTTTTAGCACCCCCGCTTAACATTTAAAAATATCTCCGGCCGGCCCTGCTAGTCCCACAAATCTGTTGAGAATCATCCTGGACGACTCAAGTCTAAATGTAGTTAGATAGATGATAGAGTTAGATTGAGGGAATCCTTTCCCTGTTTCCAAAGCATGCCTAGACAGGCTTTACTGTGTTTTCACTCTATCCTGTGTATGTCACATCCCTTACTTTGAAGTTAGTAGAAATGTGAATCTTTAGGGACACTGACTTCCCGTTGGTCAGAATGTCTTTTATGGCCCCAATAAACTGGACCATGAGGTTGGAACCATTTTGGTTCTCTCTTCTCCCTTTGTTCTTCAAGCTAACAACACGTCCTGCCATCTCTCCTGGCAAGATGTAACTATTTAGATGTTTGTTATTTTTCCTTTCTTATTTTTCCTTAGAAACCAGTCTAGAGTAGACTAGACAGCTCCCAAGCCTTTCTATCTACAATGGAGTTCTTTTTACCTGAATAAATACTTTTTGAACTTTTATTGAGACTCTGCAGTCCATTGCAATCCTAAATGATCAAAGGCTTCTCTTGCTCAACCCGTGTTGCATTTGAAAGCTTTTGCTTTTGCTACTCTGTTGATTTTTGGTGAGATCTCCCCCAGAGAGGTTAAATTGAGTCTAACCGCTCAGAGATTACCACAACAAAATCAAGGTGAATTTTCCCCAAAGACCTCCAGGAGTTTTTGCTAGTCATGAGGTCTCTGTGTGCCAAGTCTCATGCAATTCCATCTTTGATGAAATTCAAAGTGCTCTTAGATTGCAGGTGAACTATACATCCCAGTGCATACAACTCCTATACATCATCGTGAATTCTCCCCAAACTTCTAGTATGTTCGGTTGCTGATCAATCCCTCTGTTTGCTGTGTGCCATTGAAAAGGACAGGAAAGGGTTATGGGAGAGGCAGTGGGCGGGGTCATGCAAATTCCACCCCAATGGAGAGAGAAAGAAACACTGGGATGTCTGTGGTGGAGGAAACACAGAAAATCTAGGATGCCTGACTTTCAGCTGGACATGTCTTCTCTTCCAGGAGTCCATGGGCTCCTCATCCCTGAAACCCCAGGAAGGAAAACTCGACTTGACTTCTCCCACGTAAAGCGATGGAGCCAGAACCTCGACAGCCCCCAAAGAAGGCTCCCCAGACCCACCAAAGAAGGCCTTTCCCATGGTTTTCCGGTGTTTTCTAGCTTTGTCTCTCCTTATCTTCCAATAAAAGGGTCTTCCTCCTTTAACTACACATTTGCCATTTATGCAGCCCTCTTCATAGAGTTCAGTGGGTTCAACTTCTGTGGATTTGACTACACTATGTAGTGTAATTTTTGTTCCTTGGTTACAGATGACATTTCCTAATTGCCTTTGTCATAAAAACATGGGAAAAGTTTATTAAACTGCAAAATTTTGTATTTGCAGGAGAGACATCCTGCAGCATATTTATCTTATATTATCTTATTATTATATTTATTATATTATATTATTATAATTGTATTATATAATAATAATAATAATAATAATAATAATAATAATAATAATAATAGCACTATGTCACACGATTTTTGTTTCTGGGTTACAAATGTCATTTCCTAATTGGCTCTATCATAAAAACATGGGAAAAGTTTATTAAACTGTAAAACTTTGTATTTGCAGGAGAGACATCCTGCAGCATATTATCTTATAATAATAATAATAATAATAATAATAATAATAATAAAACTTTATTTATACCCCGCCACCATCTCCCCAACGGGGACTCGGGGCGGCTCACATGGGGCCATGCCCAAGACAATACAATAGACAAAATATAAAAACAACATTATATAAAAACAACATTATATTTATTATATTATGTTATTATAATTGTATATAATAATAATAATAGCACTATGTCACATGATTTTTGTTCCTGGGTTACAAATGTCATTTTCTAATTGCTTTATCATAAAAGCATAGGAAAAGTTTATCCAGTTGCCAAAACATTGTGCTGGAAATCCTGCTGTAGCACATTTTGCTCTAGTTTTGCAATGAATATTTCTTCATCGAGTTTCAACCAACTCAACCTAGTTTGTGGCAGCCACAAAAACAACATTTCTGGAGTAAAAGAACTACTTTCGAAGTAAGGATCGCACAATTAAACAGGAAATAATACTTTCAAACCAGAAACAGATTTTTGTTTTCAAATTTTGTTGCATAGTGTTATTTACAAATTTTATTAACATGGAGTAAGCAGCAGGGCTTGTTCAACTCTTCCACTCACGGCCCTTTGATAAATATCTATGTGATCCCAGGTAAATAAAATAGGTATTTTATCTATCTATATAAAAGTGTAATGAAATTTCGGCCTAGGACAAAACAACAAAACTACACACCCCAGAAACACTAAACTTGGCAGCACAACCCCTCACCCATGCCTCTACGTTCATACAACAAAAAGAAAAGAAAAATAAAGTCCTAATTAGAGGGAGAGGAATAATTGTTTTTATCCAATTGCTGCCAGTTAGAAGGCTAAGCTCCGCCCACTTGGTCTCCTAGCAACCCACTCAGCCAAGGGGACAGGCAGAGTTAGGCCTCACTTAGGCCTCTTCCACACTGCCTATAAGATACAGATTATCAGATTTTAACTGGATTATATGGCAGTGTAGACTCAAGTCCCTTCCACACAGCTATAATGGATTTCATGTAAGGTAAAACCTTGACCCTTGACCTTAACTACCACCAATTCCTCAATACTTTATTTCCCATACCACCAGACTTCGCCACAGCAACACGTGGCCGGGCACAGCTAGTCTATATATATAAAAGAGTGATGGCATCAGGGCCGGGCACAGCTAGTATACTTATATATACTGACAACTCATTGGCCTTTGCAAGGCTTGCTGAAGAGGCTGATTTTCCTTTTTGGAAAAGCACAACTGAAGCATTTTTGGGGAGCCCACTGTAAACCCTGCACAAGAGATATCTGTAAATGTCTCAAAAAGGTTCCATGGATGGTTGTCAATTTTTGGGACCGCGACATCATTTCTAGTGAGGTCCATCTGCATTGTGTTGTCGAAGGCTTTCATGGCCAGGATCACAGGGTTGTTGTGTGTCTTTCGGGCTGTGTGGCCATGTTCCAGAAGCATTCTCTCCTGACGTTTCGCCCACATCTATGGCAGGCATCCTCAGAGGTTGTGAGGTATGGAGAACCTCACAACCTCTGAGGATGCCTGCCATAGATGTGGGCGAAACGTCAGGAGAGAATGCTTCTGGAACATGGCCACACAGCCCGAAAGACACACAACAACCCTCCATCTGCATTCATTCTATAATGGAGAAGAAGTAGAGAAATGCGTAGGGTGTAATGGCGCAAAGTGGCCACGAGGGGTCAGTGTTGCTTTGCACAACTTTTTCCCAATTTGAAAAACTTTTTCCCATTTGAATAAAATGAGCAACAAGTTAAAATACATATTTCTAGGGAAGGAAAATAATATTTTGACATTATCTGGATTATATGGGTCTACACCAGGCATGGGCCAACTTGGGCCCTACCGGCTGTCAGGAATGGTGGGAGTTGGAGTCCAAAACACCTGGAGGGAGGGCCCAAGTTGGCCCAGGCCTTGTATATAAACTGCGTTGCTTCCGGGTTGCAAGGGGAATCCCCGCGCCGGCCCCGCCCCCAGGCGTGACGTCACGGGGAGTTCCCTCGTCTGGGCCCGCCCCCTGCTGGGACGTGGGAGCCATGGCCGGAGAGCGTCGCGGGTGGAGAGGCCACATCGCCCGGCAGCTCAAGCACCGCGACCGGGTCCAGAAGGGACGCTTCCAGACCATCGTCCAGGCCTGTGAGTGGAGTCCTTCAAGGGGCAGGGAAAGAGCAGTGGTGGTGGTTGTTGTTGTTGTTGTTGTTGTTGTTGTTGTTTATTCATAGCTTGGGGTGCCCGGGTTATTAGAAGAAACCATGGTTTGTTTTGGGGCGTTAGGTAATATCTCGCAACCTCACCACCTCTGAGGATGCCTGCCATAGATGTGGGCGAAACGTCAGGAGAGAATGCTTCTGGAACGTGGCCAGACAGCCCGGAACACTCCCAGTGATTCCAGCCATGAAAGCCTTCGACCACACAATTATTCATTAGGAAAAAAAAAAAAAAGCTAGTCTCTGGTTTCATTTTTTTAAAATTAGAAAATACATAACAATCTGGGCGAACTACAATTCCCAAAATCGTGGGTCAATCATTAACGCTGGCTTCCAACTGACAATGGACTCTTGTCACACCCTGGACTCTCCACAGATATATATATATATATATATATATATTCCTTTCCTTGCCTAGTTTCTCCATGCCTCACAACCTCTGAGGATGCCTGCCATAGATGTGGGCGAAACGTCAGGAGAGAATGCTTCTTGGAACATGGCCAGACAGCCCTGAACACTCCCAGGGATTCTAGCCATGAAAGCCTTCGACCACACAATTATTCATTAGGAAAAAAAAAAAAAGAAGCTAGTCTCTGGTTTCATTTTTTAAAATTAGAAAATTCCTTGCCTAGTTTATCCATGCCTCACAACCTCTGAGGATGCCTGCCATAGATGTGGGCGAAACGTCAGGAGAGAATGCTTCTGGAACGTGGCCAGACAGCCCAGAATACTCCCAGTGATTCCAGCCATGAAAGCCTTCGACCACACAATTATTTATTATTTAAAAAGCCAGTCTCTGGTTTCATTTTTTTTAAATTAGAAATACATAAAAATCTGGGTGAACTACAATTCCCAAAATCGTGGGTCAATCATTAACGCCGGCTTCCAACTGACAAAGGACTCTTGTCACACCCTGGACATATATTTTTTCCTTTCCTTGCCTAGTTTATCTATGCCTCACAACCTCTGAGGATGCCTGCCATAGATGTGGGTGAAATGTCAGGAGAGAATGCTTCTGGAACATCGCCAGACAGCCCGGAACACTCCCAGCAACTCAATGATTCCAGCCATGAAAGCCTTCCACAATACAATTATGTATTAGGAAAAAAAGCCAGTCTCTGGTTTCATTTTTTAAAATTAGAAAATACATAACAATCTGGGTGAACTACAATTCCCAAAATCGTGGGTCAATCATTAACGCCGGCTTCCAACTGACAAAGGACTCTTGTCACACCCTGGACTCTCCACAGAGATATATATATATATATATATATATATATATATATATATATTTCCTTTCCTTGCCTAGTTTATCCATGCCTCACAACCTCTGAGGATGCCTGCCATAGATGTGGGCGAAACGTCAGGAGAGAATGCTTCTGGAACATGGCCGGACAACCCGGAACACTCACAGTGATTCCAGCCATGAAAGCCTTCGACCACACAATTATTCATTAGGAAAAAAAGCTAGTCTCTGGTTTCATTTTTTAAAATTAGAAAATTCCTTGCCTAGTTTCTCCATGCCTCACAACCTCTGAGGATGCCTGCCACAGATGTGGGCGAAACGTCAGGAGAGAATGCTTCTGGAACATGGCCAGACAGCCCGGAACACTCAGAGTGATTCCAGCCATGAAAGCCTTCGACCACACAATTATTCATTAGAAAAAAAAGCTAGTCTCTGGTTTCATTTTTTAAAATTAGAAAATTCCTTGCCTAGTTTATCCATGCCTCACAACCTCTGAGGATGCCTGCCATAGATGTGGGCGAAACGTCAGGAGAGAATGCTTCTGGAATGTGGCCACACAGCCCGGAACACTCACAGTGATTCCAGCCATGAAAGCCTTCGACCACACAATTATTTTATTAGAAAAAATGCCAGTCTCTGGTTTCATTTTTTTAAAATTAGGAAATACATAACAATCTGGGTGAACTACAATTCCCAAAATCGTGGGTCAATCATTAACGCCGGCTTCCAACTGACAAAGGACTCTTGTCACACCCTGGACTCTCCACAGATATATATATATATATATATATATATATATATATATATATATATATATTCCTTTCCTTGCCTAGTTTCTCCATGCCTCACAACCTCTGAGGATGCCTGCCATAGATGTGGGCGAAACGTCAGGAGAGAATGCTTCTTGGAACGTGGCCAGACAGCCCGGAACACTCACAGTGATTCCAGCCATGAAAGCCTTCGACCACACAATTATTCATTAGGAAAAAAAAAAAAAGAAGCTAGTCTCTGGTTTCATTTTTTAAAATTAGAAAATTCCTTGCCTAGTTTATCCATGCCTCACAACCTCTGAGGATGCCTGCCATAGATGTGGGCGAAACGTCAGGAGAGAATGCTTCTGGAACGTGGCCAGACAGCCCAGAATACTCCCAGTGATTCCAGCCATGAAAGCCTTCGACCACACAATTATTTATTATTTAAAAAGCCAGTCTCTGGTTTCATTTTTTTTAAATTAGAAATACATAAAAATCTGGGTGAACTACAATTCCCAAAATCGTGGGTCAATCATTAACGCCGGCTTCCAACTGACAAAGGACTCTTGTCACACCCTGGACATATATTTTTTCCTTTCCTTGCCTAGTTTATCTATGCCTCACAACCTCTGAGGATGCCTGCCATAGATGTGGGTGAAATGTCAGGAGAGAATGCTTCTGGAACATCGCCAGACAGCCCGGAACACTCCCAGCAACTCAATGATTCCAGCCATGAAAGCCTTCCACAATACAATTATGTATTAGGAAAAAAAGCCAGTCTCTGGTTTCATTTTTTAAAATTAGAAAATACATAACAATCTGGGTGAACTACAATTCCCAAAATCGTGGGTCAATCATTAACGCCGGCTTCCAACTGACAAAGGACTCGTGTCACACCCTGGACTCTCCACAGAGAGAGATATATATATATATATATATATATATATATATATATATATATATATTTCCTTTCCTTGCCTAGTTTATCCATGCCTCACAACCTCTGAGGATGCCTGCCATAGATGTGGGCGAAACGTCAGGAGAGAATGCTTCTGGAACATGGCCGGACAACCCGGAACACTCACAGTGATTCCAGCCATGAAAGCCTTCGACCACACAATTATTCATTAGGAAAAAAAGCTAGTCTCTGGTTTCATTTTTTAAAATTAGAAAATTCCTTGCCTAGTTTCTCCATGCCTCACAACCTCTGAGGATGCCTGCCACAGATGTGGGCGAAACGTCAGGAGAGAATGCTTCTGGAACATGGCCAGACAGCCCGGAACACTCAGAGTGATTCCAGCCATGAAAGCCTTCGACCACACAATTATTCATTAGAAAAAAAAGCTAGTCTCTGGTTTCATTTTTTAAAATTAGAAAATTCCTTGCCTAGTTTATCCATGCCTCACAACCTCTGAGGATGCCTGCCATAGATGTGGGCGAAACGTCAGGAGAGAATGCTTCTGGAATGTGGCCACACAGCCCGGAACACTCACAGTGATTCCAGCCATGAAAGCCTTCGACCACACAATTATTTTATTAGAAAAAATGCCAGTCTCTGGTTTCATTTTTTTAAAATTAGGAAATACATAACAATCTGGGTGAACTACAATTCCCAAAATCGTGGGTCAATCATTAACGCCGGCTTCCAACTGACAAAGGACTCTTGTCACACCCTGGACTCTCCACAGATATATATATATATATATATATATATATATATATATATATATATATATATATTCCTTTCCTTGCCTAGTTTCTCCATGCCTCACAACCTCTGAGGATGCCTGCCATAGATGTGGGCGAAACGTCAGGAGAGAATGCTTCTTGGAACGTGGCCAGACAGCCCGGAACACTCACAGTGATTCCAGCCATGAAAGCCTTCGATCACACAATTATTCATTAGGAAAAAAAAAAGAAGCTAGTCTCTGGTTTCATTTTTTGAAATTAGAAAATTCCTTGCCTAGTTTCTCCATGCCTCACAACCTCTGAGGATGCCTGCCATAGATGTGGGCGAAACGTCAGGAGAGAATGCTTCTTGGAACATGGCCAGACAGCCCGGAACACTCACAGTGATTCTAGCCATGAAAGCCTTCGACCACACAATTATTCATTAGGAAAAAAAGCTAGTCTCTGGTTTCATTTTTTAAAATTAGAAAATTCCTTGCCTAGTTTATCCATGCCTCACAACCTCTGAGGATGCCTGCCATAGATGTGGGCGAAACGTCAGGAGAGAATGCTTCTGGAACGTGGCCACACAGCCCGGAACACTCCCAGTGATTCCAGCCATGAAAGCCTTCGACCACACAATTATTCATTAGGAAAAAAAAAAAAGCTAGTCTCTGGTTTCATTTTTTAAAATTAGAAAATTCCTTGCCTAGTTTATCCATGCCTCACAACCTCTGAGGATGCCTGCCATAGATGTGGGCGAAACGTCAGGAGAGAATGCTTCTGGAACGTGGCCAGACAGCCCAGAATACTCCCAGTGATTCCAGCCATGAAAGCCTTCGACCACACAATTATTTATTATTTAAAAAGCCAGTCTCTGGTTTCATTTTTTTTAAATTAGAAATACATAAAAATCTGGGTGAACTACAATTCCCAAAATCGTGGGTCAATCATTAACGCCGGCTTCCAACTGACAAAGGACTCTTGTCACACCCTGGACATATATTTTTTCCTTTCCTTGCCTAGTTTATCTATGCCTCACAACCTCTGAGGATGCCTGCCATAGATGTGGGTGAAATGTCAGGAGAGAATGCTTCTGGAACATCGCCAGACAGCCCGGAACACTCCCAGCAACTCAATGATTCCAGCCATGAAAGCCTTCCACAATACAATTATGTATTAGGAAAAAAAGCCAGTCTCTGGTTTCATTTTTTAAAATTAGAAAATACATAACAATCTGGGTGAACTACAATTCCCAAAATCGTGGGTCAATCATTAACGCTGGCTTCCAACTGACAAAGGACTCTTGTCACACCCTGGACTCTCCACAGAGATATATATATATATATATATATATATATATATATATATATATATATTCCTTTCCTTGCCTAGTTTATCCATGCCTCACAACCTCTGAGGATGCCTGCCATAGATGTGGGCGAAACGTCAGGAGAGAATGCTTCTGGAACATCGCCAGACAGCCCGGAACACTCACAGTGATTCCAGCCATGAAAGCCTTCGACCACACAATTATTTATTATTAAAAAAAAGCCAGTCTCTGGTTTCATTTTTTTAATTGGAAAATACATAACAATCTGGGTGAAGTACAATTCCCAGAATCGTGGGTCAATCCTCCCCAAACCTCTGGTTTCATTTTTAATGAACGGTCCCATTAGAAAATACATAACAATCTGGGTGAACTACAATTCCCAGAATCGTGGGTCAATCCTCCCCAAACCTCTGGTTTCATTTTTAATGAACGGTCCCATTAGAAAATACATAACAATCTGGGTGAACTACAATTCCCAGAATCGTGGGTCTACCCCCCCCCCCCCCCCGCACACACACACACACAACTAGGTCTGTATTCCCAGTTGGCCATGTTGGGTCTGTGTGCGAAGTTTGGTCCAGATCCGTTCTTGGCTGGGTTCAGTGCTCTCTGGATAAGGGTGAACTACAACTCCCAGATTCAAGGACAGTCACCCCCAAACCCCGCCCTGTATGCACAGTTGGACATGTTGGGTCTGTCTGCCAAGTGTGGTCTGGATCCATCATTGGTCAGGTTCAGAGGGTTCACAGAATACAGGTGAACTATAACTCCCATAGTTAAAGGTCACTCACCGCCAAAGCCCACCAGTATTCCCAGCTGGCTATGTTGAATTTGTGTTGTCGAAGGCTTTCATGGCTGGGATCACAAGGTTGTTGTATGTTTTCCAGGCTGTATGGCTATCTCTTCGAATGTTCTATACTATGACACAAGATAATGGGATCATTTCCCCAAGTTTCAGAAATATTCACACATCTACCGTTTTTGTTTTTGGTTTTTTTTGGAATTTTTTTAAAGTTTGGACAAAAACATTTTTTAAAAAGCCACAACAGCTAGCTCATTTAATGCCTTACTAATAGAACTTCAATTTATGGATTTCTACCCAGCCAAGCACAGATTTATTTCCTAGTATTGAAGTATCCGTCAGTTCTCCTCTTTGCAGATTCAGTCCTTTATTGGAACTCTGGCTGCTGCTACGAAGGAGGGACACATCTCTTCTCTCTCCTGATTTGGGGCTTCCTGGTGCTGAGCAGAATTCTGGGAAATGTAGTTCAGGGCCAGGCCTTTTGCATTCTCTGCCATAGGGCTCCTCTCCTTTCCAAACTACATTTCCCAGAATGCTGTGCTCTCTCGGCCTCTGATTTGCAGGGTTTTCCAGAGGCAATGTTGATGGAATCATTCCAGGAGTTGAGTGTGACGTCTGTAGACAGTCCACGTTTTGCACGGTCCACGTTTTGCTTCATTCAGGAAAATGCGGCACTCACAGGGCACAGGTGATGTTATATTTCAATGCTGATGTTGACTTTTGTGGAAGGGTGGCTCCAAGGGAGCGGAAATGGTCAACATTTTCTAACTTTACACCATTAAGCTGTATTTCTGGCCTTGCAGAGGGATTGGCTGGTGCCTGTTGGAAGAGCGCTTTGGTTTCCTCTGTGTTTAGTGAGAGACCGAGCTTTTCATAGGCTTCTGCAAAGACGTTTAGAGTGGTTTGTGTCAGAGTATTGTAGCGCAGCAGTAGTAGTATGAAAAGCAATGGAGCACAGAATGAAGCGACACTTCGAGACGTCAGTAAAAGCAATATACAAAGGGTTGTTTTATGTCTTTCGGGCTGTCTGGCCATGTTCCTGAAATATTCTCTCCTGACGTTTCGCCCACATCTATGGCAGGCATCCTCAGAGGTTGTGGAGAAACTAGGCAAGGAAGGTTAATATATATCTGTGGAGAGTCTAGGGCAGGGGTCCCCAAACTAAGGCCCGGGGGCCACGTGCGGCCCTCCAAGGTCATTTATCTGGCCCCCACCTTCGGTTTTAGACTTAGGTCTGAAATGACTTGAGGGCACACAACAACATTAACCACAACAACCATCCTAATTAACTTGACTATCTCATCAGCGAGAAGCAGGCCCGCGCTTCCCATTGAAATCCTAGTAGGTTTATGTGGGTTAAAATTGTTCTTATTTTAAAATATTGTATTGTTCTTTCGTGTTGCGCATTGTAGATGGTAAACGGAAGCTCTTCCGTGTGCCCATGAGCCCAGAGTCACCCTGCAGAACAATGCTCAGATTTGCAGAACAAATAATACAAGAACTTTACTAATTCCAAGAGATCCAAAGAACAATGGTATTCACAATGGTCCCTCTGATTGCTTACAGAAACCCAGCAGTCATAAACACTCCTTTTTCAGTCCATAAATCTCCTTCAGTGAAGAATACAGTCCTGGTTCTTCATCCTCTTTTCCTAGTAGCAATCAAGGCCTCAGAAATAGCAAGGACTCTCTGAGTACAGAGTCATCTTCCCCGGCAGTACTCACACTGAACAAAAATTTGTTCAAACCGGTTCTCCAGCAGCAGAACAGAAACAGTTTCGAATCAAATTACAGGTCTTTGCAGGTTCAGCCAATCGGCTTCATGCACTTCATTTTCCAGTTAACACACAAATATAGCACAGTGCCTTTGCAAACCATAACATTTTGTTGGCCTTTTTTTTTTTGCACTACAAATAAGCCATATGCAGTGTGCATAGGAATTTGTTCATATTTGTTTTTAAACTATAGTCTGGCCCCTCAACACTCTGAGGGACCGTGGACCGGCCCTCTGCTTAAAAAGTTTGAGGACCCCTGGTCTAGGGTGTGAGAAGAGTTCTTTGTCAGTTGGAGGCCAGCGTGAATGTTGCAGTTAATCACCTTAATTAGCATTGGAAAGGTTTGTCTTTTGCCTGGAGGGCATCCTTTGTTCAGAGTCATTAGCCGTCCCTGGAGCTCCTCTGCCCTCAGAGTGTTGCTTCCCATCTACTGTTCTGATTTTTGAGTTTTTTAATACTGGTAGCCAGATTTTGTTCATTTTCATGGTTTCCTCCTTTTTGTTTAATTTGTTGTGTCAAGTTTGGTCCAAATTCATCGTCAGATGGGTTCCGTGTTCTCTGAATACAACTGAACTATAACTCCCAGATGCCAAATTCAATCACCCCAAACCCCGCCAGTATGCACATTACGGCATGTTGGGTCTGTGTGTCAAATTAGTTCCAGATCCATCACTGGTGCAGTTCAGAGTGCTCTGAAATTGCAGACGAACTATACATCCCATGTTGATGTGAGTCCTGTGCATTGTTGGGTGAGTAAATTTAAGGATGTTGAGGTGGGAACATCTGACTTGCGTGACAAACAAAGAGTTGGACGTCCTGTGACAGCAACCACCGAGTTTCACAAGCAAAAGGTGGACTGATGGATTCAGGACAATTGTCGTGTCACTCAGAGAGAAATTTCAATCACAATCGGCATTTCACAAGAACGTGTGGGTCACATTATTGCTTTGCTTGGCTGTCGGAAGATCTGTGCACAATGGGTCCTGTGAGACGCCGGTTGCGGAAACAGAGTGTCGACTTCTTTCGTGACGGCTTCAGAAAACTTGTTCATCATTGGCAGAAATGTATCCGATTGTCTGGTGATTATGTGGAAAAGTGAATAGTAGTAGTTAAAGAGCATATTCTGAGGATTATTTCTTCGTTTGATTTATTAAAATATTTCAAACCACACCCAAGTAACAAAGGTGGAGGCATTAGTTTTCATTCAACCCTCATATACGGTCAACTCCTCTAGAGGTGAGAGGATCCCGCTTATCCTTTGCAGAACATTCAGAAACATGGGAACTCCAGACAGCAAACCATCAAGTGCCAGTTAACACCTCCCAAGCAACAACAGCCAGGCTACCTCTATGTAGATAACCTCACTGATTGGCATGGCTGCTCGATGATAATCAAGCTGGCTAATTGCAACATTCACACTTGCTTCGAACAGGCAAGGGTTCTTCCTCCCACCCTGGACATTATTCCACAGATACATTCCACTTGCTTCACCTCTGAAGATGCTTGTCACAGATGCAGGGGAAACGTTAGGAGAGAATGCTACTGTAACATGGGCAACGAGTCCGAAAAACTCACAGCAGTGATTCTGGCCATGGAAGCCTTCGACAACACATTCCAGAGATGTTTTGAGGTTTAGCTTTGCTGGTTTTCTGGGCCAGTTCTGCTTCTCTTGTGGCTTCTCTTTCTGACTCACGCAGCCTTCCTCTTTCCGGAACCACGTTCGGCTAGACAAATAACACAGAGCAGCTTCCGGGATTCGGTCTGCAAAAATTAGAGGCTTCATTCACTCCCTTTAACGTGCTGTTCTGCCACATCTATCTCTCACCCAAGCTCTCTCTAAAGTACACTTCATGCCTTGCATGTCAGGTTAAGTATCATTATCATAGAATCCCATGACTTCATCATCTTTCGACAGATTTCCATTTAGTTTCTTTGCAGGTGGAGTTGGAAGGGGACCCCAAAGGTCATCTAGTCCAACCTCCCTTCTACCCCTAGTAAGCATTATGCCTTGCATGTCAGGTTAATTATCATTATCATAGAACGCCATGACTTCATCATCTTTCTACAGATTTCCATTACCATATGTACTCAAGTATAAGCCGACCCGAATATAACCCGAGGCACCTAATTTTACCGCAAAAACTGGGAAAACTTATTGACTCGAGTACAAGACGAAGGTGGGAAATGCAGCAGTTACGGGTCAAATTCAAAATTAAAAATAGATATTAATAAAATGGTTTTTATGAATGTTTTTGAATATTTATATAAAATTAATTTAAGATAATAATAAGACTTCAATAAGATAAGACTGTCCAGCTCTGAATACCTAGGCCCGGGCTGTGGTGCAGGCTGGTGAGCAGCCAGCTGCAGCCAGCTGCAACAAATCACTCTGACCAAGAGGTCATGAGTTCGAGGCCAGCTCTCTGTCTCTGTCTTTGTTCTATGTTAAGGCATTGAATGTTTGCCTTATATGTGTAATGTGATCTACCCTATTATTTTTCAGTGATTGATTTGTGGGGAGAACCCCCAAAATACTGCTTGCTTACACTTGAAAATTGCTTCGGGCCAGCCCAGTGCACAGCAAAACGGGGAAAAAAAGGAAAAGTATGGTATATAATATACTATAAAGTAAGTTATAGTTCTATACTTCCTCAAGTGATATAATCACTTATATATTATGATGGTAGTATCAGTTTATATATTCCAACTGTACAGACAAGTACATATTTCAATATCCAATTTTAACAAATATAATTATTGGTACACAAAGTAGTCTTATTATAGTCTTGATAATATTCTCAAGGTTTGTAATACCCTTCTTCAAAATCGATCATTCAAAGTAAGGGCCTTCTCACAGCAACACCAGAGTGGCCAGATTCTGTTCAAAGGACATTTAGTATCATGGCAAGCGTTTAAAACTTTGCTTGTGTTTTCAAATACATTACAACTTGTATCCTTGGTTGGCTTCTAACATGATAAATAAATATTTGAATCCATGGCTCCTAGTCTGATAGTTTTAATTTATTTATTTGCAGTATTTATATTCCGCCCTTCTTTCTCACCCTGAAGGGGACTCAGGGTGGATCACAATGTACACATACATGGCAAATATTCAATGCCATTAGACATACGACATACAGACAGAGACACAGAGGCTATTGGACATTTTCCAGCTTCCAGCTTTGTGAGGGTATGCTCGATTCCGGCCACAAGGGGGAGCTGCTGCTTCCTCATCCACTTGTGACGCCGAGTCCTTGATGGAGTACTTCCTCATTCTTCCACACATACACTGGTGGATGTTTTTATGGTGATGTAAATTAGGTAAATTAGCCTCCCCGGGGCCGGGCTGTGGCACAGGCTGGTGAGCAGCCTGCTGCAATAAATCACTCTGACCATGAGGTCATGAGTTCGAGGCCAGCCCGTGGCGGGGTGAGCACCTGTCAATTAAAAAATAAAAAAATAGCCCCTGCTCGTTGCTGATGTAGCAACCCGAAAGATAGTTCATCTATCATGTAGGAAATAAGGTACCACTTATAAAAGTGGGGAGGCAAGTTTAACTAATTTACAACGTTGGAATGAGGAAGTGCCGTCACAGTGGATGATGAAGCAGCTGCTCCTCCCTGTGGCCAGAATCGAACATCCCCTCAGGAGAAGGTTAAAAATTGCCTCTGCGTCTGTCTCTGTCCCGGTTCTATGTGTATATGGGCATTGAATGTTTGCCCTATATGTACATAATGTGGTCCACCCTGAGTCCCCTTCGGGGTGAGAAAGAAGGGCGGAATTTAAATATTGTAAATAAATAAATAATAAGCTACATTTTCCTATTTGACAGATGCAACTGTCTTTTGGGTTGCTTAGGTAAACAACGAGCTGGAGCTATTTCATGGTCGGGCACTCAATCCGACCCAGGCTGGCTTCGAACTCATGACCTCTTGGTCAGTAGTGATTTATTGCCGCTGGCTACTAACCAGCTGAACCACAGCCTAGCCCATGGGCAGCAGAAAGCAAATCTGCTCCCTCTTCCTTATGGCATCATGAGACATGGCTCTCCTGTCTCCTCTCCACTTTCTCTTCTGCAGGCGAATCATAGAATCATAGAATAGTAGAGTTGGAAGAGACCTCATGGGCCATGCAGTCCAATCCCCTGCCAAGAAGCAGGAAATCGCATTCAACAGACCCAGTTCTCCAAGATGTTCCTCAGAAGGATCATTCCTGGTCTCCAGACCTTTGGTCCTTTGAGTCACCCTCTTCCTCTGAACACTTTCCAGCTTAGAGTCAATGTCTCTTTTGAACTGTGGGGGCCGTAATGGGACACAGTGTGATTCCAGGTAAAGAGGTCTGACCAAAGCAGAATACAGAGGTACCATGGTCTGGACACTTGACTCTTTTGGATGCAGCCCAAAATCCCATTGGCCTATTTAGCTGCTGCATCACATGCTTGGCTCATGTTCAGCTTGTTCTTCATGAAGACTCCAAGATCTTTCTCACATGGACTGTTGCCCAGCCAGGCATCACCCATCCCGTATCTTTGCCTTTCATGTTTTCTGCCTAAGTGGAGTATCTTACATTTGTCCTTCTTGAAGTTAATTGTGTTCGTTTTGGCCAATCAGCTCTCTAATCTGTCAAGGTCCTTTTGCATCCTGACCTTGTCCTCTGGAGTATTATAGCTCTCCCACCTCATTTGTGATCAGCCTGCCCTCTAAACCTTCATCCAAGTCATTAATAAAGATGTTGAGCAGAACTGGGCCCAGGACAGAATCCCCTTCCTGGCTCCAAATATTTATTTATTATTTATTTACAGTTTTTATATCCCGCCCTTCTTTCTCACCCCGAAGGGGACTCAGGACGGATTACAATGAACACATATATGGCAAACATTCAATGCCAACAGACAAACAACATACATTAGACAGACTCAGAGGCGTTTTTAACATTTTTCCAGCTTCACGATTCCGGCCACAGGGGGAGCTGTTGCTTCACCGTCCAGTAGTGGCTGTACTTCCTCATTCCTTTCCTCATGTTTTGCTGGCAGTTTTATGGTGTTGTAAATTAGCCTCCCGCATAAAGCGTCCCTAAATTTCCCTAATTGACAGGTGCAACTGTCTTTACAGTATTTATATTCCACCCTTCTCACCCCGAAGGGGACTCAGGGCGGATCACATTACACATATAAGGCAAACATTCAATGCCTTTAACATAGAACAAAGACAAGACAAACATAGGCTCCGAGCTGGCCTCGAACTCATGACCTCTTGGTCAGAGTGATTTGTTGCAGCTGGCTGCTTACCAGCCTGCACCACAGCCTGGGCCACTTCTTTCCAGGATGAAGAGGAAGAACCATTGGGGAAAAGCACCCTCTGGATTCAGTTGCTTAACCAACTTTAGATTTACCTCATAGTAGCCTTGCCTAGCCAACATTGGACTAGTTTGCTTGCAAGAAGGTCATGGGCTTTACTGGAATCAAGATCTGCTCCACCCACAGCATTCCCTGCATCTACCAAGCTTGTAACCCTATCAAAAAAAGAGACAAGATGAGCTTGGCATGAGATGCTTTTGAGAACTTCATGTTGACTCTTAGTTGACTTTTAGTCATCTCAGCATGTCCTACCGTTGATTCTTGTAGAACCGCTCTGTGTGGTTCTTCACAAACCTCATTGTCAACAGATTTTCTTAATTACTATGCTGTCCATTTTAGTGGTAATTACGGCAACACAATCAACCAATGGTGCAAATTATAAAAGTGACAGCAGTTATACCTACACTTAGGCACCTGCATTCCACTTCTGTATGGATTAAATCTCTCTGGAGGTTTTTGAACAGAGGCTGGATTTCCATCCAAAGGTGTTTTGACTGTGCCTTCCTTTGTAGCAGAAGGGGTTTGGACTAGATGGCCTTTGGTGGTCCCTTCTGACTCAAGTGGAATATAGACTACCTAGGACTGCACTGGAGTCTCCTTCTCTGGAGGTTTTTGAACAGATGCTTGGTGTCCGTCCAGAGGTGCTTTGGCTGTGCTTTTCCTGCATTTGGCAGAATGGGGTTGGACTAGATGCACTCTGGGGGTCCCTTCAAGTGGAGTCTCCTTCTCTGGAAATCAGGCCTTACTTGGAATAAGCCTTGCATTCATCCTGCAGTGTGAATGGGATCTGGTAGCTTTCCATTCCTTGGTGCGCATGGAGCCACAGGGACTGTGAAGAAAACCACAGACTCTTCTTCCTTTGACTCACCTTCCGTAAAATAGGAAGGAAGCCAAAGCCGTTTCGAAACAAAGATGCACAAGAGTATTTTTGCAGCTTATTGCGAGCCCTGCAGAAGATGCATCTGGTCTACAATGTAGAGGGAATGCAGCTTGGAAATACAGTAGAGTCTCACTTATCCAACATAAACGGGCTGGATAAGCGAATATGTTGGATAATAAGGAGGCATTAAGGAAAAGCCTATTAAACATCAAATTAGGTTATGATTTTACAAATGAAGCACCAAAACATCATGTTAGACAACAAATTTGACAGAAAAAGTAGTTCAATATGCAGTAATGCTATGTAGTAATTACTGTATTTATGAATTCAACACCAAAATATCACGATATATTGAAAACATTGACTACAAAAATGTGTTGGATAATCCAGAATGTTGTTTAAGTGAGTGTTGGATAAGTGAGACTCTACTGTACTTTAATCGCCATGACTGCCAATGCTCAATGCTGTGGAATCCTGGGATTTGTAGTTTGGTGAGGAACCAGCAGAGAAGGCTAAAGACCTGTCGAAACTACAACTCTCGGGATTCAACAGCATTGAGCATTGTCAGTTAAAGAGGTGTGAAAGTGCATGAATTCTACCATGTAGATGCTCTCTATGGAAAATGCAATGTGGAACTACATTATATGGTCAGTATAGAGCTATATAATTAAGCTTCGCGGCATTGAACTGCATTATATGAGACTACACTGACCATATAATCCTATGTTAAAGTATGCATATATATATATTTAGGTTTTAAATGATATTTAGTGTTAGTTGTGGAGTAGAAATAATAATAATAATAATAATAATAATAATAATAATAATAATAAGAAGAAGAAGAAGAAGAAGAAGAAGAAGAAGAAGAAGAAGAAGAAGAAGAAGAGGAGGAGGAAGAAGAGGAGGAGGAGGAAGTAAAAACATTGGCACTTTTATTGAAAACATGATGGAGCACTGGAAAACTGAACTGTTTGTTGGAAATGAAAGCTATGGACTTGTCAACATCAGGAGAGGAATTTTCCGGGGAGACTCATTGTCCCCTCTGCTTTTCATTATTGCCATGATCCCTCTGTCAACAATCTTACAAAAAACAAATCTCGGCTATCAAACATCTAAGAAATCTCACAAAATTTCGCATCTGATCTACATAGATGACCTGAAGCTATATGGGAAAACGGAAACTGAAATCCAGTCTCTGACTAACACTGTCCAAATTTTTAGCACTGATATCAACATGGAGTTTGGTTTGGACAAATGTTCGACAGTGGCATTGAAGAAGGGGAAAATCATTGAAAGTGAGGGCATAAATATGCCCAATGGCCAAACGATAAAGTGTCACCAGCCAGAGGCCTATAAATATCTGGGCATATTACAGCTGGACAACATCAAGCATGAACATGTGAAGACTGTGGTCAGCAAAGAATACACACAAAGGGTCAGAAAAATTCTCAAAAGCAAGCTCAATGGAGGCAACACCATCAAGGCCATAAACACCTGGGCCATACCTGTCATAAGATATACTGCTGGCATCATAAACTGGACACAGATGGAACTGGGCAATTTGGACAGAAAAACAAGAAAACTCATTCATCACTCACTGCACCCTCGCAGTGATATTGACCGGCTGTATCTGCCTAGAAGATCAGGAGGCAGAGGACTCTTGCAAGTCAAACAAGCCGTCAAAGAAGAAGAACATGCCCTGGCAGAATATGGAAAGCAAAGTGAAGAACCTGCTTTGACTGAAGTCAAAAATCAGAAACTCCTCAAAGCACAGCAGACAAAAAACCAGTACAAGAAAACCGCACTACAAACTAGAGCTGACAGCTGACACAACAAAACACTGCATGGAAAGTTCCTTGACAAAATTGAAGGAAAAGCTGAAAAGGAGAAGACCTGGCTCTGGCTCACGAATGGGACCCTGAAGAAGGAGACAGAAGGCCTGATCCTTGCAGCCCAGGAGCAAGCCATCAGGACAAAGGCAATTAAGGCCAAGATTGAAAAATCAGCTGATGACCCAAAATGCAGACTGTGCAAGGAAGCTTATGGAACTTATGCCTCAAGTACCACCTCCCAGGAGTAAAGAACTGGTGGGATCACAAACCTGCAAAAGTATTGGAAAATGAGCACGCAAAGATAGTGTGGGACTTCCGAATCCAGACTGACAAAGTTCTGGAACACAACACACCAGACATCACAGTTGTGGAAAAGAAAAAAGTTTGGATCATTGATGTTGCCATCCCAGGTGAGAGTCGCATTGACTAAAAACAACAGGAAAAACTCAGCCGCTCTCAGGACCTCAAGATTGAACTTCAAAGACTCTGGCAGAAACCAGTGCAGGTGGTCCCGGTGGTGATGGGCACACTGGGTGCAGTGCCAAAAGATCTCAGCCGGCATTTGGAAACAATAGACATTGACAAATTTACGATCTGCCAACTGCAAAAGGCCACCCTGCTGGGATCTGCACGCATCATCCGAAAATACATCACACAGTCCTAGACACTTGGGAAGTGTTCGACTTGTGGTTTTGTGAAACGAAATCCAGCATGTCTATCTTGTTTGCTGTGTCATAATAAAATAATAATAATAATAGTTATTGTTTAGTGTTAAACAATAACAATAACAACAATAGTGTATTATTATTATTATTCAACCTATATTATGATATACATGCAACAATTGAAGGTTTATTTCCTTATCAAATTGTTATTTTAATGATTCCGTGTAAATCTGTGTCTGTTTATATATTTACTTTTTTCCCAAAAGTGCAAATTTCGGTTCAAACCCCGGCTTGGCTTTGGCAGCCTGGACTACAAAACCCTTGTTCCATTTTTCCAATAAGCGCCCCTTGTTCACCAGGCTGCCCTTGTAACCATGGCAACCGGGGCCTGAATGGGGATGACTGTGCATCGTCAAGGCAACCGTGAGGGGATGGGTACCAGCATTGAAGCAGGGCGTCGTCATGGCAACCGTGCGGGAATCAGTACCGGCATTGAAGCAGGGCTGTGCACATAAACTAAACTAAACTAAGATAGGATGCATTCGGATCAAATAGGATAGGATGGGATGGGATAGATTAGAATAAATAGGGATAAATGCAATGGAATGATAGAACGGAATAGGATGCAATAGAACAAAATAGGATAGAATAGGATAGGACTGAAAATAATGGAGTAGGATAGGATTGAACAGGATAAGATAAAATAGGATGGAATGTAATAGGATAGAATGGAATAAGATAAGTTAGAATAGAATAGAATAGGATAGGATAGAATATATGTATATGTGTACATGTATATGTGTGTGTGTATATTTATATGTGTGTGTGTATAAATATATGTGTATATATATATATGTGTGTGTGTGTGTGTGTGTGTGTGTATATATGCACACACACATATACATACACACACACATCCATTTATCCCATATATATATATATATATATATATACACACACACAGACACACACACATACATACATATACACACATATACATATACGTACACACATGTATGTATATGTGTATGCATAACACATATATAGCAACCATATGTATGTATATACACAAATGTATATATATTTGTATATATATAGTGAGCATATATAGACACATATACATACATATACACACATATACACACCATACACACACATATATGTACACACATATGTATGTATATGTGTGTGCATACACACATATATAGCAACCGTATGTATGTATGTATACACACACATATACACACATGTATATGCGTATGTATATACTGTTATGGTTGAGCCTCATGGCTCTACTACTGGGAGACGTGGGCGTAAGACTCCTCGAGAGTCAGATACTCTCGAGGAGCGAGAAAGGAAGCGACTGCGAGATATCTTTGCAGAACCATCTGACGAAGATTCTTTTGAGGGGTTTACTGAGAGAATGGAGGAAGAGGTGGTTAGCTCGGAAGAGGATGACATGGAATGGACTCGTGTAAGGGAGGATTTGGGTGCCACTGGCAATGATACTATGGAAGACGATTGGGGACCTTCAGGATTAGACCCGTGGACAAGCTGGAGGGATGGGACGGGATCCACAGCTGGGGATGCTGTGGGGCGTAGTCAGAGGTGTTCCAGTTCTGATGAGGAAAGTGATGAGGAAACGCCCGGGCTAAGGAGAACAGCTGATAGCGATGAGGACTTGTAACTGGCATAAAATGGGGTTTGGGAGCAATAGCAAATTGCGTTGGGCAAGGTGATCTGGACGAACGCTTGGGATCTGTGTGGGAAGTTTTCCTGAAGACGGGTGTGATTCGTTTGCTGACTACGTAAGTTATCCTGGACATTGGGCTCAGACGGCGGGAGGAATTGTGTGGGGTTTTGTTGTGCAACCTCTGCTTAATCTTAATAGCTTTGACCTTCCGTCGTCTTCTTGACGGACGCCATCTGCTACTCTGGATTTACGGACTGAACTGACTATGGCCTCGGATTCTCCTACCTGTGTCTGTCGTTGGAACTGGTGAACTACAAACGTCTGCATCTGCCTTACGACCTTCGGAACGGACTGGGACTACGCTGACTGCTTCAACCCTCGTCTGCTGTGTTTGTATTGGGAATTTGCCTGCTGTGTGGAGGAGTAACCTCTAAGTTACTCAAACATAGTTTTTGGCAGCAGAGAAGCATCTGCTGCCAATTAGTTGCATTCTTTTGAACCTTTTGTTCACCAGCTTCTGTTTGTTTAATTCCAGGCTGAAGCAAGCTGTTTTGATTTAGTCCGAATTAAACTCCGGTTTAATTCGGTTTATCTTTTGAACGTTTTTCTTGTCTCTTTTTACTTTTAAGGCCAGTGTTTGCCTAGCCCTTGTCTTTTACGGGCATTTTTGGTTCTGTAACTCCAATAAACTCTGTTATCTTTTATCTTGTGGCGTTCTGTCTTTGACATATACTGAGAGCAACCACACACACATATATATATGCACATATGCATATACATATACATGTACATATCTATACATATATATACTCTACCTATGTCTTTGCCCTCAAGTCACCTCTGGACTTACGGTGACCCCAGGAACTTTATAGAGGTTACTTTTAAGTTTAAAAAGGGATTTTAAAAGCAAATGATGTGTCTATACTGGGGAGTTAATGCAGTTTGACACCACTTTACCTGTCATGGCTCCATGTGACAGAATCCTGGGAGCTGCAGTTTGAGAAGCATCAACAAACTTTGGCAGAGGAGGCTTCAGACCTTGTGGAACTCAATTCCCAGGATCTCATCACATTGAAATGGGATCAAACTGCATTAACGGGGCTGGGCTGTGGCGCAGCTGGCTAGTAAACAACTGCTATAAATCACTACTGACCGAGAGGTCATGAGTTCAAAGCCCGGGTCGGGTTAAGCCTCCGACCATTAATAGCCCCGGCTTGCTGTTGACCTATGCAGCCCCGAAAGACAGTTGCACCTGTCAATTAGGGAAATTTAGGGACGCTTTATGCGGGAGGCTAATTTACAACACCATAAAACTGCCAGCAAAACACGAGGAAAGGAATGAGGAAGTACAGCCACTACTGGACGGTGAAGCAACAGCTCCCCCTGTGGCCGGAATCGTGAAGCTGGAAAAATGTTAAAAATGCCTCTGTGTCTGTCTAATGTATGTTGTTGTCTATTGGCATTGAATGTTTGCCATATATGTGTTCATTGTAATCTGCCCTGAGTCCCCTTCGGGGTGAGAAAGAAGGGCGGGATATAAATACTGTAAATAAAATTAACTCTTCTTTTGCACAGAGTCGCTCAGCCTCTGTTCTGTTCCTTTTCTTTTGTTCATAGATAACAAACTCCTGGAGAAATCCAGTTGGGACAATTTTGCAGCGGAGCTACAAGCGAAATCCTTGGATGGCCCAATGGGACTCCTCCCTCCCAGGTACAGAAAGCGGATCCCGATATCTTCTCTCCTTTCTGGGAAATGTATCGTATATATTAGACCTGCGTGATCAATGAAAAAAAATGCTTCAATACTCATTACGAAATTAGGAAGTGAGGAGGTGAGTTTCTAAAGTGTTTCTGAAATCGAGTGGTGTTTGTATTGTAACTACGAGGTTGAATGAACAGTAATGCCTCCACCTTCGTTATTTCAGTTTGGATGGGAATATTTAAATAAATCAAATGCAGAAATAATCCTTAGAAAGTGCTCTTTAACTACCACCATTCACTTTTCCACATCATCACCAGACAATTAGATGCATTTCTGCCAACGATGAACATGTTTTCTGAAGCTGTCACGGAAGAAGTCGACACTCTGTTTCCGCCACCAGCGTCTCACAGGGCCCAACGTGCACAGATCTTCTGATCGCCAAGCCAAGCAATCATGTGACCCACACATTCTTGTGAAATGTCGATTATGCTTGAAATTTCTCTCTGAGTGAAACGACGATCGTCCCAAATCAATCTGTCAATGTTTTGCTTGTGAAACTCGGTGGTTGCTGTCACAGGACGTCCAACTCCTTGTTTGTCACGCAAGTCAGATGTTGTCATCTCAACTTACTCACCCAACGATGCACAGGACTCACACCAACACAATCCCCATAAACATCTTGCATTCTCTGATGAATCTCCTTTGGGGTGACACCTTCTGCTGCCAGAATTCAATGACTGCATGTTGCTTAAGTCACACAGGGGTCCATACTTTGCGCTTTAACAACACAACCATTCTGTTGTATCTCTGCCATCATGACCTGCTTTGCAGCACGAGTTGGAAGTGGATTCAGAGTTTGATTCAGATTTTGAGGCCATTCCGGACGTGGATCAAAGCCCAATGCCTTTGCAGATGCGGTACCTGAGGATCTGCTAATTGAGGAGCATTCTGATCCTTCCTCAAGGTTGGTTTTGCCAGATGTTGTTGACTCTACGGAGGATGCGTTTTTTAATCGGAGATAATCTTTTGCAATGGAAAGGAGGCAAAGAGAGGGAGTGAGACGAAGTAAGTGCTTGGCTCTCAGGCTTACCAATGACTAACTTTCCCATGTGAATTTTGGCATGTATCCGTTCTCAGGATACCATGCTCGATGAGCAAAGTTACCACCTCTGAAAATCTCTCTCAGAGATAGGTCTTCTTAAAGCTGAAATCAAGGCCTCTTTCCATGGGAAGTTTGTTCAAAACCTTTTCTCATTAATAGCTGCACCTCAAAAACTCCCTTTCTTGTCTCTGATGATATATCGCTTTCTTTCTGTCAACCTCATTAGCCTTATCACCACTGACATGCCCATCTGGCAGAAGAACGTTTGACCTTGACTCTCCCAAGGAATGCGGTTCAAGCTGCCTGCTTGAAACCATTGTGTGCCTGTTCCCAGAATCCTCAGGGGCAGCAGCCTCCTCTAACGCTGGCTGTCCAGAACCAGCAGACCCATCTGGCTGCATGGGAATGCTAGGCTCCAACCCAGAGTCTACTAGCAAGCCAGGTGCAAGGACAGTCACAGGCTGAACAGGCCCAGCCCACGGCTCACAAGGCTCACCTGACAGCTCGGGTGCGGGTTGGGCTACAACAGCCTTTCTCTTCTTAATCTAGAGAGGAATGGCAGCCTTTTTGGCTTTGCCTCGCTTACTTCCACTGAAAATGAGACTAACTTCTGAGCATTACAGAATTCAAACGAAAAAGTATTGGGTGAGTTTTGATTCCTAAGTTTTTACATGGGCACCCCTCTCCCTATGTTTTTAAATATCTGTTTATATACACAAAACGTACGAGTTAGATACGACTTACGATTTAAAAACAAAGATTTGCACACCCCTAGTATGTGTGTGTATACAATATAGATATAAATAAGTAGCCTCCGATTGTGCAGCGTGTTAAAGCACTAAGCTGCTGAACTTGCTGACCGAAAGGTCACAGGTTCGAATCCAGGAAGCGGAGTGAGCGCCTGCTGTTAGTCCCAGCTTCTGCTAACCTAGCAGTTTGAAAACATGCCAGTGTGAGTAGATCAATAGGTACTGCTCCGGCGGGAAGGTAACAGCACTCCATGCAGTTATGCCTATTGGCTACATGACCTTGGAGGTGTCTATGGACAACGCCGGCTCTTCGGCTTAGAAATTGAGATGAGCACCAACCCCCAGAGTCAGACACGACTGGACCTTTACCCAGTATGTGTATGTATGTGTATGTGCATATATATATGTATATATATAAATATAGATATAGATATAGCCTTTGTAACACCCTTCCGCTGGATGCCTCATTAGCTTTCTGGTGAAATAAGAGAACACGTTGATTTTGGCAGAGGATTTTTGGGTGTTAGTTATGGACTTCTGCTATGGTGCTTTGGGAGCTAACATGCCATTGCATGACATATTGGGAATGCACAGCAAAATGGAATTATTATTATTCTGTTCTTTGTGGTGTCTCTGAAATCGCACATTTATTTATTTCGTGTCAAAAGCGTTGCACGACAAATACATTTCAAAATGATGGGGAAAAATCACACATAAAACCAACCTTGGGAGTTATAATTCCTGTGTATAATAGCATCCGGTAATGACTCTTTAAAATACCCTGCAGCATTGGTTCTCAACCTGGGATCCCCAGATGTTTTTTGCTCTACAACTCCCAGAAATCCCAGCCAGATTACCAGCTGTTAAAGTTTCTTGGAGTTGAAGGCCAAAAACATCTGGGGACCCCAGGTTGAGAACCATGGCCCTAAAGGAAACAGATTCCTTCTGATCTCGAATGCTAAGCAGGGTCGGCCCTGGTTAATATTTGGATGGGAGACCACCAACGAAGCCCAGATACTGGAGGTCTTCCTTGCCTAAGGAAAACCTATGAAATTAATCAGATTACCATCAGATTACTTGAAGGCACCAGATCCTGCCTGATTTTGGATGCTAAGCAGGGTTGGTCCTGGTTCGGACTTGGATGGGAGACCACCAATGAATTCTGTTGGATATCCTTGGTATGTGCCAATGTTTGGTTCCAGAACCTCATTTGTGGGTATTCAAATCCCATTGTATACAACGGTTCTATAAAACAGAGTCCCGTATGTATAAAATATGCATATAAAAGATTTGCTTTAAGAAATTCCTAAAGAAAGGTTTTCAAGCCATGGGCCTGTGAATACAGAATCTGTGGATACGGAGGACTGACCGGATCTCGAAGGAAGGAATATCTGAAACCACCTCTGAATCTTCCTCACCAAGAAAAATTAATAATATAGGAATTAATGGGATCAGAAAAGTCAGTAGGGATTTGTTTTTCCCCCAAAGGCTGCAAACCAGAACTTCCAGAGCTTTTGACTACAACACCCAGAATCTTCTGACTAGTTGAAATAATAATAAAAAAGACTGGCAGTGAATGCATCACATGCATTTCGTGGTCGAAATTAATTTTATGCCGGTCTCCTCCCTGGGTTTATGAAAAAGGTCACATTGGTTTTCACAGTCTCGTGTTTTGGGGGCTTCTTTTAGCTTTTTGCATAGCCTTACGCAACCTCTTACATTTCATGCCTTCGGGAGGCTGAAAAGTCATCATATTTTTCATCCTTTCTTTTTGTGGAGAATAACTGGGTTGCTGAGAGTTTTTTGGGCTGTCTGGCCATGTTCCAGTAGCATTCTCTCCTGACGTTTTGCCTGCATCTGTGACAAGCATCCTCAGAGGTTTGTTGGAAATGAAGCAAGTAGAGTGTGTATATTTTTCTGCAAAGGATAAGAGGGATTCTCTCACCACTGCAGGAATCTATTGCATATCGTGCAGCTGTAGACAAGTCTATATAGTAAGCATGTCCGATCGATGAAAAAAATGTTTCAATTCTCGTTTCTAAAGTAGGGGGCGCCGGCGCTTCGAAATAGAAACTATTTCCGATGTTTTCACCCCAAAATTTTGGATATTTCCAAAAATTCGTAATGATTCTAAATGTTTCTAAAATGGCGGGCGCGCATGCGCAATTGCCAAAAAAAACGGCACCCGGGGGGGACATTTGCAGGGCTCTCCCACCCTCATTTCTGGAGCTATCCTCATCAAATTTGGTACAGTGGGAGAACACATTCAACAAATTGCAGAACATTTCCTGTATCCTACGATTTTTGGTGAATTTTCATACCTTTTTATAATACACTATTTTTTAATACTAGCTGTGCCCGGCCACGCATTGCTGTGGCTTAGTCTGGTGTTGGTCAGTTTACATTAGGTTGTATTTATGCTGTGACCTCCACCCTTCTTTATACTCACATTAGTAGTAGTATTTGAAGTCTGTTACCTTCTTCAATTTTTGTGTTGATTGATAATTGCTTGAGATCCCTGTTGTCTTTGGTTTGTTGTTAATTGTAATGTCTGATTCTGCTGAGTGCGGTTTATATTTTTATTGTAGTACAATAGTCTTTTTTTTGTTTCGCCTGTGTAGGTGTTTATTATTGTTGTTGTTGTAGTGATTATGAAGGTTGGATAAGTTAGAGGCTACTGTATTGTTTTTTGGAGGCCCAGTGTAGCACTGACTGGCCTCTCAGCCTCAGTGCCTGGCTGTTTCTTGCCTGTGATGGTGTTGATTCTTATTGTTGTTGTTGTTGTTGTCATTGTTATTATTGTAATTGGTTTTTTTGGAGGCCAAGTGTGAATGTAGGGATTGGGGAGGAGGATGAGTTGTGTTGTCAAATTTTGTATTTGTTATAGTCACAATGCTTTGTTGTGAGTTTTGTGGGTCCAGATTGTGTTTTTGTGGTGTGGTTGTGTTGTTACAACTGAGAGGCAAGCTTTTGTGTTGTGTTGCCAAGTTTTGTATTTCTGGGGCGTTTAGTTGTGTTGTTATAGTAACGATGCATTGTTGTGAGTTTTGTGGGTCCGGATTGTGGTTTTGTGGTGTGGTTGTGTTGTTACAATTGGGAGGGAATGCTTTTGCGTTGTGTTGTCAAATTTTGTATTTCTGGGGCGTTTAATTGTGTTATAGTCACGATGCATTGTTGTGAGTTTTGTGGTTCCGGATTGTGGTTTTGTGGTGTAGTTGTGTTGTTACAACCGGGAGAAAAGGCTTTTGTGTTGTGTTGTCAAGTTTTATATTTCTGGGGCGTTTAGTTGTGTGCCAAGTTTCGTATTTCTGGGGCGTTTAGTTGTGTTGTTATAGTCACAATGCGTTGTTGTAAGTTTTATGGGTCCGGATTGTGGTTTTGTGGTGTGGTTGTGTTGTTACAACCTGGAGGGAAGGCTTTTGCTTTGTGTTGCCAAGTTTCGTATTTCTGGGGCGTTTAGTTGTGTTGTTATAGTCACGATGCGTTGTTGTGAGTTTTGTGGGTCCTGTGTGGTTTTGTGGTGTGGTTGTGTTGTTACAACTGGGAGGCAAAGCTTTTGCATTGTGTTGCCAAGTTTTGTATTTCTGGGGCGTTTAGTTGTGTTGTTATCGCATGATGCGTTGTTGTGAGTTTTGTGGGTCTGGATTGTGGTTTTGTGGTGTGGTTGTGTTGTTGTAACCTGGAGGCAAGCCTTTTGCATTGTGTTGCCAAATTTCGTATTTCTGGGATGTTTAGTTTTGTTGTTATAGTCACTGCGCAAACAACTTTATCATTTTATATATATAGATTTGAAGAAATCTGTTCCTGGTTCGAAAGTCTTATTTCCTGTTCAGTTGGGTTTTTATCACTGTGAAATGGACCAGTGACCACACCAAGCAATGCTCTCGCGAGGAGTGCAAAGACACTTTGAAAACTATAAATTCCCTTGTTATATTTGTAAGCAAGAACTCTGGAATTCAATGGTGTCTCTGGCTATGTGATCCCACAAGCCTGAAGGGCAATGCTTTCTTAATGAACTAGACTACTGATTCTGCAATGGTATGGTATGATCCAGCAAGAACTATTCTTAAGGAAATTGAAAGCTAGATAATTTTTTTTTTAATTGGAAAAAATAACCCTAGAATTCACAGCTCTAAATAGCTGAGCGCTACCCAAAATTAACACACTCACAAGATAAGGAACCAGCAACAAAACCCTAACCCTTCTCCAAACCCCTCTGTGGGAACAGCCAGACCGGGCCCCTTCACCCTCTCTCTCCCTCAAAACACGAGGCTTTCTTGCTCTCCGTTTGCAGACCACCACCCTCTCCACGCAAAACCCAGCCCAGAATGGCTCACTCGGACTACACAACAGGCTTTTATGGCAATCTTCCACGTGGACGCAGAGGACCCTAGCCCCCACCTTTGCATCCATCGTGGAAGCTTCTGATTGGCCGGGGAGCGGCAGCCATGTTAAGCTCCCATTCAAGGTAGGTTGCAGAAACAAAAAAAAATTGAAATTTTTTTTTAAAAAATATATTAAAACATTTTTTTTTGGGGGGGGGGGGGATTAACGAAACATTTGGAGACAATTAGAGAATGGTCCAATGATGGTTCAAAATACATTGCCGGTTGCGCAGTGAGACAACGTATCGGAATGCATCTCAAAAAGCGAGAACAATCCGATATCAATCTGATATAAGATTCAAAACGATTTTTTGGACATACCTACTATATAGGGATTACCAGACACAGCAGCATTGCCCAGGCACGAATCAAGGAACATGAAAGGCACTGCAGACTCACTCAACCAGAGAAGTCAGCCATAGCAGAGTCCTAGTTGAACCAATCTGGACACAGGATATTATTGGAGAATACAGAAATGATGGACCACTTCGACAACCACCATGTCAGATGACACAGAGAAAACGTTGAAATTTACAAGAAGCATGTGGACAATTTCAACGGAAAGGAGGAAACCATGAAAATGAACACAATCTAGCTACCAGGATTAAAAAAAACACCAGAATAAATGTTGACCATTTCCACCCCCTTAGCAACCACCTCTCCACAAAAGTCAGCATCGACACTGAAATACAACTGCATTACTTCTACAGTATAGCTGCACGCTTTGTATGCAATAAACATGCAAGTGTTGTGGTAATCTCTGAGCGGTTAGACTCACTTTTACCCTCTCTGGGGGAGATTCCACCAAAATCAGCAGAGTAGCAAAAGCAAAGCTTTCAAATGCAGCAGTTACTTACACGGGGTGAGCAAGAGAAGCCTTTGACCATTTAGGATTGCAATGGACTGCAGAGTCTCAATAAAAGTTCAAAAAGTATTTATTCAGGTAAAAAGAACTCCATTGTAGATAGAAAGGCTTGGGAGCTGTCTAGTCTACTCTAGACTGGTTTCTAAGGAAAAATAAGGAAGGAAAAATAACAAACATCTAAATACAGTAGAGTCTCACTTATCCAAGCCTCGCTTATCCAAGCTTCTGGATTATCCAAGCCATTTTTGTAGTCAATGTTTTCAATATATCATGATATTTTGGTGCTAAATTCGTAAATATAGTAATTACAACATAACATTATTGCGTATTGAACTACTTTTTCTGTCAAATTTGTGGTATAACATGATGTTTTGGTACTTAATTTGTAAAATCATAACCTAATTTGATGTTTAATAGGCTTTTCCTGCTTGTTAGCTTGAAGAACAAAGGGAGAAGAGAGAACCAAAATGGTTCCAACCTCCTGGTCCAGTTTATTGGGGCCATAAAAGACATTCTGACCAATGAGAAGTTAGTGTCCCTGGAGATTCACATTTCTACTAACTTCAAAGTAAGGGATGTGACGTGAACAGGATAGAGTGAAACACAGTGAAGCCTGTCTAGGCATGCTTTGAAACAGGGAAAGGATTCCTTCAATCTGACTCTATCATCTATCTGACTACATCTAGACTTGAGTAGTCCAGGATGATTCCCAACAGCAAGGATTCTCATCTGTCCTAGATTTGTCTTCTCTGCTTTTTCTTCAGAGTCCAAAATACGTTTAAATCCTAAATGAACACGCAAAACAAGGATATGAAGAAATAAGTGTCATCTAATCATTTCCAAATGCAGTGAAGTCTTGGTTATCCAGAACTCAAGCAACTAGAACTCTCAAGCAATCGACAAAAAAATTGAAGAAATAATATTTTAAATAAATTAAAATGAAATCAATTCTTAGCAGAAGTTTGTACCTGGCTTTATTTCAATGTTAACATCAAGCCAATACAGAGTTTATGGTATAATGTAGAATGAGGTATAGAATAAGTACTGGAAAGTACATATATCTGGCACCTATCAGTCAATCCCTATGGAACTCCTTCTTTGGAGGCTTTTAAGCAGAGGCTGGATGGCCATCTGTCAGGGGTGCTTTGAATGAGATTTTCCTGCTTCTTGCAAAGGTTATACTGGATGACCCTTGAGGTCTCTTCCAACTCTATGATTCTATGATTGGTTAATGGAGAGTCTACTGTATTTTGGGATATACTTTTGATTCATGATTTCAAAAAGCCTTTCTGCTCCTTCTCTGAATTTGCCAATTTGCTTGCAGGTCCACAGAGGAGATCTCTGGCTGTGCGTTAGATGGATGCATGGACACAACCGAAGCGGTGCTGAGCCTGAAGCGGAGCCATGCAGGCCAAAGGCTGCGCATTGAGAGCATCAATGGGGAGGTGAGTTTATATTGACCATTTGGTCCTTTATTGGGGCCTGTGAAGCCTTTGAGGTTGAGGATGAGGATTTTCTTTTTGAACCTAGTGTTTCTGTGATAGAAAGCAAAAGTATTTTTCAAGACAATGAGAATATTTTGGGTAGATCTGTTGTCAGGAAAACAGGGAGTGATTCTCATGAGAATCGGCCAGGAATGTGGAGAAGACAGGAAAGTTACTGGTAAACCAGCATTTGCAGATCAAAAGGGATAGTGTGAAACAGAGACAAATTTGTTGTTCCCAGAGACTGAAAGATCAACAAAGGGAACCCAGGTGTGAGAAAGGGTGATGTTATGGACAAGCGGGATATTCTTAAGGAATTGGAGTTAATGTTCAGTGGGGAGATCAACGTTGGATTTTCATGTCAAGTTGCCTGTTGCACCCCCAGGCAGCGTGAGCACTCGAAAACCAGACAAGAGCCAATATAACACACTATATCTCTATTAAAACAATTATAAATCCAAAGAAAATTAGATATAGAGTCTGAGTAAGGGATAGTTCTTTTTAGAAAGTCAATGATGGTTCCAAATAGGTGAAGGAAAAGGTCCGATATTATAATCCAGAAAACAGAGTTCAATCCACTGAAAATACTTTGTAGCAATCAAGGCAGCAAAGTGATTTAAGCTGAAGCAATCTTGAAACGGGAACAAGGAATAACAACTGGAGTAAAATCAAGGTCTACTCGCAAGTCATGGCATAGCACAGCCCAACTGGAACTGGAAAGCTTGGCTTGGAAACAGGAGCTGGGAAACGGAGAAACCTCTCTCCAAGAAGCTACGTTGACACCGGAAGGAAATCTACTGAGCACAACACTTTTAACAGATTCTGGACTGTTCAGAATTTGGGGAGTACAAACTTCCAAAACTTTCCCAAAGGAACACTACCCATTATCCCATCTATTTGCCAGTCTTTGGTTCCGGCGGATTTCCTGTTTTGCACTTCTTTCTCTAGTCACAAAAGCTCTACGATTAAAAACCCTGTTCCCAGGTGTCTCTTCCACATCTGGCTCTATCTGCGAGGGAGGAATAGAAGAATCTTTTCCAATTAGCAAGTCTCCAGAGCCAATATCTTTGGGCACCTGCAGCTGTAAAGGCCCCTCCGTGGAGGGTGTAATGTCAGTAAATTCCTCATCATTATCTGTGTCAAAGTGCACTGGATCTTTTCCTCCTGTTTAAGTTTCATGTCTCCTGTTTGGATTACAAATCTTGTTTCAAGTTTCAAGTCTTCAAGATTATAGCCAAATTCAAGTATCAAGTCTTTGGATTATGGTCATGTTCATATTTTCAAGCTTTTGGATATAATTCTAGTTTAAGTGCAACAACCCTTGGATTACAGTTTCTTGCTTTTGCTTTTTTGATTTTTGGAATTCCTATTTAGAGTTGGTCATTGCTTTTTGCTAAGCTCCTGGAAATCTTGCTCCTGCATATAAGTTTGAATCTGCTTGTGCATACTGGGTTATGCTGGTTCTTTAGGGAGTGCTTAGTCTGTTTATTTTGAACACTATTTAGAAACTGGTTTTTTTAATATTAGATACTCTTTTCTTAATACATTTATTACTATTGTGGATCTGTGTGGTGTTTGGGTGGAAAAGAAATCAAGCAGGCGACTGGGCTACAACATCCTGGTATGTTGACTGCCTTGAAGTCTGACGAAGTCTCTTTCTCTGGAAGCTTTGAAACAGAGGCTTGATGGCCATCTGTCAGGAGAGTTTTGATTTCCTACCTGGCTGAAGGACTTTGGGTGGGGGGGGGGGGGTCTACTATTTTATTACCTTTCATTATGAAATGGATGATGTTGGAGTCTCCTCTAGAGGATTTGAAACAGAGGATGGATGGCCATCTGTCGGGAGGGCTCGGATTGTGCCTCTCTTTTATTCCTGGCAGAAAGGGGGCTGGGTTGGATGACCTTTAGGGGGATCCCTTCCAACTCTAGGATTTTATTATCTTTTGCTATGGAAACATTGAACGGACGGTATTGGAGCCTCCTTCTCTGGGTGGCCATCTGTCGGGAGTGCTCGGGTTGGGTCTTTACCCATAGCAAAATGGATTGAATGACTTCAAGGGTCCCCTCGGACTTTGGGATTCCACACATTCCATACTTCCACATGGGTCTCACTCCTATTTCAGAGCCCTTGAATTTATGGTGTTTCCATATTGGGTTGCTTCACCATTTACTTATTAGGGACTATTTTTGGTATGCCTTCAACTAGTTTCTGACTTAAGGAAACTCTAAAAAAAATTCTGGGTCTTGCATGAATGACAAAGCCAGTCTTTTTGGATGGGATTTCTCTCTCTATTCTTGCAGCTGGCCTACAAGATCTATGAGCGGAACATGTTGCTCCGAGCCAAAGCTGACACGTTGGAGGAGCAGAAGGGCAGGTAAGAATCACTTTGACCTCACAGTAGCCTTGGATATTACACTATATATAGTATGCAATAGAGATGTGCACGAAAATCTTTCCTTCGTTTCCTTCATGCTATTGTTTCGTTTCAACCGTTCATCTGCACAAAACGAATGATGACATTTTCGTAGGAAACGAGAGGCGACACGAAAACGAAAGCTGCACAGTCATCGTGCTTGCTTTCGTTTTCCTTTCATTTCTGCCACATAATAATAAGCAGGTACGGACAGAGGGCTTACAGCTGATGTGTACCAATGGATGGATATATATATCTATATACAGTAGAGTCTCACTTATCCAACACTCGCTTATCCAACGTTCTGGATTATCCAACACATTTTTGTAGTCAATGTTTTCAAAACATCGTGATATTTTGGTGCTAAATTTGTAAATACAGTAATTACTACATAGCATTACTGCATATTGAACTACTTTTTCTGTCAAATTTGTTGTATAACATGATGTTTTGGTGCTTAATTTGTAAAACCATAACCTAATTTGATGTTTAATAGGCTTTTCCTTATTGCCTCCTGAAGAGAGCCCAATTTGTGGTACTCAACTCAGGCAGGGGAAATCCTTTTTTACAATCCCACTGCTGCCTCCAATTGAGGAGATGTGCGCGCGTGTGAGAGGGAGGGATGGAGGATGTGTGAATGTATGACAGGGAGGATTTAGGGATAAGGAAGATTAACAGAACTGATGGGTTTAAATGAGTAGAGATGGTAACTTATATAGAAAAGTACGGTAACTTATATAGATAGGTACGGTAACTGACACCAATGTGAGGTAACAGGCTTACAGAGAGGCAAGGAGACTTATCTTTATGAACCATAACAAAATTCAATCTTTATTTGTACATAAGCGTATGGTTCCAATACATAAACGTTTCAGGATCTTAAGTTACAATGTAGTCTTTCTTGAATGGATATATCTTAAATAACTTCTCTTCAAACAGTAAATAAAACACCCGGTCAACTTATATCACCAGCCTTTCTCCTGAGTGACCATAAGCTACCGTCCTTAGCTGTCACGACCCAGGCGGCAGAGGCACCAATAACCATACACAGAGGCCAGAATCTAACTAATATCTTTATTGAAGAAATATATAAAGTTAATAAAAACAAGTATAGAAAATAGTCCAGAATTAGACCCTTCAGGAAAGGTCAGAATTAGTCCAAAAAAGCAATGTCCAATAAGAAATATTAAGGTCCAAAGTTGTAATCCAATAACCGAAACACTCACTTTGCCAAGCAAAGTGAGGGGAGATGACAAGGTCCTTTAGTCCATAAAACTTGAGCGTGGCTAGGAAATAACTTGATACTTGAAACAAGGCTTGAACGTGGAACAAGGTAACTAAGAACAAGAACAAGGTCCGTGGAATAACTTGGTAAAATCCGTGAAACAAGGCAAGGATTAGTCCTGGGAAACAAGGCAAAGTCCGTAGGTAAACAAGGCTGGGAAGCAAGGCGAAGGCTGGATAACAAGGCAAGGCTTGAGCTGAAGCGAGGCTTGAATCGGAGCGCGCTGTCCAGACACAACTCGCTCCGTAGGCTGACGAATTGACTCCGCGAAGTTGCTACGCGGGCAAAACACCTATATAGAGTCCAACTTTCTCACCAAAGCGGTTCTCTGGGAATCAGAAACGAAAGCTAAACTCTGAGACCAGATGTTAAACTCCTTAAAGATTCTCACGAGAACCAATGTTAATTGGCAACATTCTTAGCTGCTATCCTCGCACTCCTGCGCGAAGCTGAATCCAAACTTCTCTGTTGTTTACAAAACTCCCGGCGCAAGAACACGGGAGAAGTAGGCTCTGGGGTTGTTTGACATACTTCTGGGGCACAACTTTCTTGCAGGTGCAAGGTTTCCAGATCTGCCTGGGAAGGATCTGGCTGAGAGGAATCCAGTTCAGACTGGGAAGGTAAAAAACCCAAGTTTTCATCTTCATCAGGGATTACAATGTCCTGAGCAGGACTACAAGGCCCATGGTTCATCACACTATCCCCCTCCTCAGGGCCCCTCCCAAACTGGGGTCCTCTCCCCGAGGCGCGAGGTCGCGGTTTGGTGGGATAGGTCAGATGGAAGCGACGGGTTAGATCAGGAGCATGGACTGTGGAGGCGTCTTCCCAAGAGCGTTCCTCAGGCCCAAAACCCACCCAGTCAATGAGATATTGTAGGCGGCGGCGATGAAAGCGAGAATCCAAAATGTCCTCAACCTCGAACTCCTCCTCCCCATTCATCAAAACAGGAGGGGGGGCCGGTTGGTCTGTATCAGGACGCACACCATCCGCCGGAAGGAGCAGGGAACGGTGAAACACTGGGTGAATGCGCATTGAACGCGGAAGTTGGAGTTTGAAAGTCACGGGGTTTAATTGCGCCACCACTGGATAGGGGCCAATGAAGCGGGCATCTAACTTCCGGCATGGGCGGTGGGAGGGCAGAAAGCGAGTGGACAGAAAAACCCGATCTCCTACCTTGATTTCGGGGCCCGGCTGGCGGTGTTTGTCAGCGTGGCGTTTATAGTCCTCCTTGGCTTGGTCCAGTTGCTGGAGCAAAAGTTGTTGCACCGCTGTGAGTTCCTGCAGCCAATCCTCTGCTGCGGGAACTTCTGAAGTTTCAATGACAGGGGGAAAGAAACGTGGATGGAAACCGTAGTTTGCAAAGAACGGCGTTTCTTTTGTAGAAGCTTGAACTCCATTATTGTAGGCAAACTCAGACAGTGGTAACAGAGAAGCCCAATTGTCCTGTTGGTAGTTTACATAACAGCGAAGATACTGCTCCAAAGTGGCATTGGTGCGCTCCGTTTGCCCATCTGTTTGGGGATGATGAGCTGAAGATAAGCGAGAGTCTATGCCCAGTAGTTTTTGTAGTGCCTTCCAAAAACGAGAGGTGAATTGAGATCCACGGTCTGTGACTAAACTCTTGGGCAATCCATGTAGTCTGAAAACATGCTGAAGAAATAGATCCGCAGTTTCTTTGGCCGTGGGGAGGCCTTCGCAGGGAATGAAATGGGCTAACTTGGTGAATAGGTCCACCACCACTAAGATCGTGGTGAATCCGCAGGAAGGTGGTAGGTCAGTGATGAAATCCGCGGAAATTATTTCCCATGGGCGAGATGGGGTAGGAAGGGGGTGCAAAAGCCCTGAGGGCTTCTCCCTTCGTATCTTGGAGCGCTGGCATACTGGGCAGGTGTTGACATATTTTTCCACATCCTTGCGGATCTTGGGCCACCAAAAATCTCTTAGGATCAAATGCATGGTTTTAAATAGTCCGAAGTGTCCTGCTGGTTTGCAGTCATGACACAGACGAAGCGCTTTTTCCCTGCCCGGTCCGGGTGGGATATAAACATGATTTCTATAACAGAGCAGCCCATCTTTAAGCGAAAAGGGAAAATGCAGACCTTGGCGAAGTTGGTCCTGCGCCCAGGCATCTGCTTGCTGACTAGCCCTGATTTCTTGAGCACAGATGGGTCCTGGAGTAGGGGAAGTTGAACCAATGGGACTGGATTTGGTGTTCCCCACTGTGAGCGTGGCAAAGTTCTCAGGTTGTAGCAGTTGGGATTCAAAGGTCTCCTTGCGTCCTGCAGCGTATTCCGGTTTACGTGACAGGGCGTCTGCTTGCTTGGTTTGAGCTGGGGTCACATAATGGATCTGGAAGTTGAAACGTTCAAAGAATAAAGCCCAACGTTGCTGCCTCTGATTTAGTTTGCGGGCAGTTCTTAGATGTTCTAGATTACGATGATCAGTGTGGACTTCAATGGGGAATTTGGCCCCTTCTAGCCAATGTCTCCAAGTTTCAAAGGCTGCCTTTATGGCCAGTAGTTCTTTTTCCCAAATGGTGTAATTCCTCTCTGGTGTGGTTAGTTGACGAGAATAAAAGGCACAGGGGTGGAGGTGATCTCCCACCGGTTGTAAGAGTACAGCCCCAATTGCCACATCAGAGGCGTCCGCTTGCACCACAAAAGGGGTTCCAGGATTTGGGTGCTGTAGAATTGGCTGGGAGGTGAATAGTTTCTTCAGTTGCTGGAACCCTTTCTCTGCTTGATCAGTCCAGCGGAAAGGCTGCTTTCCACGGATGCAGCTAGTGATGGGGTCGGACCAGCGGGCAAAATCTGGAATGAACTTGCGGTAGTAGTTCGCGAACCCCAAGAAACGCTGCACCTCTTTCTTGTTAGTTGGCGCCCGCCATTCCAATACTGCTGAAACTTTGGCTGGATCCATGGAAAGCCCTAGAGGCGAGATGCGGTAGCCAAGGAAATCTACCTCTTGTAGATCAAAAGCGCATTTTTCTAGCTTGGCATAAAGTCCATGATCCCGCAGTCGTTGCAACACCATTTTGACGTGGTTCTCATGTTCTGATTGTGATCTGGAAAACACCAAAAAATCGTCCAGGTAGATTATCAAGAATCTGTCTAGATAGTCCTGAAAAATATCGTTGACAAAATGCTGGAACGTTGCGGGAGCTCCGCATAAACCGAAATTCATAACTCGGGACTCGAATAATCCGAATTTAGTCTGGAAGGCGGTCTTCCACTCGTCCCCTTCTCTGATGCGAACTAGATTATAAGCCCCCCGAAGATCCAGCTTGGTGTAGACCTTGGCTCCTCGAAGTCGGTCCAGTAGATCCGAGATTAAGGGCAGGGGATAGCTGTTCCGCTTGGTGATATTGTTCAATGCTCTGTAGTCCACCACCAAGCGTAATTCCCCTGACTTCTTCTTCACAAACATCACTGGGGAGGCGGCTGGGGATTGAGAGGGTCTGATGAACCCCTTGCGAAGGTTTGTCTCTAAGAATTCCCTGAGAGCTTCTTGCTCTGGTTCAGTCAGGGAGTAGAGATGCCCTCGCGGGATCGGGGCCCCCTCCACCAAGTCAATGGCACAGTCATAAGGTCTATGTGGGGGTAATTTTTCGGCTTCTTTCTCATTGAATACATCCCAATACTCGGAGTACTTCTTTGGCAAGGTGATGATGGGCTCGGAGTCTGTGGCATGGCATACCTTGGCTACGAGGCAATGGTTTTGGCAGTACGGTGAAGCAAACTGCAGTTCTCTGTTGGACCAGGAGATGTTAGGGTCGTGGAGTGTCAGCCATGGAATTCCCAAAATCACAGGGAAATGGGGAACCTCGGTAACAAAGAAGGAAATCTCTTCCATATGTTCCCTTATCCACATCCTGGTGGGTTCCGACCACTGGCTTACGGGGCCCGTCTTGAGGGGACGGCCGTCTATGGCTTGCACCACACGGGCATTCTTGAAATCATGATATTGTAATCCCAGAGAGTCGGCATACTCTCTATCGATGAAATTGTTGGTAGCTCCAGAGTCTATCATGGCGTGGATCATGACGGGTCCCCTTTTTGCTGACCATAATGTGACCACGAGAAGGAACAGGACCCCGGTTGGCGGCTCTTGGATGGATTTTTTGACCGGGTTGGCGAGCCTCTCTACACCCGGTCGTTGGCTTCCCCCGCCGGCTGTGTGCCAGTCGGCTCAGACGCCTTCGACTCCGTGGAGGACGCCGCCGCAAGACGGGCGGCAGGCTTCCCTTTGGCTGGGCACTCTCTGGCGAAGTGGCCCCCGTTCCCGCAGTACCAGCAGAGGTTCAAGCGTTGACGACGGGCCTTCTCGGCGGCATCTAGTCTGGGACGCACATTGCCCAACTGCATCGGCACCTCCTCGCCTCCTCTGGGGTATGGGGTTGGCGGCGGGGGTCTCCACACCGGACGTGGCTGAACACTGGCGGGAGCGGGGGGTTTTGCCCCGGCTCTACCGCCCTGGCCTCGAACCCATTGTTTCCTGTTGGCAATCATGACTTCAGCCCGTAAACACTGATCAATGAGTGCCTCGAGGGTCTGGGGAGGATCCACCTTGGAGATTTCTTCCAGCATTTCAATGTTGAGACCCTCCCGAAATTGTCCTCTGAGGGCTACATCGTTCCAGCCGGTGTTGTGGGCCAGCACGCGGAACTCGGCTATGTACTGAGACATGGGTCTGTCTCCTTGAAGGAGGCGCCGGAGTTTGTGACCGGCTGCCTCCAAATTGTCCTCGATTCCCCAGGTCTCCTTAAGGTGATCCAAGAAGCGTTGTGCTGAACTTAGGTGGGGGGAGGCTTGATCAAACAGGGCCGTCGCCCAGCTAGCCGCTGGTCCGTCTAGAAGACTGTAGACCCACGCCACCTTGATGTCTTCTTGGGGAAACTCGGCATCACGGGCCTCTAGATAAGCTTGACATTGGCGGCGGAAAACATGAACCTTAGCAGCTTCTCCAGAAAACTTGGTAGGCAACGCCATGGCCGGGAGGCGAACTCCGCGCTCCCTCAACCCTTTTATTTCTCCATCCTGCGCGTTGAGTCTGTCACGGATGCGGTCCACTTCGTCCTTGCTGATGGTGTAGCTGAGCGGCTGTCCAGCCGGCGCGGCTCCGGTAGACATCCTGGCCTCGGTTAGTTGGTGCTTATGGTTGGCGGAGTCAAACTGTCACGACCCAGGCGGCAGAGGCACCAATAACCATACACAGAGGCCAGAATCTAACTAATATCTTTATTGAAGAAATATATAAAGTTAATAAAAACAAGTATAGAAAATAGTCCAGAATTAGACCCTTCAGGAAAGGTCAGAATTAGTCCAAAAAAGCAATGTCCAATAAGAAATATTAAGGTCCAAAGTTGTAATCCAATAACCGAAACACTCACTTTGCCAAGCAAAGTGAGGGGAGATGACAAGGTCCTTTAGTCCATAAAACTTGAGCGTGGCTAGGAAATAACTTGATACTTGAAACAAGGCTTGAACGTGGAACAAGGTAACTAAGAACAAGAACAAGGTCCGTGGAATAACTTGGTAAAATCCGTGAAACAAGGCAAGGATTAGTCCTGGGAAACAAGGCAAAGTCCGTAGGTAAACAAGGCTGGGAAGCAAGGCGAAGGCTGGATAACAAGGCAAGGCTTGAGCTGAAGCGAGGCTTGAATCGGAGCGCGCTGTCCAGACACAACTCGCTCCGTAGGCTGACGAATTGACTCCGCGAAGTTGCTACGCGGGCAAAACACCTATATAGAGTCCAACTTTCTCACCAAAGCGGTTCTCTGGGAATCAGAAACGAAAGCTAAACTCTGAGACCAGATGTTAAACTCCTTAAAGATTCTCACGAGAACCAATGTTAATTGGCAACATTCTTAGCTGCTATCCTCGCACTCCTGCGCGAAGCTGAATCCAAACTTCTCTGTTGTTTACAAAACTCCCGGCGCAAGAACACGGGAGAAGTAGGCTCTGGGGTTGTTTGACATACTTCTGGGGCACAACTTTCTTGCAGGTGCAAGGTTTCCAGATCTGCCTGGGAAGGATCTGGCTGAGAGGAATCCAGTTCAGACTGGGAAGGTAAAAAACCCAAGTTTTCATCTTCATCAGGGATTACAATGTCCTGAGCAGGACTACAAGGCCCATGGTTCATCACATTAGCTGATTTCCACAGCTCCTAATCTTTCCAAAACCTAACAGCCACTGTCCTTTTTTAAACCCTCACAGCAACTGAACTTTTAAAAGGGAATATGCTCCAACTGTCATCTTAGCCACGCCCCTTTTCTCCCAAGGGAAGCTGTGTTACCATGGCAACCTACCAAACGCTGCTTCCAGCTAGTTTCCATGTTAGGCTTTTCCTTGCTAATATATAACTCCCTTTTCCCTTAACAAACAAATAAAATCATATCAATAATCTCTGTTTAACACATAACTTCTCTACACCTCTTTATTATCCAACATATTCGCTTATCCAACATTCTGCCGGCCCATTTATGTTGGATAAGTGAGACTCTACTGTATATAAAAGAGTGATGGAATCCTGGCACCGAGCAAAACAACAAAACTAAACATCCCCCAACCTTGAAATTTCACAACACAATCCATCATCCACACCTCGAGGTTGAAACCACAAAATATCACGTCACGAACCTCCACAGGGCCCAAAAAAACCCAAAAACCGGAACATACCATGTGCGCCTGCGCCAAAATGGACCCCGCGTAAGGACAGAACAGCCCCCAACCCCCCCTCAATCAGCAACCCTCAATGACAAGGTTTCAACCCTCCCAGGCGCCTCTCCTGCCTCTCCTCCTCTTCTCTCCTCTCCTCACCGCTTTTTGGCTCCACAGCTTTCCCCCCCGCTCCCCACCGCTGAATACGGAACAAAACAGGGAAACTGCTGCACCTGAAGAGAGGACCTCACACTTCAAGAGCAAGGTCTGTGGCAAATGGTGGCCCTCACGGTCCTCACCAGGGGAAACGGACCACAAAAAACGTCAAGGGAGGGAAGGGAACTTTGGAGGACCACACCTTTCCTCCCTCTCCCCCCACCATCCCCCACCTTGCCTTCGCCACTTTTGGAGGCCACGACTTTCCTACCTCTGGTTCTAAACAGATAATATAACAATAATATAAGAATATACATATAATATGTAATAATATAATCTCTAAAATCGGGACACTAAATAACACTCAGAAGACAAGGGAATTCCAGATGGGAAAACATCAAGCCCGCCTGACACCTCCCAACAAAGGATTCCCTCAGCCAGGAAGCAGCCAGGCTTGGGAGCGGCAACCCCATTCAATACTAATCATCTTAACTAATACCAACATTCATACCTGAGACTATTCACTGCTCTTCAACCTGCCCAAACACGATTTCCCCTACATGGAACACCCTTAGGTTTGGAAACCATCAGGCCACTCCGTCCCATTCAACCAGCCCAACGAAGGAGGCCCTTATATAGAAAGCGGCCAGACTTTGAAACAGCGAAGCTATTCAGTGCAATTCCAATGGGCCACAGCAACGCGTGGCAGGGCACAGATTGATTGGATGACTATGTCTTTTGTGGCCAAATTTGGTGTGATTTGATCCAGTGGTTTTGTTGTTTACTCCATGGGAATTATGCACATTACATTTATATATATATATATAATTATTCTATTATTATTCTATTATTATTATTGCAGTATATTATCATATTATTACTATTATATTATTATTATATTACTAGCTGTGCCCGGCCACGCATTGCTGTGGCAAAGTGGTGGTGGTATTGGTTAAAAATTGTTGTGTAATTTTTATTTGATGTTATTTGTATTTTTTATTAATTTTATTCTAAGTTATCTTTCTATTTATTATATTTTATTATTTTCTTGTATTATTTTTAGTTATTTTCTGTTATTATAGTATTTTGTTGTATTAATTTTTTAGTGTTTCTAATTTTTTTAAGTGTTTTTTATTATTTTTTATTGGGTTGCTAGGAGACCAAGTTGGAGGAGCTTAGCCTTCTAACTGGCAGCAATTGGATAAAAGCAATTATTTCTCTCTCTCTAATTAGGACTTTATTTTTCTTTTCTTTTTGTTGTATCAACCTAGAGCCATGGATGATGGGTTGTGTTGTCAAATTTCGAGGTTGGGGGGCCTGTAGTTTTGTTGTTTTGTGGGTCGCCGTGATGCCATCACTCTTTTATATATATAGATTCATTATTCATGACTACATTGAAACTAGAATAGAGAGAAATCAGCGTGGAAACTGAAAGAGGTGCCATAGATTGTTGTACATGGAAATAAGGGTAATAAATAGTTTTTGATTTATTAAATACAGTTATATATTACAATTATACATTTTTGTTATTTAAACTATACATATTGTGAAATTATGGTTTTTTTCTCAAAGTGACACACCACCCAAGTCATGCTAGGTTTTTTGGTGAATTTTGACACCACGTGCAAAAGGTTGCCCATCATTGTTATAGGGAACTAGCTGTTCTCGGCCACGCGTTGCTGTGGCAAAGTATGGTGGAAGGGCCTTGAGTCTACACTGCCATATAATCCAGTGCAAATTAGATAATCTGTGGAAGAACCCTAAGTGAGGCCTAAATCTGCCTGTCCCCTAACTGAACCCTGGCTGTCCCTTGGCTGAGTTGGTTACTAGGAGACCAAGTGGGCAGAGATTAGCCCTCTAAACTGGCAGCAATTGGATAAAAACAATTATTGCTCTCCCACCAATTAGGACTTTATTTTTCTTTTCTTTTTGTTGTATCAACCTAGACGCGTGGATGATGGGTTGTGTTGTCAAATTTCGAGGTTGGAGGGCCTGTACTTTTGTTGTTTTGTGGGTCGCCGTGATGCCATCACTCATTTATATATATAGATGTTGGAAACTAATCAAGTGGGGTTTATACAACTGTGGAGTGTTCAGGATGGGAGGAAAGAATATCAGTAAATAATGCTTTTGGAACGTGGCCAAACAGCCTGGAAAACTCACAGCAATCTAGTGATTCCGGCCATGAAAGCCTTCGACAACTTATGAGAGATATTGTTTGCAAAATCGGTGCAAGGAGACAACTAAAACCCTTGGTTTGTTCTGCTCCAGGTTGGTCTACCTGGAAGGTGAGCTCTCCAGCCTGGTGGCCACACGGGACCAGCTCCGGGGCCAAGTCTCAGATCTGGACCTCAGGAATGTTAACCTGAAGGAGAAGTATGATGCGCTGCAACGACGCTACTGGCGCGGAGAAGATGCATTTCGCCAGGCGGCCGAGAAGGGAGCAGAGCTTCTCCGGGGCCTCATGCAAGGCAAGGTGGACGCAGCCGAGCATGAAAACAAGCGCATTGAGAGGTGGGCCATTTCCACAGAAAGGTGACAGTGCAATATGTAGAGAAGGTATAGACAAGAGCAGGGGTCCCCAAACTAAGGCCCGGGGGCAGGATGCGGCCCATCGAAGCTATTTATCCGGCCCCCACAGCACAAGGGCAGAAGAGGGTTGGGCTAAATGACCCAAGGGGTCCCTTCTTCTCTTAGAACCATTATTATTATTATTATTATTATTATTATTATTATTATTATTATTAACATTGAGGCTGGGTGGCCATCTGTCAGTGATGCTTTGCTTGTGCTTTTGATGCACAAAGGCAAAAGGGGGTTGGACTAAATGGCCCAAGAGGTCTCTTCCAACCCTCTTTATTAATATTATTGTTTATATATTATATATTTATAATATTATTATTTATATATTATATATTTATTATTATTATTATTATTAACATTGATTCTGGGTGGCCATCTGTCAGGGGTGCTTTGCTTGTGCTTTCGGTGCACAAAGGCAGAAAAAGGGTTGGACTAAGTGGCCCAAAGGGTCTCTTCCAACCCTCATTATTATTATTATTATTATTATTATTATTATTATTATTATTATTATTAACATTGAGGCTGGGTGGCCATCTGTCAGGTGTGCTTTGCATGTGCTTTTGGTGCACAGAGGCAGAAGGGGGTTGGACTAAATGGCCTAAGAGGTCTCTTCCAACCCTCTTTATTATTATTATTATTATTATTATTATTATTAACATTGAGGCTGGGTGGTCATCTGTCAGGTGTGCTTTGCATGTGCTTATGGTGCACAGAGGCAGAAAAAGGGTTGGACTAAATGGCCCAAAGGGTCTCTTCCAACTATTATTATTATTATTATTATTATTAACATTGAGGCTGGGTGGTCATCTGTCAGGGGTGCTTTGCTTGTGCTTATGGTGCACAGAGGCAGAAGAGGGTTGGACTAAATGGCCTAAGAGGTCCCTTCTTCTCTTAGAACCATTATTATTATTATTATTATTATTATTATTATTAACATTGAGGCTGGGTGGCCATCTGTCAGTGATGCTTTGCTTGTGCTTTTGATGCACAAAGGCAAAAGGGGGTTGGACTAAATGGCCCAAGACGTCTCTTCCAACCCTCTTTATTAATATTATTGTTTATATATTATATATTTATAATATTATTATTTATATATTATATATTTATTATTATTATTATTATTAACATTGATTCTGGGTGGCCATCTGTCAGGGGTGCTTTGCTTGTGCTTTCGGTGCACAAAGGCAGAAAAAGGGTTGGACTAAGTGGCCCAAAGGGTCTCTTCCAACCCTCATTATTATTATTATTATTATTATTATTATTATTATTATTATTATTAACATTGAGGCTGGGTGGCCATCTGTCAGGTGTGCTTTGCATGTGCTTTTGGTGCACAGAGGCAGAAGGGGGTTGGACTAAATGGCCTAAGAGGTCTCTTCCAACCCTCTTTATTATTATTATTATTATTATTATTATTATTAACATTGAGGCTGGGTGGTCATCTGTCAGGTGTGCTTTGCATGTGCTTATGGTGCACAGAGGCAGAAAAAGGGTTGGACTAAATGGCCCAAAGGGTCTCTTCCAACTATTATTATTATTATTATTATTATTAACATTGAGGCTGGGTGGTCATCTGTCAGGGGTGCTTTGCTTGTGCTTATGGTGCACAGAGGCAGAAGAGGGTTGGACTAAATGGCCTAAGAGGTCCCTTCTTCTCTTAGAACCATTATTATTATTATTATTATTATTATTATTATTAACATTGAGGCTGGGTGGCCATCTGTCAGTGATGCTTTGCTTGTGCTTTTGATGCACAAAGGCAAAAGGGGGTTGGACTAAATGGCCCAAGACGTCTCTTCCAACCCTCTTTATTAATATTATTGTTTATATATTATATATTTATAATATTATTATTTATATATTATATATTTATTATTATTATTATTATTAACATTGATTCTGGGTGGCCATCTGTCAGGGGTGCTTTGCTTGTGCTTTCGGTGCACAAAGGCAGAAAAAGGGTTGGACTAAGTGGCCCAAAGGGTCTCTTCCAACCCTCATTATTATTATTATTATTATTATTATTATTATTATTATTAACATTGAGGCTGGGTGGCCATCTGTCAGGGGTGCTTTGCTTGTGCTTTCGGTGCACAAAGGCAGAAGAGGGTTGGACTCAATGGCCTAAGAGGTCTCTTCCAACCCTCTTTATTATTATTATTATTATTATTATTATTATTATTAACATTGAGGCTGAGTGGCCGTCTGTCAGGGGTGCTTTGCTTGTGCTTTCTGTGCACAAAGGCAGAAAAAGGGTTGGACTAAATGGCCCAAAGGGTCTCTTCCAACCCTCTTATTTATTATTATTGTTATTATTATTATTATTATTGCTCGGTAGCCAACTATAGTCCAGCCCTCCAATGGTCCGAAGGATCGTGAACTGGCCCCCTGTTTAAAAAGTTTGGGGACCCCTGGACAAGAGGGTCCCAAACCTGTTATTCTGCAGTGGGTCACTTTTGGAAAATGGCATACATAACCATTTGGAGATCATCACCTTTTGAAAAAGTTTGATCTTTCAGAGAAGATCCAAAAACCCATTTGATTTCAATCTTGTGCTCCAAAAAGTATAACTTTCCAACAACTACAATTTTTTTTCCTTCAATTTCGAATGAGTCTGAACTGGCCAAAATCATGTGCTGCAGTGCCCCCTGCTGTCCATTTGACTGAACAGCACCTAGGTATACCCTGTTTCCCCTAAAACAGGGGTCCCCAAACTTTTTAAACAGGGGGCCAGTTTACGATCCTTTGGAGCGTTGGAGGGCCGGACTATAGTTGGCCACCGAGCAATAACAACAACAACAACAACAACAACAACAACAACAAAAAAGAGGGTTGTAAGAGACCCTTTGGGCTATTGAGTCCAATCCCCTGAAAGCACAAGCAAAGCACCCCTGACAGATGGCCACCCAGCCTCAATGTTAATAATAATAATAATAATAATAATAATAATAATAATAAAATTACGATCTGCCAACTGCAAAAGGACACCCTGCTGGGATCTGCACGCATCATCCGAAAATACATCACACAGTCCTAGACACTTGGGAAGTGTCCAACTTGTGCTTTTGTGATACGAAATCCAGCATATCTATCTCGTTTGCTATGACATAATAATAATAATAATAATAATAATAATAATAATAATAATAATAAAGAGGGTTGGAAGAGACCCCTTGGGACATTTCGTCCAATCCCCTTATGCCTTTGTGCACCAAAAGCACAAGCAAAGCACCCCTGACAGATGGCCACCCAGCCTCAATGTTAATAATAAGAAGAAGAAGAAGGAGGAGGAGGAGGAGGAGGAGGGTTGGAAGAGAAGAAGAGACCCTTTGGGTCATTTAGCCCAACCCCCTTCTGCCCTTGTGTTGTGGGGACCGGATAAATGGCTTCGATGAGCAGCATCCAGCCCCCGGGCCTTAGTTTGGGGACTCCTGCCCTAAAATAAGACATCCCCAGAAAATAAGACCTAGTAGAGGTTTTGCTAAATTGCTAAATATAAGGCCTCCCCCGAAAGTAAGACCTAGCAAAGTTTTTGTTTGGAAGCATGCCCACCAAACAGAACACCAGAGCAGGCAGGATCGGTAAATGTACGTACCATAGATTGTTGTAAATGGAAATAATGGTAGTAATTCTTGATAGGATTCACAGTTTGTCTAGTTATGCTGGTTTATGATGACAACTACTGTACAGTAAATGTTCATTTTTTTGTTCAACAATAAATGTGAATTCTTCTTCATGGAAAAATAAGTCATCCCCTGAAAATAAGAAGCAAGAATTGATATAAGACACTGTCTTATTTTCAGGGAAACACGGTAAATAGGTTTGATGGTCTCCTTTATTCAAAACTAGCTTGGGGATTCAGCGGTGCCTGAGTGATTTGAAAAAGGCATTGTTTGTTTTGGGAAGTTTGGTAATATCTCTGAATGCAGGGTGAACTACAACTCCCGCGCGGGTGGGTCATTCCCACCCAAACCCCTCCAGTATGTTATGTTGGTCACCAAGGTTTCTGTGTGCCACAGCTTCATGCACTTCATTTTCCAGTCAACGCACATATAGCACAGTATCATACAGCAGCAGAACAGAACAGTACCAAATCAATTCCCAGGTCTTTCCAGGTTCAGCCAATCGGCTTCATGGACTTCATTTTCCAGTCAACACACATGTAGCACAGTATCATACAGCAGCACAACAGAAACAGTATCAAATCAATCCCAGGTCTTTGCAGGCTCAGCCAATCGGCTTCATGCACTTCATTTTCCAGTCTACACACATATAGCACAGTATCATACAGCAGCAGAACAGAAACAGTATCAGATCTATTCCCAGGTCTTTGCAGGCTCAGCCAATCGGCTTCATGCACTTCATTTTCTAGTTAACACACATATAGCACAGTATCATACAGCAGCAGAAGGCAAACAGTACCAAATTGATTCCCAGATCTTTCCAGGCTCAGCCAATTGGCTTCATGCACTTCATTTTCCAGTTAACACACATATAGCACAGTATCATACAGCAGCAGAATAGAAACAGTATGAAATCAATCCCCAGGTTTTTGCAGGCTCAGCCCATCGGCTTCATGCACTTCATTTTCCAGTCAAAACACATATAGCACAGTATCATACAGCAGCAGAACAGAAACAGTACCAAATCAATTCCTAGGTCTTTCCAGGTTCAGCCAATCAGCTTCATGGACTTCATTTTCCAGTCAACACACATATAGCACAGTATCATATAGCAGCACAACAGAAACAGTATCAAATCAATCCCAGGTCTTTGCAGGCTCAGCCAATCGGCTTCATGCGCTTCATTTTCTAGTTAACACACATATAGCACAGTATCATACAGCAGCAGAACAGAAACAGTACCAAGTCAATTCCCAGGTCTTTGCAGGCTCAGCCAATCGGCTTCATGCACTTCATTTTCCAGTCAACACACATATAGCACAGTATATACAGCAGCAGAACAGAAACAGTATGAAATCAATCCCCAGGTCTTTGCAGGCTCAGCCAATCGGCTTCATGCACTTCATTTTCCAGTCAACACACATATAGCACAGTATCATACAGCAGCAGAACAGAAACAGTACCAAATCAATTCCCAGGTCTTTGCAGGCTCAGCCAATTGGCTTCATGCACTTCATTTTCCAGTCAACACACATATAGCACAGTATCATACAGCAGCAGAACAGAAACAGTACCAAATCAATTCCCAGGTCTTTGCAGGCTCAGCAAAGAGGTAGCTTTGGAATCTCTCTTTCCCCAACATCCATTCAGCTTTTTCTTCTTTTTGCAGGGCGAAGCATGCCAGGGTGTGCAAGGAGCTGAAGAAGGCCACCAGGGCAAGGCTCAGCGTGAAAGTGTAAGTCACAAGAGCACCAAAACAACACCATGTATGTAACAAAACTTGAAAAATGTTCTGTTCCTGGTTTGGAAGTGATATTTCCTGTTTCATTGTGTGGTCCTTACTTTGAAAGGAGTGGTTATACTCCAAAAACTTTGGTTTTGTGCCCACAAACTATGTTGAATTGGTTGAGATTTTTGTTACAAAACTGTTAGGGAGAGTGTGTATAGCGGAACCAGCAGCGTCCAGTTAACACCATGTGCAAAAGACTCAGACCAGGCAGAGGAATTGAAAGAACAAAGGAACTTTACTTGTTGAGTTGAAGTTAAGTAAACAGTTCAGCAATCGTACAATGTCCTTGTAGTTGCATAGGATCAATAACTAATCAATAAGCATTCAATATATCCAGCATAGCATATTTAAACTGCTACTTGACCGTAGCTTAAGAGCCTGTCTTTTCTGTGCTCTCCCTGCAAGCTCAGATTCCCAACTGACAAACCCAGCCATCTGCCAGCAAACCGATACATTGTTTGAGGCGTGGCTTGCCTCTGCAAAAAACTCAGCTCCCTTTTTACAGAGATCTTTTGCAAGCAACTTTGCAAGGATTTCTTTACACACACACACATAGCAATTTGGCGCAATAGTCCCTCCCACAGTTTAATGAACTTTTCCCATGTTTTATGATAGAACTAATTAGGAAATGGAACTTATAACCCAGGAACAAAATTTGTGTTACATAGTGTAATTCAGGCCTGGGCAAATTTGGGTCCTCCAAGTGTTTTGGATTACAACTCTCACAATTCCTAACAGCCGGTAGAAGTAGAAGAAGTAGCCTGGCTGTTGTTTACCTGGAGGCACCCTTTGTTTAAGTGGCACTTGATTGTTTGCTGTCTTGAGTGCCCCTGTTGCTAAGTGATGATCTTTATTTCCTGTCTTGATTCTGGTGTTTTTTTTAATACTTATAGCCAGGTTTTGTTCATTTTCATGGTTTCCTCCTTTCTGTTGAAATTCTCCACCAGCTTCTTGTGGATTTCAATGGCTTCTCTGTGTTGTCTGGCATGATGATTGTCAGAGTGGTCAAGTATTTCTGTGTTCCAAATAATATTCTGTGTCCAGGTTGGTTCGTCAAGTGCTCTGGTATGGCTGAATTAATCTGCAGTGAGTTTTGCGTGCTTTGATTCTTTGATTTCATGTTCTTTGATTATATTATTTTATCATTATAATATATTACACAATGTAACACAGCTCCCTATGTAGACTTGTCCATAGCTGCATGATATACGGTAGACTCCTGAAGAGGTGAGAGGATCACTCTTATCCTTTGCTGAACGTAGCATTTGTTGGATTTTCTTAGTGGGTCTGTAGATACAAGGACTGAATGAAAAGTAATGCCTCCACCTTCGTTACTTGGGTTTGGAAGGAAATATTTTAATAAATCATATAGAATCATAGAATAATAGAATAGTAGAGTTGGAAGAGACCTCATGGGCCATCCAGTCCAACCCCCTGCTAAGAAGCAGGAAAATCCTTAGAATGTGCTCTTTAACTACCACTATTCACATTTCCACATGATCACCAGACAATTGGATATATTTCTGCCAACAATGAACAAGTTTTCTGAAGCCGTCACGGAAGAAGTCGACACTCTGTTCCTGCAACCAGTGTCTCACAGGACACATCGTGCACAGATCTTCCAAAAGCCAAGCAAAGCAATAATGTGACCCACACGTTCTTGTAAAATGCCGATTACGCTTGAAATTTCTCTCTGAGTGATATGACTATCGTCGTGAATCAATCTGTCGATGTTTTGCTTGTGAAACTCAGTGGTTGCAGTCACAAGACATCCAACTCTTTGTTTGTCCTGCAAGTCAGACGTTCGACCTCAACATCTTTAAACTCACTCGCCCAATGACACACAGGACTCACATCAACACAATCCCCATAAACAGCTTGCGTTCTTTGAGGAATCTCCTTTGGGGTGACACCTTCTGCTGTTGTCGAGAATTCAATGACTGCATGTTGCTAAAGTCTGCGCAGGGTCCCATACTTTGCCCTTTAACAACACAACCGTTCAATGCTAAGGCTTCCCCGTCTGCACAGGGTTCCATACTTTGCCCTTTAACAACACAACCGTTCAATGCTAAGGCTTCCCCGTCTGTGCAGGGTTCCATACTTTGCCCTTTAACAACACAACCGTTCAATGCCAAGGCTTCCCCGTCTGCGCAGGGTTCCATACTTCGCACTTTAACAACACAACCGTTCAATGCTAAGGCTTCCCCGTCTGCGCAGGGTTCCATACTTTGCCCTTTAACAACACAACCGTTCAATGCTAAGGCTTCCCCGTCTGCGCAGGGTTCCATACTTGGCACTTTAACAACACAACCGTTCAATGCTAAGGCTTCCCCGTCTGCACAGGGTTCCATACTTCGCACTTTAACAACACAACCGTTCAATGCTAAGGCTTCCCCGTCTGCACAGGGTTCCATACTTTGCCCTTTAACAACACAACCGTTCAATGCTAAGGCTTCCCCGTCTGCACAGGGTTCCATACTTGGCCCTTTAACAACACAACCGTTCAATGCTAAGGCTTCTCCGTCTGTGCAGGGTTCCATACTTTGCCCTTTAACAACACAACCGTTCAATGCTAAGGCTTCCCCGTCTGCGCAGGGTTCCATACTTTGCCCTTTAACAACACAACCGTTCAATGCTAAGGCTTCCCCGTCTGCGCAGGGTTCCATACTTGGCACTTTAACAACACAACCGTTCAATGCTAAGGCTTCCCCGTCTGCACAGGGTTCCATACTTTGCCCTTTAACAACACAACCGTTCAATGCTAAGGCTTCCCCGTCTGCGCAGGGTTCCATACTTTGCCCTTTAACAACACAACCGTTCAATGCTAAGGCTTCCCCGTCTGCGCAGGGTTCCATACTTTGCCCTTTAACAACACAACCGTTCAATGCTAAGGCTTCCCCGTCTGCGCAGGGTTCCATACTTGGCACTTTAACAACACAACCGTTCAATGCTAAGGCTTCCCCGTCTGCACAGGGTTCCATACTTCGCACTTTAACAACACAACCGTTCAATGCTAAGGCTTCCCCGTCTGCGCAGGGTTCCATACTTGGCACTTTAACAACACAACCGTTCAATGCTAAGGCTTCCCCGTCTGCGCAGGGTTCCATACTTCGCACTTTAACAACACAACCGTTCAATGCTAAGGCTTCCCCGTCTGCACAGGGTTCCTTACTTTGCACTTTAACAACACAACCGTTCAATGCTAAGGCTTCCCCGTCTGCACAGGGTTCCATACTTCGCACTTTAACAACACAACCGTTCAATGCTAAGGCTTCCCCATCTGCGCAGGGTTCCATACTTTGCCCTTTAACAACACAACCGTTCAATGCTAAGGCTTCCCCGTCTGCCCAGGTTTCCATACTTGGCACTTTAACAACATAACCGTTCAATGCTAAGGCTTTCCCGTCTACACAGGGTTCCATACTTTGCCCTTTAACAACATAACCGTTCAATGCTAAGGCTTTCCCGTCTGCACAGGGTTCCATACTTTGCCCTTTAACAACACAACCGTTCAATGCTAAGGCTTCCCCGTCTGCACAGGGTTCCATACTTTGCCCTTTAACAACATAACCGTTCAATGCTAAGGCTTCCCCGTCTGCACAGGGTTCCATACTTTGCCCTTTAACAACACAACCGTTCAATGCTAAGGCTTCTCCGTCTGTGCAGGGTTCCATACTTTGCCCTTTAACAACATAACCGTTCAATGCTAAGGCTTCCCCGTCTGCACAGGGTTCCATACTTTGCCCTTTAACAACACAACCGTTCAATGCTAAGGCTTCTCCGTCTGTGCAGGGTTCCATACTTTGCCCTTTAACAACACAACCGTTCAATGCTAAGGCTTCCCCGTCTGCGCAGGGTTCCATACTTTGCCCTTTAACAACACAACCGTTCAATGCTAAGGCTTCCCCGTCTGCGCAGGGTTCCATACTTTGCCCTTTAACAACACAACCGTTCAATGCTAAGGCTCCCCTGTCTGCGCGGGTTCCATACTTCGCACTTTCACAACACAACCGTTCAATGCTAAGGCTTCCCCGTCTGCGCAGGGTTCCATACTTTGCCCTTTAACAACACAACCGTTCAATGCTAAGGTTTCTCTGTCTGCGCAGGGTTCCATACTTTGCCCTTTAACAACACAACCGTTCAATGCTAAGGCTTCCCCGTCTGCGCAGGGTTCCATACTTGGCACTTTAACAACACAACCGTTCAATGCTAAGGCTTCCCCGTCTGCACAGGGTTCCATACTTCGCACTTTAACAACACAACCGTTCAATGCTAAGGCTTCCCCGTCTGCGCAGGGTTCCATACTTGGCACTTTAACAACACAACCGTTCAATGCTAAGGCTTCCCCGTCTGCGCAGGGTTCCATACTTCGCACTTTAACAACACAACCGTTCAATGCTAAGGCTTCCCCGTCTGCACAGGGTTCCTTACTTTGCACTTTAACAACACAACCGTTCAATGCTAAGGCTTCCCCGTCTGCACAGGGTTCCATACTTGGCACTTTAACAACACAACCGTTCAATGATAAGGCTTCCCCATCTGCGCAGGGTTCCATACTTTGCCCTTTAACAACACAACCGTTCAATGCTAAGGCTTTCCCGTCTGCACAGGGTTCCATACTTTGCCCTTTAACAACACAACCGTTCAATGCTAAGGCTTCCCCGTCTGCACAGGGTTCCATACTTTGCCCTTTAACAACACAACCGTTCCATGCTAAGGCTTCCCCGTCTGCGCAGGGTTCCATACTTTGCCCTTTAACAACACAACCATTCAATGCTAAGGCTTCCCCGTCTGCCCAGGTTTCCATACTTGGCACTTTAACAACACAACCGTTCAATGCTAAGGCTTCCCCGTCTGCGCAGGCTTCCATACTTTGCCCTTTAACAACACAACCGTTCAATGCTAAGGCTTCCCCGTCTGCCCAGGTTTCCATACTTGGCACTTTAACAACACAACCGTTCAATGCTAAGGCTTCCCCGTCTGCCCAGGTTTCCATACTTGGCACTTTAACAACACAACCGTTCAATGCTAAGGCTTCCCCGTCTGCGCAGGGTTCCATACTTTGCCCTTTAACAACACAACCGTTCAATGCTAAGGCTTCCCCGTCTGCGCAGGGTTCCATACTTGGCACTTTAACAACACAACCGTTCAATGCTAAGGCTTCCCCGTCTGCGCAGGGTTCCATACTTTGCCCTTTAACAACACAACCGTTCAATGCTAAGGCTTCCCCGTCTGCCCAGGTTTCCATACTTGGCACTTTAACAACACAACCGTTCAATGCTAAGGCTTCCCCGTCTGCGCAGGGTTCCATACTTTGCCCTTTAACAACACAACCGTTCAATGCTAAGGCTTCCCCGTCTGCGCAGGGTTCCATACTTGGCACTTTAACAACACAACCGTTCAATGCTAAGGCTTCCCCGTCTGCGCAGGGTTCCATACTTTGCCCTTTAACAACACAACCGTTCAATGCTAAGGCTTCCCCGTCTGCGCAGGGTTCCATACTTTGCCCTTTAACAACACAACCGTTCAATGCTAAGGCTTCCCCGTCTGCGCAGGGTTCCATACTTTGCCCTTTAACAACACAACCGTTCAATGCTAAGGCTTCCCCGTCTGCGCAGGGTTCCATACTTGGCACTTTAACAACACAACCGTTCAGTGCTAAGGCTTCCCCGTCTGCGCAGGGTTCCATACTTTGCCCTTTAACAACACAACCGTTCCATGCTAAGGCTTCCCCGTCTGCGCAGGGTTCCATACTTTGCCCTTTAACAACACAACCGTTCAATGCTAAGGCTTCCCTCCAAATGGAACTGTCAAGGAGAGTCTACTGAACAAGCCAGGACCTGTCGCAGACCAGGACTGCCATCTGTTGAGGAGTTACGAAGGTGGAGGCATTACTTTTCATTCAACCTTCGTATTACACAATGTAACACCGTTTCCTCTGTAGACTTGTCCACAGCTGCATTGTATCCGGTAGACTCCTGCAGAGGTGAGAGGATCCCTCTTGTCCTTTGTTGAATGGAGTATGTATTGGATTTCCTTGGTGGGTCCGTAGATCGTTTGTCGGTTGTCTTTCTTCCTCAGCTTCCCTCTGAGGTCAGTGGTTTCCTTTGATGTCTGGTAAGAACACTTTTCCTCTGGGTGGATCTTCGCCTTGACTCTTGTGGCTTGTTCTTGGTCTCGCAGCTCCTTCGATGTCTGACGTAAAATATTTTGCATTTTCTCCCTGGTAGAGAACGGGACGTTGCAAAGGCAGACCAGGCGAAGATGGACAACCGAGATCTTCTGGACGAGCAGAATGGAGAAAGGTCGAAGAAAAGGCCTTTCAGGTAAGTTGCTCACCTGAGAGGCAGAAGAATCCTTGTGACTTGTTGGAAAGATACCTGTAGAAGGGATGCATTTCCTTCTCTTAACCTGATTGATATTTTCCTGTTGAATTCTGAGTTTTTCTTATTGTACTTATTGTACTTGATTGTTTCTTATCAAGTTTGCAGACAACACAAAACTGGGAGGGATAGCTAACACTCCAGAAGACAGGAGCAGAATTCAAAATGATCTTGACAGACTAGAGAGATGGGCCGAAACTAACAAAATGAAGTTCAACAGGGACAAATGCAAGATACTTCATTTCGGCAGAAAAAATGGAAATCAAAGAGACAGAATGGGGGACGCCTGGCTTGACAGCAGTGTGTGCGAAAAAGACCTTGGAGTCCTCGTGGACAACAAGTTAAACATGAGCCAACAATGTGATGCAGCAGCTAAAAAAGCCAATGGGATTCTGTCCTGCATCAATAGGGGAATAGCGTCTAGATCCAGGGAAGTCCTGCTCCCCCTTATTCTATTCTGCCTTGGTCAGACCACACCTGGAATCACACTGTCTCCAATTCTGGGCACCACAGTTGAAGGGAGATGTTGACAAGCTGGAAAGCGTCCAGAGGAGGGCGACTAAAATGATTAAGGGTCTGGAGAACAAGCCCTATGAGGAGCGGCTTAAAGAGCTTGGCATGTTTAGCCTGCAGAAGAGAAGGCTGAGAGGAGACATGATAGCCATGTACAAATACGTGAAGGGAAGTCATAGGGAGGAGGGAGCAAGCTTGTTTTCTGCTGCCCTGCAGACTAGGACACGGAACAATGGCTTCAAACTACAGGAAAGGAGATTCCACCTGAACATCAGGAAGAACTTCCTCACTGTGAGAAAGGCTGTTCGACAGTGGAACTCTCTCCCCCGGGCTGTGGTGGAGGCTCCTTCCTTGGAGGCTTTTAAGCAGAGGCTGGATGGCCATCTGTCGGGGGTGCTTTGAATGCGATTTCCTGCATCTTGGCAGGGGGTTGGACTGGATGGCCCATGAGGTCTCTTCCAACGCTACTATTCTATGATTCTATGATTCTACTTGCCCATACGTTGCTGTGGTTGTGTTATTCCATACCCGTGCAAACTTGGGCCCTCCAGAACTTCAACTTCCATAATTCCTAACAGCCGTAGGAGGGCCCAAATTTGCTCATATCTGTGTTATTCTCTGTGTTGTTGTTCACATTTTTGTTACATAATGCTATTTGAGCCCATAGCCAAGTCTCGGTGGTCAAGCTCTAATCATTGCCTACTCTTCCTTTCCATCATAACCTTTCCATTGTCTTACCATCCTTTTACTTTCCTTTGTATATTTTCAAATACCGTATATACTCGAGTATAAGCCGACCCGAATATAAGCCGAGGCACCTAATTTTACCACAATAAAACTGGGAAAACATTGACTCCAGTATAAGCCGAGATACCAATAAAATTACATTAACGGAGGCATCAGTAGTTTAAATGTTTTTGAATCTTTACATCAAACTGTAATTTAGGATATGACTGTTCAACTCTGATTAAATCATTATTTTCATCTTCTTCAATGTAAATGTGCGTATGTAGCCTTTTAATAATAATAGAGTGAAATAATAAATATAATAATAATAATAAATGCAGTAAAATAATAATTGTAATAATAAATAGAGTAAAATAATAAATGTATTATAATAATAAAAATAGAGTAAAATAAAGGTAAAAGTAACAACAATAATAGAGTAAAATAATAAATGTAATACAGTAGAGTCTCACTTATCCAACACTCGCTTATCCAACATTCTGGATTATCCAACGCATATTTGTAGTCAATGTTTTCAATATATCGTGATATTTTGGTGCTAAATTCATAAATACAGTAATTACTACATAGCATTACTGCGTATTGAACTACTTTTTCTACCAAATTTGTTGTCTAACATGATGTTTTGGTGCTTCATTTGTAAAATCATAACCTAATTTGATGTTTAATAGGCTTTTCCTTAATCCCTCCTTATTATCCAAGATATTTGCTTATCCAACATTCCGCCGGTCCATTTATGTTGGATAAGTGAGACTCTACTGTATAATAATAAAAATAGAGTAAAATGAATGTAAAAGTAACAACAATAATAGAGTAAAATAATAAATGTAATAATAATAATTAATCGAGTAAAATAATAAATGTAACAATACCAATAATAATAGAGAAAAATAATAAAAATACCATATATACTTGAGTATAAGCCGACCTGAATATAAGCCAACCAGGACCCTCACCCGAGTATAAGCTGAGGAGGATTTTTTTCAGTCCTAAAAAAGGGCTGAAAAACTAGGCTTATACTTGAGTATATATAGTACTTTTAATTAGGTTGTATAAGGGGATTCGATCTTTTCGCAATCATGTTATGCATCCTTTTACTTTCTCCTTCTTTTTCCCGTCTTAGATCCGCATCCGCCACCTCCATGACCCTGGCCAGATACGTGGATGTTTTCAAGGGCTTGTTTGAGTAAGTGTGCCTTCGAGTTGTCATTCCCACCTTAATTGGGATCCTAAGGCAAACCTAGCATAGGATTTTCCAAGGAGTTGAGAGAGTGTGACCCTCCTATGGTCACCTAATTGATTCCATGGTCTAGTGAGGATTCGAACCCAAGTCTCCAGAGTCATCATCCCAATGCACTTTCCTGCTTGGAGCTCGTAGACATGGGCCAACTTCGGCCCTCTCTCCAGGTGTTTTGGACTGCAATTCCCACAATTCCTAACAGCCTACCGGCTGTTAGGAATTGTGGGAGTTGCAGTCCAAAACACCTGGAGAGAGGGCCGAAGTTGGCCCATGCCTGGTCTATATTACCAATTGTTTTCTCCTCTTTCTCTTGTCAGTTTCAGGCTGAAACGGGGCAACTCCGTCAGCAACGTGTCGGAAGACCACTATTGCCGCATCCCGTGTTGCGCGGCGGCTTGCCTCCCTTCCCACGTCAGCGACATACAGGTAAATTGGACATTTCGATAACTAATCCACTAATTTCTTTTTCTCCTTTTATTCCTTGGGAATCCAATGTTATTGCTGGAAATGTTGTGACTCAGTTGGAGTTTCAGAATGACTCTGATGGGGATTGTGGGATTCAGTTCCTGATGTTCAAGATGATGAGATTCAGGTTCAAGATGACTCTGATGGGAATTATGGGATTCAGGTTCAGAGTGTCCCTGCTGTGAGAGATGAGGAGCAGGGAGGCATTCCCATGGCAGGGAATGGTGTTGTTGATACTGGAGATGATACCGAAGCTAGCCAGGTGCAAAGGGAGGACAGCTCCCAGTTAGATAGCATGCAGACAGAGGCTGCTGCTAATGAGCTGTCTGGCCTTGATGAAACGGCATCTCTGGATCGAGCTGGCCGTTTGCAATTTCAGCGCAGGAGTGTTAGAACAGCAAACAAGAAATAGAAAGAGGTCAGAGGCCAAAGAAATGCATTCATGCTGTGCAGAGAATATTAAAGGGTGTGTTGAGAGAGAAATCTTTGTCAAAAGCAACGTCTCGTTTTGGAGTGTAGAAGCTAACTCTTGCTTTCCAGGATTACCTTGCAACCTTGTGTATTCAAGTTATGAGACTTTGTCAAGCATTCATGGAACCTTGTTTTATGCCTTATGTTTTCTTGGATTATTCCTGATAGTCTTGGTTTTGCAACAATCTTTGGGATCTTTACTTTTGCTTTTTAAGAACTATTTATTTTCTATTTCCTAATAAACTACAAAAGACTTCAACCTGTATATAGTCTGGTGTGTTCAGCAAGGTGAAGCTATCCAGAGGTGCGGCAGGAAATATCAACCTTCTTCAAACCTCCACTAGTAATTTATATATGATTCTGTTTGCTTACTGTTTTGTATATTTATGTTTTGGTATGCAGCTTTCCCTTTACTCTATGTTTCTTGAGTTTGTGGGAGGGGCTGGATCAGAAGCAGGTTGGATTTGGCTTATTATTATTATTATTATTATTATTATTATTATTATTATTATTATTATACACCATGTAATGAAATGTGAAAAATGTTCTGTTCCTGGCTTGAAAGTGTTCTTTCCTGTTTAATTGTGCAGTTGTTGTGCTCCAAAAACTTCATTTTTGTGCCACAAACTATGCTGAATTCATTGAGACTTTTTGATGAGATATTTGTTGGAAACCTACTGCAAAATGTGTTGTCGAAGGCTTTCATGGCCAGAATCACTGGGTTGCTGTGAGCTTTCTGGGCTGTATGGCTATGTTCCAGAAGCATTCTCTCCTGACGTTTCGCCCACGTCTAGGGCAGGTATCCTCAGAGGTTGTGAGGTCTGTTGGAAACTAGGCAAGTGGGGTTTATATATCTGTGGAATAATGTCCAGGGTGGGAGAAAGAAAGAACTCTTGTCTGTTGGAGGCAAGTGTGAATGTTGCAATTGACCACCTTGATTAGCTTTGAACAGCCTTGCAGCTTCAAAGCTTGGCTGCTTCCTACCTGGGGGAGTCCTTTGTTGGGAGGTGATTAGCTGGTTGATATTGCAAAATGGCTTGTCACTCTGGCAACGTTGGATTTTAAAGTTTTTAAAAGTTTTTATCTCTATTGGTTTTTATCCTCCAGTGTGTTATTAATGTTTAACTGTGAAAACATAACTTGTTAAAGTCATTGTCCTCTATTTGGTGCTGCCTTTATTATTATTTTGAAGTAGATGTTGGGTATGATTTGGGATTTGGGTGGTTTTGGTTAGCTCATCCTTTCTTTAGTATTGTATAGTATTGAATGTTTGCCACAACTTGTTGTAAAGTATCCTGATTTCCCTATGGGGGAGATAGAGTAGGATATAAATAAAGTTTTGTTGTTGTTATTGTTGTTGTTATTATTATAGCAGGATGTCCCTCCTGCAGAAACAAAGTGTTTGCAGTTGAATAAACTTCTCCCATGTTTTTATGATAGAACCAATTATGAAATGACATTTATAACCCAGGAACAGAAATCATGTTACATAGTGTTGTTGTTATTGATATTATTATGATGATGGAATATTTCCATGTGCAGAATGAGGCTGTTTCCAAGGCTTTCAAATTGGTCCGGTCAGACTGGGCAGAGTGGGTTTGAGTCCACAATTGCAAAATGACGATGTCGCTTTCCGGAGTGGAAACTCCTGGGTTTGTTATCTCAGCCTTTCATTTCTTTTCTCTTCTCTGCAGGAAGCCCATGGATCAGAAGTCAATGCCGTCAGATTCAGCCCCAATTCAGGGATGCTGGCAACCGGCGGGACGGACAGGCTGATCCAACTCTGGAACGTGGTTGGGGGTAAGCGCAGGTCTCTTTGGCCATTTCGTGGCCCTTCTCCGGACACTTTCCATCTTGTCCCTCTCCTTGGATGATGTTGCCCAAAACTAGACACAGGGCTATATTATTCCAGGTGAAAATGACTGACAAAAGCAAAAGAGAGTGGGACTAGGACCTCTCTCAATCTGGATCCTATCCTCTTATGAATGCAGCCTAGAATCACATTGGCCTTTTGAAGACTCCTACTTTCATGTGGACTGTTTTCAATCCAGGTGTTCTCCATCCTACGAGGGTTGAATGAAAAGTAATGCCTCCCCTTCGTAACTCCTCAACAGACGGCAGTCCTGGTCTGTGGCAGGTCCTGGCTTGTTCAGGAGACTCTCCTCTACAGTTCCATCTGGCGGGAAGCCTTAGCATTGAACGGTTGTGTTGTTAAAGTGCAAAGTATGGAACCCTGCGCAGACGGGGAAGCCTTAGCATTGAACGGTTGTGTTGTTAAAGTGCAAAGTATGGAACCCTGCGCAGACGGGGAAGCCTTAGCATTGAACGGTTGTGTTGTTAAAGTGCAAAGTATGGAACCCTGCGCAGACGGGGAAGCCTTAGCATTGAACGGTTGTGTTGTTAAAGTGCAAAGTATGGAACCCTGCGCAGACGGAGAAGCCTTAGCATTGAACGGTTGTGTTGTTAAAGTGCAAAGTATGGAACCCTGCGCAGACGGGGAAGCCTTAGCATTGAACGGTTGTGTTGTTAAAGTGCAAAGTATGGAACCCTGCGCAGACGGGGAAGCCTTAGCATTGAACGGTTGTGTTGTTAAAGTGCAAAGTATGGAACCCTGCGCAGATGGAGAAGCCTTAGCATTGAACGGTTGTGTTGTTAAAGTGCCAAGTATGGAACCCTGCGCAGACGGGGAAGCCTTAGCATTGAACGGTTGTGTTGTTAAAGTGCAAAGTATGGAACCCTGCGCAGATGGAGAAGCCTTAGCATTGAACGGTTGTGTTGTTAAAGTGCCAAGTATGGAACCCTGCGCAGACGGGGAAGCCTTAGCATTGAACGGTTGTGTTGTTAAAGTGCCAAGTATGGAACCCTGCGCAGACGGAGAAGCCTTAGCATTGAACGGTTGTGTTGTTAAAGTGCAAAGTATGGAACCCTGCGCAGATGGAGAAGCCTTAGCATTGAACGGTTGTGTTGTTAAAGTGCCAAGTGTGGAACCCTGCGCAGACGGAGAAGCCTTAGCATTGAACGGTTGTGTTGTTAAAGTGCAAAATATGGAACCCTGCGCAGATGGAGAAGCCTTAGCATTGAACGGTTGTGTTGTTAAAGTGCAAAGTATGGAACCCTGCGCAGACGGAGAAGCCTTAGCATTGAACGGTTGTGTTGTTAATGTGCGAAGTATGGAACCCTGCGCAGACGGAGAAGCCTTAGCATTGAACGGTTGTGTTGTTAAAGTGCAAAGTATGGAACCCTGTGCAGACGGAGAAGCCTTAGCATTGAACGGTTGTGTTGTTAAAGTGCAAAGTATGGAACCCTGCGCAGATGGAGAAGCCTTAGCATTGAACGGTTGTGTTGTTAAAGTGCAAAGTATGGAACCCTGCGCAGACGGAGAAGCCTTAGCATTGAACGGTTGTGTTGTTAATGTGCGAAGTATGGAACCCTGCGCAGACGGAGAAGCCTTAGCATTGAACGGTTGTGTTGTTAAAGTGCAAAGTATGGAACCCTGTGCAGACGGAGAAGCCTTAGCATTGAACGGTTGTGTTGTTAAAGTGCAAAGTATGGAACCCTGCGCAGACGGGGAAGCCTTAGCATTGAACGGTTGTGTTGTTAAAGTGCAAAGTATGGAACCCTGTGCAGACGGTCGGCCAATGTGACTTAAGCAATAAATTAAACGTAGAAATAATCCTTAGAATGTGCTCTTTAATTCCCACTATTCACTTTTCCACATCATCACCAGACAATTGGGTACATTTCTGCCAACCATGAACAAGTTTTCTGAAGCCGTCACGGAAGAAGTCGACACTCTGTTTCTGCAACCGGTGTTTCACAGGACCCATTGTGCACAGATCTTCCGACAGCCAAGCAAAGCAATAATGTAACTCATATGTTCCTGTGAAATGCCGATTGTGCTTGAAATTTCTCTCCGAGTGATACGATGATCGTCTTGAATCAAGCTGTCCAACTTGTGCTTGTGAAACTTGGTGGTTGCTGTCACAGGACATCCAACTCTTTGTTTGTCGCGCAAGTTAGATGTTCCCACCTCAACATCTTTAAATTTACTTGCCCAGTGACGCGCAAGACTCACATCAACACAATCACCATACACAGCTTGAATTCTCCAATGAATCTCCTTTGGGGTGACACCTTCTGCTGTCAAGAATTCAGTGACTGCACGTTGCTTAAGTCGAATTGACCAGCTGTCTGCTTTGCACTTTAACAACACAACCGTTCAATGCTAAGGCTTCATGCCGAATGGATCTGTAGAGGAGAGTCTACTGAACGGGCTAGGACCTGTTGCAGACCAGGACTGCCATCTGCTGAGGAGTTATGAAGGTGGAGGCATTACTTTTCATTCAACCCTCATATGTTGTGTGCCTTGGAGTTTTGGTGCCTTGGAGGTTGTGCTCCGATTCAGCCACAGCAGGGCGATGTTGCTCCATTCTCTATGACAAAGAGCCATCAGGACTTCCTCCTTCCTTTTGGTCACCGGCATTTCTTTCTTTTATGGTGTGGTAAAATATTTTCCCTGCTTATTAGTGGTACCTAATTTCTCTACTCACAGCTCTAAGCTGTTTTCGAACTGCTTAGGTAAATAGTGAGACAGGCTGGGCAGTCGGGTGCTCACCCCGACCAAGCTTCGAACTAGCCATCTTTCGATTGGTGGATCTGGTGATTTACCAGCTGTGTTAAAGCCCAGTCCAACTTCAATTTGATGATAACCAAACCAGATATTTATCTCTAACTCTTCTCTCCTTTTTAGTTTCCATTGTCCTTTTTCCTTCAATTAGATATTCCCTATAAGTTCTTAGTTCCTCATTGTCTGTTGGTTTTAGCACTGCTTCCAAAGGATGCAGCCATAAAAGAATTTTCTGCTCCATTCCTTCCTTGTATCTTTTCCATGTCGCTAGAAGACTCGCTCTTATGGGATGAGTTTCTGAGACAGTGTCTGCTATGTGTTGATGGGACAAGACGCAGGCATTGGATTGCATATGTGATGTTGTGTCTTCAGCAGAAGGGATGTGTAGTGCAACCCTTGTGTGATGAGGGCAGACTTGTGCCTCTCAAATGGGGTACTTGGCTAACCTTTCAACCTTATGCAGTCCTCGTTGCCCTTTGAGCATGCATTTGCAACACTTAGGGGCTCTTCTTTGATGCCTTCATCTAGGTCGCCTGGAGAAGATGCAGACCCTGGAAGGAGCCAACGGGAGCATCACCAGTGTGGAGTTTGACCCATCGGTGAGTGCGAGAGGAGGGCCCATGCCTTTGAGAGTCAATGCCAACGGCAGAGAGTCATAGACACTGCTCACAGTGGGACCTCCATGGTGGGAGGTGCAAAGAATAATAGAATCCTACATTTTGAAGGGACCTCCAAAGGCCACCTAGTTCAACCCCATCCTGAAACACAGGAAGACGTGACCCAAGCCCTCCTGAACAGATAGCCATGCAGCCTGTGTTTCAAAACCGACTTCACCAGGCGATTATTATATTTTATTACTAGCTGTGCCCGGCCACGCGTTGCTGTGGCAAAGTGGTGGTGGTATTGGTTAAAAATTGTTGTGTAATTTTTATTTGACTTTATTTGCATTTTTTATTAATTTTATTGTAAGTTATATTTTTATTTATTATATTTTATTATTTTCTTGTATTATTTTTAGTTATTTTCTGTTATTACAGTATTTTATTGTATTAATTTTTTAGTGTTTTTTATTATTTTTTATTGGGTTGCTAGGAGACCAAGTTGGAGGAGCTTAGCCTTCTAACTGGCAGCAATTGGATAAAAGCAGTTATTCCTCTCTCTCTAATTAGGACTTTATTTTTCTTTTTTGTTGTTGTTGTATCAACCTAGAGGCGTGGATGATGGGTTGTGTTGTCAAATTTCGAGGTTGGGGGGCCTGTAGTTTTGTTGTTTTGTGGGTCACCGTGATGCCATCACTCTTTTATATATATAGATTATATTTAATTATGCCTCACTTTATATCCCCAAAGGGGACTCCCCTGCAGTCTGTATTCAACTGGGGTTGGAAGGGACTCCCAAAGGTCACTCAGTCCAGCCCCATTCTGATACTGTTGTGGTTCAGTCTGATGATGAAGGCGGATTTGGGTTTATGTAGGTTGACCAAGGAAATGTTGAAGGCTCTGAATTGTCAGAAATGCAGGCTGACCAAGGAAATGTTGAAGGCTCTGAATTGTCAGAAATGCAGGCTGACCAAGAAAATGTTGAAGGCTCTGAATTGTCAGGCTGCAGGCTAGCAGGGAAGCCGAAGTTAGTGATAAGGGTGACCTTCCACAAGATTTAGAACATCAACAAAGTCCAGGTGGCTCAGGCAGCAAGTCAGAGGAGTCTTCCTTAGATAGAAACACAAGGTTAAGAGTTCGTCCCAGGTGTTCTGTGAGAATAGCTAGTAAACATGTGGGAACCCAAGGTCAGAGGAATGCTTTCTTAGCTTGTAAGCATGGTTAAATAGGGTGAAACAGGGAAAGATTTCAGACGAAGCAACGTTGATTTTGGAAGCTTAATTCCTGCCTTGTCTCTACTCATAGAAAAAGGTTCTTGTTTTTGTTCATGCCTAGATTCTGTGTTTGGATAGTATTTTGGAGTTCATGCTACCTTGTTTTTCTGGACTGATTTGCTGTATTAGAGACTTTGAACTATTTTCTACAGAGACTTTGAACCATATTCTGCAGATTGCCTTTGCAATTGGATTGCTGCTTTCTTTACTGCTTTTTATTAAGATTTTGCTATCTTTTATCAATAAACTGAAAAAATTCAAGTCTGCTGTAGTGGAGTGTGTTTTAAGAGCAAGGTGAACCAGTGCTGAGGTGCAACAGATACACAGGAAGGCACAATCCAAGACAATTTGTATGAATAATTATAATAATAATAATAATAATTTTATTTTTTCCCGCCTCTCCAAACCAGGGTTGCCACCTTTTAGCAGCGACATACAACAATGCTGCGCAGCTCTGGAAGACGGGAGACTGTCAATGCAAGGTGAGCTCATATGCGATTGTGGTTTTGTGGGGTGGAAAGGCTGGTGATGGAAAAGGGAAATGGGAAGAGAGTCTTGTGACACGTTGCCTGGGGAGTACTATAGAAAAAAGGACTTGAACTAACTAGTGTCCCCTAATGGAATAATAACCATGTATTAAATATCATTAAACATTGAATTATTAACAATAAATGAATATAAATTTCATGTTGTCTTTGATACTTCTAGATGGTAGAAACCCCGTTTGTTCCTCTCCAATCCATTCGGCTAAAAATTCTTTCATTCTGTTAGCTAATATTTTGGTAAAGATTTTATAATCCATACTAGCTATGCCTGGCCATGCGTTGCTGTGGCTAGGACTTAATTTTTCTTTTGTTTTTGTTGTATGAACATAGAGGCGTGGATGAGAGGTTGTGCTGTCAATTTTCGAGGTTGTGGGGTGTTTAGTTTAGTTGTTTTGTCCGGTGCCGTGATTCCATTACCCTTTTATATATATAGATTCAATAGGGAAATAGGTCTGTAATTGCGTACATCTGATAAATCCGAGTTTTCCTTAGGAATCATAATTATTATGGCTTCTTTCCATGAATCCAGAATAATTTCCTCCTGTAGGGCCTGATTCATTATTTTCCGTAAGAAGTGAATCACTTCTTCTTGACCTATCTTCTAGAAGCCCGCTATAAAGCCATCAGGTCCTGGGGCCTTATTGCTTTCTAGACTGTTAATTGCCTTGAGAATTTCTTCATTCGTAATTTCTTTATTCTTTAGTCTTTGCTCATCCGTAATTTTCTCCAATTTTTGTTTCCCCAGGTATTCCATTATCTTTTCCGAGTAGCTCGGAAACAATAAATGAATATAAATTTCAGATAAATGGTTACAAATGACAATCAAACTGTTGCATTCACAGCATGTTGAATAGTAGTTACTTTCACTATGGAGTAAACTTTCCTGTTTACTTTCTTGTTTCTTCATAAAAGATGAGTAGAACCCTGATCCACAACTTGTTTCGACTACCTATAGTCTTTGTCTGGTGGTAGGGTCTGCAAGTATTGGGTAACATTGGGCCCGGGCTGTGGCGCAGGCTGGAGAGCAACTGCAATGAATCACTGCAATGAATCACTCTGACCTAGGAGGTCATGAGTTTGAGGCCCGCTTGGAGCCTATGTTTGTTTGTCTTTGTTCTATGTTAAAAGGCACTGAATGTTTGCCTATATGTGTAATGTGATCCGCCCTGAGTCCCCTTCGGGGTGAGAAGGCCGGAATATAAATGCTGTAAATAATAATAATTAATAATAATAACATTGATACAATACATTTATTGTAAATAATGCAATGTTTAATGATATTTAATACGTTGCCTGGGGAATCATGCATTGCTTCCTCCTCTTCTCATGCTGTTAGGAAGTGTGGGAGTTGGAGTCCAAAACACATGGAGGGAGGGCCGAAGTTGGCCCATGCCTGGTATATACACACATCCACACACTGTGACCCCGGTGGTGCAGTGTGTTAAAGCACTGAGCTGCTGAACTTGCTGACCAAAAGGTCTCAGATTCGAATCTGGCGAGCGGGGTGAGCGCTCGCTGTTAGCCCCAGCTTCTGCCAACTTAGCAGTTTGAAAACATGCCAATGTGAGTAGATCTATAGGTACCGCTCCGGCGGGAAGGTAACGACAATCCATGCAGTCATGCCAGTGGCCACATGGCCTTGGAGGTGTCTATGGACAATGCCAGCTCTTTGGCTTAGAAATGGAGATGAGCACCAACCCCCAGAGTGTGAGTAGATCAATAGGTACTGCTCCGGCGAGAAGGTAACGACAATCCATGCAGTCATGCCAGCGGCCACATGACCTTGGAGGTGTCTGTGGAAAACGCCGGCTCTTCAGCTTAGAAATGGAGATGAGCACCAACCCCCAGAGTTGGACACAACTGGACTTAACGTCAGGGGAAAACTTTGCCTTTACTACACACAAAACTGTGTTACATTACATTTGTCTTTATTTGTCTTCATTAGCTTTTAACTCCTGTGTTTCACCATTAATAGCAAGTCAATACAGAGTTTGTAGTATAGTATTGAATGGGATATAATATTCCTTAGGCCTATGGAACAGCTCAGTAACTCTCAAGCAACCAGAAACCACATTTATCTGGCATATGGGGTTGTTGTGTGTTTTCCGGGCTGTATGGCCATGCTCCAGAAGCATTCTCTCCTGACTTTTTGCCCATATCTATGGCAGGCATATACCTCACAACCTCTGAGGATGCCTGCCATAGATGTGGGCGAAACGTCAGGAGAGAATGGTTCTGGGACATGGCCAGACAGCCCGAAAAACACACAACAACCCTGTGATCCCAGCCATGAAAGCATTCGACAACATATCTGGCATCTACCAATACTTATGGTGCCATGGGGTAACCCAGAGTCTCATATTATATATATATATATATATATATATATATATATATATATATATATATACACACACACACACACACACACACACACACACACACACACACACGTATATATATACACACACACACACACACACGTGTGTGTGTATGTACATATGTATATATAGTATTATATATGAACAATTTTGTTTTAACATCAAGTGGGACTATGCCTTCCCTCAATCTAAACATAACATTATGTAATAACATTTGGGAAAAAAAATCTGTTCCTGCTTTGAAAGTGTTATTTTCTGTTTAATTGTGCAATTCTGACTTTGAAAGTAGTTGTTCCACTCCACTTCATTTTTGTGGCCACAAACTATGTAGGTTGAATTGGTTGAGACTCTGTGATGAGATATTCATTGAGAAACCACAGCACGATGTTCAGTTTAATAGACTTTTCCCATGTTTTTATGAGCGAACCAATTAGGGAATGACATTTATAACGCAGGAACAAAACAAAAACAAAACCCATGTTATATAGTGTTATACTCTGAACTCTGCTTGGAAAAATGTGACATTTATAAAAAGAGGAAGAGGACCAAGCATCGTTCTGAGAACCCTTCTGTGAATCTGGAGTTGCACAATCGATTCCAAGTTCTCTCATCAGTAACAGATGAAGAGGAAATACAACACCTTGGGGAGGATGAGAGGTTCTACAAGGGTTGAATGAAAAGTAATGCCTCCACCTTCGTAATTCCTCAAGAGATGGCAGTCCTGGTCTGCAGCCCGCACTGTCTTGTTCAGTAGACTCTCCTCTACTGTTCCATTTAGCGGGAAGCCTTAGCATTGAACGGTTGTGTTGTTAAAGTGCGAAGTATGGAACCCTGTACAGACAGTCGGTCAATGTGACTTAAGCAACGTGCAGTCACTGAATTCTTGACAGCAGAAAGTGTCACCCCAAAGGAGACTCCTCAGAGAATCCATCTGTTCCCGATAATGAAAGAAGATCTGCAGGGACATCATTATGCTTCTGATGAAGATGTTGAGAGAACTGTGAGACGCCGGTTGCGGAAACAGAGTGTCGACTTCTTCCGTGACGGCTTAAGAAAACTTGTTCATCGTTGGCAGAAATGTATCCAATTGTCTGGTGATTATGTGGTAAAGTGAATAGTGGGAGTTAAAGAGCACATTCTAAGGATTATTTCTGTGTTTGATTTATTGAAATATTCCCATCCAAACCCAAGTCACAAAGGTGGAGGCATTACTTTTCATTCAACTCTCGTATACAACTGTGGGCTAGGCAAGGCTACTCTTAGATGGATCCGTCATTGGTTGAGTGACCAAAACCAAAGGGTTCTTCTCCCCAGTGATTCCTCTTTCTTCATTTTGAGAAAAAGTGACTAGTGGAGTGCCATAAGGAGGATCTCATTTCTGTTTAATACCCTTATTAATGACTTGAATGAAGGTTTAGAGAGCAGGTTAAACTTGGATGCCAGCAGAAGGTTTAGAGGGCAGGCTGATCATGTTTGCAGATGAGACCAAATTTCGAAGGAGAGTGAATACTCCAGAAGACAGGGTCAGGATGCAAAAGGACCTCAACAGATTAAAGAGACCAAAATGAACAAAATGAATTTCAACAAGGTATACGATACTCAACTTAGGCAGAAAAAATGAAATGCAAAGATACAGGATGGGAGACACCTGGCTCGACAACAGTCCATGTGAGAAAGATCTTGGAGTCTTTGTGGGGAACAAGCTGAACATGAGCCAAGAGTGTGATGCAGCAGCTCAAAAAGCCAATGGGATTTTGGGCCACATCCAAAGGAGTTGAGTGTCTAGATCAGGGGTCCTCAAACTTTTTAAGCCGAGGGCCGGTCCACAATCCTTCAGACTGTTGAGGGGCCGGATTATCATTTGAAAAAAAAAAAATCTGATACACACTGCATATGTCTTATTTGTAGTGCAAAAACAACAACAACAATGAAAGAACAATACAATATTTAAAAATAAAAACAATTTTAACCAACATACATTTATCAGGATTTCAATGGGAAGTGTGGTCCTGCTTCTGGCCAGTGAGATAGTCAAGTTAATTAGGGTTGTTGTTGTTGTTGTTGTTGTTGTTGTGTGCGTTCAAGTCATTTCAGACTTTGGGTGAGCCTAAGTCTAAAATTTATTTATTTATTTATTTATTTATTATTTACTGCATTTATTTACTACATTTGTATCACACCCTTCTCACCCCAAAGGGGACTCAGAGTGGCTTACAAATTATATGTACATACAATATATTATATTATTAGCATAGCACAATATTAGCATTATATATTACTATATTAAACTATACCACTATACTGTAATATTATTAGTAATATTGTATGTAATATAGAATATATAATTAATATAATTATATGGTATTATTATTAGTGTTATATTGTATTACATTATAATATTATTATCAATATTATATGTACATACAATATATTATATTATTAGCATAGCACAGTATTAGCATTATATATTACTATATTGAACTATACCACTATACTGTAATATTATTAGTAATATTGTATGTAATATAGAATATATAATTAATATAATTATATGGTATTATTATTAGTGTTATATTGTATTACATTATAATATTATTATCAATATTATATGTACATACAATATATTATATTATTAGCATAGCACAGTATTAGCATTATATATTACTATATTGAACTATACCACTATACTGTAATATTATTAGTAATATTGTATGTAATATAGAATATATAATTAATATAATTATATGGTATTATTATTAGTGTTATATTGTATTACATTATAATATTATTATCAATATTATATGTACATACAATATATTATATTATTAGCATAGCACAGTATTAGCATTATATATTACTATATTGAACTATACCACTATACTGTAATATTATTAGTAATATTATATGTAATATAGAATATATAATTAATATAATTATATGGTATTATTATTAGTGTTATATTGTATTACATTATAATATTATTATCAATATTATATGTACATACTATATATTATATTATTAGCATAGCACAATATTAGCATTATATATTACTATATTAAACTATACCACTATACTGTAATATTATTAGTAATATTATATGTAATATAGAATATATAATTAATATAATTATATGGTATTATTATTAGTGTTATATTGTATTACATTATAATATTATTATCAATATTATATGTACATACAATATATTATATTATTAGCATAGCACAATATTAGCATTATATATTACTATATTGAACTATACCACTATACTGTAATATTATTAGTAACATTATATGTAATATAGAATATATAATTAATATAATTATATGGTATTATTATTAGTGTTATATTGTATTACATTATAATATTATTATCAATATTATATGTACATACAATATATTATATTATTAGCATAGCACAATATTAGCATTATATATTACTATATTGAACTATACCACTATACTGTAATATTATTAGTAACATTATATGTAATATAGAATATATAATTAATATAATTATATGGTATTATTATTAGTGTTATATTGTATTACATTATAATATTATTATCAATATTATATGTACATACAATATATTATATTATTAGCATAGCACAATATTAGCATTATATATTACTATATTGAACTATACCACTATACTGTAATATTATTAGTAACATTATATGTAATATAGAATATATAATTAATATAATTATATGGTATTATTATTAGTGTTATATTGTATTACATTATAATATTATTATCAATATTATATGTACATACAATATATTATATTATTAGCATAGCACAATATTAGCATTATATATTACTATATTAAACAATACCACTATACTGTAATATTATTAGTAATATTGTATGTAATATAGAATATATAATTAATATTATTATATGGTATTATTATTAGTGTTATATTGTATTACATTATAATATTATTATCAATATTATATGTACATACAATATATTATATTATTAGCATAGCACAGTATTAGCATTATATATTACTATATTGAACTATACCACTATACTGTAATATTATTAGTAATATTGTATGTAATATAGAATATATAATTAATATAATTATATGGTATTATTATTAGTGTTATATTGTATTACATTATAATATTATTATCAATATTATATGTACATACAATATATTATATTATTAGCATAGCACAGTATTAGCATTATATATTACTATATTGAACTATACCACTATACTGTAATATTATTAGTAATATTATATGTAATATAGAATATATAATTAATATAATTATATGGTATTATTATTAGTGTTATATTGTATTACATTATAATATTATTATCAATATTATATGTACATACAATATATTATATTATTAGCATAGCACAGTATTAGCATTATATATTACTATATTGAACTATACCACTATACTGTAATATTATTAGTAATATTGTATGTAATATAGAATATATAATTAATATAATTATATGGTATTATTATTAGTGTTATATTGTATTACATTATAATATTATTATCAATATTATATGTACATACAATATATTATATTATTAGCATAGCACAGTATTAGCATTATATATTACTATATTGAACTATACCACTATACTGTAATATTATTAGTAATATTATATGTAATATAGAATATATAATTAATATAATTATATGGTATTATTATTAGTGTTATATTGTATTACATTATAATATTATTATCAATATTATATGTACATACTATATATTATATTATTAGCATAGCACAATATTAGCATTATATATTACTATATTAAACTATACCACTATACTGTAATATTATTAGTAATATTATATGTAATATAGAATATATAATTAATATAATTATATGGTATTATTATTAGTGTTATATTGTATTACATTATAATATTATTATCAATATTATATGTACATACAATATATTATATTATTAGCATAGCACAATATTAGCATTATATATTACTATATTGAACTATACCACTATACTGTAATATTATTAGTAACATTATATGTAATATAGAATATATAATTAATATAATTATATGGTATTATTATTAGTGTTATATTGTATTACATTATAATATTATTATCAATATTATATGTACATACAATATATTATATTATTAGCATAGCACAATATTAGCATTATATATTACTATATTGAACTATACCACTATACTGTAATATTATTAGTAACATTATATGTAATATAGAATATATAATTAATATAATTATATGGTATTATTATTAGTGTTATATTGTATTACATTATAATATTATTATCAATATTATATGTACATACAATATATTATATTATTAGCATAGCACAATATTAGCATTATATATTACTATATTGAACTATACCACTATACTGTAATATTATTAGTAACATTATATGTAATATAGAATATATAATTAATATAATTATATGGTATTATTATTAGTGTTATATTGTATTACATTATAATATTATTATCAATATTATATGTACATACAATATATTATATTATTAGCATAGCACAATATTAGCATTATATATTACTATATTAAACAATACCACTATACTGTAATATTATTAGTAATATTGTATGTAATATAGAATATATAATTAATATTATTATATGGTATTATTATTAGTGTTATATTGTATTACATTATAATATTATTATCAATATTATATGTACATACAATATATTATATTATTAGCATAGCACAGTATTAGCATTATATATTACTATATTGAACTATACCACTATACTGTAATATTATTAGTAATATTGTATGTAATATAGAATATATAATTAATATAATTATATGGTATTATTATTAGTGTTATATTGTATTACATTATAATATTATTATCAATATTATATGTATATACAATATATTATATTATAAAACTGAGGGTGGGGGCCAGGTAAATGACCTTGGAGGGCCGCATCCGGCCCCCAGGCCTTAGTTTGGGGACCCCTGGTCTAGATCAAAGGAAGACATGGCTCTATCCGGTTTGGTCAGACCTCTTCACCTGGAATCACACTGTGTCCAATTCTGGGCAACACAATTCAAAAGTGATATTGACTCTAGACTGGAAGGGGTCCAGAGGAAGAGGATCAAAGGTCTGGAGACCACGAATCCCTCTGAGGAGCGTCTTAAAGAGCTGGGTCTGTTTAGCCTGCAGAAGAGCAGGTTGAGAGGAGACAGGAGAGGAGCCATGTATCAATATGAGATTTTATTGATTAGCCCTTAGGCCATATCAAAGTACCAAGCCAAACAACCAGGCTTGCAAAGACCTGATCACATTCTATACAAAAATATTATTATTATTATTATTATCAACACAACGACGTTGTATGGCACAGCAAACAAGATAGACATGCTGGATTTCGTTTCGCAAAACCACAAGTCGAACACTTCCCAAGTGTCTAGGACTGTGTGATGTATTTTCTGATGATGTGTGCAGATCCCAGTAGGGTGGCCTTTTGCAGTTGGCAGATCGTGATTTTGTCAATGTCTATTGTTTCCAAATGCCGGCTGAGATCTTTTGGCACGGCACCCAGTGTGCCCATCACCACCGGGACCACCTGTACTGGTTTCTGCCAGTCTTTGAAGTTCAATCTTGAGGTCCTGATAGCGGCTGAGTTTATTATTATTATTATTATTATTATTATTATTGACACAACGATGTTGTATGACACAGCAAACAAGATAGACATGCTGGATTTCGTTTCACAAAACCACAAGTCGAACACTTCCCAAGTGTCTAGGACTGTGTGATGTATTTTCGGGTTATTATTATTATTATTATTATTATTATTATTATTATTATTCACAGTATTTATATTCCCCCCTTTTTTCTCACCCCGAAGGGGACTCAGGGTGGATCACATTGCACACATATAAGGCAAACATTCAATGCCTAACATAGAACAGAGACAGAGACAGACGCAGGCTCCGAGCTGGCCTCGAACTCATGACCTCTTGGTCAGAGTGATTTGTTGCAGCTGGCTGCTCACCAGCCCGGCCCACTTGTAACAATACAATGAATAAATATGATAAAACTGAGTGTGTATGTCATTATTATTATTATTATTATTCACAGTATTTATATTCCCCCCTTTTTTCTCACCCCCAAGGGGACTCAGGGTGGATCACATTGCACACATATAAGGCAAACATTAAATGCCTAACATAGAACAGAGACAGAGACAGACGCAGGCTCCGAGCTGGCCTCGAACTCATGACCTCTTGGTCAGAGTGATTTGTTGCAGCTGGCTGCTCACCAGCCCGGCCCACTTGTAACAATACAATGAATAAATATGATAAAACTGAGTGCGTATGTCATAATTCATTGTCACCCCTACAATTTACCCCAATCAGCCCCACATGTGTGGATCTCAAACGTATTGTTTTGCTCAAGTACAGAGCCGTTTTATATGTTATTTTTGGATCTTGACCGCCCATAAAATACATTGTTCTGATGTATGATTTCCAGTGCATTGTTCGTTTGATATATGGACCAAGGAACAAATCTCTCACCTTCTGATACAATTTACAGTCAAATAATATATGTGTTAAATCCATGTATCAATATGTCATAGGGAGGAGGGAGGAGGCTTCCTTTCTGATGCCCTGGAGACTAGGACTCAATGGAGCCATGGGTTCAAATGACAGGAAAGGTGATTCCACCTGAACATTAGGAAGATCTTCCTGACTGTGAGAAGAGCTGTTCAACAGTGGAACTCTCTGCCTCGGAGTCTACTGGAAGCTCCTTCCTTGGAGGCTTTTAAACAGATGGCCATCTGTTGGGGCTGCTTTGATTGTGCTTTTCCTGCATGGCAGAATGGGGTTGGATTGGATGGCCCATGTGGTCTCTTCCAACTCTAACTCTTTCCAGCTCTTTTCATTTGTTTAATAGGAGTATTCACTTTCCTAAGATTTGGTGAGACTTGGGAACTAAGCTTCTTTCAAAGCCCAATAAGGAATGAGCGTGGCATCAAAGGCAATGGGTGTGGGATTTAACAACCCGGATTTATGTGTGTTTCTCGGGGCCAGAACAAAGCATGAAGGAGAGGGTCAAATGGGACCTTCGTGTGGGGCAGGTTTAATGGCAGTCTTGGCAGCCTCTTCCAGGACTGACCTTTCACTTCCTTTGAAAAGAGTTTATATTTCTCTCCTTGGAATTTCACCCTTTCAAACTTCAAGTGTGCTGGTTATAAAAGTCCCCGAACTAGGAATGGGAAGAATGTATGGCCTTTCTCTCTTGTTTGCTCTTGTTTCTTCTCTCTTTCTCTGCGCATTGAACAGTTTTGGTTTGTTGTTAGATTAAGTTGGCTCGGATACATAACAACCCTATGAATAAGAGATCTCCAAGAATGTGTGTGTGTGTACACCTTTAAGAGGCCTATTGATGCCCATTAATTTAAAGTTTTGTCGGTCCTTTTCTCTGGGATTCGTTGGCGGGCTCCCATCCAAGTGCCATCCGGGGCCGACCCTGCTTGGCACCCAAGGTCAGATAGACTCTGGTGCTTTTAGAATCTATTGGTTCATAGCATTGTTTAAAAATCTAGTATATTTTGTGTGTAACGATTGTTATTCAAATATTCATTTACAGTAGAGTCTCACTTATCCAAGCTAAACGGGCCAGCAGAAGCTTGGATAAGCGAATATCTTGGATAATAAGGAGGGATTAAGGAAAAGCCTATTAAACATCAAATTAGGTTATGATTTTACAAATTAAGCACCAAAACATCATGTTATACAACAAATTTGACAGAAAAAGTAGTTCAATACGCAGTAATATTATGTAGTAATTACTGTCTTTATGAATTTAGCACCAAAATATCACGATATATTGAAAACATTGACTACAAAAATGCGTTGGATAATCCAGAATGTTGGATAAGCGAGTGTTGGATAAGTGAGACTCTACTGTATTTATATTTCACCCTTCTCACCCCGAAGGGGATTCAGGGCGAATCACAATGTACACATTCAATGCCGTTTAGACAATACGACATATATAGACAGACACAGAGGCCATTTAACATTTTCCAGCTTCCGGCTTCATGAGGGTATGCTCGATTCCGGCCACAGGGGGAGCTGTGACACCGAGGCCTTGATGGAGTACTTCCTCATTCTTCCGCATGCTGCTGGAAGCTTTTATGACATCGTAAACTAGTTAAATTAGCCTCCCCACATAAAGCAGTACCTAAGTTTCCTACTCGACAGATACAACTGTCTTTTGGGCTGCATAGGTCAACAGCAAGCTACACTAAATGGTCGGGAGCTCACTCTGACCCAGACTGGATTTGAACTCATAATCTTTTGGTCAGTAATGATTTATTGCACCTGGCTACTAATCAGCTGTGCCACAGCCCGGTCCAAATGTGCTATAGCAGGATGTCCCTCCCGCAAGGACAAGCTTTGGCAGTTTAATAAACTTTCCCCATGTTTTTATGATAGAACCAATTAGGAAATGACATTTATAAGCTAGGAACAAAAATCGTGTGACATGGGACCTTCTCACGTTAGGAAATGCTCCGTTTCTGAGCCTGTTTGAGAATGGTTTAGAACTGTTCCCATCACAAAACGTTTGTCCCATCCCATTGGGATTCTACCGGAGTCTGTTTACAAGGCGTTGCAGAAACTGATTATTTGCAGACCGAATTCTAATCGTGTTTTCTGAAATGCTGTGGATTCTTCTGTTGATGAAGTAGTGTTTTTGTGTGTGATCGGAAAATCAGCATGCATCCCATGAGCAACAATATTTTTTTTAAGTAAAAGAGCAGGCATGGGCCAACTTCGGCCCTCCCTCCAGGTCTTTTGGACTGCAACTCCCACAAATCCTAACAGCCTCAGGCCCTTTCCTTTTCCCTTTCTTTTTCCACTTAAGAGTGACGTAGAGGGTGTTTTGAATGGATTGGGAGGAGGCAGTGTTATCAAAACGTAAGAATAGTAATAATCTGGTGTGATGAGAAGAGCATGCATCCTGTCTCAAAACAGTATGCATCCAGGCCTAGAAATATATGGGATGCATACTGATATAAATGGTTTATATCAGTAAAGGGGCCGGGCTGTGGTGCAGGCTGGTGAGCAGCCTGCTGCAATAAATCACTCTGACCATGATGTCATGAGTTTGAGGCCAGCCCGTGGCAGGGTGAGCACCCGTCAATTAAAAATAAAAATAAAATAGCCCCTGCTCATTGCTGACCTAGCAACCCGAAAGATAGTTGCATCTATCAAGTAGGAAATAAGGTACCACTTATAAAAAGTGGGGAGGCAACTTTAACTAATTTACGACGTTGGAATGAGGAGGTGTGGTCAGAGTGGATGATGAAGCAGCTGCTCCCCCCTGTGGCCAGAATCGAACATCCCCTCAGGAGAAGGTTAAATTGCCTCTGCGTCTGTCTCTGTCTCTGTCTGATGTGTTTATGGGCATTGAATGTTTGCCCTATGTGTGTATAATGTGATCCGCCCTGAGTTCCCTTCGGGGTGAGAAAGAAGGGCGGAATATAAATACTGTAAGTAAATAAATAAATAAATAAATAAATAAATATAAATGGCTTATATCCCAATCATATGGCATGTCTCCCATTTCTTTTGTGGATTTCAATGAATGCTCCGCATAATCCTTTTTCAAAACATCTGTGATTCTTCCTTTGAGCAGGAGATCCTCACCGGACACACGGACAAAGTGACAGCCGCCAAGTTCAGGTCCACCCAGCACCAGGCCGTGACCGGCAGCCGCGACCGGACCGTGAAGGAGTGGGATTTGAGCAAAGGAGCCTGTGAGTTTCAAAGGGCCCTCCAGTATGGGAAGGGGGCCTTGTGACACCCTTTCACATATGTATACATGGCTCTCATGTCTCCCCTCAGTCTTCTTTTCTGCAAATAAACAAACCCAGCTTTTTAAGACGCCCCTCTCCCTAGGGATTCATGGTCTCGGGACCTTTGATCATTTGAGTCTCCGTCTTCCTCTGGACTCCTTCCAGCTTAAAGTTACTATCTCTTTTAAACTGTGGGGCCCAGAACTAGACACAGAACTAGTTGCTTGTATTGCAACTGATTGCATCCTCCAGATTGTACCATAAAGTGGAAAGAGTTAATTGCCAAGAAGCTGTGATGACCTTGATGTGTGGCTGGAACTAGGGAGTATCCAGACATAAGTGTTTGTGCATTGCGATTGCATCAGTTCAGTTGAGTTCTGTCTGCCTAGAGTTCGAGTCAAGTTCTGTTGGAGACCAGTCTGGTCAAAATTGGAGTTTAAGAAGCAGCTGCCATGGTCAAGTCTTAGCTAGCCTGATAAGGGATTTCTAGTTTCACGCTTTCAAGTTCCATGCTTTCTAGTTTCATGCTTTCAAATTTAAGTGATTATTCCTGGATTTCTGGATTTGATTTTTTTTATGCTGCCTTTTTTGTGCTCTATGCTAGATGTCTTATTGTCTTGGATTTTGAAACAACTCTTGTATCGTGAATCTTATGGTCTCTTCCAAGCCTAGGAGTCTATGGCCCCAGGAGCCCCTTCCAACTTTATGGTTCCTGTGCTAAACATTCCAGATAGAGACCCATTTCAGCTTTCTCTCTTGGCAGGTTCCAGGACTATTGACGTCTTCTCCTACTGCAACGACGTCGTGTGCTGTGGCACCATCATCGTCAGCGGGCACCACGACAAGACCATCCGCTTTTGGGACAGCAGGTGGGTCTACACATTGTGTTATTGCTCTGTTATTGTTATTTGATTGTTATATCAGTCAAGGCCCTATGTAAGCTGCCCCGAGTCACTTTGGGGAGATGGGGCGGGGTATAAAAATAAAGTTATTATTATTATTATCTTATTGTACAACACCCTGGATGGAACTTAGGGGTTCCAACTCTAGGATCCTAATGCTGCATATTTTGATGCCCAGGGACGTCCGCTGCACACAAGTGATCCCTGTGGAAGGTACCGTGACCTCCCTGAGCATCAGTCCGGACCAGATGCACCTCCTGAGCTGCTCCAGAGACAACGCACTCAAAGTCATTGACCTGCGCATGCACAACGTCCGGCAGGTGCTCAGGTGAGCAGACCCCAACTACTCGCCTTGGGAGTTGTAGGGTGTAACGAAGTGCGAATTTTTTAGTTTACAGTTGTCATGTTTAATTGCATTTTAAAAAGGTCAATATTTGAGTTACTTTGCACTCATGAGTTGGTTGCCATGGAGAAGTGGGCAGAGCCAACTGCCATTTTGGTGTAGAAGTGCAGGTTTTGAAAAAGAAGCAGTTGGTCTGTGCCCGATGAGATACAGTGAAGACTGACCCTCAGTTGAAGGGATCAGGGAGACTCAAATGCTTATTTTTGAGTCAATTTAAAATAAGTTTGGTGACTTATTTTAAAGTAGTCTGTCTCCTGATGAGGAACAGATAATCTGTGATTGTAATTCATAGGGTGACTGCAGTTTAGAGCAGTAAAGAAAGAAGTGACATTTTAAGAAGTTTGAAACACCTCATTCTAGCTTTGCAACTGTAAACCAAAATGCCTCTAAGGAGAAAGTTACTGTAACCATTAAGCTTTGTGCCAGAATAAATGTGTTATTGTTCTTTTAAACATCTCAGCTTCTGTCATATATATATTACCATCAAAAACAAACAAGAAGAAAGAAGAAAACCAAAAATTAAAAGGTCTCCTCTCTAAGTAGCTAGTGGCTATATCTTCCCATAGTGGTGGCAAGCGTGGATAATCCCCTTTACATCTGATGGCCGCATTATAAACATCTTTACAAGTGGTGGCAGCGGTTATAATACAATAATCTAAATTAAATAAACATTCCGACGTCTCTTCACCGCATAGGGTTATTTTCCAATTTAGGATGACCCGAAGATGAACTGTCATTTATTTGGAGAAGGTTTCCCCCCTTGGTGTTTCACTAAACTACAGCTCCCAGGATTATCAAAGTGCAGCCAAACTGTGTTTTTATATCGTGTAGACTGTCCTGTCCTTTTCCTCCTTAGGGCCGATGGCTTCAAGTGTGGTTCGGATGGGACCAAAGCGGTATTCAGGTGAGAGTTGGACACTTTGCGGGAAATCAACGATGCTCGTGTTTAATTCAATTTCTCCCAATTAAGTGCCCCTTGGATACAATGGATTATGACTCAATCAATCAATATTTATGACTCAAATATGACAGGGAGAACTGTTGCTCTTCTCCTACTCTTTCATTCACTGTCTTCTTCACCTTCTACTTCACTTTCACCTTCCTCTCTTTTATCTTTTCCTTCGATTTCACCTTTGTTTCTTTTGTCTTTGCCTTCTTCTTCAGCTTCTTGACCTTCTCCTTTACTTGCTTCTTAACTTTCTTTCTTCTCCTTCACCTTTTCTTCTTCTTCACCATCTTCACCTTCAGCTTCTCTTCCTTCTCCTTCATTTATTACTTTCTTCTCTTTTGCCTTTGCCTCCACCTTAACTGTTTTCACCTTCTCCTTCACCTTTTTCTCCTCCTTTGCCCTCTTCTCACCTTCAGCTTCTTCTTCTCTTCCACCTTCTTCTCCATCCCCTTCACTTTGACTTTCTTCTTCACCTTCACCCTTACTCTCTGCAGCTTTTCCTTCTCTTCCTTCTCTTTCATTTTCTCCTTGACATTTCTGCTTCTCCATCATTTCCTTCAATTTCACCTTCTCCTTCACCTTCACTTCTCCTTCTTCTCCTTCATTTTCTCCTTCCCTTTCTGCTTCTCCTTCACTTTCTTCTCCTTCATCTTCTCCTTCACTTTCATCTTCTTCTCTTTAACTTTCTCCTACATCATCATTAGCTTTGCCTTCTTTTCCACTTCCAGATTAACTTTCTCTTCATTCTGATTATCATTCACCATCTCCTTTGTTACGGGTTTGTAGAAAAACAAACTGCGTGCAGTCCTGTCCAGACTTATCCAGTCCTTTGTTGTATCCACAATGAGCAAAAGAAAACAAGCCACGAAAATGGAAGAGAAAATCAAAAATTTACTCTTAAGTAGCAGAGTCAAAAAATCATAATAAAACTTCCAGCAACAAAAAACTCACATAGTCTCTTGCATTAAATTCATGCATCTTCATAATAGGCTCTCAGCAAGCATCCAGTAAGTCCCCCAGTAAGTCCCCAAAAGACATTGCAAACATTTCCCAGATATACCCCATTCAGGGAGTGGCTCAAGCCTGTTAGCCCTGATTGTTCCAATTACTCAACCATGAGTTGTAATTGACCAGGTGTTTTTCTCTTAACACACACTTACACAAGTAGTGATCTCACAGAAACTTAGTCACATACATGCATATACAGTAATACCCCTCCTTGTGTTAGGAGGAAAAACATAATACATTTTACATAGTACATTCAAAAATTCCTAAATCATTTAAGACCTGTTCATGTTTCTGAACACTTAGTGGCTTTGTCAATATATCAGCCAGATTTAGAGATGTGTTACAATACATTAAATCAATCTCACCATTCATTACTGCATCTCTTACACAACTGTATTTTATATCTACATGCTTGCTTCTTTGTTTTACTCTGGCTTGTGTTGCCATCAAAATGCATGTTTGGTTATCTTCATATATTTTTGTAGGATCTTCAACAGGTATTTGCAAATCTTTCAATAATTGTTTTATCACACAGATTTCTGTATAAGCTAAGCTAAGAGCGCCAAATTCAGCTTCACTGGAACTTAAAGCAACAAACCCCTGCTTTTTGGATTTCCAATCTATGACTGTATTAGAAAATTTAACTAAAACTCCAGTTGTTGATTTCCTATCTGCACTGTTTCCAAAATCACTGTCTGCATATACTTCTAAAGACAGTGAGTCATCCGGACTTAAAACTAAACAAAAATCTTGAGTTTGTTTTAAATATCTTGCCACTCTCTTAAGTCCATTCCATGCTGAAACGGATGGATTGCTTGCATATCTACTTAAGAAATTTACAGCAAATGCTATGTCTGCTCTTGTGTAATTGCTTATGTATAACAACTGCCCAATAATGCTTTTATACAAAATCTTTTCTTCAAATGGTTCAGAATTTTCTACTTCATTTGTAAAACCTAAAATCATGGGTGACTGAACCCCTTTACAATCTTTCATGTTTAGCTTTTCCAAAATTTGCAATATTTTTCTTTTTTGACTCAAGATAAAACCTTGTTCAGTTCTCATAATTTGTACTCCAAGAAAATACTGTATTGGACCTAGGTTTCTCAGTTTGAAATGTTTGCCTAGTTCTTCTGCAAACTGATCAATTTCTGATTGACTCTCAGCTGCAAAACATAAGTCATCTACATATACAAAAAGTATTTGATAGTCGTGCTGTATATTTCTTATATACACACATGGGTCTGCTCGGCTTCTCTGAAAGCCCATTTTGGTCAAAGCATCATTCAAACAATCATTCCAGGCAAGCCCTGCCTGTTTAAGACCATAAAGTGCCCGGTTTAATTTGAAAACTGTGTTGGTATTTCTGCACTTAGAACCTGGTGGAGGTATTATATATAAGTTTTCCTTTAAATTAGCATTCAGATATGCTGTGCTTATATCAAAATGATATGTTTTTAAATTTAGACACGCTGCAAGACTTAAAATTAATCTTACAGAACTGGGGCTCACAGTGGGTGAGTACACCTCTGTATAATCTATGTCCCTGATCTGTGTAAACCCTCTAGCTACAAGACGCGCTTTGTAGCGTACCTTACCATCAGAATCAATTTTCTGCTTGAAAACCCATCTTGTATCAATAGGATTACTTCCTTCTGGTAAAGTTGCAGGTTCATATACATTTAACCTTTCCATGCTTTTTAATTCTTCATTTATAGCCTCTAACCATTTTTCTTTCTCCCCTTGTGGCAAACTCTCTATTTCCTCAAAAGTCTGAGGTTCATGGTTGACCAAACATACTCTTACATTTTGAATTTTAAATCTATCAGGTTTCTTCCTGGTTCTTTCACTCCTTCTGAGACCTATGTCCTGGCTAGTACTTGGCATGGCATCTTGTTGCTCATTTACTTCTGGTCTTATATTTACTTCTTCAGGTTCACTTACTTCTATCTTGGGATGCCTAGTTCTGACTAACTCAGGCTGAGTAACTTGACTACTTGAGAGTTGGTGACTAGCAGATGTTGGCTTTGCAATACTACTCTGCTCTGATTGTTTACCTTGCTCATGAGTTTTCTCATTTGAAATAGGAAGGAAAACTTCATGATTAGCATGTATTTTATCCCAGTTTTGGCTATGAGCAAAATTTGCAGATCTAGATATTACAACTGTACCATCTTTGTCTAAAAACCGCCAAGCTTTGGCTCCTTGAGCATACCCAACCATGGTTAACCTCCTGGCTTTGTCTTGTCCTTTCTTTCTTATTGCTTTGGGTACAAAAACCCATGCCTGTGTTCCAAAAGTTCGTAAATGCCCTAATGGAGGTTTCTTACCATATAACATAAAATAAGGTGTGTTCTGAATAGGCTCACACCAGAGTCTGTTTATAAGATAACATGCAGTTAACATTCCTTCTCCCCAAAGATTTTGTGGTAACCCTGAATCTTCTAATAATGAATCTTTCACTGTTTGTATTTTCCTCACAAACCTTTCTATTTTTCCATTTTCTGCACTCTGATAAGCACATGTAAGTTGGTGCTTTATCCCCTCCTGCTTTAGAAAATGTTCCAAATTGTGTGAGGTAAATTCTCCTCCTCTATCTGTTTGTAGAGCTTTTACTCCAGTTCCAAACTGTCTCTTAACATATGCCACCCAATTTTTAAAAATTTCAAAAACCTCACTCTTTTGTTTTAACAGAAAACTCCATGCAAAATTTGAATAATCATCTAAAATACACAAAACATAAATTGCTCCACCTTTACTCGGCTGAAAAGGACCAATTAAATCAGCATGCACTAATTGAAAAGTTTCTTCTGAGTTTCTTAAGCTTTTCTTACTAATTGGAGCTGACTGTGCTTTTGTTTTCTTACATACATTGCAATCCAGAAACTTCTTGCAATTTTCAAATTAATGCCTTCACTGAAATCTTGCATTTTATATAATACTTTGAAACTTGGGTGACCTAGTGCTCTATGTAAATCATGAATGCAACCTTGATGTAATGGAGCATTCTTACTAATCACATTTACCTCATTTGTATTACCTCTTGGGGTTAAGACATACAAATCTCCCTGTAATACTCCAATTCCACATAACTTATTCCCTTTCAGAATCCTGACCTTGCCTCCAAAAAAGTTCACTGCATACCCTTCTTTATCTAGTTTCCCAACAGATAAAAGATTATAGTCAATTTCTGGAACTAAAAATACATTTCTTAATGTTCTCCCCAAATGTTTAACAAAAACTTCCCCTTGACCTTGAACTGGATAAAGCTTTCCATCTGCAAGGGTAACATTTGAGCATTCAGGATCTACAGGATTCTGAATTAAATTTTTGTTGTTCACTATGTGCTGGGAACACCCAGAGTCCACATAAAATATGTCCTCATCTGCTGGACTTCTTTGGGACTTTACAATTCTTACATGCGATGAACCCCTCCTTTGGTTCACCTTCTTCCCTTGCTTCCCTTGTTGCTTTGGACAGCTTCTCTTTAAGTGGTTTGGAGACCCACAGTTGAAACACCTTTTCACCACACAGACTCTCTCTGTCTCTTCCTCGTGTGCAACTCCAGATGACTGCTTCTCCTGGGAACGTCCTGCTGTGTTTGCAGACTCCAGGCCACGATCTCTCCTTTTCTCCCAATCTGCCAAAAGTCTCGCACAAATGTATTGCAGGTTTAATTGTGATTGTGGGAGCGACTCTAGGGAATTCACTATTCCGTCAAAAGAATCATCCATTGAGGACAACACAATAAAACATTTGTTTGCCTCTGTAAGTTTAAAGTCTCTCTCCTCTAGCTGCAAAAACAAACTCTGCAATGTCTGCAAATGGTCCTTGAGACTTTCATTTCTCTTCAGTGTCTTTCTATATAGTCGTCTCGCTAGTACAGCCACTGTTGCTGCTGAGTCTGAAGCATGCACTTCTCTCAGTCTTACCCAAATCGCGTTGGCAGTAGGCAGGCTGCATATATGGACGAGCTGGTCATCGTCAACACCCAGGATAAGTGTTGCTTTGGCCCTTTCCTGTGCCCTTTGTTGCTCTGCTGTAGCTGGTTGTTGGACTGGGTTCTCTGTACATTCCCATAAGGATTCCCTCCTTAAATAACTTTCCATTCTTACTTTCCAAATGGAATAGTTATTGCCATTAAGCCTGGCCATTGGGAAAGCTGCAAGATTCACCCCAGGATCCATCTTTCTTGTTTGCAAGTAAATTCAAAATGCAAAACAAAACAATTTCTTCTTGCTACAGTCTTTTGTGGATTACTTCTGGAACTGGTCTGCAACTGGACCTGAGACTGGGCCCATAACCTGTTATGGGTTTGTAGAAAAACAAACTGCGTGCAGTCCTGTCCAGACTTATCCAGTCCTTTGTTGTATCCACAATGAGCAAAAGAAAACAAGCCACGAAAATGGAAGAGAAAATCAAAAATTTACTCTTAAGTAGCAGAGTCAAAAAATCATAATAAAACTTCCAGCAACAAAAAACTCACATAGTCTCTTGCATTAAATTCATGCATCTTCATAGTAGGCTCTCAGCAAGCATTCAGTAAGTCCTCAAAAGACATTGCAAACATTTCCCAGATATACCCCATTCAGGGAGTGGCTCAAGCCTGTTAGCCCTGATTGTTCCAATTACTCAACCATGAGTTGTAATTGACCAGGTGTTTTTCTCTTAACACACACTTACACAAGTAGTGATCTCACAGAAACTTAGTCACATACATGCATATACAGTAATATCCTTCTTGTCCTTCAACTTCTTCACTTTTACCTTCTCCTTCCCCCTCTTCACCTTCACCTTCTCTTCCTTCATTTTCTCCTCTTTCCCTTTCTCCTTCCCTTTCTTCTTCTTCACCTTCTCCTTCACTTTTACCTTCTTCTCTTTCTCTTTAGCTTTCTCCGCCTTCACCTTCTTCCTTGCCTTCTTCTTAAGCTTCTTCTCCATCTTCAGATTCTCTTCACCATCTCCTTCTGCTTCTTGTCCTTTGACTTCACTTTTACCTTCACCTTTGACTTTGCCCTCACCTTCTTTACCTTCACCTTCTCTTTCACCTCCTTCTCCTTGTTTTTCTCCTCCACCGTCTTTTTGTTCACCTCAACCGTGTTCAACTTCACCATCATCCTCTCCACCTTCATCAGCTTCAGCATCTCCTCTCCTTCTCCTTCACCTCTTTCACCTTCCCCTCCTTCTTCTCCTTTACCTTCTCTTTCTCCACCCGATTTTCCTTTTCCTTCCCATTAGTCACAGATACAGGCGAAACATCAGGAGAGAATGCTACTGGAACATGGCCATACAACCCAAAAAACTCACAGCATCCCAAAGGGGTTGTTACCTCTGCCAAGCAGGAGGACAGTTTGGGGAATATTTTGGGAGCCTGTGTCGCACCTCAGGTTAGCTTCACCTTGCTAAAGACACCAGGCTGCACATAGAACATAGTCTTTTGTAGTTTATTAGGAAATAAGGAAAAGATAGTTCATAAATAGGTAAAAGTTCAGTTCCAAAAGATAGTTACAAAAACAAGGCTGTAAGAACAAATCCATGGAAACATTAGGCATGAAGCAAGGTCCTTAAAATGAAGCCAAAGTCCCAGAAATGAGGATACATCCAGGCTATAAGATAATGCAGGAAAGCAGACTTGGTTCTTGATTCAAGTGAGGAAATTGCTTTGACGAAGATTTCCCTCTCAGCTGACTGTTTTAATAGCATAACATGAAGGCATTTCTTTGCCCTTTGACCTCCCTCTTATTTGCTATTCTGAGACTTCTGCGCAACCCCTGAAATTCCAAACGACTGGCCCGATCTAGAGAAGAGGCCTCATCGCTTTCAAGGCCACAGGGCTCGTTAGTGTTATCAGGTTGAGGCTGGGAGCTGCTCTCCCTTTCTGCTTCTTGCACCTGAAAACCATCAGCAGAAACAACATCATTTCTTCCCGTGAGAAAGCAGGGACATTCTGAAACTCATCCTGAACCTGAATCCCATCATCATGAAACTGCATCCCAGAATCCTCATCAGAGTCACACAAAGGCTGAGTTACAACAGCCTGGATAAGAAATGCTCCATCTGTGTAGGTTCTTGCGTCTCCATAGCCTTCTCCAAAGGGATGAGGAGATGGGTCTTGATGGAGTCCCAGGTTGAGTTCCTGGCTAATCTCATCTTCGTTGCTCTGCTTCCAGCCCAGATAAGAGCTATGCCATGGTTGGATCCACAAATGGAAGCCTCTTCATCTGGAACATGGGAACTGGGAAGCTGGAGACCACGTTGGCCGGAGCGCATTGGTGAGGACACTCTTAGTGGATGGACGGAAAGGCTCGAAGATATAATGTTTGGGCCAGAGAGTTGTGGATATATGACGGCAATGCACACATACAAAGTTTGGATGCCTTGCAAGCTGACTTTCCTTATTTTTAAGCACTGCTTTGCATATGATGATGAGAGCAATATATGTTGATGAGTGCAAAGCACTACCGTACACTTTACCATTGCTCTGGATACATCATCGGGGTTCAGTGTGCTCTCTGGCTGTAGGGTAAAACTACAAATCCCACTATGGTGACTCAGTCCCCTCAAACCCCTCCATTAAGTTGAGTTAGTCACGAGGGTTCTGTGTACCAAGTGTGGTCTAGGTCCATCATAAGTGGAGATCACAGTTTCTTTGTTTGTGGATGAACTACAACTCCCAGAAAGGAAGGTCAGTTCCTCACAAAACCTCTCCAGTCACCTAATATTGGCATATCAGGTCTGTGTGCCAAGTTGGGTCCAGATCCATCGGTGTTTGGGTTCATAGTGCTCTCTGGATGTAGGTGGGGCCGGGCTGTGGCACAGCTGGCTAGTAACCAGCTGCAATAAATCACTACTGACCGAGAGGTCATGAGTTCGAAGCCCAGGTCGAGTTAAGCCCCCGGCCATTAAATAGCCCGGCTTGCTGTTGACCTATGCAGCCCCAAAAGACAGTTGCATCTGTCAGTTAGGGAAATTTAGGTATGCTTTATTTAGGCTAATTTAACTAATTTACAACATCATAAAACTGCCAGCAAAACACGAGGAAAGGAATGAGGAAGTACAGCCACTCGTGGATGGTGAAGCAACAGCTCCCCCTGTGGCCGGAATCATGAAGCTGGAAAAATGTTAAAAAATGCCTCTGTGTGTGTCTATACTGTATGTTGTTTGTCTGTTGGCATTGAATGTTTGCCATATATGTGTTCATTGTAATCCGCCCTGAGTCCCCTTCGGGGTGAGAAAGAAGGGCGGAATATAAATACTGTAAATAAATAAATAAATAAATAAATAGGTGAACTACATCTCCCCCAAATCAAGGTGAATTTTCCCCAAAGACCCCCAGTATTTTTTGCAGTCATGGGGGCTCTGTGTGCGAAGTTTGGTCCAATTCCATCTTTGGTGGAATTCAGAGTACTCATTGATTGGAGGTGAACTATACATCCCAGTACCCAGAACTCCCAAATGTCCAGGCCAATTTCCCTCAAAACCCACCAATATTCAAATTCCGGCATATCAGGTCTGCATGCCAAGTTTGGTCCAGATCCATCATCGTTTGGGTTCATAGTGCGCTCTGGATATAGGTGATCCTATAAATCTCCCCAAAGACCTTCAGTATTTTTTCTTGGTCCTGGGGGCTCTGTGTGCCAAGTTAGTTGCAGGTCCATTGTTGGTGGAGTTCAGAGTGCTCTTAGATTGCAGGTGAACTATACATCCCAGTCCCTACAACTCCTATAAATCATGGAGATCTTTTGTTAAGATGCCCGAGGAAGATAGTGTCATGGGTTTATAGATCTAGAAGAAACCACAATGATTGGCGATTTGAAGAAATGCCAATTGCTCTTTATTGTTGTTGTTATTATTGTGTGCCTTCAAGTTACTCCCAATGTAAGGTGACCCTAAGGGAAACGTAGGGTTTTCTGAGGCTGAGAGTATGTGACTCGCAGAGCAGAGATTTGAACCCTGGCTTTCAGGGTCATAGGATGTATCTAGATTGTAGAGTGAATGTAGTTTGACCACTTTAACAGCTATGGAATCATGCAATGTGTAGTTTGGTGAGGCCCTAATACTCTAGCAGTGAAGGCTGAATAGTACTTTGCAAAACTACAGCTCCCAGGGTGCATCTACACTGTTGAATGAATGCAGTTAGGCGCCACTTTAATGGCTATAGAATCATGGGAGCTATAATTGGATGAAACACTAATACCCTAGCAGTGAAAACTAAATACTTTGCAAAACTATAACTCCCGAGGTGCATCTACACTGTTGAATGAATGCAGTTTGGCACCATTTTAACTGCTATAGAATCATGGGAGCTATATTTGGATGAGACACTAATACTCTAGTAGTGAAGGCAAAATACTTTGCAAAACTACAACTCCCAAGGTGCATCTACACTGTCAAATGAATGTAGTTTGATACTACTTTAACTGCTATGAAATCATGGGAGCTATAGTTGGACTAGGGAATAATACTCTAGCAGAGAAGGCTAAATACTTTGCAATTCTACAACTCCCAAGGTGCATCTACACTGTCAAATGAATGTAGTTTGATACTACTTTAACTGCTATGGAATCATGGGAGCTATAGTTGGATGAAACACTAATACCCTAGCAGTGAAAACTAAATACTTTGCAAAACTATAACTCCCGAGGTGCATCTACACTGTTGAATGAATGCAGTTTGGCACCATTTTAACTGCTATAGAATCATGGGAGCTATATTTGGATGAGACACTAATACTCTAGTAGTGAAGGCAAAATACTTTGCAAAACTACAACTCCCAAGGTGCATCTACACTGTCAAATGAATGTAGTTTGATACTACTTTAACTGCTATGGAATCATGGGAGCTATAGTTGGACTAGGGAATAATACTCTAGCAGAGAAGGCTAAATACTTTGCAATTCTACAACTCCCAAGGTGCATCTACACCGTTGAATGAATGCAATTTGGCACAATTTTAACTGCTATGGAATCATGGGAACTGTAGTTGGATGAAACACTAATACTCTAGTAGTGAAGCCTAAATACTTTGCAAAACTACAACTCCCAAGACGCATTTGCACTGTTGAATGAATGCAGTTTGGCACCACTTTAACTGCTATGAAATCATGGGAGCTATAGCTGGATGAGGCCCTAATGCTCTAGCAGTGAAGTATAAATACCTTGCAAAACTACAACTCCCAAGGTGCATCTACACTGTCAAATGAATGTAGTTTGATACTACTTTAACTGCTATGGAATCATGGGAGCTATAGTTGGACTAGGGAATAATACTCTAGCAGAGAAGGCTAAATACTTTGCAATTCTACAACTCCCAAGGTGCATCTACACCGTTGAATGAATGTAGTTTGATACTACTTTAACTGCTATGGAATCATGGGAGCTATAGTTGGACTAGGGAATAATACTCTAGCAGAAAAGGCTAAATACTTTGCAATTCTACAACTCCCAAGGTGCATCTACACTGTCAAATGAATGTAGTTTGATACTACTTTAACTGCTATGGAATCATGGGAGCTATAGTTGGACTAGGGAATAATACTCTAGCAGAGAAGGCTAAATACTTTGCAATTCTACAACTCCCAAGGTGCATCTACACCGTTGAATGAATGCAATTTGGCACAATTTTAACTGCTATGGAATCATGGGAACTGTAGTTGGATGAAACACTAATACTCTAGTAGTGAAGCCTAAATACTTTGCAAAACTACAACTCCCAAGACGCATTTGCACTGTTGAATGAATGCAGTTTGGCACCACTTTAACTGCTATGAAATCATGGGAGCTATAGCTGGATGAGGCCCTAATGCTCTAGCAGTGAAGTATAAATACCTTGCAAAACTACAACTCCCAAGGTGCATCTACACTGTCAAATGAATGTAGTTTGATACTACTTTAACTGCTATGGAATCATGGGAGCTATAGTTGGACTAGGGAATAATACTCTAGCAGAGAAGGCTAAATACTTTGCAAAACTACAACTCCCAAGTTGCATTTACACCGTCGAATGAATGCAGCTTGGCACCACTTTAACTGCTGTGGAATCATGGGAGCCATAATTGGGTGAAGCCCTAATGCTGTAGCAGAGAAGGCTAAATACTTTGCAAAACTACAACTCCCAAGGTGCATCTACACCAGGGGTCCCCAAACATTTTAAACAGGGGGCCAATTCATGGTCCCTCAGACCGTTGGAGGGCCGAACTATAGTGTTTTTTTTAAAACTATGAACAAATTCCTATGCACACTGCACATATCTTATTATGAAGTAAAAAAACAAACAAAAAGGGAACAAATACAGCCTCAGTGTTAATCATCATCATCATCATCATCATCATCATCATCATCATCATCATCATCAAAATAATAAAGAGGGTTGGAAGAGACCCCTTGGGCCATCTAGTCCAAACCCCTTTTGCTTTTGTGCAACAAAACATAATCAAAGCACCCCTGACAGTCACTCAATAATAATAATAATAATAATAATGGGATCTGCGCACATCATCCGAAAATACATGACACAGTCCTAGACACATGGGAAGTATTCGACTTGTGATTTTGTTATATGAAATCCAACATATCTATCTTGTTTGCTGTGTCATAATATAATAATAATAATAATAATAATAATAATAATAATAATAATAATAATAATACATCACAGAGTCCTAGACACTTGGGAAGTGTTCGACTTGTGATTTTGTGATACGAAATCCAACATATCTATCTTGTTTGCTGTGTCATAATATAATAATAATAATAATAATAATAATAATAATAATAATAATAATAATAATACTACATCACAGAGTCCTAGACACTTGGGAAGTGTTCGACTTGTGATTTTGTGATACGAAATCCAACATATCTATCTTGTTTGCTGTGTCATACAATGATAGTAATAATGATAGTCGAGGAAGGAGTGCACAGCGGCAGCGGCGGGAAAGGAGCGCGCAGGGCGAGCGAGGAGGCAGGGAAGGTGAGTGCCTTTCTCTCCTCGCTCACCCCGCGCACTCCTCCCTCGACAGCAGTGGCGGCAGGAAAGGAGTGCGTGGGGCGAGCGAGGCGAGAAAGGCACTCGCCTTCCCTGTTTCCTTGCTCGCCCTGCGCACTCCTCCTTCAGCGGCAGCGGCGGGAAAGGAGCGCGCAGGGCAAGCGAGGAGGCAGGGAAGGTGAGTGGCTTTCTCTCCTCGCTCGCCCCACGCACTCCTTCCTCGACAGCGGCGGCGGGAAAGAAGTGCGCGGGGCGAGTGAGGTGAGAAAGGCACTCGCCTTCCCTGCCTCCTCGCTCGCCCTGCATGCTCCTTCCTCGGCGGCAGTGGCAGCAGAAAAGGTGCACGTGGGGCGAGGGAGAAGGGAAAGGGCTTTTCCTCTTTCTCCTTGCCACACACACCTTAATTGGCAGAGGAGGAGGGAGCTACCGCCCCGCGGGCCGGATAAATAGCTCCGACGGGCCGCATGTGGCCCGCGGGCCGTAGTTTGGGGACCCCTGATCTACACTGTGGAATGAATACAGTTTGGCACCAACCAGATGCCCACAGAAACAGCATGGATTCTGCAGCGATCCTGCCGGTCTATGGATTTACATTGATGCCTCTTCATGGTTTCTTTGCTCCAGGTCTCCCGTAAACGCTGTGGCTTGGAGTTCCTCCGGGACATACGTGGGCAGCGTGGACCGTTGCAAGAAGGTGGTTCTGTGGAGATAGCGCCGGGCTTACAGACCCATTCTGCCTCTCCAAGCCGCCCTCGCTTTGGACTTTGGGGCATCCGTGAATCTTTGCAAGAGGACTGGAGACATTCATGCTGTTGCTTATTGCTGTCTGGTCATTTGTGGCCAGGTCTGGCTTCCAAGGAGACCTTGTTCACAGCTCTGCTCAGCTCATGCAAACTCCGGCCTTCCTTAATGAAATCGTTTCCATCTTGAGCACAACCTCTCTTCTCCTGCCACGGCCTTGTTCTTTCTCATTATTGTGGGCCAAAGGAAGAATAACCGGAAAACAGGATAGTGCTGGGATTAGAGGGTTGGACCTGGAGAGGTTTTTCGTCTTCCAAGAAACTCTTCTGGGAGAGCCATGCTGCAATGGGACTGGAATGATAGAAAGGAGGGCATGAAAGAGAGGGAAGGAGGGAGGGAGGAAAGCGTTAGGAAGGAAGGAAGGAAGGAAGGAAGGAAGGAAGGAAGGAAGGAAGGAAGGAAGGAATGAAGGGAAGTGTAAGGAAGAAAGGAAGGAAAGAAGGGAGGAAGGGTAGCGTTAAGAAGGAAAGAAGAAAGGAAGGGAGGAAGGGAAGGAAAGAAAAGAAGGAAGAGTAGTGGTAAGAAGGAAGGAAGGATAGCGTTAAGGAAGGGAAGAATGAAGAGAAGTATCAAGGAAAGGAAGAAGGAAGGAGAGAAGGAGGAAGGAAGGGAAGTGGAAGGAAAGAAGAGTAGTGGTAGGAAGGAAGGAAAGGTAGTGTTAAGAAGGAAGGAAAGAAGGAAGGAAGAGAAGTATTAAGGAAGGAAAGGAAGGAGAGAAGGAAGGAAGGGAAGTGAAAGGAAAGAAGGAAGGAAGGAAAGGAAAGAAGGAAGAGTAGTGGTAAGAAGGAAGGAAGGATAGCGTTAAGAAGGAAGAAGGAAGGGAAGAAGGGAAGAATGAAGAAGTATTAAGGAAGGAAGGAGAGAAGGAAGAAAGGGAAGTGGAAGGAAAGAAGGAAGAGTAGTGGTAGGAAGGAAGGAAGGATAGCGTTAAGAAGGAAGGGAAGAAGGGAAGAATGAAGAAGTATTAAGGAAGGAAGGAGAGAAGGAAGAAAGGGAAGTGGAAGGAAAGAAGAGTAGTGGTAGAAAGGAAGGAAGAATAGTGTTAAGAAGGAAGGGAAGAATGAAGAAAGGAAGGGAAGAAGGAAGGAAGGGAAGAATGAAGGAAGGGAAGTATTAAGGAATGATAGAAGGAAAGAAGGAAGGAAAGGAAAGAAGGAAGAGTAGTGGTAGGAAGGAAGGAAAGATAGTGTTAAGAAGGAAGGAAAGAAGGAAGGAAGGAAAGGAAAGAAGGAAGAGTCGTGGAAGGAAGGAAGTGTTAAGAAGGAAGGGAAGAAGGGAAGAATGAAGGAAGAGAAGTATTAAGGAAGGAAAGGAAGGAGAGGAGGGAGGAAGGGAAGTGGAAGGAAAGAAGGAAGAGTCATGGAAGGAAGGGAAGAATGAAGGGAGGGAAGTGTTAAGGAAGAAAGGGATGAAGGAAGAAGGGAAGGGAAGTGGAAGGAAAGAAGGAAGAGTCGTAATAGGAAGGAAGGGAAAAAGGAAGGGAAGAAGGAAGGAAGTGAACTGTGGAGAAGAAAGGAAGGGAAGAAGGAAGCAGGGAAGGCGGGAGGGTCGTGTTAGGAAGAAAGGAAGAAATTATTGGATTGTTTTCCCTTCTAGTGTGATTTCTCTCTTTCTCTCTCTTGATCTCCTTGTGCTTTTCCCACATTGTTGGCCCAACAACAAGTAGTATAGTGCAGTGGTAGAGTATTGGACTTGGATCCAAGGGGTTCGCATTCAGATTTTCAGTCTTCCAAGGAACTATTCTGGGGTGTGAGTGGCCCAGTTGTACTTGCAATTGAATCCAAGTGTTGGAAGGGAGGGAGGAAACCAATGCCCTGAATCATACTCTCGACCTATTTATGGAGATTAGGGATACAAGACCCAGCAAAAGTGGAAAAATGTGAAATAAAAATGGCAAATGCTGTTTTGAACCAGAGAAAATTATTTTTCTATACATGTCTTGGCCTGTGATTACAATACCAAGTTGACGTTTCGCCTGCATCTGTGACTAATGGCATCTTCAGAGGTTTGCTCAGGGTTTGTTCAGAGGTCTGTTGGAAATGAGGCAAGTGGAGTGTATATTTCTTTTATACACACACACATATATACATATATATAAATACACACACACACACACACATCCTGTCGTACCTCAGAATAGTTCACCTTGCTATAGACATCCAGTCACACAGTCTTTTGTAGTTTTACTAGCTGTGCCCGGCCACGCGTTGCTGTGGCAAAGTGGTGGTGGTATTGGTTAAAAATTGTTGTGTAATTTTTATTTGACGTAATTTGTATTTTTAAATTATTTATATTGTAAGTTATCTTTTTATTTATTATATTTTATTATTTTCTTGTATTAGTTTTAGTTATTTTCTGTTATTATAGTATTTTATTGTATTAATTTTTTAGTGTTTTTAATTATTTTTTATTGGGTTGCTAGGAGACCAAGTTGGAGGAGCTTAGCCTTCTAACTGGCAGCAATTGGATAAAAGCAATTATTCCTTTCCCTCTAATTAGGACTTTATTTTTCTTTTCTTTTTGTTGTATCAACCTAGAGGCGTGGATGATGGGTTGTGTTGTCAAATTTCGAGGTTGGGGGGCCTGTAGTTTTGTTGTTTTGTGGGTCGCCATGATGCCATTACTCTTTTATATATATAGATTGAGCAAAAGCAGATAATAATCAAAGCAGGCAGTAATAAGATTTTCAAGATTGCAGTAAAAGAGTCAATAGAAATCCAATAGTTCATAAGCCATAAAAATTCACAAGTCCATAAGCCAAAACAGTAGACAATAGATCCCAAAGAACAAAGGCCCAAAGGTTTCAAAGATCCAGGAACAGGAAACTTTTCTTAGGCATGAAGCAGGAACATCCACTCAGATGAAGCGAGAATTTGCTTTGACAAAGATCTATCTCAAAACACACACTTTTAAAAGCAACCCAGAAATGCATTTCTCTTTCCTGCGGAAGCCTCTCTCTTCCCCGCCAATCTTACACTCCTACGAGGCTGAACTCCCTTCCATAACAACCGGTCCGCCCTAGATAATTCAAGGTCCTTGTTAACTTGCACCTGAACTGGGGCTGAAGACACCGGGGCTTGAGACATCTCTTGCTCATTTATTCCCATGGGAAAGTCATCCTGGCTGTCATCTATGGCCGGCTGGGTCAACAGTTCATTCTGCTCAAGTTGCATTTCTCGAGCCTCTGAATCAGCCTGTATCATTCCCATTCCCATCCCATCATCCTGAAATTCATCCTGCATCCCATCATCTGTGCAGTAATGTCCAGGGTGGGAGATAGAACCCTTGTGTATTTGAAGCCAGTGTGAATGTTGCAATTAGCAAGCCTGGTTACCATTGAGTAGCCATGAAGTTTGCAAAGCCAATCAGTGAGGATATTTGCATAGAGGTAGCCTGGCTGTTGTTGCCTGGAGGCATCCTCTGTTTGGGAGGAGTTTACTGGCACTTGATTGTTGGCTGTCTGGAGTTCTCCTGTTTCTGAGTGGAATCAAGACAGTAAATAAAGAACACCACTCACAATCAGGGGAACTCCAGACAGGGTTGTTGTGTCTTTTCCGGGCTGTATGGCCATGTTCAAGAAGTATTCTCTTCTGACGTTTTGCCCACATCTATGGCAGGCAACTTCAGAGGTTGTGAGGTATATCCCCCCACTTGCCTAGTTTTCAACAGGACTCGCACCCTCTGAGGATGCCTGCCATAGATATGGGTGAAACGTCAGAAGAGAATGCTTCTGGAACATGGCCAGACAGCCCAGAAAATGCACAACAGTCCAATTTACAAATTATTATTACAGTACAGTCTCGCTTATCCAACGTAAACAGGCCGGCAGAACATTGGATAAGCGAATATGTTGGATAATAAGGAGAGATTAAGGAAAAGCCTATTAAACATGAAATTAGGTTATGATTTTACAAATTAAGCACCAAAGAATCATGCTATACAACAAATTTGACATAAAAAGCAGTTCAATACACAGTAATGCTATGTAGTAATTACTGTATTTACAAATTTAGCACCAAAATATCACGATGTACAGTAGAATCTCACTTATCCAAGTTTCTGGATTATCCAAGCCATTTTTGTAGTCAATGTTTTCAGTATATCGTGATATTTTGGTGCTAAATTCCTAAATACAGTAATTACAACATAACATTACTGCGTATTGAACTGCTTTTTCTGTCAAATTTATTGTAAAACATGATGTTTTGGTGCTTAATATGTAAAATCATAACCTAATTTGATGTTTAATAGGCTTTTCCTTAATCCCTCCTTATTATCCAACATATTCACTTATTCAAGCTTCTGCCGGCCCGTTTAGCTTGGATAAGTGAGACTCTACTGTATTGAAAACATTGACTACAAAAATGCGTTGGATAATCCAGAACGTTGGATAAATGAGTGTTGGATAAGTGAGACTCTACTGTATTATTATTATTGTTGTTGTTGTTATTAAATGGTCAGTGTAAATGCACCCTAGTGTTTGGGCTGTGTTGTTTTCCAAACCTCTGAGGATGTCTGCCATAGACGTGGGCAAAACGTCAGGAGAGAATGCTTCTGGAACATGGCCGTACAGCCTGGAAAACTCACAGCAACCCTGTGATTCCGGCCATGGAAGCCTTTGACAGAACTCCGACAGCAAACAATCAGGGCCAGTTAACACCTTCCAAACAAAGGATGCCTCCAGACAACAACACTGATTGACTTTGCATCTGCAAGGCTACTCAGTGCTAACCAAGCTTGCCAATTGCAACATCCACACTTGCTTCAAACAGACAAGGGTTTTCTCTCCCACCCTGGACATAATTCCACAGATATATACACACGCCACTTGCCTCATTGCCAACAGACCTCTGAAGATGCTTGCCACAGATGCAGTTGAAATGTCAGGCTACTGGAATATGGCCATACTATTAGTGAGTGTGTATAGCGGAACCAGCAGCGTCCAGTTAACACCATGTGCAAAAGACTCAGACCAGGCAGAGGAATTAAAAGAACAAAGAAAACTTTACTTGTTGAGTTGAGGTCAAATAAACAGTTCAGCAATCGTACAATGTCCTTGTAGTTGCATAGGATCAATAACTAATCAATCAGCATTCAATATACCCAGCATAGCATATTTAAACTGCTACTTGACCGTAGCTAGAGAGCCTGTCCTTTCTGTGCTCTCCCTGCAAGCCCAGATTTCCAACTGACAAAACCCAGCCATCTGCCAGCAAACCGATACATTGTTTGAGGCGTGGCTTGCCTCTGCAAAAAGCTGAGCTCCCTTTTTGCAGAGATCTTTTGCAAGCAACTTTGCAAGGATTTCTTTACACACACACACATAGCAATTTGGCGCAATACATACAATTGAAAAATTCACAGCAACCCATTGTAGGCATTGTTGCAACTTCCTTGAATAGGATACTGGTGAGAAAGGAGCTAGAAAACCTCACAAACATCACCTGGACAAACTGCACAAATGGTCTTTCCGTGACGCTTGCCAGGAAGGAACGGTGCCAAAGTTGTGCTTTCCTGATTCTTAGACATTCTCTGACTTGTTCTTGGAGTCACTCCAGCCACAATTGAAGAAACAACCAAAATGGGAAGGGGATGCCTTTGGGGAAAGGGCAGCAGATTGCAAACCGATCCCTGGAAAGACACGGCAGATGCTATAAAAGGTAGACCTTTACAGAGGGAGCTCCGTATCCATGGATTCTGTATCCATGGTTTGAAAATATTTTGTTTCAATCCCTCAAAGCAAAGGTTGGCTTTGCCACCTTATATAAGGGACACTTTGATTGTGCCATTGTATACAATGGGACTTGAACATGCATGGATTTGGGTATCCAAGGGGGTCCTGGGACCAAACCCCAAAGGCTAACTCTATTCGGCACCTTTCTAGTTGGCCAAAGGTAAGACAGAATCAGACAGTTAGAAAAGACCACAAAGGTCATCCAGTCCCTTTGGTGCTATCCAGGGAAACACCATCCAAGCCCTCTTGACAGATCATAAAATCATAGATTAGTAGAGTTGGAAGAGACCTCATGGGCCATCCAGTCCAACCCCCCGCTAAGAAGCAGGAAATCACATTCAAAGCACCCCCGACAGATGGCCATCCAGCCTCTGCTTAAAAGCCTCCAAAGAAGGAGCCTCCACCACACTCCGGAGCAGAGAGTTCCACTGCTGAACAGCTCTCTCTTTCAGTGAGGAAGTTCTTCCTGATGTTCAGGTGGAATCTCCTTTCCTGTAGTTTGAAGCCATTATTCATGGTGTCCTAGTCTCCAGGGCATCAGAAAACAAGCTTGCTCCCTCCTCCCTATGGCTCCCCTCCATCACCTTTTGATCCATGGCCCTCATGTCTCCTCTCACCCTTCTCTTCAGCAGGCTAAACATGCCTGGGTCTTCCAGCCGCTCCTCGTAGGGCTTGTTCTACAGAACCTTGATCATTTGAGTTGCCCTCCTCTGGACACATTCCAGCTTGTCAAATATTTGGAAGGAGACCATACTGAGAAGGGAGGAAGCTTGTTTCCTACTTCTCTGGAGATTGCTTACTTCTCAATGTTGCATCCTTTCCAAAGCTTAAGCCTGACTCTCGTGTCCCTTTCCAGCCTTGTCTTCTCCAGGCCAAACCCATCCAGCTCCCTCATGTTGGCCCCATTTTAGGAGGCAACCCCTGGCAGTGAGACCAGGGAGAAACCTGTTAGCAGAAACCCAGGCAAGTGATCCGGCTGAGCTTTCCCGTTTTGAGTGAGTCCCTGCTATGGCAAGCATACAGATCAGGCCCAATTGGAATTAGCCAGCAAGCAAGGAGAGAAGGTGATTTTCAGCCAAGGAAGATTCTATTATCTGCAGATAAGATGCCAGATAGTGATTCATTCACAAAGTAGATAGCATACAGAAGACAGTTTCACAGCCCCTTTTATACATAGGCTGCAGCCAAGCCTCTAATTCTGACCAGTCACAGAGAGGGGCTTGGCTCACTGGCCAGCGTGGGCTGGGACAAGGGATGATCAAGTGTCCATGAATGAGGTTCCTTTTACTGAACAGGAAAAATAACAAACTGCTTGAGGGCGTCTCTGGCCCTACCAAGGAAGGCTATTGTCTTTATGGGATGGACATGATCTGGCCCATTAAGGGGCTGATCTGGCGGTCCCAGACCCCAGAGAAACAAAACATCATGTTCTGACATAATCATGCACAATGACCGAGGTTGGGTTTTGGCTGTAGACATGCAGATTCCTTCCAATGCGAGTGGTCCCGTTCATCAAAGGCGCAGGGTGGGGAAATTGCTCTTTCCCCAGGGGGTGAGGGAGATTATTTCCCCCACCTGAATAGAAGTATTGTGTTGCATTGTTCAGGTTAAGTCCAAAAATATAGGTGAAACTGGGAACTTGATGAAGAAGTTCCATCTTGGTTTCTTCCCCCCAGGTTATGCAATTGTGTGGGATGCAAGGCATCTTTGGGTTCAGGAACACGGGGAATGGGGATCTCAGGAGCATAAAACATTAGGTTAACACAACATATAGGCAAAATAGGAACACGTAGGAAAACACATGGAGTGTTTGGGGCAAATTATATACATGAGAGACATAGTTTTCCAAAGAACCTTTAACAAGCCAGGCTTCCAGTAAGTCATGGCCAGGGGTAATCTACCCCTGGTTGTCATGGCACATCATATAAACCATATAAAAGATGGTGGTAAGGCATCTAAGGAGTGCTCTTTGCCTTGGCAACTAACCTAGCTTTGTACTTCTTACTACCATCAGGAAGCATTTTCTTTTTATAAACCCATCTACAACCAATGACCTTCTGATCTTTTGGTCTATCTACAATATCAAATACTCGTTGCTGCACTATGGAATTGTATTCATTATCCATGGCTATTTTCCATTCTTCTGCATTAACACTATCCATGGCTTGTTGATAACTCCAGGATCAGGTCCAGTCTAGGAACTGGCCAGTCTGGGCCCATAACCAAATGTCAGAGTAATTGCAGCGCAGCAGTAGTTGGATGGAATCAGTGGAATGCAGAACGAAGAGACATCAGAGACAATGGTAAAACTATATACAAGTTTTACTGAAAGCAGTAATAAAACAAACAGACTTGCAGACGAACACAGGACTCTAGGCAGACAGCACTCAACTCAGAACAGAAAAGAACTGATGCAATCAGTAATGCATACACACTTGTGTCTGGACACTCCCCAGTTCCAGCCACACATCAAGGTCATCGCAGCTTCTTAGCAATTAACTCTTTCCAGACTATAGTACACTCTGGATGATGCAATCAGTATGCAATACAGACAAGACACAAATTTCATTTAAACATGTGTTGTTGAAGGCTTTCATGGCTGGGATCACAGGGTTGTTGTATGTCTTTCAGGATGTGTGGCCATGTTCAAGAAGTATTGTCTCCTGACGTTTCACCCATATCTATGGCAGGCATCCTCAGAGGTTGTGAGGTATGGATAAACTAAGTAAGGAAAGGAAAGAATATACTTGACTGAACAAAGGATGCCCCCAGGCAAGAGACAAAACATTTCCAATGCTAATTAGGGTGATTAACTGAAACATTAATGCTGGCTCCCAGTGACAAAGGACTCTTGCCACACCCTGGACTCTACACAGGTATATATTCTTTCCTGGTTGTGTTGTTAAAGTGCAAAGTATGGAACCCTGCGCAGACGGTCGGTCAATGTGACTTAAGCAATGTTCAGTCATTGAATTCTTGACAGCAGAAGGTGTCATCCCAAAGGAGATTCATCAGAGAATGCAAGCTGTTTGTGGGGATTGTGTTGATGTGAGTCCTGTGTGTCGTTGGGCGAGTAAGTTTAAGGATGTTGAGGTGAGAACATCTGACTTGTGTGACCAACAAAGAGTTGGACGTCCTATGACAGCAACCACCGAGTTTCACAAGCAAAAGGTTGACAGATGGATTCAGGACGATCATCGTATCACTCAGAGAGAAATTTCAAGCATCATCAGCATTTCCCAAGAACATGTGGGTCACATTATGGCTTTGCTTGGCTATTGGAAGATCTGTGCACGATGGGTCCCCAGGATGCTGATGCCTGAAATTGTGTTATGAGAATGAAGGTGACGACTTTCTCTTTTGGGGCGACACCTTCTGCTCTCAAGAATTCAGTGACTACACATTGCTTAAGTCTCATTGACCGACTGTCTGCACAGGGTTCCATCCTTCTCACTTTAACAACACAACCATTCAATGCTAAGGCTTCCCCCCAAACGGAACTGCAGAGGAGAGTCTCCTGAACAAGCCAGTACTGGCCGCAGACCAGGACTGCCATCTGTTGAGAAGTTACGAAGGTGGAGGCATTACTTTTCATTCAACCATCACGAACGTGTGTGTGTGTGTGTGTATAATTAACACTTATTGGTACACATCAGCTGTAAGCCCTCTGTCCGTACCTGCTTATTGTTATGGGGCAGAAACGAAAGGAAAACGAAAGCAAGCACGATGACTGTGCAGCTTTTGTTTTCATGTCGCCTCTCGTTTCCTACGGAAATGTCATCATTCGTTTTGTGAAATGGGTGTCCTTCCTTCCTCCAGAATCAGGGACAGCGGGTGGTGAGGGGAGGGTTGGTTTCCGCGTGGTCTCCGCTAACTTGTGGGGTCCCACAGGGAGCTATTCTCTCTCCTCTATTATTTAACATCTATATGCGACCGCTTGCCCGACTGGTGCGGAGCTTTGGGCTCGAGGGCCACCAGTACGCGGATGACACTCAGCTCATTCTGAGGATGGAGGGCCGGTCGGACTCCGTACCCGATAGTTTCCATCAGTGCCTTGAAGCCGTGACTGGATGGTTGAGGGTGAACCCAGCGAAGACGGAGATCCTTTGGCTGGGCCGTCCGGGTGGGAGGGACATCCAGCTGCCTACCCTGGATGGTGAGACACTATGTCCGTCATCTTCGGTAAAAAGTCTTGGGGTCTTATGGGACCCTCTGCTCACAATGGAGGCCCAGGTCTCTGCTGTGAGCAGATCTGCGTTTTTCCACCTACGTCAGGCTAGGCGACTGGCTCCCTTCCTATCTAGGAACGACCTGGCGACGGTGATCCAGGCGACGGTCATCTCGAGGCTCGACTACTACAACGCCCTCTACATTGGCCTTCCTCTGTCAGTGATCCGGAAACTGAAGCTGGTGCAAAACGCGGCGGTGTATCACCCCAATTCTTCAACAGCTGCACTGGCTACCGATTGAGTACCGGATTACTTTCAAGATACTAGTACTAACTTTCAAGGCCTTACATGGTCTGGGGCCAGCGTACCTGAGGGCCCGCTTATCCCCCTACCAACCCCAGAGATTACTTCGGTCCAAAGACCAAAATTTGCTTGAAGTCCCTAACATACGGACTTATCATTTGTCTTCCACTAGGCAGAGAGCCTTCTCGGTTGTAGCCCCTCAATTATGGAATGCCTTGCCAGTTAAATTCGAACCACCCGAGACTTACTTGCCTTTCGGAAAGCCTGGAAAACCTTGCTCTTCCGACAAGCGTTCAATGGGTGAAAGACTCGGGGCTATGTCTGTTTTTATTTTTGCTTTTATTGTTTTTATTGTTATTTTAAAGCTAAGTGTATTGTTTTAATCTATTTTTGTAAACCGCTCCGAGCCAAAACCGGGAGTAGCGGTATATAAATTTAATAATAATAATTTAATAATAATGGATCCAAAAGAGATTCCACCAAATACTAATAAGAACTTCCAGGAGATAAAAGCTGTTCAAATATGGAGTCTCCTTCTCTGGAGGCTTTTAAACAGAGGCTGGATGGCCATCTGTTAGGAGGGCTTGAATTCTGTCTTTACAGGATAGTTTGGACTAGGTGGCCTTTGAGGATCCCTTCTAACTCTTGGGTTCAATTACTTAAAAAAAATAATCTAAAGTTAATTTTTGACATCTATACACATAATAATATATTTTACAATAATAAATAATAATATACTGTATATACAGTAGCGTCTCACTTATCCAACATAAACGGGCCGGAAGAACGTTGGATAAGCAAATATGTTGGAAAATAAGGAGGAATTAAGGAAAAGCCTATTAAACATCAAATTAGGTTATGATTTTACAAATTAAGCACCCAAACATCATGTTGTACAACAAATTTGACAGAAAAAGTAGTTCAGGACAAAAAATGCTATGTAGTAATTCCTGTATTTACGAATTTAGCACCAAAATATCACGATTTATTGAAAACATCGACTACAAAAATGCGTTGGATAATCCAGAACGTTGGATAAGCGAGTGTTGGATAAGTGAGACTCTACTGTACATATAATATTGATAATAATATTATAATGTAATACAATATAATACTACTAATAATAATACAATATAATAATATTAATTATAGATTATATATTACATGTAATATTCCTAATAATATTACAGTATAGTGGTATAGTACTATCTTCTATATATATAAAAGAGTGATGGCATCAGGGCAACCCACAAAACAACAAAACTACAGGCCGCCCAACCTCAAAATTTGACAACACAACCCATCGACCACGGCTCCAGTATGATACAACAAAAAGAAAAGAAAAATAAAGTCCTAATTAGAGGGAGAGCAATAATTGTTTTTATCCAATTGCTGCCAGTTTAGAGGGCTAATCTCTGCCCACTTCGTCTCCTAGCAACCAACTCAGCCAAGGAACAGCCAGGGTTCAGTTAGGGGACAGGCAGAGTTAAGCCTCACTTAGACTTCTTCCACAAATTATCTAATTTGCACTGGATTATATGGCAGTGTAGACTCAAAGCCCTTCCACACAGCTATATAACCCATTTATAATCTTATATTATCTGCTTTGCACTGGATTATCTTGAGTCCACACTGCCATATAATCCACTTCAGTGTGCATTTTATACAGCTGTGTAGAAGGGGCCTCATATAATCCAGTTCTAAGCAGATAATATAAGATTATCAATATGCAGTAGAGTCTCACTTATCCAACATAAACAAGCCGGCAGGATAAGTGAATATGTTGGATAATAAGAAGGGATTCAGGAAAAGCGGATTAAACATCAAATTAGGTAATCGTTATACAAATTAAGCATCGAAACATCATATACAACAAATTTGACAGAAAAAGTAGTTCAATGCTCAGTAATGCTATGTTGTATTTACAGTAGAGTCTCACTTATCCAACACTCGCTTATCTAATCAGAAATATTGTATATTCACAACCTTTAGGAAATAATATCCCCTGATGGCGCAGCGTGTTAAAGCGCTGAGCTGCTGAACTTCTGGACCGAATTGGGGGAGCGGAGAGAGCCCCCACTGTTAGCCCCAGCTTCTGCCAACCCAGAAGTTCAAAAACATGCAAATGTGAGTGCATCAATAGGTACTGCTCCAGTGGGAAGGTAATGCCGCTCCATGTAGTCATCCCACATGACCTTGGAGGAGTCTACGGACAACGCCGGCTCTTGGGCTTAGAAATGGAGATGAGCACCAACCCCCAGAGTCAGACAAGACTGGACTTAACGTCAGGGGAAAAACCTTTACCCTTGACCTTAACTACCACCAATTCCTCAATACTTTATTTCCCAGACCACCAGACTTCGCCACAGCAACGTGTGGCCGGGCACAGCTAGTAGCAATATATAATGCTAATATTGTTCTTTGCTAATAATATAATACACTAGCTGTGCCCGGCCACGCGTTGCTGTGGCAAAGTGGTGGTGGTATTGGTTAAAAATTGTTGTGTAATTTTTATTTGACGTTATTTGCAATTTTTTATTAATTTTATTGTGAGTTATATTTTTATTTATTATATTTTATTATTTTCTTGTATTATTTTTAGTTATTTTCTGTTATTATAGTATTTTATTGTATTAATTTTTTTAGTGTTTTTTATTATTTTTTATTGGGTTGCTAGGAGACCAAGTGGGCGGAGCTTAGCCTTCTAACTGGCAGCAATTGGATAAAAGCAATTATTCCTCTCTCTCTAATTAGGACTTTGTTTTTCTTTTCTTTTTGTTGTATCAACCGAGAGGCGTGGATGATGGGTTGTGTTGTCAAATTTCGAGGTTGGGGGGCCTGTAGTTTTGTTGTTTTGTGGGTCGCCGTGATGCCATCACTCTTTTATATATATAGATTGCATGTACATTAAATAAATATTATTTGTAAGCCAGTCTGAGTCCCCTTCGGGGTGAGAAGGGCGGGATATAAATGTAGTAAATAAATGAACAAATAAATAAACAGAGTTGTAGTTCACCTACACCCAGAGCACACTATGAACCCAAACAATGATGGATCTCGACCAAACCTGGAATGCAGACCCGAAATACCCACATTTGAATACTGGTGTGTTTTGAGGTGAATTGGCCTGGACATTTTGGAGTTGTAGGTACTGGGATTTATAGTTCACCTGCAAGATACTCTGAACTCCACCAAAGATGGAATTAGACCACTCTTGGCACACAGAGCTCCCATGACCAGGAAAAAATACTGGAGGTCTTTGGGGAAAATTCACCTTGATTTGAGGGAGTTGTAGTTCACCTCCATCCAGAGCGCACTATGAACCCAAACAATGATGGATCTGGACCAAACTTGGCACACAGACCTGATATGCCGAAATTTGATGACTGAAGGGGTTTGAGAGGAACGGACCTTCCTTTCTGGGAGTTGTAGTTCACCCACAACCAGGGAAATTGTGACCGCCACCCATGATGGACCTGGACCAAACTTGGCACACAGAACCCCCAAGACTTAACTCAATCTACTGGAGGGGTTTGAAGGGACTGGCTCACCATAGTGGGAGTTGTAGTTTACTCTCCAGCCAGAGAGCACATTTACTTACTTATGCGATCCCTCGTAGTTCGAGGATGATGGTCCTCCGTCTTCGCTATCTAGGGGATGGATCTGTAGATGGCTGAAGAGACCTATTCTTGATCTGCATGTTCTCCCTTCCGCAGTGAGGACATCAGTTTCCAGACGGAAGGCGGTCCCGGTCAGGGTTGGCTTGACGCTCCTTCCTCTTGGCACGTTTCTCCCTTAAGCCCTCCATTCGTGCCTCTTTGAACTCCGCAGCACTGCTGGTCACAGCTGACCTCCAATTAGAGCGCTCAAAGGCCAGGGCTTCCGAGTTCTCAGTGTCTATTTTTAAATTATTATTATTATTATTATTATTATTATTAAACTTTATTTGTACCCCGCTAGCATCTCCCGAAGGACCCGATGCGGCTTACAAAGGCCAAGGCCTCAACACACAATATAACAATACAAAACAAAAGGCAAATTAAAAACAATTAAAACAGTATAAACAACAAGCAATAAACAATACGCTAAAACACAATAAAACTGGGCCAGGCCAGAGTAATGGGTACAAGATTAAAAGTGCTGATGTGACAGGTGATATATAAGGCTTCTAGGGCAAGTGCAGAGTGCGATATACGATCTTGGTTCTAATAAAGTGCTTATGGGACTTGGAATTGGAGATTTCCTATTAATCTGGGAAGGCACATTGGAACAGCCAGGTCTTCAAGTTCTTTCTGAAGACTGCCAATGTCGGGGCCTGTCTGAGATCCTTGGGGAGGGTGTTCCAGAGTCGGGGGGCCACCATGGAGAAGGCCCTGTCTCGTGTCCCCACCAACCGCGCTTGCGACGCAGGCGGGATCACGAGCAGGGCCTCTCCAGATGACCCAAGTGAACGCGTGGGTTCGTAGACGGAGATGCGGTCACGGAGGTAGGATGGTCCCAAACCGTTTAGGGCTTTGTAGGTAAGCACCTGCACCTTGAATTGGGCTCGGAAAATAAATGGCAGCCAGTGGAGCTCCTTGAACAGGAGGGTTGACCTCTCTCTGGAAGGGGCCCCAGTTAACATCCTGGCTGCCGCTCGTTGGACCAGTTGGAACTTCCGAGCCGTTTTCAAGGGCAGCCCCACGTAGAGCGCATTACATAGTTTTTAAGGTTGGCTTTAAGCCCATCTTTCAATCTCTTTTCCTGCCCACCAATATTACGTTTCCCGTTCTTGAGTTCGGAGTAGAGCAACTGCTTTGGGAGACGGTGATCTTTGGGCATTCGGACAACGTTGTGATGCCTCATGGGCCTTGTAGTCCTGTTCCTGGTACTATCATGGCAGATGAAGATGAAAACATGGGGTTTTCGCCGGTTCAACAAGAGCCGGAGTCCCTTCACCTGCCGGATGTTGATGTTTGCCCTCAAGAATTCAGTAAACCAGGCCTTGGGCAGTACTCCCCTCCGTTTCCCAGGAAGGAATCTTATTCTAGAGACAGAGGAGTTAGAAAAGCTAATCGGAGAAGTCTAAGAACCGCTGCCAAACAACTGGCTGATTAGGTCTGCTTCCCTTGGGAAATTCTAAGGAGTAATGCATCTGGACAGAGTGGGTTTCGCTTCTCGTTCTCTAGGGAAAGAGATTGTTGGCGGGAAAACGAGACCCAATATAGGGGTTTGGCGCAAGAGATTCTTTGCGGAGTCAATTGATCAGCTTCAGGAGAGAGATCGTGTGTGGACTTCGTAATCCCAGTTCCTTGCTTCCCGGATCATGTTTTCGAGCCTTGCCTTGCAGTTTAACCACGGACCCTGTTCCACGCTTCACGTTTTGCCTTGTTTCTAGTCACGGACCTAGTCAAGAATCAAGTTTATTTCCAGCCTTGCTGTCAAGCTTCATTGGACTTCTAAGACTCTGACATTTCCCCACACTATTGCTTGGCAAGAGTGTGTGTTTCGGTCAAGTGGATTAAAACTTTGAACTCTAATATCATTTATTGGACAATACATTTTTGGACTATATTTGACCTCTTTTGAAAGGTCTGTTTCTGAACTATATTCTTCACTTGTTTTTATTGCTTTTATATATTTCTTTAATAAAGATATTAGATAGAGACTGGCCTCTGTGTAGGGTTATTGGTGCCCAGCAGCCAGGGTTCTGACAAACGTGGCCTTCAGTCCAGCGGAGTTGATGGCGTAGGAGCATGGCTTCAATGCTGGTGGTCTTTGCTTCCTCAAGCACGCTGACATTTGTCCGCCTGTCTTCCCAAGAGATTTGCAGGATTTTCCTGAGGCAACGCTGATGGAAACGCTCCAGGAGTTTGGTGTGACGTCTATAGACCGTCCACGTTTCGCAGGCGTAGAGCAGGGTTGGGAGGGGAATGGCTTTATAAACAAGCACCTTGGTATCTCTACGGATGTCCCAGTTTTCATTCGGAAAAATGCTGCACTCGCAGAGCTCAGGCGGTGTTGTATTTCAGTGTCGATGTTGACTTTTGTGGAGAGGTGGCTGCCAAGGGAGCGGAAATGGTCAACGTTTTCTAATGTGACACCGTTAAGCTGTATTCCTGGCATTGCAGAGGGATGAGCTGGTGCCTGTTGGAAGAGCACTTTGGTTTTCTCGATGTTCAGTGAGAGGCCGAGCTTCTCGTCTGCTTCTGCGAAGGTGTTTAGAGTGGCTTGTAGGTCTTCTTCTGAGTGCGCACAGACTACGTTGTCATCAGCATATTGGAGTTCTATAACAGATGCTGTGGTGACCTTGGTTTTGGCTCTCAGTCTGCTGAGGTTGAATAGCTTGCCATCTGTCTGATGGATTATTTCCACTCCGGTGGGAAGCTTCCCATCAACAAGGTGAAGTATCATAGCGATGAAGATGGAAAATAAGGTCGGGGCAATAACACATCCCTGCTTGACACCTGATTCCACCTTAAATGGGTCACTTTGGGAGCCGTTGCTGTCCAAGACTGTTGCCATCATGTCATCATGGAGGAGCCGCGGGATGTTCACGAATTTGTCAGGGCACCCGGTTTTTTGGAGGATGGTCCAGAGAGCGCTGCGATTCGCTGTGTCGAATGCCTTTGCAAGGTCAATGAATGCCATGGACAGAGGTTGGTTTTGTTCCCTGCATTTTTCTTGGAGCTGTTGAGCCGTGAAGATCACGTCCACTGTTCCTCTGGAGGGACGGAAACTGTTGTGGGATTCCCACCCACCCATGATGTACCCAGAGCAAACTTGCCCAATAGAACAACCTTTAAGTCCTTTTTTTTAAAATTTATTTTTTATTAAAGGTTTTATACACAGTAGGTTAAAAAGGAAAAAAGAGAAAAGAAAGGAAGGAGGGGGAAAAAAAACACACGGAAAGAAAAATATGGGTAGGGGGGTGGGGGAATTTGTCAGTCTTCCATCCTCGTCACTTCGGTATGGTTTGCTATTTAATTCCATTCTTCATGTAGTCCTGGGTGGATTTATTTTTTTATGTCTATTTATACCGATCAAAGTTTGTTATTCTATAAGTTTGCTCTATAAATTAATTCTTTTTCATTTGTTGCTTATATTCTTTGTAGCGTGAGCAGTCCGTACGTTTCATTGGCTTCCCTTTGTGTTGTCTAATCAAAAAGGTTAATGAATCCATATCATATATTTCATCCATTTTTGTGAGCCACTCTTCAATGCTTGGTATAACTTGTATTTTCCAATATTTCGCGAATAAAATTCTTGCCGCTGTATTCATATACGTGAGCAAGATGTCTTCATTTCTATTAAGGTTCATGTCTTTGTTGGTTATTCCTAGGAGGTAATATTCTGGTTTTAAAGGAAATGTCTTTTTTAATATTTTCTGAGTCTCAGTGTGTATTAATTTCCAGAATTTCTGAGTCTCCTCGCATGACCACCATACATGGTAGAAAGAGCCAACCTGGTTTCTGCACTTCCAACATTTATTTTGGACATTTGGATACATTAGGCCTAATTTTTTCGGTGTAATGTACCACCTGTGAAAGATTTTTAACCAATTTTCTTTCAAGTCTGTCGCGTAGGTGTAATTTAATTTAACGTTCCAAATTTGTTCCCATTCCTCGAATTTGATTTGTCTTCCAATATTCCTGGCCCATTTTATCATACATGCCTTAACTGTTTCAGTCTCTGTTGACCAGGGGTCCTCAAACTTTTTAAGCCGGGGGCCGGTCCACAATCCTTCAGACTGTTGAGGGGCCGGATTATCATTTGAAAAAAAATACAAACAAATTCCGATGCACACTGCACATGTCTTATCTGTAGTGCAAAAACAACAACAACAACAATGAAAGAACAATCCAATATTTAAAAATAAAAACAATTTTAACCAACATACATTTATCAGGATTTCAATGGGAAGTGTGGTCCTGCTTCTGGCCAATGAGATAGTCAAATTAATTAGGGTTGTTGTTGTTGTTGTTGTTGTTGTTGTTGTGTGCCTTCAAGTCATTTCAGACTTTGGGTGAGTCTAAGTCTAAAATTTATTTTTTTATTTACTGCATTTATTTACTACATTTGTATCACACCCTTCTCACCCCAAAGCGGACTCAGAGTGGCTTACAAATTATATGTACATACAATATATTATATTACTAGCAATAGCACAATATTAGCATTATATATTACTATATTGAACGATACCACTATACTGTAATATTATTAGTAATATTATATGTAATATAGAATATATAATTATTATTATATGGTATTATTATTAGTGTTATATTAGTTGTTCTTTTTTTCCCAACCTTTAAGTCCTGATGGAGTTTCGGGGGGTTAACCTGGCCTGATGTGAGTTGTAGTTCACCCACAACCTTACGCATTTTGTACAATTTAAACACTGACTTTTCCAAACAACCTCTTTCAAGCGCATTGACTGCCGAAGGAGAGGTATAAATAACATAATACTCCATTTGAAGAATAAATCAGCCTTACAGGAGCTGTACATTGATCTCCTAACCCCCTGAAGAGCCTCTTGGGACAAATTCCTTATATCTTATTTATTTAAAGCTTTCTTTTTCAGCTCTGCTTTACCGCTGGAAATCTTCCCAGAAGGGCAGGCAGATCAAGAAAAGCCGAGGCAGGAACCCACAAGTGCAGCCGTTCCCAAGGAACATTCCCCACCCAATGGCACCATGAGGACTAGAGCCTTAGCAGCTCTATTTAGAGTACTGTATATACTCGAGTATAAGCCTACTTTTTAAGCCCTCTTTTTAAGACTGAAAAAACCCCCCTCGGCTTATACTCGGGTGAGCGTCCTGGTCGGCTTATATTTGGGTCAGCTTATACTCGAGAATATATGGTACATGTATTATTTTTCTCTGTTATTATTGGTATTATTACATATATTATTTTTCTCTATTATTATTGGTATTATTACATTTATTATTATTATTGTTGCAACATTTATTTTACTCTATTATTATTATTATTAATATATTTATTATTCCACTTGGATATTATTATTATTACTAGCTGTGCCCAGCCACACATTGCTGTGGCAAAGTGGTGGTGGTATTGGTTAAAAAATGTTGTGTAATTTTTATTTGACATTATTTGCATTTTTTATTAATTTTATTGTAAGTTATATTTTTATTTATTATATTTTATTATTTTCTTGTATTATTTTTAATTATTTTCTGTTATTATAGTATTTTATTGTATTAATTTTTTAGTGTTTTTTTTTGGGGGGGGGGTTGCTAGGAGACCAAGTTGGAGGAGCTTAGCCTTCTAACTGGCAGCAATTGGATAAAAGCAATTATTCCTCTCTCTCTAATTGGGACTTTATTTTTCTTTTCTTTTTGTTGTATCAACCTAGAGGCGTGGATGATGGGTTGTGTTGTCAAATTTCGAGGTTGGGGGGCCTGTAGTTTTGTTGTTTTGTGGGTTGCCGTGATGCCATCACTCTTTTATATATATAGATTGCATTTATTATTTTACTCTATTTATTATTACTTCTATTATTTTCCTGTATTTATTGTTATTATTATTACATGCATTATTTTACTCTATTATTATTAAAAGGATACATAAGCAGTTTAAGCACATTTACATTGAAGAAGATGAGAATAGTGATTGGATCAGAGTTGGACAGTCTTATCTTAAATTTGAGCTTTATGTTAATATTCAAAAACATTTAACCTACTGATGCCTCAATTAATGTAATTTTATTGGTATCTATTTTTATTTCTGAAATTTACCACCCTCGGCTTATACTGGAATCAATGGTTTCCCAGTTTTTTTGTGGTAAAATTAGGTGCCTTGGCTTATATTCGGGTTGGCTTATACTCGAGTATATACGCCGTATATACTCGAGTATAAGCCAACCCGAATATAAGCCGAGGCACCTAATTTTACCACGGTATATGATTCAGAGCTGGAATGTTTTGGTGGTTTTAAGATTGGACTACGACTCTGGAGTCTAGAGCCTGAATCTCTGGTCGGCCATGAACACCTACCAGGTGGGCTAAGGCATGAGTCACACTCTCTCAGCCTCAGAAGAAAGCAATGGCAGATCTCCTCTGTAGAAAATCCAGGTATGGTTGCCATAAACCATAAATAACTTGAGAGCACACAACAACCACAACATGCTTGGGCTGAACTTTTACAAATTCAGACTGAAACCCAAACTGGATTATAGCTCTGAAGTGCCAGAATCACTGAGTTGCTGTGAGTTTTTCAGGCTGTATGGCCATGTTCCAGCAGCATTATCTCCTGATGATTCACCTGCATCTGTGGCAAGTGACTGGGCTATGGCACAGCTGGACAAGTAGTGATTTATTGCAGCTGGTTAGTAGCCAGCTGCAATAAATCACTACTGACCAAGAAGTCATGAGTTCAAAGCCAGCCCGGACTGGAGTGAGCTCCCGACCATTAATAGTCTAGCTCACTGTGGTGTCGAAGGCTTTCATGGCCGGAATCACAGGGTTGTTGTGTGTTTTCCAGGCTGTATGGCCATGTTCCAGAAGTATTCTCTCCTAACATTTTGGCCTCATCTATGGCAGGCATCCTCAGAGGTTGTCAGGAGAGAATACTTCTGCAACATGGAAAACACACAACAATCCAGTCTAGCTTGCTGTGGACGTAAGCAGCTCAAAAGACAGTTGCCTCTGTCGAGTAGAAAATGTAGGTACCGCTTTATGCAGGGAGGCTAATTTAACTAATTTACGACACCATAAAACCTTCCAGCAGCATGTGGAAGAATGAGGAAGTTAAATTGCCTCTGTGTCTGTCTGTTGTGGTTCAGTCTGATGATGAAGAGGGATTTGGGTTCATGCAGGCTGACCAAAGCAATGCTGAGGAGAGAAATCTTGAAAGCTCTGATGCTGGAAATGTTGAAGGCTTTGGCTTTGAATTGTTATAGAGGCTGTAGGCTAGCAAGAAAGCAGAAACTAAGGGTGACCTTTCACAGGATTTAGAACACCAACAAGTTCCAGGTGTCTATGGCAGTGACTCAGAGGAGTCTTCCTTAGATAGAGATACAAGGTTAAAAGGTTCATCATCCCAGACATTCCCTTAGAATAGCTGGCAAATGCATGGGAACTCAAGGACAGAGAAATACTTTTTTGGCTTGTAAACATGGGTAAATACGGGAGAGACAGGGAAAGATTTCAGACGAAGCAACATTGATTTTTGGAAGCACATCTCCTGCCTTGTCTAAGCTCATGGAAAAGGATTCTCATTTATGTTCATGCCTGGAACCTGTGTTTTGGATTTTACTTTGTTACTTCCTTTGATTCCATGCCACAAGGTTTTCAAGAGTTCATGATCTTTGCAAAAATTAAATTTAAAAGCCTTTTACAAAGAAGAGGGGTGGACTGGATGGCCTTTGGGCATCCTTTCCAGCTCTAGGATCCTAGGTGGCGTGGAAAATTGAAAGGAGGGACATTAACAACGTTGGGATATATAGCTCAGAGAATATGAGACCTTGCAAAACTACAATGGCCAGGATTCCATAGCATTCTTTATTGGAGTACTAAGAATATTTATTTATTTATTTATTTATTTATTATTTAAATCATTATTATTATTACCCACTTCTCCTTGTGGCTTCAAACCATTCAAACATTGCAAAATTTTTATAAATACACATACAGTAGAGTCTCACTTATCCAACACTCACTTATCCAACGTTCTGGATTATCCAACACATTTTTGTAGTCAATGTTTTCAATACATCATGATATTTTGGTGCTAAAGTTGTAAATACAGTAATTACTACATAGCATTACTGCCTATTGAACTACTTTTTCTATCAAATTTGTTGTATAACATGATGTTTTGGTGCTTAATTTGTAAAATCATAACCTAATTTGATGTTTAATAGGCTTTTCCTTAATCCCTCCTTATTATCCAACATATTCGCTTATCCAAGGTTCTGCTGGCCCGTTTATGTTGGATAAGTGAGACACTACTGTATTAAAATGTAGTTCTATAAAAGATACATATTAAAACGTATTTCTATAAAATACATATTAAATACACAGGACAAAGATTAAAATAATATGGTCATTTAGGGCACATCTACACCGTCTGGCATCACTCGATCTACCAGAATAAAATCCAATGGAATCCTGGGAGTTGTAGTTTTGTGAGGAATTTCAAAACTCTTTCGCATGAAAGACCTTGTGCAACTACAAATCCCAAGATTTGTAGTCTTGAGCCCTAGCAGTTTAAGTATTAAAATTAAAGATGCACCCTTAATCAAGGTGCAATCCAATGAAGAAGGCTAAGAGAGTTGCCACTTTGCAAGATGTTACTGCCAAAGGATGAAGTTTGTCTCTCTAAACTAGAACTCCCAGGGTTGAGTCTCATTGAGGACGAGAAAAGCTGGATATAAATAAACATAATAATCATAATAATGATTAGTGTTCCTTCTTCCAAGATCCAGGCCTGCTTGCCATCCATCCAAAAAAGAGCGGTTTGCCCAAAGGCTAAAACCTTCTGGATAAAAGTGCATTCTGATATTGAGTGCATAATAAAAAGCAAAGTAACACTGAAACCAGAAACTTTTTATTGGGATTTTTAGACAAGCAAATGCCAAAACGCCAGGAAATAATCTTTTCGCCCATGATGACAGCAGCAAGGATTGAATATGTGAAACTATGGAAGCAACATAGAACACCAACACCAGATGAATAAAATGGATTACAAAAAATCTTTGAAATGGCTGAAATGGACAAATCAACTTTAATTCTGACAGGGGATGATGGGGTGCAGAGTGGATTCCAAAAATTCATCCTGGTCTCACCTCCTTTTCCAGACTGTCTTCCCATGTGGATAAACAGCACTGGTCAAACACACTCCAGCAGACGAGAGTTCGATTGAAAATCCAACGGCAATAAATCTTTATTTACATAACTATATACAAGTAGAACAAATCAGTCCTTTCTCCATGAGTGCTCTCGCCAAAGCAACTCACTCACACACTCAAGAAACTCCTCTGCATTCCACAGGACAAGAAGAAAGTCCTGGTCAAAACAAACTTGACCCCATTGGTCCTGTGATATGTCAATCATAGCAGGCTCTCATTAACTCCATAACTACTGGAATGCCTTGCCGAAAACTAACACATAAGGCATTTCTAATAACCCAGATTGATTTAACATTTCACAATACACAATACCCTGACAAATTCTACAACAAGATACAATAGAGTCTCGCTTATCCAACTTATCCAACGTTCTGGATTATCCAACGCAGTCTACCTCCTGCCTGGATCCACAGCTGTTTCTCTAGGCAGCAAGGACTGAACTTTTTATGGATTTAACTTTCAACAATGTTGTTACTATAAGTTCATTTTATTCAATTCTATCTTTATTTGTAGTCAGTTTGTTAGTAGCCAATGTTTGATAGTCAATGTTTTCAATAAGGTAGAGTCTCACTTATCCAACATAAACGGGCCGGCAGAATGTTGGATAAGCGAATATGTTGGATAATAAGGAGGGATTAAGGAAAAGCCTATTAAAGATCAAATTAGGTTATGATTTTACAAATTAAGCACCAAAACATCATGTTAGACAACACATTTGGCAGAAAAAGTAGTTCTATACACAGTAATGCTATGTAGTAATTACTGTATTTATGAATTTAGCACCAAAATATCACGATGTATTGAAAACATTGACTACAAAAATGCGTTGGATAATCCAGAACATTGGATAAGCGAGTGTTGGATAAGTGAGACTCTACTGTACACGGCAATGTTTTGGTGCTAAATTTGTAAATACGGTAATTACCGTGTACTGAACTGCTTTTTCTGTCGATTTGTTGTAAAACATGATGTGATTAATTTGTAAAATCATAACATAATTTGATGTTTAATAGGCTTTTCCTTAATCCCTCTTTATTATCCAACATTTTTGCTTATCCAATGTTCTGTCGGCCCGTTTATGTTGGATAAGTGAGACTACTGTAATACACAAAAACTGCAAGAAGAATGGAAACCTTTTATGCAATGCGCTTTACGTGGGGCTGCCTTTGAAGACAATCTGGAAGCTTCCATTAGTGCAAAGATCCACAGTCAAACTGTTTACAGAGATGGGTTCTAGGGAACATACGACCCACCTCTTAAATCAGCTCCAAAGCCTACCAATTTGCTTCCGGCCCCAATTCAAAGTGCAGGTTATCACCTACAAAGCCCTTAAATTGCCTCTGTTGTCTGTCTCTGTCTTGGTTCTATGTGTATATGGGCATTGAATGTTTGCCCTATGTGTGTATAATGTGATCCGCCCTGAGTCCCCTTCGGGGTGAGAAAGAAGGGCGGAATATAAATACTGAAAATAAATAAATCATCATCATCATCATCATCATCATCATTTAATCACTTATTAATCGCCCTCCATCCAAGATGCTCTAGGCGATTTACAAGATAAAATTGTAAGGGATGAAAACATACATACCAAATTGATAAAATTAACATAGATCAAAATAAAATAAAATTAAATAAATAAATACACAGTTTGGATCCAGCCTATTTATTTTATTTTATTTTATTTATTTACAGTATTTATATTCCGCCCTTCTTTCTCACCCTGAAGGGGACTCAGGGCGGGTCACATTGTACACATACACGGAAAATATTCAATGCCATATGAACATAGAGACAGAGACAGACACAGAGGCAATTTAACCTTCTCCAGCTTCCAGCTTCCTGAGGCGATGCTCGATTCCGGCCACAGGGGGAGCAGCTGCTTCATCATCCACTGTGACGTCGAGTCCTTGATGGATACTTCTTCATTCCAAACACTGCTGGATGTTTTTTATGGTGTCGTAAATTAGTTAATTTAAATTAGTTGCAGACCGAAAGGTCCCAGATTCAAACCCCGGAAGCGGCTTGAGCGCCCGCAGTTAGCTCCAGCTCCTGCCAACCTAGCAGTTCGAAAACATGCCAATGTGAGTAGATCAATAGGTACCGCTCCGGCGGGAAGGCAACGGCGTTCCATGCAGTCATGCTGGCCACATGACCTTGGAGGTGTCTATGGACAGTGCCGGCTCTTTGGCTTAGAAATGGAGATGAGCGCCAACCCCCTGAGTCAGACATGACTGGACTTTATCTTTTTAAAAATTAGTTAAATTAGCCTCCCCATGTAAGTGGTACCTAAATTTCCTACTTGATAGATGCAACTATCTTTCGGGTTGCTTAGGTCAACAATGAGCAGGGCTATTTTTATTTTTATTTTAATGGTCGAGTGCTCACTCCAACATGGGCTGGCCTCGAACTCATAGTGATTTATTGCAGCTGGCTACTAAACAGTGTGATGTTTCCCATCTTTTCCTTTTTAAAAAATAGTTTGAGTTAATTTTCCCCTCTTTTTTCGAGAACAAAATTATAAACTTAGAGGGGGGTTTTTTTGGGTTTTTTTGCAGAGAGAGGTTCACAATATTTGCAGAAATTTCCAAGAGAAAAATAAATAAGAGCATGCATCTGCAAAGAGAAGCTGCGCAGAAATGGCAGCTGATGCATTTCTCTCCCCAGGTCTTGCTTGCTTGAAGCCTCCTTCCCAAGAGGCGTGTGTATATATATATATATATTCATTCACACACACATACACACGTGAGCGTGACACGGGTCTAGGGGTTCGCGTGTCGGGTGGGAGGAGGCTGAGGCTCCTCGTGACGTGTGCGTGGACGGAGGAGGAGAGAAAAAGAAAGGAAGGAGGAAGGGAAGGAGGAGGAGGAGAAGAAGAAAGGAGGGTGCTTTTTTTGCAAGGCTGCCTCTGCTTCGTTTTGGAAAAGGAAGGAAAAAGGGACAATAATCCAAATCAAAGGGAGTGGGGGCATGAAGCAGCCGCCTCGTCGCCCGTGAAAAAGGAAGGAAGGAAGGAAGGAAGGAAGGAAAGGAGGAAAAGGAAGAGGAGGAGGAGGGCTTGCTCTGCTCGCCTCGTCGCCCTTCCCAGCCATGGGCGACAAAGGCACCCGGTGAGTCCCAATCCTGCAAAAATAAGAGGAGGAGGAGGATTGTGCTTTTGGCTCCATAACTTTGCATCCATTGATTAGAGTAGACCCATTGCATCCATGGGTCTTGCCCGAGTGTGGAAGGGAGGGAGGCTGTGCATCTCCTGACGATAAGGCATGCTTTGGTCCATCATTAGAGTATTCCCATTGGTTTGGTGGGATTTACTTGAGTGTAACAGCACAGGACAGCCATGGAATAGAGGTTGTGCATCTCTTCATGATCATACATGCTTTGGTCCATCATTAGAGTATTCCCATTGGTTTGGTGGGATTTACTTGAGTGTAACAGCACAGGACAGCCATGGAATAGAGTTGTGCATCTCTTGATGATCATACATGCTTTGGTCCATCATTAGAGTATTCCCATTGGTTTGGTGGGATTTACTTGAGTGTAACAGCACAGGACAGCCATGGAATAGAGGTTGTGCATCTCTTCATGATCATACATGCTTTGGTCCATCATTAGAGTATTCCCATTGGTTTGGTGGGATTTACTTGAGTGTAACAGCACAGGACAGCCATGGAATAGAGGTTGTGCATCTCTTCATGATCATACATGCTTTGGTCCATCATTAGAGTATTCCCATTGGTTTGGTGGGATTTACTTGAGTGTAACAGCACAGGACAGCCATGGAATAGAGGTTGTGCATCTCTTCATGATCATACATGCTTTGGTCCATCATTAGAGTATTCCCATTGGTTTGGTGGGATTTACTTGAGTGTAACAGCACAGGACAGCCATGGAATGGAGGTTGTGCATCTCTTCATGATCATACATGCTTTGGTCCATCATTAGAGTATTCCCATTGGTTTGGTGGGATTTACTTGAGTGTAAAAGCACAGGACAGCCATGGAATGGAGGTTGTGCATCTCTTCATGATCATACATGCTTTGGTCCATCATTAGAGTATTCCCATTGGTTTGGTGGGATTTACTTGAGTGTAACAGCACAGGACAGCCATGGAATAGAGGTTGTGCATCTCTTCATGATCATACATGCTTTGGTCCATCATTAGAGTATTCCCATTGGTTTGGTGGGATTTACTTGAGTGTAACAGCACAGGACAGCCATGGAATGGAGGTTGTGCATCTCTTCATGATCATACATGCTTTGGTCCATCATTAGAGTATTCCCATTGGTTTGGTGGGATTTACTTGAGTGTAACAGCACAGGACAGCCATGGAATAGAGGTTGTGCATCTCTTCATGATCATACATGCTTTGGTCCATCATTAGAGTATTCCCATTGGTTTGGTGGGATTTACTTGAGTGTAACAGCACAGGACAGCCATGGAATAGAGGTTGTGCATCTCTTCATGATCATACATGCTTTGGTCCATCATTAGAGTATTCCCATTGGTTTGGTGGGATTTACTTGAGTGTAACAGCACAGGACAGCCATGGAATAGAGGTTGTGCATCTCTTCATGATCATACATGCTTTGGTCCATCATTAGAGTATTCCCATTGGTTTGGTGGGATTTACTTGAGTGTAACAGCACAGGACAGCCATGGAATAGAGGTTGTGCATCTCTTCATGATCATACATGCTTTGGTCCATCATTAGAGTATTCCCATTGGTTTGGTGGGATTTACTTGAGTGTAACAGCACAGGACAGCCATGGAATGGAGGTTGTGCATCTCTTCATGATCATACATGCTTTGGTCCATCATTAGAGTATTCCCATTGGTTTGGTGGGATTTACTTGAGTGTAAAAGCACAGGACAGCCATGGAATAGAGGTTGTGCATCTCTTCATGATCATACATGCTTTGGTCCATCATTAGAGTATTCCCATTGGTTTGGTGGGATTTACTTGAGTGTAACAGCACAGGCCTGCCATGGAATAGAGTTGTGCATCTCTTGATGATCATACATGCTTTGGTCCATCATTAGAGTATTCCCATTGGTTTGGTGGGATTTACTTGAGTGTAACAGCACAGGACAGCCATGGAATGGAGGTTGTGCATCTCTTCATGATCATACATGCTTTGGTCCATCATTAGAGTATTCCCATTGGTTTGGTGGGATTTACTTGAGTGTAACAGCACAGGACAGCCATGGAATGGAGGTTGTGCATCTCTTCATGATCATACATGCTTTGGTCCATCATTAGAGCATTCCCATTGGTTTGGTGGGATTTACTTGAGTGTAACAGCACAGGCCTGCCATGGAATAGAGGTTGTGCATCTCTTGATGATCATACATGCTTTGGTCCATCATTAGAGTATTCCCATTGGTTTGGTGGGATTTACTTGAGTGTAAAAACACAGGACAGCCATGGAATGGAGGTTGTGCATCTCTTCATGATCATACATGCTTTGGTCCATCATTAGAGTATTCCCATTGGTTTGGTGGGATTTACTTGAGTGTAAAAGCACAGGACAGCCATGGAATGGAGGTTGTGCATCTCTTCATGATCATACATGCTTTGGTCCATCATTAGAGTATTCCCATTGGTTTGGTGGGATTTACTTGAGTGTAACAGCACAGGACAGCCATGGAATAGAGTTGTGCATCTCTTGATGATCATACATGCTTTGGTCCATCATTAGAGTATTCCCATTGGTTTGGTGGGATTTACTTGAGTGTAAAAACACAGGACAGCCATGGAATGGAGGTTGTGCATCTCTTCATGATCATACATGCTTTGGTCCATCATTAGAGTATTCCCATTGGTTTGGTGGGATTTACTTGAGTGTAACAGCACAGGCCTGCCATGGAATAGAGTTGTGCATCTCTTGATGATCATACATGCTTTGGTCCATCATTAGAGTATTCCCATTGGTTTGGTGGGATTTACTTGAGTGTAAAAGCACAGGACAGCCATGGAATAGAGGTTGTGCATCTCTTCATGATCATACATGCTTTGGTCCATCATTAGAGTATTCCCATTGGTTTGGTGGGATTTACTTGAGTGTAAAAACACAGGACAGCCATGGAATAGAGGTTGTGCATCTCTTCATGATCATACATGCTTTGGTCCATCATTAGAGTATTCCCATTGGTTTGGTGGGATTTACTTGAGTGTAACAGCACAGGACAGCCATGGAATAGAGGTTGTGCATCTCTTCATGATCATACATGCTTTGGTCCATCATTAGAGTATTCCCATTGGTTTGGTGGGATTTACTTGAGTGTAAAAGCACAGGACAGCCATGGAATGGAGGTTGTGCATCTCTTCATGATCATACATGCTTTGGTCCATCATTAGAGTATTCCCATTGGTTTGGTGGGATTTACTTGAGTGTAAAAGCACAGGACAGCCATGGAATGGAGGTTGTGCATCTCTTCATGATCATACATGCTTTGGTCCATCATTAGAGTATTCCCATTGGTTTGGTGGGATTTACTTGAGTGTAAAAGCACAGGACAGCCATGGAATGGAGGTTGTGCATCTCTTCATGATCATACATGCTTTGGTCCATCATTAGAGTATTCCCATTGGTTTGGTGGGATTTACTTGAGTGTAACAGCACAGGACAGCCATGGAATAGAGGTTGTGCATCTCTTCATGATCATACATGCTTTGGTCCATCATTAGAGTATTCCCATTGGTTTGGTGGGATTTACTTGAGTGTAACAGCACAGGACAGCCATGGAATGGAGGTTGTGCATCTCTTCATGATCATACATGCTTTGGTCCATCATTAGAGTATTCCCATTGGTTTGGTGGGATTTACTTGAGTGTAAAAGCACAGGACAGCCATGGAATAGAGGTTGTGCATCTCTTCATGATCATACATGCTTTGGTCCATCATTAGAGTATTCCCATTGGTTTGGTGGGATTTACTTGAGTGTAACAGCACAGGACAGCCATGGAATGGAGGTTGTGCATCTCTTCATGATCATACATGCTTTGGTCCATCATTAGAGTATTCCCATTGGTTTGGTGGGATTTACTTGAGTGTAAAAGCACAGGACAGCCATGGAATAGAGGTTGTGCATCTCTTCATGATCATACATGCTTTGGTCCATCATTAGAGTATTCCCATTGGTTTGGTGGGATTTACTTGAGTGTAACAGCACAGGCCTGCCATGGAATAGAGTTGTGCATCTCTTGATGATCATACATGCTTTGGTCCATCATTAGAGTATTCCCATTGGTTTGGTGGGATTTACTTGAGTGTAACAGCACAGGACAGCCATGGAATGGAGGTTGTGCATCTCTTCATGATCATACATGCTTTGGTCCATCATTAGAGTATTCCCATTGGTTTGGTGGGATTTACTTGAGTGTAACAGCACAGGACAGCCATGGAATGGAGGTTGTGCATCTCTTCATGATCATACATGCTTTGGTCCATCATTAGAGCATTCCCATTGGTTTGGTGGGATTTACTTGAGTGTAACAGCACAGGCCTGCCATGGAATAGAGGTTGTGCATCTCTTGATGATCATACATGCTTTGGTCCATCATTAGAGTATTCCCATTGGTTTGGTGGGATTTACTTGAGTGTAAAAACACAGGACAGCCATGGAATGGAGGTTGTGCATCTCTTCATGATCATACATGCTTTGGTCCATCATTAGAGTATTCCCATTGGTTTGGTGGGATTTACTTGAGTGTAAAAGCACAGGACAGCCATGGAATGGAGGTTGTGCATCTCTTCATGATCATACATGCTTTGGTCCATCATTAGAGTATTCCCATTGGTTTGGTGGGATTTACTTGAGTGTAACAGCACAGGACAGCCATGGAATAGAGTTGTGCATCTCTTGATGATCATACATGCTTTGGTCCATCATTAGAGTATTCCCATTGGTTTGGTGGGATTTACTTGAGTGTAAAAACACAGGACAGCCATGGAATGGAGGTTGTGCATCTCTTCATGATCATACATGCTTTGGTCCATCATTAGAGTATTCCCATTGGTTTGGTGGGATTTACTTGAGTGTAACAGCACAGGCCTGCCATGGAATAGAGTTGTGCATCTCTTGATGATCATACATGCTTTGGTCCATCATTAGAGTATTCCCATTGGTTTGGTGGGATTTACTTGAGTGTAAAAGCACAGGACAGCCATGGAATAGAGGTTGTGCATCTCTTCATGATCATACATGCTTTGGTCCATCATTAGAGTATTCCCATTGGTTTGGTGGGATTTACTTGAGTGTAAAAGCACAGGACAGCCATGGAATGGAGGTTGTGCATCTCTTCATGATCATACATGCTTTGGTCCATCATTAGAGTATTCCCATTGGTTTGGTGGGATTTACTTGAGTGTAAAAGCACAGGACAGCCATGGAATGGAGGTTGTGCATCTCTTCATGATCATACATGCTTTGGTCCATCATTAGAGTATTCCCATTGGTTTGGTGGGATTTACTTGAGTGTAAAAGCACAGGACAGCCATGGAATGGAGGTTGTGCATCTCTTCATGATCATACATGCTTTGGTCCATCATTAGAGTATTCCCATTGGTTTGGTGGGATTTACTTGAGTGTAAAAGCACAGGACAGCCATGGAATAGAGGTTGTGCATCTCTTCATGATCATACATGCTTTGGTCCATCATTAGAGTATTCCCATTGGTTTGGTGGGATTTACTTGAGTGTAAAAGCACAGGACAGCCATGGAATAGAGGTTGTGCATCTCTTCATGATCATACATGCTTTGGTCCATCATTAGAGTATTCCCATTGGTTTGGTGGGATTTACTTGAGTGTAACAGCACAGGCCTGCCATGGAATAGAGTTGTGCATCTCTTGATGATCATACATGCTTTGGTCCATCATTAGAGTATTCCCATTGGTTTGGTGGGATTTACTTGAGTGTAACAGCACAGGACAGCCATGGAATGGAGGTTGTGCATCTCTTCATGATCATACATGCTTTGGTCCATCATTAGAGTATTCCCATTGGTTTGGTGGGATTTACTTGAGTGTAAAAGCACAGGACAGCCATGGAATAGAGGTTGTGCATCTCTTCATGATCATACATGCTTTGGTCCATCATTAGAGTATTCCCATTGGTTTGGTGGGATTTACTTGAGTGTAAAAACACAGGACAGCCATGGAATAGAGGTTGTGCATCTCTTCATGATCATACATGCTTTGGTCCATCATTAGAGTATTCCCATTGGTTTGGTGGGATTTACTTGAGTGTAAAAGCACAGGACAGCCATGGAATGGAGGTTGTGCATCTCTTCATGATCATACATGCTTTGGTCCATCATTAGAGTATTCCCATTGGTTTGGTGGGATTTACTTGAGTGTAAAAGCACAGGACAGCCATGGAATAGAGGTTGTGCATCTCTTCATGATCATACATGCTTTGGTCCATCATTAGAGTATTCCCATTGGTTTGGTGGGATTTACTTGAGTGTAACAGCACAGGCCTGCCATGGAATAGAGTTGTGCATCTCTTGATGATCATACATGCTTTGGTCCATCATTAGAGTATTCCCATTGGTTTGGTGGGATTTACTTGAGTGTAACAGCACAGGACAGCCATGGAATGGAGGTTGTGCATCTCTTCATGATCATACATGCTTTGGTCCATCATTAGAGTATTCCCATTGGTTTGGTGGGATTTACTTGAGTGTAAAAGCACAGGACAGCCATGGAATAGAGGTTGTGCATCTCTTCATGATCATACATGCTTTGGTCCATCATTAGAGTATTCCCATTGGTTTGGTGGGATTTACTTGAGTGTAAAAACACAGGACAGCCATGGAATAGAGGTTGTGCATCTCTTCATGATCATACATGCTTTGGTCCATCATTAGAGTATTCCCATTGGTTTGGTGGGATTTACTTGAGTGTAAAAGCACAGGACAGCCATGGAATGGAGGTTGTGCATCTCTTCATGATCATACATGCTTTGGTCCATCATTAGAGTATTCCCATTGGTTTGGTGGGATTTACTTGAGTGTAACAGCACAGGACAGCCATGGAATAGAGGTTGTGCATCTCTTCATGATCATACATGCTTTGGTCCATCATTAGAGCATTCCCATTGGTTTGGTGGGATTTACTTGAGTGTAAAATTTACTTAAATTTTAAAATTTACTTCTCACCCTTCGGGGTGAGAAGGGCGGTATATAAATGTCGCAAATAAATAAATAAATAAAAGCACAGGCCAGCTATGGAATGGAGGTTGTGCATCTCTTGATGATCATACATGCTTTGGTCCATCACAAAATGAATCCTGTGTGTGGGCCCAATTAGAGTAGACCCATCGGGTTGGTGATATTTACTTGAGTGTAAAGGCTGTGTTCGGCTATGGAATGGAAGCTGTGCATCTTCTGACGATAATACATGCTTTGGTCCATCATGGAATGACTCCTCTTGATGGCCCCGATTAGAGTAGACCCATCGGGTTGGTGGGATTTACTTGAGTGTAAAGACACTGTCAGTTATGGAGGCTGCATCTCAGTGGTCAGCTATGGGATGGAAGCTGTGCATCTTCTGACGATAATACATTCTTTGGTCCATCATGGAATGAATCGTTTTGGTGGCCCCAATTAGAGTAGAACCATTGGGTTGGTGGGATTTACCCGAGTGTAAAGGCGCCGTTCAGCTATGGAATGGAAGTTGGGCATCTCTTGATGGTAGTACAGTACATGCTTTGGTCCATCATGGAGTGAATCCTCTTGATGGCCCTGATTAGAGTAGACCCATTGGGTTGGTGGAATTTACTTGAGTGTAAAGGCACTGTCAGTTATGGAGGCTGTGCATCTCTGTGGTCAGGTATGGAATGGAAGCTGTGCATCATCTGATGATAATACATGCATTGGTCCATCATGGAATGAATCGTTTTGGTGGCTCCGAGTAGAGTAGACCATTGGGTTGGTGATATTTACCTGAGTGTAAAGGCTGTGGTCAGCTATGGAATGGAAGCTGTGTGCATCTCTTGATGATCATACATGCTTTGGTCCATCATGGAGTGAATCCTGTGTGTGGCCCCGATTAGAGTAGACCCATTGGGTTCCCAGGATTTACTTAAGTGTAAAGACACTGCCAGTTATGGAGGCTGTGCATCTCTGTGGTCAACTATGGAATGGAAGCTGTGCATCATCTGATGATAATACATGCTTTGGTCCACCATGGAATGAATCATCTTGATGGCCCCGATTAGAGTAGACCCATTGGGTTGGTGGGATTTACTTGAATGTAAAGGCACTGTCAGTTATGGAGGCTGTGCATCTCTGTGGTCAGCTATGGAATGGAAGCTGTGCATCTTCTGATGATAATACATGCTTTGGTCCATCATGGAATGAATCCTTTTGGTGGCTCCGAGTAGAGTAGACCATTGGGTTGGTGATATTTACCTGAGTGTAAAGGCTGTGGTCAGCTATGGAATGGAATCTGTGTGCATCTCTTGATGATCATACATGCTTTGGTCCATCACAAAGTGAATCCTGTGTGTGGCCCCGATTAGAGTAGACCCATCATGGAGTGAGTCCTCTTGGTGGCCCTGATTAGAGTAGACCCATTGGGTTGGTGGGATTTACTTAAGTGTAAAGGCGCTGTCAGTTATGGAGGCTGTGCATCTCTGTGGTCATCTATGGACTGGAAGCTGTGCATCTTCTGATGATCATACATGCATTGGTCCATCATGGAGTGAATCCTCTTGGTGGCTCCAGTTAGAGTAGACCCATTGGGTTCACGGGATTTCTGCGAGTGTAAAGACATCAGTCAGCAATGGAATGGAAGCTGTGCATCTCCTGACAATTATGCAGGCTGTTCAGGTCCATCATGGAGTGGGCCCGATTAGAGTAGACCCATCAAGTTGGTGGGATTTGCTTGAGTGTAAAGGCACCGGTCAGCTATGGAGGCTGTGCATCTCTTGACGATAATGCATCCTTTTCTGGTCCATCATGGAGTGAACCTTATTGGTGGCCCCAATTAGAGTAGACCCATTGGGTTGGTGGCAATTACACAAATGTAAAGGCCCTGGTCAGCTATGGAAGCTGTGCATCTTCTGATAATACATGCATTGGTCCATCATGGAGTGAGTCCTTTTTGTGGCCCCAATTAGAGTAGACCCATTGGGTTGGTGGGATTTACTTGAGTGTAATGGAACCATCACCAATGGAAGGTGTGCATCTCCTGAGGATAATGCATGCTTTTTTGGTCCATCATGGAGTGAATCCTGTCGGTTGGCTTCGATTAGAGTAGACCTATTGGGTTGGTGGGATTTACTTGAGTGTAATGGTACCATCACCAATGGAAGGTGTGCATCTCCTGAGGATAATGCATGCTTTTTTGGTCCATCATGGAGCGAATCCTGTCGGTTGGCTTCGATTAGAGTAGACCTATTGGGTTGGTGGGATTTACTTGAGTGTAATGGAACCATCACCAATGGAAGGTGTGCATCTCCTGAGGATAATGCATGCTTTTTTGGTCCATCATGGAGTGAATCCTGTCGGTTGGCTTCGATTAGAGTAGACCTATTGGGTTGGTGGGATTTACTTGAGTGTAATGGAACCATCACCAATGGAAGGTGTGCATCTCCTGAGGATAATGCATGCTTTTTTGGTCCATCATGGAGTGAATCCTGTCGGTTGGCTTCGATTAGAGTAGACCTATTGGGTTGGTGAGATTTACTTGAGTGTAATGGTACCATCACCAATGGACGGTGAGCATCTCCTGACAGATAATGCATGCTTTTTTGGTCCATCATGGAGTGAATCCTGTTGGTGGTCCTGATTAGAGTAGACCCGTTGGGTCGTTGAGATTTACTCTCACTAGTCCAGCATAGAGGTCTTCAGTGAATTAATACATCTAAGCCTTGTTGGCACTCTCAAATTGGTGTGCTTTACTCAAGTGTAAAGACTGTGGTCAGAGATGGAGATAGTAGTGGGTCTGCTGTGAATCAGCCTGGATCCAGATTAGAGTCGTTCCATTGGGTTGCTGAGTTTTACTCAAGGGTAAAGACACCGTGGCCGATCATGGAGCACGGCCTGCAGTGAATTGCCTGGTTTTCGTTTTGTGTATTTTGATATGTATCTTATGGAGGTCTGTCTTAATAGGTATATCTTATGATATGATTATGTGTTTGTTTACATTTTAGTAATGTATACATTGCTATCATGATTATTATCCTGTTGGGGGTCCCAATTAGAGTAGACCCATTAGGTTTTTTGGTTTTACCCAAGTGTAAAGGCACTGGTTGGTTATGGAAGAAGTGTCAATAAAAACCTGGATCTTGATTAGAGTAGTCCCATTTGGGTCTATGGCCTTTACCTATGTGTAAAGGTGTTCAGCCATGGAGAGAGTGCATATGCTGTGAATACATCAGGATCCTGTTTAGAGTAGTCCCATTGAATCAGTGGTTTTTACTCCAGTGTAAAGCCATTGGACAGCCATGGAAGCTGTAGTCCGCCGTTGAAAGCCTTGAGTCTTCATAAGATTGTGTTAATATTTCCCGAAGGTTCAGTTTTGGACATCGGATCTGGACCAAATGGGGCAGAGGGAAAGATAAAGATAATGACAATAACATCACAAAACAAAACAAAACAACACCATTATTATTATGTTTATTTATACCGCAAGGAGACTAATAATAACAACAACAATAATAGAGTCTCACTTATCAAACATAAACGGGCCGGCAGAATGTTGGATAAGTGAAAACGTTGGATAATAGAGATTAAGGAAAAGCCTATTAAACATTAAATAATGTTTTGATTTTACAAATTAAGCACCAAAACATCATGTTTTGCAACAAATCGACAGAAAAAGCAGTTCAGTGCACGGTAACGTTATGTAGTAACTACTGTATTTATGAATTTAGCACCAAAACATCGCAATGTATTGAAAACATTGACTACAAAAACATTAAATACTAAAAGGCAGACTGTGTTGGATAATACAGAACGTTGGATAAGTGAAGGTTGGATAAGCGAGACTCTACTGTAATAATAATAATAATAATAATAATAATAATAATAATAATAATAATAATAATAATAATAATAATATAATATACGAAATCCAGCATATCTATCTTGTTTGCTGTGTCAGAAAATAAAATAAAATAATAATAATAATAATAATAATAATAATAATAATGGAGAAGGGGAGAGTTTACCATTCTAGGCGGTCCCTTTGGGATGCTTAAATTTTCAGCAAAAAATAAGATTTGATTATCTAGATACATTCACAAGAAGTACAAATTCCTGCAGAAGAGTGCTGTAGGGACTTTGATTATATTTACTGTTTTTAATATATTTTTGAGTAATTTTAATTGAGGTGCGTTTTAAATTCCAAATTAATATTTGTACGCCATGGGCATTAAACTGCGTTGTTCTTTTTTCTTCTTCTCGATGTTGTGAGATGCTTTGCATTTGAGTTGAGAGAGAAAAGTGGAGAAATTGTTGTTGTTATTATTATTATTATTATTATTATTATTATTATTATTATTATTATTACAGTAGAGTCTCGCTTATCCAACATAAACGGGCCAGCAGAAGCTTGGATAAGCGAATATCTTGGATAATAAGGAGGGATTAAGGAAAAGCCTATTAAACATCAAATTAGGTTATGATTTTACAAATTCAGCACCAAAACATCATGTTATACAACAAATTTGACAGAAAAAGTAGTTCAATATGCAGTAATGCTATGTAGTAATTACTGTATTTACAAATTTAGCACCAAAATATCACGATGTATTGAAAACATTGTCTACAAAAATGCGTTGGATAATCCAGAACGTTGGATAAGCGAGTGTTGGATAAGTGAGACTCTACTGTATTATTATTATTATTCCTAATGTCCTGTGTTGTTATGTACATGTAAATAAATATGATGATGGTGATGATGATAATGTCACCATCACTGGAGTCCCATCTTCCTCAGTATTGTCTACTCCGTCCTGGTTCAATGGGAGTTGTAGTTTGGTTGGGCAAAAGAAGCTAAAGGTCTTGTCAAAGAACTACACCCCCCAGGATTCCCTAACATTGAGCTATGGCAGTGAAAGTGGTGTCAAAACTGCATTAATTCCACAGTGTAGATGCCCCTGAAAGCTTTTTTTTTTTTTTGTCTCGTGTCAGGAGTGACTTGAGAAACTGCAAGTCACTTCTGGTCTGAGAGAATTGGCCGTCTGCAAGGACGTTGCTCATGTCCCCGTATGGGGAGCTGGAGCTGACAGAGGGAGCTCATCCACACTCTTCCCGGTTCGAACCGGCAACCTCCAGTGAGCAACCCAACCTTCAGATCAGCAGTCCTGCCGGCACAAGGGTTTAAAGCTGACCCCTGTCAGTCCGACGGGTGCTTTTCTCGCTCTTTCCGGCTGCTGTTTTCTCCCTTTAAGGATTACGACTGCCTTCCTCGCCTTAATGGGATTGGCTGGACTAGGCTGCTAATCCCAGGACTAGGCTGCTCTCATCTCCGCGACTTAAGCCTTTTTGGGTAAATCCCGAAACGTCCAGCGTTTGTTAGGCACATTTGGGGTGCGGGATCCGGGAAACAGGCACATACATCAAAACGTACACGTGTCAAAACACCTGAGGCAAAGATTAAAACACCAAAAACACATAATGGGATTTAAAAGTCGTAGCTAAACTTGACTGCTGGAAGAGATAAATCTTTGTCGGGTTCTCTTCTCCCAGTTGTAAATGGGCCAAAGAGAAGGTTCTGGGATTCGGTACAAATTGTCGGGTTCTCTTCTCCCAGTTGTGCTCTGGGTCAGTCTTCCACCAGAAAAAGCACCAAGACACACGCTGGTAGATTCCAATAGATTTTATTGTACCGAATACCAGAACCTTCTCTTTGGCCCATTTAGATAGGGGCTCTCACATACCAGAGGGTAATTGAGGTTTTATGGCTGGCATCTGTTCTTTGTCAGCTGACTGGAGATGTCAAAGATTGGAGATCATGACAATCTTCAATGATTCTAAAACCTTGATACATTATAAGTAAAGGTAAAGCTTTTCCTCTGACATGAATTCCAGTCATGTCTGACTCTGGGGGTTGGTGCTCATCTCTATTTCTAAGCCGAAGAGCCGGCGTTGTCTGTAGACACCTCCAAGGTCATGTGGCCATGGGCATGAGTGCATGGAGTCCACCAGAGCAGAACCGATTGATCTACTCACATTTGCATGTTTTTGAACTGCTAGGTTGGCAGAAGCTGGTGCTAACAGCGGGAGCTCACTCCTCTCCCCGGATTCGAACCACCAAGCTTTTGGTCAGCAAGTTCAGCAGCTCAGCAGTTTATACCGCCATGGCCCATATCTTGACAGTGCATTTTGGAGCATATTCTGGATCGCAGGAATAAGGGATGACGTTGGGTGCTATGGGAGCTCTCCATGGTGCTGAACCTAGATCATAAAGAGTGTTCAGGACCATGGAGAGCTCATCTGTTAGGAATTGTGGGTGGTTAGGAATTGTGGAAGTCCAAAACACCCGGAGGGCCCAAATTTGCCCATGCCTGATCTACACTGCTTGATGCCACTTTAACTGGTGTGGCTCAATGCTATAGAATCCTGGGAGTTGCAGTTTGGCGAGGCACCGGCCTTCTTTGGGGAGAAGGTTCAAGTCCTTGCGAAACCACAACTCCCACGATGCCATAGCATTGGGACGAGGCAGTATAAGTGGTTTCAAAATGCATTCATTCAACAGCGTAGGAAGCTCCCCCAGTCTTTTTATCGACCGGAGCGGCGCATGACGTTGTGAGTGGCTCGTAGTTCGTTCTGCGCTGAAAGGAAATCAATGGCAGGGCTTTAATATTCTGCTCTGGACAAGGAGGGAGAAATGAAATCCCCATAAATCTCCCGAAACAAAGGCCGCACAAAGGAGCTCAGCGCCGCCGCGTTCCTTTGTGCCTCCAAGTCGTCTATTGACTGATGGTGACCCCGTTAATTTCGGAGGGTTTTCTTGGATAAAAGGAAAACTCAGAGGCGGGCTTTATGGTTCCTTCCTGTGATATGTTCACCCTCTAACTGTGCTTGGGGAAAGAGCTTCCTTTTGGACCCAGAATAACTGTTGTAGCCCAGCCTAAGATTGGGCCCATTCAGCCAGTGATTGTCCCTGCACCTGCTTTGCCAGGAGACTCTGGGTTTGGGCCTGAGATGAAGCCAGAGTTTGTCCCAGTGGATTCTAGGACCAGAGACAAGATGGTTGCAAGTAGGCATTTTGAACCACATTCTTCCCAGCAGTCAAGGCCAGATCACCAGGTGTCAGATGGACATGCTAGTTTAGAGGAGGATAATGAGTTTGACAGGAGAACAGTGATAACTCATGTGAGGACGGAATGAGAATGTTTGTGAAGAAACAAACAGTTGCTTTTGAATCACTCTAATGACTAGATTTCTCGTGAGAGAAAGACCTTGGGTTTTCCTTAAAATGCCTTGTTTTCTCTGCCACAGCCAGAGGTAGCAACTTTGCTTATTCAAGAAAGAAGGATCTTTGCTCCATGTTTCTGTATCTTGCTTCAAGTATCAGCCTTGTCTGCGAATCCAGTTGAATATTTGTTGTGACTCAGCCACAGCATGACCAGAGTGAGGATGAAGAAGGGGATTCTGGGTTTCAGATACAAGAGCTAGATGAGGGGATGCAGGATGAATTTCAGGAGGATGGCATGGGAACCATACAGGCTGATTCAGAGGCTCGAGAACTGCAGCTTGAGCAAAATGAACTATTGACCCCACAGACCATAGATAACAGCCAGCATGACATTCCTATGGGAATTAATGAACAAGAGATGTCTCAAGCCCAAGCTCCGGTTCAGGTGCTAGATAATAAAGACCTTGAATGATCTAGGGCGGACCGTCTGTTATGGAAAGGAGTTCAGCCTCGTAGGAGTGTGAGATTGGCGAGTAGGCGAGAGGCCTCCACAGGAAAGAGAAATGCCTTTCTAGAATGCTTTTAAAAGTGTGTGTTGGGAAATAGATTTTTGTCAAAGCTAATTCTTGCTTCATCTGTGTGGATGTTTCTGCTTCATGCCTAGAGAAGATTTCTGTTCCTGGATCTTGGAAACCTTGTGCCTTGTTCTTTGGGATCTATCGTTTACTGCTTTGGCTAATGGACTTGTGGATTATTATGGCTTATGAACTATTGGATTTTTATTGACTTTTTTTACTGCCTGCTTTGATTTATATCTGCTTTGCTCAATAAAAGTACAAAAGACAATCTCCCGTGTGTGATTGGTGTCTATAGCAAAGTGACCTATTCTGAGGTGCGACAATATTCTAGTGACTTTGCTGTGTGGTTTTAATTCCAGTCAAGACCTTTGCCTTGTGTTTTATCATTGACTTTATACGTTGGACTACCTTTGAATTAATCCTGTACTTTAGTCTTGTTTTCTTGTGGTTCTCCTTGATTCATGACTTGGAATTTATTTATTTATTTATTTATTTACAGCATTTATATTCCGCCCTTCTCACCCTGAAGGGGACTCAGGGCGGATCACATTACACATATAGGCAAACCTTCAATGCCTTTTAACATAGAACAAGACAAACAAACATAGGCTCTGAGTCGGGCCTCAAACTCATGACCTCCTGGTCAGAGTGATTCATTGCAGTGATTGATTACAGCTGCTCTCCAGCCTGCGCCACAGCCCGAGCCCATTACAGGGTAATCCTGTACCCTGGTCTTGTTTTCCTGTGGTTCTCCTTGATTCATGCCTTGGAATTAATCCAGTTTTGGACTATGCTCTTCGAGTGGTTTTTATAGACTTTTGCTTCATGAACTTCAAGTACTTTGCTTTTGTGGATTTAAACCTAATTTACTGATTCTGAACTATATTTTCCTTTTGCCTGCATATAATCATCAGTAAACAACTTGCTTGCTTAATTCTGGGGCTCCAGTGTGGTTTTGAGGTGCCTACGTAGCCTAGGGGTGCAACAATAACACACATTGGGCTTCAGATGAGCTCTCCATGGTCCTGAACACTCTGCGATATAGGTTCAGCACCACGGAGAGCTCCCATAACACCCAACACCATCCCTTATTCCTGCAATCCGGAAAATGCTCCAAAATGTTCTTCCGAGGTGGTTGAGAGAGTGGCACCTTTGCTCCTTTCAGTGTAAACAAACTTTTATTTTGTGGTCCGCGGAATTATAAATATTGCATAAATCTTTCCTTCGGGTCATGAGCGTAATGTGCTTATGAAACATCAGTCAACGTCATGCTTAGGCTTGGGTCCCATCTCAGAGATAACTCATTATGTACATCGAATCCAAGAACTGGAAGAGACCCTGAATGCCATCCAGTCCAATTGTCTTCTGCCATGCAGGAATGGCACAATCAAGGCACTCCCGACAGATGGCCATCTAAGCTCTGTTTAAAAGCCTCCAGAGAAGGAGCTTTGTGCTTTTTTCCAAAATCTCTTTCTTTCCTTCGTACGTCCCTTCTCCCCATAAACCTGTCTTCCTTTCTTTCCCCATAACATCAAAGAGGGCCATTTCACCTACCCATAGCCAATCTGTTTTGCTCCTTTTCTTTCCCTCTGCTCTAGGCCTGAATAGGGTTGTTATTTTAGTTTGAACCCCTCAATTATTTTAAGCTGGATAATGTGTGCCAAGTTTTGTCCAGATCCATCAAGCCACAAAGGAGCCTTTGTGGTACAAATGGACAAACCAACCAACAAATGTACATAATTGGACAGACAGATAGATAGCCTACCTTTCTTTTAAAGGTGAGGCTCAAGCTATTATTATTATTATTATTATTATTATTATTATTATTATTATTACTACTACTACTACTACTACTATGGTGTACCATGGTCTTGGGCCAAAAAACAACATAGAATTGCTCTGGAAGGCTCTAAAATGCCTAAAGTGGGATATTATTATTATTATTATTATTATTATTATTATTATTATTATTATTGCTATGACTACTATTATATTTATTTCACCCTTTATGTCTCCAAAAAGAGACCCAAATAAGTAGTAGTAGTAGTAGTAATAATAATAATAATAATAATAATAATAATAATAATAATACATCACACAGTCCTAGACACTTGGGAAGTGTTTGACTTGTGATTTTGTGATACGAAATCCAGCATATCTATCTTGTTTGCTGTGTCATAATATAATAATAATAATAATAATAATAATAATAATAATGGTGTTCAGCTTTATCACCAAATTTTTTATTATTATCAACACAACGACGTTGTATGGCACAGCAAACAAGATAGATATGCTGGATTTCGTTTCGCAAAACCACAAGTCGAACACTTCCCAAGTGTCTGTGTGATGTATTTTCGGATGATGTGTGCAGATCCCAGTAGGGTGGCCTTTTGCAGTTGGCAGATGGTGATTTTGTCAATGTCTATTGTTTCCAAATGCCGGCTGAGATCTTTTGGCACAGCGCCCAGTGTGCCCATCACCACCGGGACCACCTGTACTGGTTTCTGCCAGAGTCTTTGAAGTTCAGTCTTGAGGTCCTGAGAGCGGCTGAGTTTTTCCTGTTGTTTTTCATCTATGCGACTGTCACCTGGGATGGCAACATCAATGATCCAAACCTTGTTCTTTTCCACAACTGTGATGTCTGGTGTGTTGTGTTCCAGAACTTTGTCAGTCTGGATTCGGAAGTCCCACAGTATCTTTGCGTGCTCATTTTCCAATACTTTTGCAGGTTTGTGATCCCACCAGTTCTTTATTATTATTATTTTTATTATTATTTATTATTATTTATTATTATTATTATTATTATTATTATTATTATTATTATTATTATTATTATTGCTCAATGTATTGTCAAAGGCTTTCATGGCCGGAATCACTGGGTTGTTGTGAGTTTCCTGGGCTGTCTGGCCATGTTCCAGAAGCATTCTCTCCTGACATTTCACCCACAGCTATGGCAGGCATTCTCAGAGGTTGTGAGGTCTGTTGGAAACTAGGCAAATTGCAAGCTTGATTAGCATTGAATGGTTAATCAATGCTAGATAAGAAACAATCAGGGTCAGCAAACACCTCCCACCAATGGATTCCCCCAAGTAGGAAGCAACCAGGCTTTGAAGCTGCAAGGCTTTTCAGGCTTGCTAATTACAACATTCCCACCCTGTGTTCTTTCTCCCACCCTGGACATTATTCCATAGATATATAAACCTCATTTGTCTAGTTTCTAACAGACCTCACAACCTCTGAGGATGCCTGCCACAGATGTGGGTGAAACGTCAGGAGAGAATGCTTCTGGAACATGGCCGGACAGCCCAAAAACCTCACAACAACCCATTATGATTGTTATTTCTTCTTACTCGCCTTAAAACTAGTTTTGTGCTATTAAGTGTTTGCACATGTTGTCTTTTTAATTTGTTGTTGCCGGGAAACAACAACATATAAAAACACAACATGTGCAAACAGTTAAAAAACGCAAAACCCAGTTCAAACATCAGTACGAGAGAGAGCATACACGCTCAACAGAATACAGACTAAAACAACCAGTCCGTACATCATTTAAAATCCATCCTTTAAAAAGCCATCTGGATAATGACATGAACGCAAACAGCGAGGATATCAATGTAAACACAGATCTGGCGCACAGACAGGACTCGGGTCCATAAGACGGTCTGTGTAAACAAGGCGGGACGTGTGCCGCCGCCTCCGCTTCCCACTGCTTGGCAAACCCTGGGTGTGCGCATGAGCGTGCCGTTCCGCATGGCTCTCTGCGACTCTCGTCATGCGCTGCACAGACTTGGGAACAAAATGTGACGCTCGGCTTTCGCTGGGAAAAGTTCAGGGATGTCAGAAGCGCTCTTCTTCAAAAAGCAAAGCCAAGGCTTAATTGATTCCCCCAAATGCCATTTCACCTCTGCCAACTGATTCGCTGCAGCGCATGTCGTTGGAAGAGCATTTCGGCACCGTCTATAACTCAGAGTACATCCTCTCTATATATATAAAAGGGTAAAGAAATTTCGGCCTAGGACAAAACAACAAAACGACACATCCCAGAAACACTAAACTTGGCAGCACAACCCCTCATCCATGCCTCTACGTTCATACAACAAAAAGAAAAGAAAAATAAAGTCCTAATTAGAGGGAGATGGAATACAGTAGAGTCTCACTTATCCAAGCTAAACGGGCCGGCAGAAGCTTGGATAAGCGGATATCTTGAATAATAAGGAGGGATTAAGGAAAAACCTATTAAACATCAAATCAGGTTACGATTTTACAAATGAAACACCAAAACATCATGTTATACAACAAATTTGACAGAAAAAGTAGTTCAATACGCAGTAATGTTGTGTTGTAATTACTGTATTTACGAATTTAGCACCAAAATATCACGATATATTGAAAACATTGACTACAAAAATGGCTTGGATTATTCAGAGGCTTGGATAAGTGAGACTCTACTGTAATTGTTTTTATCCAATTGCTGCCAGTTAGAAAGCTAAGCTCCACCCACTTGGTCTCCTAGCAACCCACTTAGCCCAGGGCCACTTCAATCAGGCCTCTTCCACACTGCCTATAAAATACAGATTATCTGATTTCAACTGGATTATATGGCAGTGAAGACTCAAGATGTGCACCAACTCCCCAGACTCAGAAACGACTGGACTTAATTTCAGGGGAAAACCTTTACCATTTACCTTAACTACCACCAATTCCTCAATATTTTATTTCCCATACCACCATACTATGCCACAGCAACACATTGCCGGGCACAGCTAGTCTATATATATAAAAGGGTAATGAAATTTCGGCCTAGGACAAAACAACAAAACTACACATCCCAGAAACACTAAACTTGGCAGCACAACCCCTAATCCATGCCTCTACGTTCATACAACAAAAAGAAAAGAAAAATAAAGTCCTAATTACAGGGAGATGAATAATTGTTTTTATCCAATTGCTGCCAGTTAGAAGGCTAAGCTCCGCCCACTTGGTCTCCTAGCAACCTACTCAGTCCAGGGGACAGGCACAGTTAGGCCTCACTTAGGCCTCTTCCACACTGCCTATAAAATACAGATTATCAGATTATAACTGCATTATATGGCAGGGTAGACTCAAGGCCCTTCCACACAGCTATATAACCCATTTATAATCTTATATTATCTGCTTTGAACTGAATTAGCTTGACTCCACACTGCCATAGAATCCAGTGTGCAGTTGGACACAACTGGACTTAATGTCAGGAGAAAACCTTTACCCTTTACCTTAACTACCACCAACTCCTCAATACTTTATTTCCCATACCACCATACTTCTCCACAGCAACAGTATACAGTAGAGTCTCACTTATCCAACATTCGCTTATCCAACGTTCTGGATTATCCAACGCTTTTTTGTAGTCAATGTTTTCAATATATCGTGATTTTGGGGTGCTAAATTCATAAATACAGTAATTACTACATAGCATTACTGCATATTGAACTACTTTTTCTGTCAAATTTGTTGTATAACATGATGTTTTGGTGCTTAATTTGTAAAATCATAACCTAATTTGATGTTTAACAGGCTTCTCCTTCATCTCTCCTTATTATCCAACATATTCGCTTATCCAACGTTCTGCTGGCCCGTTTATGTTGGATAAGTGAGACTCTACTGTGTGTGTGTGTGTGTGTGTGTGTGTATATATATATATATATATATATATATATATATATATATATCATATGAATCTGCATTTACCTTGTTTTTATATTCTGTGGTATCGTGCCATGTCCTTATGAGGAGAAAGGCAGGATGATAAAAAATAAACAATTAACTTTAAATCTTCACTGCAGAGTTAATGCAGTTTGATACCACTTTAACTGCCATGGAATCTTGGGAGCTGTAGTTTGACAATAAATAAATCTACACTGCAGAGTTAATGCGGTTTGGTATCACTTTAACTGCCATGGAATCTTGGGAGCTGTAGTTTGACAATAAATAAATCTACACTGCAGAGTTAATGCGGTTTGGTATCACTTTAACTGCCATGGAATCATGGGAGCTGTAGTTTGACAATAAATAAATCTACACTGCAGAGTTAATGCGGTTTGGTATCACTTTAACTGCCGTGGAATCTTGGGAGCTGTAGTTTGACAATAAATAAATCTACACTGCAGAGTTAATGCGGTTTGGTATCACTTTAACTGCCATGGAATCTTGGGAGCTGTAGTTTGACAATAAATAAATCTACACTGCAGAGTTAATGCGGTTTGGTATCACTTTAACTGCCATGGAATCATGGGAGCTGTAGTTTGACAATAAATAAATCTACACTGCAGAGTTAATGCGGTTTGGTATCACTTTAACTGCCGTGGAATCTTGGGAGCTGTAGTTTGACAATAAATAAATCTACACTGCAGAGTTAATGCGGTTTGGTATCACTTTAACTGCCATGGAATCTTGGGAGCTGTAGTTTGACAATAAATAAATCTACACTGCAGAGTTAATGCGGTTTGGTATCACTTTAACTGCCATGGAATCATGGGAGCTGTATTTTGACAATAAATAAATCTACACTGCAGAGTTAATGCGGTTTGGTATCACTTTAACTGCCATGGAATCATGGGAGCTGTAGTTTGACAATAAATAAATCTACACTGCAGAGTTAATGCGGTTTGGTATCACTTTAACTGCCATGGAATCATGGGAGCTGTAGTTTGACAAGGCATCTAGCCTTTCCTGCCAAAGAGTGCTGGTGCCTCACTAAACTATAACTCCCAGTGAGCCATGGAACTGAAAGTGCTGTGGGATCCTGGAACTGAAAGTGGCGTCAAACTGAATTAATTCCAACAATGTAGATGCAACTTCAATGCAGCCTGACACCAATTTAAATGCCCTGGTTTAATGCTATGGGAGTATGGGAGTTGTAGTTGTGTAAGGTCTTCACAACTATAACTCCCAGTGATCATGGAACTGAAAGCAACCTCAAACTGAATTAAACGCTGTAGGTGCAACTTTAATGCAGCCTGACTCCAATTTCAATGCTATGGAAGCATGGGAGTTGTAGTTATGTAAGGTCTTCAGTTTTCTCTGCTGCTTCCTCAGCAAACTACAAATCCTAGGATTTCATAACATTGAGCCATGGCATCAAACTGAATTAATTCAATGGTGTGGCTGCAACTTTGATGCAGCCTGACTCCAATTTCAATGCTATGGAAGCATGGGAGTTGTAGTTATGTAAAGTCTTCAGTTTTCTCTGCTGCTTCCTCAGCAAACTACAAATCCCAGGATTTCATAACATTGAGCCATGGCGTCAAACTGAATTAATTCAACAGTGTGGGTGCAACTTTGATGCAGCTTGACTCCAATCTCAATGCTGTGGGAGCATGGGAGTTGTAGTTATGTAAGGTCTTCAGTTTTCTCTGCCCAAGAGTGCTGCTTCCTCAGCAAACTACAAATCCCAGGATTTCATAACATTGAGCCATGGCGTCAAACTGAATTAATTCAACAGTGTGGGTGCAACTTTGATGCAGCCTGACTCCAATTTCAATGCTGTGGGAGCATGGGAGTTATAGTTATGTAAGGTCTTCAGTTTTCTCTGCCCAAGAGTGCTGCTTCCTCAGCAAACTACAAATCCCAGGATTTCATAACATTGAGCCATGGCGTCAAACTGAATTAATTCAACAGTGTGGGTGCAACTTTGATGCAGCCTGACTCCAATTTCAATGCTGTGGGAGCATGGGAGTTATAGTTATGTAAGGTCTTCAGTTTTCTCTGCCCAAGAGTGCTGCTTCCTCAGCAAACTACAAATCCCAGGATTTCATAACATTGAGCCATGGCGTCAAACTGAATTAATTCAACAGTGTGGGTGCAACTTTGATGCAGCCTGACTCCAATTTCAATGCTGTGGGAGCATGGGAGTTATAGTTATGTAAGGTCTTCAGTTTTCTCTGCCCAAGAGTGCTGCTTCCTCAGCAAACTACAAATCCCAGGATTTCATAACATTGACCCCATAGCATCAAACTGAATTAATTCAATGGTGTGGCTGCAACTTTGATGCAGCCTGACTCCAATTTCAATGCTATGGGAGCATGGGAGTTGTAGTTATGTAAAGTCTTCAGTTTTCTCTGCTGCTTCCTCAGCAAACTACAAATCCTAGGATTTCATAACATTGACCCATGGCGTCAAACTGAATTAATTCAATGGTGTGGCTGCAACTTTGATGCAGCCTGACTCCAATTTCAATGCTATGGAAGCATGGGAGTTGCAGTTGTGTAAGAACTTTCATTTTCTCTGCCCAAGAGTGCTGCTTTCTCAGCAAACTACAAATCCCAGGATTTAGTAACATTGACCCATGGCGGTTAGATTAATGCCATTAGATTGCATTAACTCTACATTGTAGATGCACCCCATGGCTCCATGCTGTGGGATCCTGGGAGTTGTAGTTTGGTGAGGCACCATCACTCCTGGGAAAAGGAGCTCCAAGATCTTGCAAAACTACAACTCCCATAAATGAACAATGAAAGAGTGGGAAACTATCTAGGTATGGAAACACTATTTTCTGTTCAGCAAAGCTATCTCTCATGCAAATGGCGCATTGGCAAACTACAGCTCCCAGGATTCCATGCTATTGAGCCAAGGTTGTTTAAAGCAGTGTCAAATTGCATTAATCTTACAGTGTGGACGCAGCCTCCGAGGATTTTGGGAGGCTCCCGGTTGAACTTTGCAAAACCCTTTCCCTTTAGGGAGTTTGTGCAACCCTTATGGCTTCGCATTTCTTTTGGAGCAGATTTGAAAACGGCTGGAGCATCTGTCAGCTTTGTGGTGCGGCTCCGCTTGATTTTGGAACCTAACCCATATCATCCTAAGGGAAAAATATTTGAGTATTTGTGTTTTGTTTACAAAAGGGAGTCCAAGAGACGATCCAAAGTTTGGAAACCGAGCCTTTCTATGATTTGATATGCCTGTTCCTTCAAGTTGCATGTTGACTGATGGAAAACCCATGCATTTCAGAAGGATTTATGGGCATAAATTCCATAGGTTTTTGTTTAGGCAAGGCAGGAGGTGTTATTTTGCAAGTTCCTTCCTCTGAAATACAGTCTATAGCACCTGCTCCTCCGCGATCTCCCACCCTAATACTAAAAAGGCCTGACTCTGTGTTGTCGAAGGCTTTCATGGCTGGAATCCCTGGGTTGCTGTGAATTTTTTGGGCTGTATGGCCAGCTCCAACTGCTACAAAACATAACTTCAGGCAGTAAAACATAAATACCCAAAAGCAGGCATGGGCAAACTTTGGCCCTCCAGCTCCCACAATTCCTAACAGCCTACCGGCTGGCCAGCTTGAATTGCACTGAGTAGTCTTGCAGCTTAAAAGCCTGGCCGCTTTCTACATAGGTGCATCCTTCGTTGGCCAGGTTGTATGGGATGGAGTAGCCTCGTGGCTTCAAAGCCTGGGGAAATCTTGGTTGGCCAGGTTGAATAGCACTGAATAGCCTTGTTGCTTGCAAGCCTGGACACTTTCTACCGTGCAGAATCCTTGGTTGGCCGGGTTGAATAGCACTGAATAGCCTTGTTGCTTGCAAGCCTGGACACTTTCTACCGTGCAGAATCCTTGGTTGGCCGGGTTGAATAGCACTGAATAGCCTTGTTGCTTGCAAGCCTGGACACTTTCTACCGTGCAGAATCCTTGGTTGGCCAGGTTGAATAGCAATGAATAGTCTCAGCGTGGCAGGTATGAATGCTGCAGTTAGGTACCTTGATTAGCATTTAATGGTCTTGCATCTTCAAAGCCTGGCTGCTTCCTGCCTGGGGCAATCCTTTGTTGGGAAGTATTAGCTGGCCCTGATTATTTCCTTTCTGGAATTCCCAGTTTCCCTGCTTTCAGAGTGTTGCTCTTTATTGACCTTCCTGTTTTCAGATATTATATTTTTCGTTATTATTATACCACAGCAATTATTATATATTATATTTATAATCTTATATTATCTGCTTAGAGCTGGATTATATGAGGCAGTGGGGAAGAGTGGATTAGAGGGCAGTGTGGACTCAAGATAATCTAGTTGAAAGCAGATACTGTGGATTATCCTGCCTTGGCATTCTGGCATAGGTGTTTGGAAGGGCCTTGAATCTACACTGCCATATAATCCAGTTCAAATTAGATAATCTGTATTTTATAGGCTGTGTGGGAGAGGCCTGACTGAAGAAGCCCTGAGCTCCATTGTATCTGAGTGGGTTGTTAGGAGACGAAGTGGATGACTAAGTCTTTTGTGGCCAAATCTGGTGTGATTTGGTTCAGTGGTTTTGTTGTTTACTCCATAATAAAACACACATTACATTTTTATATTTATAGATTATATATATAGATATACCAAAGGCTGGGGTATTATAGGAGATGCAGTCCAACGCATCTGCAGAAATGCCTGGTTGACCAAGGCTCAAAATCCAATGCAAATCTGGAAGTCAGATTCTTCCTACTGATGGCAATGAAGATTTGCAAGGTTGGAGTGCCCTGATTTTAGGGCAGATTGACCTCGCTTCCTGATGTTTGGGCCAGTTGTTCCTCCACCCACATTAGAGGCTTTTAACCCCTAGATTAGGATATTGCCATCCTGACTTTCAGTATCTTCCTACCAGGGAGGTTATCAGCTTTGCACACTTACTTTCTGTACAGCAAATCTGAATTCAGGACATTTTGCTCCAAAGCCTGGTGCAGCTGGTCTGGGTTGACGTTAACTTGAAATGTCACCGGTTCTTTGCCTGTTGTTGTTTCCATGTATAACTTGCCTTGTTCCCAAAAGACTTGGGAATTCGGTGAGCAAAACATAGTAAAAATGTGCCAACATTAAGAGGGAGTCGTTCCATAATATGACTCTTGTGTCTGATAGGATGCATTGCAAGATCACCCCATAATAGTGAATTTTGACTATATTTGGGGTAGAAGCACATTGTAGAATAGGAACTGAAGATGCATCTACACTGCAGAATTAATATAGTTTTGCACTACGATACATGTCATGGCTTGATGCTATGGGACCCTGGGATCTGGGATGCATCTACACTGCAGAATTAATATAGTTTTGCACTGCTATAAATGCCATGACACGATGCTATGAGGCTCTGGGAGTTGTAGTTTAGCGAGGCCTCAGCTCTTTTTGGTGGAGAAGGCTTAGGACCTTTGTAAAACTACAACTCCCATAGCACTGAGCCATGGGCAGTACAAGCGGTGTCAAGCTGCATTAATTCTACAGTGTAGCTTAGTGGTTCTCAACCTTCCTAATGCCGCGAACCCTTAGTAGAGTTCCTCATGTTGTGGTGACCCCCAACCATAAAATTATTTTCGTTGCTATTTCATGACTGTAATTTTGTTACTGTTATGAATCATAATATAAATATCTGATATGTAGGATGTATTTTCTGTCAGAGCGCGCAGTTTTGAATAAACACACATGCAGCGGAAGATCAACGAAGAATCACTGGCACCAATAAAGAGGCTGAAGCCTGTATTGCTTTCTATAAAAGATTTACTAACAAACGGAAAACTCTCAAGACAATATATACAGACAGAGTGCAGAGAGCAGAGGGCACAGAGATAACACAGGGAACTATTTATAACCACCTCTGCTGTCTGATGCAATACACAGTTAACTCTTTACACACTCGCATAGTGGACAGCAGACAGTGCATGATGCAATCTCCAGCTCACATTGCAACACTATAACTCAATTACATTTAAACAACTCTATATACAATCATTCCCACTTCAACATTTTCATTTACTGGACCAAATTTGGCACAAATACCCGATAGGCCCAAAATTGAATACTTGTGGGTTGTGTGAGGGGGATTGATTTTGTCCTTTGGGAGTTGTAGTTGCTGGGATTTATAGTTCGCATACAATCAAAGAGCATTCTGAACTCCACCAACAATGGAATTGAACCAAACTTGGCCACAGAACTCCCATCACCAACAGAAAATACTGGAAGGGTTTGCTGAGCATTGAACTTGAGTTTGGGAGTTGTAGTTCACCTACATCCAGAGAGCACTGTGGACTCAAACAATGATGGATCTGGACCAAACTTGGCACCAATACTCAATATGCCCAAATGTGAGTACTGGTGGAGTTTGGAGAAAATAGACCTTGACATTTAGGAGTTGTAGTTGCTGGGATTTATAGTTCACGTACAATCAAAGACCCCCTTGAACCCCACCTTGAACAATAGAATTGGGTCAAACTTCCCACACAGAACCCCCATGACCAACAGAAAATACTGGAGGGATTGGGGAGGAATTGGAAGTGATATAGGGGAGATGTAGTTCACCTACCTTTGGAGAGCACTGTGAATTAATATGTGTTTTCTGATGGTCTTTGATGACCTCTCTGACACCCCCTCGTGACCCCCTTAGGGGTCCCGACCCCTAGGTTGAGAAAATGATGTTTATATTGTGAATGTATTTTTAATTTTGTTTATTGTGGAAATTTGGGCTTGGCTCCATGTTAGCGGCCCCAGTCCCCACGGGGAGATGGAGGCAGAGTATAAAAATAAAGTTATTATTATTATTATTATTATTATTATTATTATTATTATTATTATTATTATTATTATTTTATTATGACACAGCAAACAAGATAGATATGTTGGATTTCATATCACAAAACCACAAGTCGAACACTTCCCAAGTGTCTAGGACTGTGTGATGTATTTTCGGATGATGCAGATCGTGATTTTGTTAATGTCTATTGTTTCCAAATGCCGGCTGAGATCTTTTGGCACGGCACCCAGTGTGCCCATCACCACCGGGACCACCTGCACTGGTTTCTGCCAGAGTCTTTGAAGTTCAATCTTGAGGTCCTGAGAGCGGCTGAGTTTTTCCTGTTGTTTTTCGTCAATGCGACTGTCAGCTGGGATGGCGACATCAATGATCCAAACCTTTTTCTTTTCCACAACTGTGATGTCTGGTGTGTTGTGTTCCAGAACTTTTGTCAGTCTGGATTCGGAAGTCCCACAGTATCTTTGCATGCTCGTTTTCCAATACTTTTGCAGGTTTGTGATCCCACCAGTTCTTTGCTGCTAGGAGGTGGTACTTGAGGCATAAGTTCCAATGAATCATTTGGGCCACATAGTTGTGCCTCTGTTTGTAGTCTGTCTGTGTGATTTTCTTACAGCAGCTGAGGATATGATCCATGGTTTCGTCGGTTTCCTTGCAGAGTCTGCATTTTGGGTCATCAGCTAAATTTTCGATCTTGGCCTTGATTGCATCATCATCATCATCATCATCCTCATCATCATTATTATTATTATTATTATTAGATATGCTCCTTGTATCTGTAGAGTCTTCCTTCGCAAAAGTATCTTCGGAATTGTAAAAATAGCCACTCTGTGCCAAGAGGATTAGACGTCGCCCCGAGCGAAGTGGCCCATTTGCATATATTTCCCTTCTCTTTTGCATAATTGTATTCCACACTTGTCAGTCATGCTGATGAGTATAAAGTTTGACAGGAGCTTGAAACACTCAAACTGCTTTTGTGGTCGGGGAGCTTGAATGGAACTGGTCTTTTTGTACACTTTGCTGGGCATCCTGCACCACTAAAGCCTGCAAACAATAAAGAGCCCATTGTAATTGCCATAGAATTAAAGGCTTGTATGGGACCTCCAAGGGCTATCCAGTCCAACCCTTTTCTGCCAAGCAGGAACTCACAATCCAAACCTTCCTGGCAAGTGACCATTGGCTTTTTCAGCTGCAACATCACACTGTCGTCTCAAGTTCAGCTTGTTGTCTACTAACTAAGACTTTTACATCTACACCAGCCACAGGCAAATTTGGGTCCTCCAGGTGTTTTGGACTCCAACTCCCACCATTCCTAACAGCCTCAGGCCCCTTCCTTTTGCCCCTCCACCGCTTAAGCTTGCAAAATCCACAAGATTGCAAAACAAGGTTGCAAATCAACAAGAACAAGGCAGATTAAGATCCCTAAACTTAGAACAGGAACTTAGCGAAACAGGAACCATGAAATTAGAAATCCACTTGGAAGCAAGACTATCATGAAAATTCAACATTGACCAGACTGAGGTAAAAAGCCTTCTCTAGCCACTTCTAAAACCTTTTGTGTCTCCTGCAATGAAAATAATACATTCCTTTTCACTTTCACACCTCTCTCGGGAATTTGGCCTTGAGCATCCATACCTGTCAGGAAAACCATAATTCCCATTACCATCAGACACAGGCCCAGAAACCCCAGCATCCCCATTGACATTAGACACGATCACAGGTATCACTGGCTGAACTACAACAAATCCCGTTGTGAGATATTCCGGTCTTTAAAACCTTTTTGCATGGATTTGCAATGCCAACTGTGAACCCATTTCAGTTTGTAAACTGAAATTTATTTGTTTGTTTTGGAAAAATCAAAGCATGTTTTAGAGGCGAATGATCCTGCAAAACCCTACAATGATGTTATTCCAAAGCAAAACCTGCATCTCCTCTTTTCCGCTGTCCTCCCTGCCACCCTCCCTGAACCCTGGCGTCTAATCTTCGGAGATCGCATTAATAGAATTTAAATGCAAGTGCAGCTTATCTACAGGGACACAATTATGCGTGGCTTCCTGCCAGGCAAAGGGCTTAACGGCATTATAAATCAAGGGGACGGGGAAGATCAAAAGGCTGCTCTCCGGGCCTTTTGTGAATTTGGGGCCTTGTGGCTTCATTGGGGTGTGTGTTTGTGCCTTCAGGTCTGTTACCAGGTGAGTGTACAGCGGAATCAGCAGCGTGCAGTTAACACCATGTGCAAAAGACTCAGACCAGGCAGAGGAATTAAAAGAACAAAAGGAAACTTTACTTGTTGAGTTGAAGACAAATAAACAGTTCAGCAGTCATACAATGTCCAGGTAGTTGCATAAGATCAATAACTAATCAATCAGCATTCAAAATATATCCAGCATAGCACATATAAACTGCTACTTGACCGTAGCTATTAGAGAGCCTGTCTTTTTCTGTGCTCTCCCAGCAAGCTCAAAATTCCCAACTGTTAAAACCAGCCATCTGCCATCAAACCGATACAGTGTTTTGAGGCGTGGCTTTGCCTCTGCAAAGCTGAGCTCTTTTGCAGAGATCTCATGCAAACATCTTTGCAAGGATTTCTTTACACACACACACACATAGCAATTTGGCGCAATAAGGTCGACTTATAGGGACCCTATGGATTCCAGGGGCTTTTCCAGGGAAACAAATACTTGAAGGATTCTGGGAGTCCAAAAAGGCCTCTTTCCCAGAATATGGGAGTTCTAGTTTGTAGCTTTCGGGGGGAAAGGACTACACTCAGCTCTTGTGTGTACCGTCAAGTTCCCCATTGAATTATGGCGAGCCCATAGATGTCATAAGGTTGTCGTCAGCAAGGAATCATAGAATGATAGAGTTGGAAGAGACCTCAGGGGCTATCTAGTCCAATCCCTTGCCGTGCAGGAAAGGACAATCTAAGCATCCCCTACAGATGGCCATCCAGCATCTGTTTAAAAGTTTCCAAGGAAGTGTGTTGTCTAAGGCTTTCATGGCCAGGATCACAGGGTTGTTGTATGTCTTTCGGGCTGTTTGGCCGTGTTCCAGAAGTATTCTCTCCTCTGACGTTTCGCCCACATATATGGCAGGCATCCTCAGAGGTTGTGAGGTTTGGGTAAACTAAGTAAGGAAAGGAAAGAATATATATATATCTGTGGAGAGTCCAGGGTGTGGCGAGAGTCCTTTGTCACTGGGAAGCCAGCATTAATGTTTCAGTTAATCACCCTAATTAGCATTGGAAAGGTTTTGTCTCTTGCCTGGGGGCATCCTTTCTTCAGTCATTAGCTGTCCTCTGCCCTCAGAGTGTTGGTTCCCATCCACTGTTTTGATTTTAGAATTTTTAATACTGGTAGCCAGATTTTGTTCCATTTCCAAGGAAGGCGTTTCCACCAGACTTTGAAGCAAAGAGTTCCACTGGTGAACATCTCTTTTTACAGCCAGGAGGTTCGTCCTCATGTTGAGGTGGAATCTCCTTCCCAACCATTTGAACCCATGGCCTTATTATTATTATTATTATTATTATTATTATTATTATTGACACAACGATGTTGTATGACACAGCAAACAAGATAGACATGCTGGATTTCGTTTCACAAAACCACAAGTCGAACACTTCCCAAGTGTCTAGGACTGTGTGATGTATTTTCGGATGATGCGTGCAGATCCCAGCAGGGTGGCCTTTTGCAGTTGGCAGATCGTAATTTTGTCAATGTCTATTGTTTCCAAATGCCGGCTGAGATCTTTTGGCACGGCACCCAATGTGCCCATCACCACCGGGACCACCTGCACTGGTTTCTGCCAGAGTCTTTGAAGTTCAATCTTGAGGTCCTGATAGCGGCTGAGTTTTTCCTGTTGTTTTTCATCTATGCGACTGTCACCTGGGATGGCGACATCAATTATCCAAACCTTGTTCTTTTCCACAACTGTGATATCTGGTGTGTTGTGTTCCAGAACTTTGTCAGTCTGGATTCGGAAGTCCCACAGTATCTTTGCGTGTTCATTTTCCACGACCTTTGCTGGTTTGTGATCCCACCAGTTCTTTGCTGCTGGGAGGTGGTGCTTGAGGCATAAGTTCCAATGAATCATTTGGGCCACACAGTTGTGCCTCTGTTTGTAGTCTGTCTGTGCAATTTTCTTACAGCAGCTGAGGAGATGATCAATGGTTTCGTCAGCTTCCTTGCACAGTCTGCATTTTGGGTCATCAGCTGATTTTTCGATCTTGGTCTTAATTGCCTTTGTCCTGATGTCTTGCTCCTGGGCTGCAAGGATCAGGCCTTCTGTCTCCTTCTTCAGGGTCCCATTCGTGAGCCAGAGCCAGGTCTTCTCCTTGTCAGCTTTTCCTTCAATTTTGTCAAGGAACTTTCCATGCAATGTTTTGTTGTGCCAGCAACACAACAAAAAATAAAATTATTATTATTATTATTATTATTATTATTATTATTATTATTATTATTATTTCAGAAGAATGAACTGGCAAAACTACCAATAATAATAATAATAATAATAATAATAATAATAATAATAATTATTATTATTGGTAGTTTTGCCAGTTCATTTTTCTGAAATAATAATAATAATAATAATAATAATAATAATAATAATAATTTTATTTTTTACCCGCCTCTCCTTGTGGTTTGAGGTGGGTTGCAGCATAATTAAAGTACATAAACATTGTGAAACTTCTATAAATACACATGTTAAAATATATTTCCATAAAAAGATACATCTCTTTCTATATAATGCATATTAAAATGCACAGAACGGAGATTAAACACAAGGCACCACTTTAAAACTCATGCTCAAAACTGGCTGGCCATTCGCACTTGGTGGCCTCCCATCCAATTCCAGACCAGGACTAGCCCAGCTTAATATCCACGATCAGATGGGCCCTGGAGTATTTAGGATAGAGAAACCCAGACATCTGGCTGTGTTTTCCACAGAAGGATTTGCAAAAAATAATAATAAAAATAAATAGAATTCTCTGAGGCTTCCTTGCTGAAGAAGGCTCTGTGGAAGGCGCATGCATGCTCGCTCATTGCACAGACTGTGCTGGGTTGGACGTTGTAGGAACCTTGTGGGGAGACAGACAAGTTTATTATTGATTTTTTTTGTTAACTATACAGTAAACAGATCTATGAGTAAACAGTAAACAAATCCATACACATCAATATAAACACAACAGAGACAGTAAATCAGTACTGATGTTCTCCCAACACTTTCGACGTAGTCTTCTCCGTTCTCATCACCTTTGTTGTCTACTCATATTATTCTCAACCACAGATACCTGAATTAGCTTTGATACCAAATGGGCGTCTATTCTATATTTATCCAAAAGTCCTGTATCCTGCGGTATTGTCTTCTTGTATACAACTAAATATATCTGATTGCTTCCAGACTCGACTATTCCGGCTTAACAAATAAAAAAAGTTGTGGTTCCATCAAAGTCCTCAGTTCATATCTCTCTCTCTCTTTCTCTCTCATACACACACACAAAATAAGACATGGTCTTATATTAATTTTTGCTCCAAAAGATGCGTTAGGGCTTGTTTTCAGGGGCAGTCTTATTTTTTCCAAATTTTAAATTTAATTTTTGAATATTTTTCCAAACTTTTTATATGAACTATATCTTGGGCTTATTTTTGAAATAGGGCTTATATATTGAGCATCCTCAGAAATGCTGAGAAATCACGATAGGTCTTATTTTCAGGTTAGGTCTTATTTTGGGGAAAACAGGGTATGTATGTAAATGTATATGTATATGTGTGTGTGTGTGTGTGTGTATATATATATATATTTATCCAAGATCTCCAACTTCTCAATCCTCTCTCTCTCTATATATATATACATACATACATACATCTCTCTATACATACATACATACATACATACATAGACACATGTATACAGATGTTTGTGTATATGCTTCTATAGTTTCTATATCCTTGATATTATGCATTTCCCCCAATTTTTTTCTATTATTTTTTTCTAGTTAGCTGTTGTACATTAATGTGGATGTTTGTTTGGATTTTATGTTATTATCTAATTTTGTTTGACTACACGTAGTTTAATTTATTGATGTTAGGTTTAATTTACTGATGCTTGGCTTTAGTTTGATGTTAGGTTTTAATGTTATTTTTATATGCGGCGTTTCTCTAGCATTTTACGTCAGTATTTGTTTGTTTACGTAGGCATTGAATGTTTGCCGATGTATTTTGGAATCCGCCCTGAGTCCCCTCGAGGAGACAGATAGGCCAGAATACAAATAAAGTTTTATTTTATATTATTATTATTATTATTATTATTATTATTATTTGTGTCAGGAGCAACTGGAGTTGCTTCTGGAGTGAGAGAATTGGCTGTCTGCAAGGACGTTGCCCAGGGGACGCCCAGATGTTTTGATGTTTTACCATCCTTGTGGGAAGCTTCTCTCATGTTTTTATTATTATTATTATTATTATTATTATTATTATTATTATTATTATTGACACAACGACGTTGTATGACACAGCAAACAAGATAGATATGCTGGATTTCGTTTCACAAAATCACAAGTCGAACACTTCCCAAGTGTCTAGGACTGTGTGATAATAATAATAATAATAATAATAATAATAATTATTATTATTATTATTATTATTATTATATTTATTATTATTCCCATTATTATAATACTTACTAGCTGGGTCTAGCCACGCATTGCTGTGGATTTTATTTTTCTAGGTTTTTTTTTGTTTTGTTTGAAAGACATATATTGACTATGTCTTTTGTGGCCAGATTTGGTGAGATTTGGTCCAGTGGTTTTGTTGTTTACTCAGTCCTACCAACGTACATTACATTTTTATATATATAAGATTGGGAGTGTATCCACAATGTGGAATCAATGCAGTGTGGTTTGTGATGAAGGCCTGAGCCTCTATGGTGCATTGTTGCTGGTCGCTGAGCCAAAGTGGTGTCAAACTGCACTGATTCTGCAGTGTGGATGCTTACCCCATCCTCCGGTTCACTCAGCTGCTCTGCCTAGCCTTTTCCATCCAAAGGGATCTATCTCGAGGGAGGAGAGGCAGAAGGGGACATCCTTTGTTCCGCCAAGCCCTTCTTTGCAGGTCCCCTCCCTCCCTCCCTCCGTGATTCCACTAATTACGCTTCCAACAATAAGGGGATTACGGAGGCGCAAAAGGGGAACAGATGGGGATTTCTGGAAGGGAGGCTTGGAGCAAAAAAAGGACAGGTTGCTTAGGCATTAACCGCCTTCCCCAGGAGGGTTTTCCGGGTCTGATTTCCGCAGATGATGCTTGGTTGTTGTGTGTGTTGTTGCTCCCATCTATGGGGGAGCCTTTAATAATAATCTATATATATAAAATGATAAAGTTGTTTGCGCAGTGACTATAACAACAAAACTAAACATCCCAGAAATACGAAATTTGGCAACACAATGCAAAAGGCTTGCCTCCAGGTTACAACAACACAGCCACACCACAAAACCACAATCCAGACCCACAAAACTCACAACAACGCATCATGCGATAACAACACAACTAAACGCCCCAGAAATACAAAACTTGGCAACACAATGCAAAAGCCTTGCCTCCCAGTTGTAACAACACAACCACACCACAAAACCACACAGGACCCACAAAACTCACAACAACGCATCGTGACTATAACAACACAACTAAACGCCCCAGAAATACGAAACTTGGCAACACAATGCAAAAGCCTTCCCTCCAGGTTCTAACAACACAACCACACCACAAAACCACAATCCGGACCCACAAAACTCACAACAATGCATCGTGACTATAACAACACAACTAAACGCCCCAGAAATACGAAACTTGACAACACAACACAAAAGCCTTTTCTCCTGGTTGTAACAACACAACTACACCACAAAACCACAATCCGGACCCACAAAACTCACAACAACGCAACATGACTATAACAACACAACTAAACGTCCCAGAAATACGAAACTTGGCACACAACGCAAAAGCCTTGCCTCCCAGTTGTAGGAACTCAACCACAACACAAAACCACAATCCGGACCCACAAAACTCACAATAACGTATCATGACTATAACAACACAACTAAACGCCCCAGAAATACAAAACTTGGCAGAACAATGCAAAAGCCTTGCCTCCCAGTTGTAACAACACAACCACACCACAAAACCACACTGGACCCACAAAACTCACAACAACGCATCATGACTATAACAACACAACTAAACGCCCCAGAAATACGAAACTTGGCAACACAACACAAAAGCATTCCCTCCCGATTGTAACAACACAACTACACCAGAAAAGCGCAATCCGGACCCACAAAACTCACAAAAATGCATCGTGACTATAACAACACAACTAAACGCCCCAGAAATACAAAACTTGGCACACAACTAAACGCCCCAGAAATACAAAACTTGGTAACACAACACAAAAGCCTTGCCTCTCAGTTGTAACAACACAACCACACCACAAAACCACAATCCGGACCCACAAAACTCACAACAACTCATTGTGACTATAACAAATACAAAATTTGACAACACAACTCATCCACCTCCCCAATCCCTACATTCACACTTGGCCTCCAAAAAAACAATTACAATAATAACAATGACAACAACAACAACAATAAGAATCAACACCATCACAGGCAAGAAACAGCCAGGCACTGAGGCTGAGAGGCCAGTCAGTGCTACACTGGGCCTCCAAAAAACAATTCAGTAGCATCTAACTTATCCAACCTTCATGACCACTACAACAACAATAATAATAAACACCTACACAGGCAAAACAAAAAAAAGACTATTGTACCACAATAAAAATATAAACCGCACTCAGCAGAATCAGACATTACAATTAACAACAAATCAAAGACAACAGGGATCTCAAGCAATTATCAATCAACACAAAAATTGAAGACGGTAACAGACTTCAAATACTACTACTAAGGTGAGTATAAAGAAGGGTGGAGGTCACAGCATAAATACAACCTAATGTAGACTGACCAACACCAGACTAAGCCACAGCAACGCGTGGCCGGGCACAGCTAGTCTATATATATAAAAGGGTAATGAAATTTGGGCCTGGAAGTAAACAACAAAACTAAACGTCCCAGAAACACTAAACTTGACAAAAGAACCCAGCAGTCTTGCCGCTAGGTTCCTACCATGAAACCGCCAGGTCTGTCAATGGTAAAGCTGCAATCTTATCCTGGATGAGCAGGCAGACCTGGCGTGCATAACGGAGACCTGGTTGGATGAGGCTGGGGGGGCCAATCTCACCCAGCTTTGTCCACCAGGTTACACCGTGCAGCATCAACCAAGATCTGGAGGGAGGGGAGGAGGGGTTGCAGTGGTCTATAAGGAGTCCATCCCCCTGACCAGGTGCCCCATCCCGCAGTCTACCTTGTTTGAGTGTGCTCATCTGAGGGTAGGGGGCCGGGACAGTTTAGGGATTCTGCTAGTGTACCGACCACCCCGCTGCACTACAGTCTCCCTGCCTGAGCTAGCAGGGATGGTCTCTGGCCTGGCGCTGGAGTCCCAACAGCTCATTGTGCTGGGGGACTTCAATGTCCATGCCGAGACCACTCCTTCTGGTGCAGCTCAGGACTTCATGGCCGCCATGGCAACCATGGGGCTGTCCCAACTAGTATCTGGTCCTACCCACAGAGCAGGGCACACACTTGACTTGGTTTTCTGCCAGGGAGGGGAGGAAGGTGGCGGTGTGGAGGAGCTCACCATCGCTCCTTTGCCATGGACCGACCATCACCTGATCAGGTTTAGAATCACTGCGCCCCCCAACCTCCGCAGGGGTGGAGGACCCAAAATGGTCCGCCCTAGGAGGCTTATGGGTCCGGATGGATTCCTGATGGCTCTTGGGGAATTTCCCGCCACCTTGGCTGGTGATTCTGTCGATGCTCTGGTCGCCCTCTGGAACAAGGAGGCGGCTAGGGCAATAGACACGATCGCTCCGGAACGTCCCCTCTCGAGTACCCGAGCTAAACCATCTCCTTGGTTCACTGAGGAGCTGGCAGCGATGAAGCGAAAGAAGAGGGAACTAGAGGGTGTGTGGCGTTCGAAGCCGAGCGAGCCAAACCGAACACGGCTATGTCTCTATCTTAGGCCATATGCCGCGCAATAGATGCTGCAAAGAATGTTTTCTTTGCAGCTAATATTGCGTCCGCAAAGAACCGTCCGGCGGAGCTGTTCTGAGTTGTCAGAGGTTTGTTATATCCCGCCCCCCAAGACGGGATCCCTGACAACTCGGCAGCCCGCTGTGAAGCATTTGCTCAGTTCTTTGCGGACAAAGTCGCTTTGATCCGTTCTAGCTTTGACACCATATTAACGGCAGTCTCCAAGGATGTAGCAAGAGCACCTGCTTGTCCCATTTTGATGGATTCGTTTCAATTGGTTCAGCCTGAGGACGTGGACAAGGTGCTTGGAGAGGTGAGGGCTACCACATGCATCCTAGACCCCTGCCCATCCTGGCTGGTGAGAGAAGCCAGAGGGGGATTGGCCGAGTGGGTGAAGGTGGTGGTGAATGCCTCCCTTCGGGAAGGCATATTTCCAGCGAACCTTAAATTGGCTGTGATCAAACCGCTGTTGAAGAAGCCATCACTGGACCCCACTCAATTGGAGAACTTTCGGCCTATTTCCAATCTCCCCTTTTTGGGCAAGGTCATGGAACGTGTGGTGGCTGCACAACTCCAGGCATTCTTGGTTGACACTGATTTTCTGGATCCGGCGCAGTCTGGCTTCAGGCCGGGACATGGTACCGAGACAGCCTTGGTCGCCTTAGTCGATGATCTACGCCGCGAGCTGGACAGGGGGAGTGTGTCCCTGCTGGTTCTGCTGGACCTCTCAGCGGCCTTCGATACCGTCGATCATGGTATCCTTCTGGGGCACCTTGCTGGGATGGGTCTCGGAGGTACTGTTTTGCAGTGGCTCCGGTCCTTCCTGGAGGGTCGGTCCCAGATGGTGTCCTTGGGGGACACCTGCTCGGCCCCACAACCATTGACTTGTGGGGTCCCGCAGGGGTCAGTACTGTCCCCCATGTTGTTCAACATATACATGAAGCCGCTGGGAGAGATCATCAGGATTTTCGGGGTTCGGTGTCATCTGTACGCAGATGATGTCCAGCTCTGTCACTCCTTCCCACCTGTCACTAAGGAGGCTGTTCAGGTCCTGAACCGGTGTCTGGCCTCTGTGTCGGACTGGATGAGGGCGAACAAATTGAAACTGAATCCAGACAAGACAGAGGTCCTCCTGGTCAGTCGTAAGGCTGAACAGGGAATAGGGTTACAGCCTGTGCTGGATGGGGTCGCACTCCCCCTGAAGACGCAGGTTCGCAGTCTGGGGGTTCTTCTCCTGGACTCATCGCTGAGCCTGGAGCCCCAGGTCTCGGCGGTGGCCAGGGGAGCCTTTGCACAACTAAGACTTGTGCGCCAGCTGCGCCCGTTCCTTGGGAGGTCTGACTTGGCCACGGTGGTCCACGCTCTGGTTACATCCCGTTTGGACTACTGCAACGCTCTCTACCTGGGGTTGCCTCTGAAGACGGCCCGGAAGCTCCAACTAGTACAACGGGCGGCAGCCAGACTAATAACTGGGGTGGCTTACAGGGAGCGTACCACCCCCTTGTTAAGCCAGCTCCACTGGCTGCCGATATGCTACCGAGCCCAATTCAAAGTGCTGGTTTTGACCTATAAAGCCCTAAACGGTTCTGGCCCAATCTACTTGTCCGAACGTATCTCCTCCTATGAGCCAGGAAGATCCCTAAGGTCATCTGGAGAGGCCCTGCTCTCGGTCCCGCCTGCCTCACAGGCGCGGCTGGTGGGAACGAGGGACAGGGCCTTCTCGGTGGTGGCTCCCCGGCTGTGGAACACCCTCCCCAGAGAAATACGGCACGCCCCAACCCTTTTGAGTTTTAGAAAAGCCTTAAAACATGGCTATGTGCCCAGGCTTTTAATGAATAAATGATAAAGACGACCCAGATTGTTATATGGATAAAGTTGGAGGATATTGGACGAACGGATTTTAAACACGTTTTATGTTTTATATTTTATACTGTATTTAATTGGTTGTATTTTTTATATGTTGTTGTTTTTAATGATGTATCGGCATCGAATTGTTGCCAATTGTACGCCGCCCTGAGTCCCTCCGGGTGAGAAGGGCGGGATAGAAATATTTGAAATAAATAAATAATAAATAAAACCGAACATCTCCAACTGAATCGGGATCTAAAAAAGCCCTAAAACCAGGAAAAACAAACAGCGCATGCGCCAAACACGAACCGGCGCATGCCCAACACCCCCTCACCCCTCAACTGTGACTAATAACACCATTCAAACCTCCCACACAGAGACTACTCATTGTATTCCATCTCACCAAACAAGGATTCCCAGCCAGGCTTTGAAGTTCCAAGGCTATTCACTACTATTCCGCCTGACCAACAAATGATTCTGAAAAGCCACAGCAACGCGTGGCCGGGCAAAGCTAGTCTCTCTCTCTCTCTCTCTCTCTCTATATATATAAATAAATAAATAAATAAATAAATAAATAAATGTAATGTGCGTTTTCCCCATGGAGTAAACAACAAAACCACTGAACCAAATCACACCAAATTTGGCCACAAAAGACATAGTCATCCAATCTATGTCTTTCAATCACGAAAACCTAGAAAAATCAAGTCCAAATAACAGAAAACCCCCCATTGCTTACCACCCATGCGCAGAGGCCCCCGGGAACTGAAACAACTACATTACCCAGAAGACCTCGTAGCTGTGCGCGGAGCCTAACACCACTTTAAAAAAATATTGCCATGGTGGAACAGTCTTGCAGCATCAAAACCAGGCTGCTTCCTAACCAGAGGGATCCTCCGTTGGCCACCTTGAATACCACTGAACAGCCTTATAGCTTCAAAGCCAGGCTGCTTCCTAACCAGACAAGTCCTCCGTTGGCCACCTTGAATACCACTGAACAGCCTTACAGCTTCAACGCCCGGCTGCTTCCTAACCAGACAGGTCCTCCGTTGGCCACCTTGAATACCACTGAACAGCCTTACAGCTTCAACGCCCGGCTGCTTCCTAACCAGACAGGTCCTCCGTTGGCCACCTTGAATACCACTGAACAGCCTTACAGCTTCAACGCCCGGCTGCTTCCTAACCAGACAGGTCCTCCGTTGGCCACCTTGAATACCACTGAACAGCCTTACAGCTTCAACGCCCGGCTGCTTCCTAACCAGACAGGTCCTCCGTTGGCCACCTTGAATACCACTGAACAGCCTTACAGCTTCAACGCCCGGCTGCTTCCTAACCAGACAGGTCCTCCGTTGGCCACCTTGAATACCACTGAACAGCCTTACAGCTTCAACGCCCGGCTGCTTCCTAACCAGACAGGTCCTCCGTTGGCCACCTTGAATACCACTGAACAGCCTTACAGCTTCAACGCCCGGCTGCTTCCTAACCAGAGGGATCCTAACCACCAGACTACGCCACAGCAACACGTGGCCGGGCACAGCTAGTATTTTAATAAATTGTGAACATCCTGCGGCTCCTTCATGATGACATGATGGCAACAGACTTGGACAACAGTGGTTCCCAAAGCGACCCATTTAAGGTCAAATCAGGTGTCAAATAGGGATGTGTCATTGCCTCAATCTTATTCTCCTTCTTCATTGCTATGATTCTACGCCTTATTGATAGGAAGCTTCCCACCGGAGTGGAAATCATCTATTGGACAGATGTTAAGATATTTAACCTTACCAGATTGAAAGCCAAAACCAAGTTCACAATGACACCCGTTATAGAACTCCAGTATTCTGATGATAACGTAGTCTGTGCTACGTTAGAAGATCTACAACACGCTCTAAACACCTTTGCAGAAACATACAAAAAGCTTGGCCTCTCACTGAACATTGAGAACATCACTTAAGCGGTTGCAGGTGAAAAGGAAGAAGCTCGAGGCTGTTAGGAATTGTGGGAGTTGAAGTCCAAAATACCTGGAAGGAAGGCCCAAGTTGGCCCATGCCTGGTTTAAACTGTATTGTTTTCAATGTTGTGAGCCACTTTGGGCCACATTTAAGAGACCAAAAGAGTTATTCATATTCACCTATGGATATGATATCTCCTCTATAGTTGCTGATAATAAAAATGCATCTGCATGACGCAATCATATCAGTTTCATACTACAGTAGAGTCTCACTTATCCAACGTTCTGGATTATCCAACGCATTTTTGTAGTCAATGTTTTCAATACATCGTGATATTTTGGGGCTAAATTCGTAAATACAGTAATTACTACATAGCATTAATGTGTAATGACCTATTTTTTCTGTCAAATTTGTTGTATATCATGATGTTTTGGTGTTTAATTTGTAAAATCATAACCTATTTTGATGTTTAATAGGCTTTTTCTTAATCTCTCCTTATTATCCAACATATTCACTTATCCAACCTTCTGCCGGCCCGTTTATGTTGGATAAGTGAGACTCTACTGTATATGAAATTTTGGTGCAGTTTGTTGTAGATTCACAAGGTCTGTAGCCTTCTTTGCAAAGAACTGCAGTGTTGTGGTGTCAAACTGCATTATTTTTACAGTGTGGATGCACCCTAAGTTGAAAACCTTCTCTTTTGGAGATATTTTAATTGGAATCTGAACTAGCTGATGCATGAGCATGCATGGAGACATCGCTGTTGGGTGTTTCTTAGTTTTGCAGAGGATTAAAATAGGGATGTTTGTTGTGAGACAATCCATGAATGCAGGTTTACTTCAAAGTGGATTAAGAGCAAAGCAGATTAAATGCCCCTGTCCGCTCCTGTATGTACACTTATCGCTCTTTGGCTTTCTAATGTTCACATGGCCAGCTGCCTTGTTTTGCTTACAGGCCCAAATGGATCATCAACATGGCAAGACATTGGGTCCGCTCTCTCTCATGCGCAGAAGGCCTGTGGATTGTGTGCACATAACTGTGCATGTAAACGGTCTCTCTGTGTTTCATGCATGGTGAATTCACTCTCTTCCTCTCTCCCAAATGCAAAATGCCCAGGCCAATTCCCTTCAGAACGCACCAGTATTTAAATTTGGGCATATTTATTTATTTACAATATTTATATTCTGCCCTTCTCACCTCGAACAGGACTCAGGGCGGATCACATTGTACACATACAAGGCAAACATTCAATGCCATATGAACATAGAACAGAGACAGAGACAGACACAGAGGCAATTTAAACCTTCTCCGGCTTCCAGCTTCCCGAGGGTATGCTTGATTCCGGCCACAGGGGGAGCAGCTGCTTCATCATCCACTGTGACACCGAGTCCTTGATGGATACTTCCTCATTCCAACAGCGGAGGGATGATTTTTATGGTGTTGTAAATTAGCCTCCCCACATATAAGCTGTACCTACATTTCCTACTTGATAGATGCAACTATCTTTCAATTTGCTTAGGTCAGCAATGAGCAGGGGCTATATTTTAACTTTTAATTGTCGGGTGCTCACTTCGAAGTGGGCAGGCCTCGAACTCATGACCTCTTGGTCAGAGTGATCTATTGCAGCTGGCTGCTAACCAGCCTCCGGCACAGCCCGGCCGGCTATGTATTGGGCATACATGCCAAATTTAGTCCAGATTCATAAAAGTTTGGGTTCATAGTGCATTCATTCATAGGTGAACTACAACTCCCATAAACCCCTCCAAAGACCTCCAGTATTTTTCTTGGTCATGGAGGTTCTGTGTGCCAAGTTAGTTCCAGGTCCATCGTTGGTGTTAAGCATGCCATGTTTGGATATCTGAATGGTTAAAAATGAGAGGAGTGACTGTTGAATGTTGTTTGCATTTTTGGTGTGCACAAACTTTGTTCCATGCACAAAATTGTTCACGATGTGTAGAAAATTGCCTCTCCGGCTTTGGGTAGAAGGTATCTTTAAGACTGACACTAAAACGTAGATGTAAATACTGGTATTAATTCTGAATATGAAATGATTTGCTGTGCTTTCGAGGGCATCTACACTATAGAATTTAATCTAGTTGGATGCCACTTGGACTGCCACGGCTCTATGCAGTGGGAGCCTAAATTTATAGTTTTCTCAGGCACCAGGGCTGTTTTGCACAGATAACTAAAGACCTTGTCAAACTACAGCTCCCAGGATCCCATGCCTTTGAGCCAAGGCAGTTAAAGTGGTGTCAAACTGCATTCGTCTGACAGTATAGAGCCAACATCGGAAACATAAATGAATTTGTTGTTGAAGGCTTTCAACATGGCCAGAATCACTGTGTTGTTGTGTGTTTTCTGGGCTGTACCAGAAGCACTCTCTCCTGACGTTTCACCCACACTTATGGCAGGCATCCTCAGAGGTTGTGAGGTCTGTTGGAAACTTGGCAAGTGGGGTTTATATATATATGTGTGTGTGTGTGTGGAATAATGTCCAGGGTGGGAGAGAGAACTCTTGTCTGTCTGAGGCAAGTGTGAATGTTGCAGTTGGCTACCTTGATTAGCACTGAATGGCCTTGCAGCTTCAAAGCCTGCCTGCTTCCTGCCTGGGGGGATCCTTTGTTGGGAGGTGTTAGCTGGCCGTGCTCTCAATCAGCAGCAGCTAACACCTCCAAACAAAGGATACCCCAGGTAGGAAGCAGCCAGGCTTGGAAGCTACAAGGCCATTCGATGCTAATCAAGCTGGCCAATCAGAGAGCAATGTAAACTGATGGATGGATAGATAGATAGATAGATAGATAGATAGATAGATAGATAGATAGATAGATGGATGGATGGATGGATGGATGGGTGGGTGGGTGGGTGGGTGGGTGGGTGGGTGGATGGATGGATGGATGGATGGATGGATGGATAGGTGGGTGGGTAGGTGGGTGGGTCGGTGGGTGGGTCGGTGGGTGGGCGGGTGGACGGACGGACGGACGTACGGACAGATAGATAGACGGATGATAGATGGATGGATGGATAGATAGATAGATAGATAGATAGATAGATAGACGGATGGACGGATAGATTGACAGATGGACAGACGGACAGACAGATGGGTGGGTGGGTAGATGGATGGACGGATAGATAGAAAATAGATAGATGGATAGATGGATGGATGGGTGGGTGAATGGATGGGTAGATAGATAGATGGATAGATGGGTGGATAGCTAGATGGATGATAGATCGATCGATCGATAGATGATAGATAGACAGACGCTCAAGCGGCTGAGGGAGAAAAGGAAGGGGTCTGAGGCTGTTAGGAATGGTGGGAGTTGGAGTCCAAAACACCTGGAGGGAGGGTCCAAGTTTGCCCATGCCTGGCCTAGAAGCAACCGCAGCCACTCCTGTTGAAAAGCAGGTTTTCCAAAAATAATTGGTCCTAACAAAAGAGGAAACGCGGGGACTGCCTGTAACTGTTACTGGAGTGTTCTCTTTAGAAACAAAACATCCAAACCTTGGCAGAGACCGAGGGAGACTTTGTTTTGTTTGGGTAGTATATGTTTGCTTGGCTCGTGAGAAACATTTTGTTTCTGGGTTGTGGTTCCTGTGCAAAACCTCCTGGGGTGAGTTGACATTTCCTGGAACGAGGAACTGCAAGAACGACAACAAAAGTCTTATTTCCTTCCATGTAAGACCTGCCGGATAGGTTGGGCTCCTGGCAAGGGGGCGATGGGAGTGGCAGTCGATCATACGTTTTAACCTTGTTTATAATGTGTTTGACTATATTATTTTCTGATCGTGTTGTTATTTGTCTGTTTTATGTGGCATCTAATTGCTGACTATTGTAAGGCCGCTTTGAGTCTCCTTTGGGAAGAAAAGGGCGGGATATCAATACAGCAAGTAAATAAACAAATTCCTGATTGCGAGGCTGGTGTATGGTAACAGAATGTAACAAAATTTGAATTTTTTTTTGTTCCCGTTCTGAAAGTGTTATTTCCTGTTTAATTGCTCATTCCTATCTTTGAAAGTAGTTGTTCTACTCCAGAAACTTTGCTTTTGTGGCTACCCAGGTTGAATGGGTTGAGACTCAATGATGAGAGATAATAATAATAATAATAATAATAATAATAATAATAATAATAATAATAATAATAATACACTTGACAAAGTTCCTTGACAAAATTGAAGGAAAAGCTGATAAGGAGAAGACCTGGCTCTGGCTCACGAATGAGACCCTGAAGAAGGAGACAGAAGGCCTGATCCTTGCAGCCCAGGAGCAAGACATCAGGACAAAGGCAATTAATAATAATAATAATAATAATAATAATAATAATAATAATAATAATAATAATAATAGAAGACCTGGCTCTGGCTCACGAATGGGACCCTGAAGAAGGAGACAGAAGGCCTGATCCTTGCAGCCCAGGAGCAAGACATCAGAACAAAGGCAAATAATAATAATAATAATAATAATAATAATAATAATAATAGAAGACCTGGCTCTGGCTCACGAATGGGACCCTGAAGAAGGAGACAGAAGGCCTGATCCTTGCAGCCCAGGAGCAAGACATCAGGACAAAGGCCATTCAGGCCAAGATCGAAAAATCAGCTGATGACCAAAATGCAGACTGTGCAAGGAAACCGACGAAACCATGGATCATATCCTCAGCTGCTGTAAGAAAATCGCACAGACAGACTACAAACAGAGGCACAACTATGTGGCCCAAATGATTCACTGGAACTTATGCCTCAAGTACCACCTCCCAGCAGCAAAGAACTGGTGGGATCACAAACCTGCAAAGGTCGTGGAAAATGAGTACGCAATGATACTGTGGGACTTCTGAATCCAGACTGACAAAGTTCTGGAACACAACACACCAGACATCACAGTTGTGGAAAAGAACAAGGTTTGGATAATTGATGTTGCCATCCCAGGTGACAGTCGCATTGACGAAAAACAACAGGAAAAACTCAGCCGCTATCAGGACCTCAAGATTGAACTTCAAAGACTCTGGCAGAAACCAGTGCAGGTGGTCCCAGTGGTGATGGGCACACTGGGTGCCATGCCAAAAGATCTCAGCTGGCATTTGGAAACAACAGACATTGACAAAATTACGATCTGCCAACTGCAAAAGGCCACCCGACTGGGATCTGCACGCATCATCCGAAAATACATCACACAGTCCTAGACACTTGGGAAGTGTTCGAGTTGTGATTTTGTGATACGAAATCCAGTATGACTATCTTGTTTGCTGTGTCATAATAATAATAATAATAATAATAATACACTTTATTTTATTGGACATTCCATAACCCATTGCATAAGTTATTGGAACGTCACTGCACCCAGCCTATGGGCACATATCCTTTTGTCAAATGTGTGTCTCCATGAATATGTGGAGACCACCTTTGTAAAACCATGTGTTGCCAAAGGAATGACAAGAGTGTGGGTGGAATGGAGCAGAAATCCAGATAAACCAGTACCCCCTCCTCCAAAGGTCTTGTTAATTGTATGTATTTCCTTTTCGGAACAGCTTAGGGCGGCTTGCAAGGCAGCCACCTTCTTTGCCTTCTTCTTCTTCTTCGGCCTTGTTCCGCGCGGTGCATCTGGATCCCATTGTGGCGGGCGCTTCCTGCGGCTGTGTTGCCTCCTGCCAGCAGGCCCTTTGGCTCGGCTCCTGGGGTTTCTAGGAAGGCGGTTTGGGCAGAGGCTTCTTGGCAGCCGGCCCTTGGAGAACGGCCCGGAAAGACTCCGGCTGCACAGCCCCGTGGCACAACACTTGCTAGTTTCGCCCTTGAGAAAAGGAAACCCTTTGCGGTGGGAGTTGTAGTTTGACAGGTGTGTGGCTACACCAGGCATGGGCAAACCTTGGCCCTCCTGGTGTTTTGGACTTCAACTCCCACAATTCCTAACAGACCGAATCTGGTGTCTTTGGGGTGCTCATTTAGCCCTGAAGGTTTGCTTTAAGGATTGGAACAAATTGCTATTTGTCTTAGTTCCCTCTTGTAGAGTCTGCTGAATTTTATCTTACAGTTTGTATATTATGTTCAGACTCTAATGTTCTAATGTTTTGATGTTGATGTTTTTTCCAATAATTTGCAGCACTTTATCAGTCACCTTGTGTTTACAGTATTTATAGGGTGCACCTTACCCAGTCTACTTTTACAACCTCTCCGTTTTAATCCATGTTTTTATTAGTTCTTGTCATTTGTTTTTATTGGCTAGTGTTTAAATTTTTATAATTGTGCATGTCTTTTGTCTATTGTTGTGTTTTATATTGCTATTGTTTTTATTCGGGCTTGGCCCCATGTAAGCCGCCTTGAGTCCCCTTTGGGGAGATAGGAGCGGGGTATAAAAATAAAGTTGTTGTTATTATTATTTTATTATGGCACAGCAAACAAGATAGATATGCGGGATTTCGTATCACAAAATCACAAGTCGAACACTTCCCAAGTGTCTAGGACTGTGTGATGTATTTTCGGATGATGCACGCAGATCCCAGTCGGGTGGCCTTTTGCAGTTGGCAGATCGTGATTTTGTCAATGTCTATTGTTTCCAAATGCTGGCTGAGATCTTTTGGCACGGCACCCAGTGTGCCCATCACCACCGGGACCACCTGCACTGGTTTCTGCCAGAGTCTTTGAAGTTCAATCTTGAGGTCCTGAGAGCGGCTGAGTTTTTCCTGTTGTTTTTCGTCAATGCGACTGTCACCTGGGATGGCGACATCCATGATCCAAACTTTTTTCTTTTCCACAACTGTGATGTCTGGTGTGTTGTGTTCCAGAACTTTGTCAGTCTGGATTCGGAAGTCCCACAGTACCTTTGTGTGCTCGTTTTCCAAGACTTTTGCAGGTTTGTGATCCCATCAGTTCTTTGCTGCTGGGAGGTGGTTCTTGAGGCATAAGTTCCAATGGATCATTTGGGCCACATAGTTGTGCCTCTGTTTGTAGTCTGTCTGTGTGATTTTCTTACAGCAGCTGAGGATATGATCAATGGTTTTGTCGGTTTCCTTGCAGAGTCTGCATTTTGGGTCATCAGCTGATTTTTCGATCTTGGCCTGAATTGCCTTTGTCCTGATGTCTTGCTCCTGGGCTGCAAGGATCAGGCCTTCTGTCTCCTTCTTCAGGGTCCCATTCGTGAGCCAGAGCCATGAGTCGTCGTTTTCTTCTTCTTCTTCTTCTTCTTCTTCTTCTTCTTCTTATTATTATTATTATTATTATTATTATTATTATTATTATAAGAAGTGCCTTGGCTTTCATGGCTCCTTCCCCTGGAAATCCTGAGACCCTTGTATATTGAATGAAGCCTTTCCTGGCAGAAGAAAACTCAGGAGAGGGAGGGTTTGTCCAGCTTACTTTGCCTTTTGTATAATTAATAGAGGTGAGGAATCGGAAGCAAGCTTTCTTGCACAGACGGAAGATAATATAAAGCCTGTCGATGCTTGGCAGGTGAAAATAGCATCCTAATACATGCATTAGGAAGGCGCAGAGGCAGCCAAGGCAAAGCATTTAAGCACAGGTAGCCAAAGTTAAGCATTATACATTCAAGATTGTAAAAAACGAGGGTGGGATTTAATGCTGTGGCTCTATGCTATGGATTTGCAGGAGTCATAGTTTTGCAACGTCGTTAGACTCCTCTGCCAAAGGATGCTGGGGCCTCACCAAACTACAAATCTCAGGAATCCATAGCATTGCACCACGGCAACTAAAGTCATGTCGAACTGAAGTATAGGTGCACCCAGGCCCTATCTACACTGTCATAAAACAATTTCAGAATGCAATTTAAGTGGCAGAATAATTTCTTGCCTAAGAGAACGCAATGAAAACTATGAGGTTTCCACAAGTTGACTTGAAGGGTCCTTGAAGGCACATAAACACACCAAGGCCCCGTCTACATTGTCGTATCATGCAGTTTCAGATTGGAGTTTAACTGCATAGAACTGCATGACATGGTAAGATGTTAGAAAGGGGGAGATGTGGAGAAGGATGATGTTTTTATTAAATTATATTATATATATAACTATATCCGCTGCCACCAGTTATTAAAGATGTCTTGTTTAAATGCTGCCACCAGATGTTAAGGGGATTATCAACTCTTGCCACCACTATTGGAAGATTTAGCCACTGGCTACTTAGAGAGGAGACTTTTTAAATTTTGTTTTTCTTTCTTCTTCTTGTTTATTCTTAGTGTGTGTATATATGACAGATACTGAGATGTTTGAAGGAAAAAAACAATAACACGTTTATTGAGGCACAAGCTTAATAGTTACAATTCTCACTTAGAGGCACTTTCCTTAACAGTTGCAATAACAGAATGAGGTGATTCAAACTTCCTAAAATGTCACTTCTTTCTCCACTTCTTCCTATACTGCTTTAACTGCTTTCACCCTGTGAATTACAAACACAGCCTATCTGTTCCTTATCTGGAAACAGACTACCTTAAAATAAGTCACCAAACTTATTTTAAATTTGACTCAAAATCAAACATTTGAGCCACCCTGATCCCTCAACCAGAATCAGTCTCCCGGTACCTCATAAAGGCATCGAATCTAAAAACTAACCTTCCCTATGGTTCTCTGACCTCAGACTCTGACTGACTGAGTTTCCCTCCAAATTCTACTCTCCTCAGCTAAACGCAGTTGGCTCCGCCCCCTTCTCCATGGCAACCAACTCATGGTGCAGAGTAACTGAAATATTAACCCTTTTTAAAACACAGTTAAACATCGCATCTGTAAATAAAAAATCACACTTCGTAGTGTAGATGGGCTATGGTTTTAAGCTGAATTGTTTTATTAATGACATATAATACTGTTATAATATTTGTATATTTGTATATCTTAAGTTGTATTGTAATGTTTTTAGTTGTGAGCCACTTTGACTCTCCGTATGGAGAGAAAAAGGGGGATATAAATAATCCTAAATAATAATAATTTGGACAGAAAAACAAGAAAACTCATGACCATTCATTATTCACTGCACCCTCGCAGTGATGTTGACTGGCTATATCTGCCTAGAAGATCAGGGGGCAGAGGACTCTTGCAAGTAAAACAAGCAGTCAAAGAAGAAGAACATGCCCTGGCAGAAGATGTAAAGCAAAGTGAAGAACCTGCTTTGATTGAAGTCAAAAATCAGAAACTCCTCAAAGCACAGCAGACAAAAAACCAGTACAAGAAAATCGCACTACAAACTAGAGCTAACAGCTGGCACAACAAAACATTGCATGGAAAGTTCCTTGACAAAATTGAAGGAAAAGCTGATAAGGAGAAGACCTGGCTCTGGCTCACGAATGGGACCCTGAAGAAGGAGACAGAAGGCCTGATCCTTGCAGCCCAGGAGCAAGACATCAGGACAAAGGCAATTCAGGCCAAGATTGAAAAATCAGCTGATGACCCAAAATGCAGACTGTGCAAGGAAACCGACGAAACCATTGATCATATCCTCAGCTGCTGTAAGAAAATCGCACAGACAGACTACAAACAGAGGCACAACTATGTGGCCCAAATGATCCATTGGAACTTATGCCTCAAGTACCACCTCCCAGCAGAAAAGAACTGGTGGGATCACAAACCTGCAAAAGTATTGGATTATTAATACAGTAGAGTCTCACTTATCCAACATTCACTCATCCAACGTTCTGGATTATCCAACGCATTTTTGTAGTCAATGTTTTCAATACATCGTGATATTTTGGTGCTAAATTCGTAAATACAGTAATTACAACATAGCATTACTGCGCATTGAACTACGTTTTCTGTCAAATTTGTTGTTAAACATGATGTTTTGGTGCTTCATTTGTAAAATCATAACCTAATTTGATGTTTAATAGGCTTTTCCTTAATCCCTCCTTATTATCCAACATATTCGCTTATCCAATGTTCTGCCAGCCCGTTTATGTTGGATAAGTGAGACTCTACTGTATTTTGCATTTCGGGGAAGCGGAGATAATTTGCCTTATATGGCTGTATAACGATGATTTGCCTTCCATGGCTGTATAACGTTTCGTTAACAATTTATTTTCTTTTTTATTCATGCGTTCCCCCTTTTTTCCTCTTTTTCTTTTCATTTACACAACAACAAAAAATTATCGGGGCCACATCCAATGCCATGAAGGGCCCGACCCAGCCCTTTCGAAGCCCTTTTGTCCATAGAGATGCCCCATATGATGGCCAAGAGCCCTTCCCGAGACCCGTCTCCAAGATGACGTCTCCTTTCTCCCCTTCGCCCCTTCTTTGGCATCTCTGCTTTCTTTCCTTCGGCAGCTGCCACCGCAGCCTAATTTCCCAAGGGATGGGAAGGGAAGGGAAAATTAGCCTTTAAATGAGATTTCGGGGAAGCAGAGATAAACAACCGCTGGAGGAGGGCAGCCAGGAAGCCCAGTGCCGTTTCTGGAGAAAGCCTTGAACATTCACAGTCTCTCTCTGGCTTCTCTTTATTGAGAGGATAACCTGGAGGGCTGTCTATTGTTCTGCATTATTCTATCCCAGTAATTATTTCATATTAAAGAAGAATCTCACTTATCCAACATTCGCTTATACAATGTTCTGGATTATCCAACGCACTCTGCCTTTTCATAATCAATGTTTTTGTAGTCAGTGTTTTAAATTCATTGTGATATTTTAGTGGTAAATTTGTAAATACAGTACAGTAGAGTCTCACTTATCCAACATAAACGGGCCGGCAGAACGTTGGATAAGCGAATATGTTGGATAATGAGGAATTAAGGATAACCCTATTAAACATCAAATTAAGTTATGATTTTACAAATTAAGCACCAAAACATCATGTTAGACAACAAATTTGTCAGAAAAAGTAGTTCAGTACACAGTAATGCTATATAGTAATTACTGTATTTATGAATTTAGCACCAAAATATCATGATATATTGAAAACATTGACTACAAAAATGCGTTGGATAATCCAGAACGTTGGATAAGCGAGTGTTGGATAAGTGAGACTCTACTGTAAATACTACATAGCATTACTGCGCATGGAACTACTTTTTCTGTCAAATTTGTTGTATAACATGATGTTTTGGTGCTTAATTTGTATAACGATTACCTAATTTGATGTTTAATTGGCTTTTCCTGAATCCCTTCTTATTATCCAACATATTCACTTATCCTGCCGGCTTGTTTATGTTGGATAAGTGAGACTCTACTGCATATTGATAATCTTATATTATCTGCTTAGAACTGGATTATATGAGGCCCCTTCTTCACAGCTGTATAAAATGCACACTGAAGTGGATTATATGGTAGTGTGGACTCAAGATAATCCAGTGCAAAGCAGATAATATAAGATTATAAATGGGTTCTATAGCTGTGTGGAAGGGCCTTGAGTCTACACTGCCATATAATCCAGTGCAAATTAGATAATCTGTGGAAGAAGCCTAAGTGAGGCCTAAATCTGCCTGTCCCCTAACTGAAACCTGGCTGTCCCTTGGTTGCTAGGCAACCAAGTGGGCAGAGATTAGCCCTCTAAACTGACAGCAATTGGATAAAAAAAATTATTGCTCTCCCTCTAATTAGGACTTTATTTTTCTTTTCTTTTTGTTGTATCAACCTAGAGGCGTGGATGATGGGTTGTGTTGTCAAATTTTGAGGTTGGGGGGCCTGTACTTTTGTTGTTTTATGAATTGCCGTGATGCCATCACTCTTTTATATATATATATATATATATATATATAATCAGTATTGACAACATTGTGGCCTCTCAATTGAATCGCCGCAGTATTAGCAACAGCAATTGTAGTTTTACTGCGTGCGGATCATTTGCTGGGTCAACAAACGGTAATGACTTTTGGTTTAATGTGGTCACTCCAGCGGCGCTGGTCCGGCTCTCATGAATTGCGAGGCCTGGGAACGGAATTGATTACTATCGGAAGTGTTTGCACATGGCTTGTTTGTGCTGTTAACAAGGTTAATGGTCTCATTGCTGTTGCACACTCCATTTGGAAAACCGGAATGGCACAAAACTCACAAATCATTATTATTACCCAGTCAACTATGAATTTTAAATCTACATTTTATGACTATTGACGTTTTAATCGTTGCTGTCTTTTAATATATGTATTCTAATAGTCCTTTGTTTTATCCTTGCAATTTTAACTACTGTATATATTCGAGTATAAGCCTAGTTTTTCAGCCCTTTTTTTAAGACTAAAAAGCCCCCCTCGGCTTGTACTCGGGTGAGAGTCATTGTTGGCTTATATTTGGGTCAGCTTATACTCGAGAATATATGGTACATTTATTATTTTTCTCTATTATTATTGTTATTATTACATTTATTATTGTACTCTATTATTGTTGCTACTATTACATTTATTTTACTCTATTTTTATTATTATTAATACATTTATTATTTCACTCTGATCTTATTATTATTACGTTTATTATTATACTCTATTTATTATTACATGTATTATTTTCCTGTATTTATTATTATTATTATTAAATGTGTTATTTTACTCTGTTATTATTAAAAGGATACATAAGCACATTTACATTCAAGAAGATGAAAATAATGATTTAATCAGAGTTAGACAGTCTTATCTTAAATTAAAGCTTGATGTAAAAATTCAAAAACATTTAACCTGCTGATGCCTCAATTAATGTAATTTTATTCATATCTATTTTATTTTTGAAATTTACCACCCTCGGCTTATACTGGAGTCAATGTTTTCCCAGTTTTTTGTGGTAAAATTAGGTGCCTCGGCTTATATTCGCGTCGGCTTATACTCGAGTATATATGGTAGTTAAATTAGCCTCCCCACATAAATTGGTACCTAAATTTCCTACTCAACAGATGCAACTGTTTTTCAGGCTGCTTAGGTCAAAAGCAAGCTAGGCTATTAATGATTGGGAGCTCAATCCAACGCAGGCTTCGATCCCATGACCTCTCGGCCAATAGTGATTTATTGCAGCTGGCTACTAACTAGCATTGCCACAGCCTGACCCAAAATTGTCCTTTGTACTGTCTGTAGTGCTGCGGGCCACTTTGAGTCTAGTTAAGAGAAGAAATAGGATAGAAATAATATAATAATAATAATAATAACTCCTGGCCATTCATCATTCACTGCACCCTCACAGTGATGTTGACCGGCTATATCTGCCTAGAAGATCAGGGGGCAGAGGACTCTTGCAAGTCAAACAAGCAGTCAAAGAAGAAGAACATGCCCTGGCAGAATATGGAAAGCAAAGTGAAGAACCTGCTTTGATTGAAGTCAAAAATCAGAAACTCCTCAAAGCACAGCAGACAAAAAACCAGTACAAGAAAATCGCACTACAAACTAGAGCTGATAGCAGGCACAACAAAACATTGCATGGAAAGTTCCTTGACAAAATTGAAGGAAAAGCTGATAAGGAGACCTGGCTCTGGCTCATGAATGGGACCCTGAAGAAGGAGACAGAAGGCCTGATCCTTGCAGCCCAGGAGCAAGACATCAGGACAAAGGCAATTCAGGCCAAGATTGAAAAATCAGCTGATGACCCAAAATGAAGACTGTGCAAGGAAACCAACGAAACCATTGATCATATCCTCAGCTGCTGTAAGAAAATCACACAGACAGACTACAAAGAGAGGCAGAACTATGTGGCCCAAATGATTCATTAGAACTTATGCCTCAAGTACCACCTCCCAGCAGAAAAGAACTGGTGGGATCACAAACCTGCAAAAGTATTGGAAAATGAGCACACAAAGATACTGTGAGACTTCCGAATCCAGACTGACAAAGTTCTGGAACACAACACACCAGACATCACAGTTGTGGAAAAGAAAAAGGTTTGGATCATTGCCATCCCAGGTGACAGTCGCGTTGACGAAAAACAACAGGAAAAACTCAGCCGCTATCAGGACCTCAAGACTGAACTTCAAAGACTCTGGCAGAAACCAGTGCGGGTGGTCCCGGTGGTGATGGGCACATTGGATGCCGTGCCAAAAGATCTCAGCCGGCATTTGGAAACAACAGACATTGACAAAATCACGATCTGCCAACTGCAAAAGGCCACCCGACTGGGATCTGCGCGCATCATCCGAAAATACATCACACAGTCCTAGACACTTGGGAAGTGTTTGACTTGTGGTTTTGTGAAACGAAATCCAGCATATCTATCTTGTTTACTGTGTCATAATAAAATAATAATAATAATAATAATAATAATAATAATAATAATAATAATAATACATCACACAGTCCTAGACACTTGGGAAGTGTTCGACTTGTGATTTTGTGAAACGAAATCCAGCATATCTATTTTGTTTGCTGTGTCATAATAAAATAATAATAATAATAATAATAATAATAATAATAATAATAATACATCACTCAGTCCTAGACACTTGGGAAGTGTTCGACTTGTGGTTTTGTGATACGAAATCCAGCATGTCTATCTTGTTTGCTGTGTCATAATAAAATAATAATAATAATAATAATAATAATAATAATAATAATAATAATACATCACACAGTCCTAGACACTTGGAAAGTGTTCGACTTGTGATTTTGTGATACGAAATTCAGCATATCTATCTTGTTTGCTGTGTCATAATAAAATAATAATAATAATAATAATAATAGCAGCAGGCTCACCTGTTGAACCATTGCCTCCCTGCAGCCCTTGAAGGCAAGACCGAGGCCAGAAAGGTTGCAAAAGAGTGGCTTTTTGGCATTCCTTTAGTAAAGGGCATTCAGCATGGAAAAACCCAGCTGGTCCTTTGGCATTTCAAAGAGGTTTCTGCATTGTTTACTCAGAGATGAAAGCATGACGTGGCTTTTGGTGCACTGGGCCCTTTGGGGTTTGGAATATATATGTATGTGTGTGTGTTTATTTGCAAGCCCAGTGGTTTGTTTGCAAATTATACCCGGTAATTAACCAGCCGAAGAGAACACCAGCCGCCTGCACAAAGCAAACCCCGGGGAAATGGACCAAGCCTTAGGGGAAAAACAGCTCGGAAATTAACTTCTTGTGTGGATCTGAAAACGGTGTCTCTCTACTTGATTTTACTGTGGCATCTATATCAGGCCTGGGCGAACTTTTGGACTCTTAACTGCCACCATTCAGAGTTGTGTTGTTGATTTTCCTTTCTATTGCCTTTTAATGGATTCTAAATGGTTTTTAACTTTTATCAATCGTTTAATCCTCAAACTTTTAAAGCAGAGGGTCGGTCCACAATCCTTCAGATGTGGAGGGGCCGAATGATCATTTGAAGAAAAAAAAAATGAACAAATTCCTATGCACACTGCATATGTCTTATTTGTAGTGCAAAAACAGCAACAACAACAAAAGAAAAATACAATATTTAAAAATAAAAACAATTTTAACCAACTCAAACCGATCAGGATTTCAATGGGATGTGTGGACCTGCTTCTGGCCAACAAGATAGTCAAGTTACTTAGGATTATTGTTGTTGTGTGCCTTCAAGTCATTTCAGATTTTGGGCGAGCCTAAGTCAAAAATGTATTTATTTATTATTTATTTATTTACTACATTTATACCCTGTCCTTCTCACCCCGAAAGGGACTCAAAGCGGCTTACAATTTATATCTATATTGTCAAGAGTCAGACACCAGTTAACAAACAAAACAGAGTTTATTCTGAAGATAAGCCAAAAATAACACAAAAACAAGCCATGCTATTTTCCCATGCTGGCATTCAATAAAAACTAAGAACGCTTCAATTCAGCTTTGGAGAAACAAATAGAGTTGACTGCAAGATAACATGCAAAATAAACGAAGGCTTGCAACCTTCCAAAAGCTGCAGAGTATAACAGAAAGTGCAAAAGCTTCTTTTAGCTTCAAACCATTTCTGAAAACAGACAGCCGGCTCTGCGGAGTTAAAGGGACAGTTCCTAAAAGAAAAACAGCAAACTGGCTTAAAAACAAACAAACTAAAAGAGCAGTAAACTGCTTCCACGGTGCAGATAAAGCCGAAGCTTCAAAGGGATGATGAATAGCCGTCGTCAGGAGAATCCAAGGTCAGGTCAAGAGGCAGTAGCAAATTCCAGAAGTCAGAAGCCAGGACTAATCGTCAGTCAGGGAGCGTAGACAGAAGCCAGGTCAAATTCAATCCAAAGTCCGAAGAGGGTGCAGTCATCCAAACCAGGTCCACGATAAGACACAGCGAGAGCCAAGCCAGATGGTATCAGCAGCTAGAAATAGTAATCAGAATGCAGTCCAGCGAAACCCACACAGTTCCATCCCTCTGCTGCAGAGCAGTCCCAGATAACTTACATCTGAATCACAGTCCAAGTCCAGTCTTCACGGAAACACAGCGATCCCAATGGCGCCTCAGCAACACCTTGCCACACGCAAAGTGCAGTGGCCAAACATTCCCATTTCATTCCCCTTCCTCCTGGGTGACCAAACACTCACACCCAAACACCAGGTGTCCCAAATCTACTCAGAGTCCGAACTCCACACAGCTAGAGCTCGTGGATCCGGAGTACCTAGCAATTCATCGGAGTCCCAATCATCCTGCCCACACTTAGCCCCATGAACACTTAAAGAACCATCCTCCCTTCTCCAAGCATCCCAAGTGGGATCAGCTCCTGCAGAAACCCCAGGTTCAGTAGTATCCATAGGCCCCAAATCCCCAGACATTTCCGGTGGCTGTGCCCATTCAGTGCCTGCTTCCCCAGCCACCACCTGTTCCTCAGCATTCATTTCCCCAAACTCCCCATCTGAATCCTCCTCAGAAGATCCCCCATATAGCTCTCTAAGTCGCTTCCTGCGCAACTCCTCCAGTGAACCCTCATCACGAGGGTTTTTTCTTCCTCTTCGGATCCCATCACCATCAACCATAATCCCCGAAGGCGCAGTCACAACATATATATATAATATATTCTGTTATTAGCATAGAACAATATTAGCATTATATATTACTATATTGAATTATACCACTATATTGTAATATTATTAGAAATATTACATGTAATATATAATATATAATTAATATTATTATATGGTAATATTGTTAGTATTACATTGTATTAGATTATAATATTTCTATCAATATTATATATATATATACAATATTATATTATTAAAACGGATATACAAATATTATATTATAAAACTGAGGGTGGGGGCCAGGTAAATGACCTTGAAGGGCCGCATCTGGTCCCCCGGGCCTTAGTTTGGGGACCCCTGGTTTAATCGGTAGGCTGGGATGACCCTCGGTTTGCTCTCCGTCCATTTGCAATTAAATAATTCAGATTCCAGGGACATTTATTTTTATTTTTTATTTCCAATATTTCTACCCCGCCCTTCTCCCCGAGGGGACTCAGGGCGGCATGAAGTTTGCAAGGCTATTTAATGCTCATCAAGGTGATTAATGACCACGTTCACACTGGCCTCCAACAGACAAAGAGTACTTTCTCCCACCCTGGACCTTCCACAGATAGATAAACCTTCCTTGCCTGCCATAGATGTGGGCGAAATGTCAGGAGAGAATGCTTCTGGAACATGGCCATACAGCCCGGAAAACATACAACAACCTTGTGATCCTGGCCATGAAAGCCTTCGACAACACATCTTCCTTGCTTAGTTTTTCCCCCAATAGATCTCCCAACCCCTGAGGATGCCTGCCATAGATGTGAGTGAAATGTCAGAAGAGAATGCTTCTGGAACATAGCCATACAGCCCGGAAAACATACAACAACCTTGTGAACCTGGCCATGAAAGCCTTCGACAACACATCTTCCTTGCTTAGTTTTTTCCCCAATTGATCTCCCAACCCCTGAGGATGCCTGCCATAGATATGGGGGCGAAACATCAGGAGAGAATGCTTCTGGAACATGGCCATACAGCCCAGAAGACACACAACAAACCTGTGATTCCGTCCACGAAAGCCTTCGACAACACATTGATTCCTATCACTTTTCTTTTTAGAAGAATGGTCTTCGCCTTCCTCTGAGGCTGAGAGAGTGTGACTTGCCCAAGTGAGTTTCTCCAACCGAGTGGGGATTCGAACCCAGGTCTCCAGAATCAGAGGGTGCATCTACACTGTAGAATTAATGCCCTTTGATACTGTGTTACTTGCCCTGGCTTTATGCCTTAGAGTCCTGGGAGTTGTAGTTTGTGCCCCTTGGAAAGAGAAGGCCGAAGCTCTTGTTAAACTACAACTCCCAGGATTCCATATATAGATGAAGTGGCGTTGAACTGCATTTACACTACAGTGCGGATACACCCGAAGAGACTTAGGGCTATTGACCTGTGCAGCTCGAAATACAGTTGCCATTTGTTGAGTAGATAATTCTAGGTACCGCTTTATGTGGGGTGGCTAATTTAACTAATTTACAACACCATAAAAACTCCCAGCAGCATGTGGAAGAATGAGGAAGTACTCCATCAAGTACTTTGACTCCCCTTGAACTGCCATGGGTCAGTGCTGTGGAGTGCTGGGAGTTGTAGTTTCCTGGGGCTCCAGGACTTTTTTTTGGCAGAGAACATTGAACAACCTTGCCAAACTACAGATCCCTAGATCTGAAAGTCCTTGAGCCATGGAAGTTAATGTGGAGTCAAACCACATTGACTGGCCAATTGAGACATAATCACCTTCTTCGTCTCCATGGCTCTCCTTCCGAAGACATGGCATTCTTATCCAGTCTCACGGAATATAAATAAATTCTCATCAGTCAATTTTGGTAGTTATTTACTTTATTTATTCCTATTTACTTTTATGCACTTAACCATTCCTCTGCTGGAATGCTTACCGGAACATTGCACACTTACTCTAGCTTTAACAGTGAGTTAATATTTCACTATATTAACCATTACTCTGACAATGATTCCATAGTGTAGAAGCTGCACTAAGTTCCTTTGGTCTTGAGAACCTCTGTTGAAATGGAACAACTGTTAGTGTTTTGTGATATGGTGTGAAATGTATAATCTATTGTTGCTGTGAAAGTGTGTATTTCGTTCCAGTAAGCATTCCAGCAGTCAAGAAGTTAATTGCAGTGAGCTCTGATTGATTGCTGTAAGGGCAAATGACAGAAACTTCCGTGAAAGTGTGTATTTCATTCCGGCAAACATTCCAGCAGTCAAGAAGTTAATTGCAGTGAGCTCTGATTGATTGCTGGAAGGGCAAATGACAGAAACTTCCGTGAAAGTGTGTATTTCATTCCGGCAAACATTCCAGCAGTCAAGAAGTTAATTGCAGTGAGCTCTGATTGATTGCTGGAAGGTCAAATGACAGAAACTTCCGTGAAAGTGTGTATTTCATTCTGGCAAGCATTCCAGCAGTCAAGAAGTTAATTGCAGTGAGCTCTGATTGATTGCTGGAAGGGCAAATGACAGAAAATTCTGTGAAAGTGTATATTTCATTCCGGCAAGCATTTCAGCAGTCAAGAAGTTAATTGCAGTGAGCTTTGATTGATTGCTGGAAGGGCAAATGACAGAAACTACCGTGTGACGTGACAGGAACATACACCACAGGCTGTAGAATGCGAAGGAGATGCTTCAGTGTACAGAGAATGGACTCTGAGAGAGACAGAGAAGTTCCATGTTTGATCTTGCGGATGCAAGATGTGTCCTGACAGCTTTGCTAATTAGCACTGTAAATATTAGTGTAAATAAAGCTTCAGTGCAGCTGGGATCAGCAGATAAATCAATGGAGTTGTCCTTCTTGGTCGGTGCCACTTTCGCCATTTGCTACATGGTCTGACGGGTGAGCAGAGGTGGGATCTGGCTCATCAATCTGTCGGGGTCGCCAATTCCCTGACAACAACCCTGTTGTTGTTGTTGTTGTTGTTGATGATGATGTTGATGTTACTGCTACTGTTTCACTTACATTTTTGACCCAGTGTACATGATTGCACTGTTTTGAACATTGCACTATGACTACAGAGCGGGTATGGGCAAACTTGGGACCTCCAGGTGTTTTGGACTTTAACTACCACAATTCCTAACAGCCTATCGGCTGTTAGGAATTGTGGTAGTTAAAGTCCAAAACACCTGGAGGGCCCAAGTTTGCCCATGTGATGTCATCAGGCTGAAACCTGTCAGATGCAGCCTTTGGACCGTTGCTCCTTTTCCATATAAAGTGCATTATTTTGCAGGTTAAGAGGGAGCAGACCCCAAAAGCAGAGACCCACATTTTGCACGCTGTTTCTGCAACCACAGAGACCCGTTTTTTTCCCTGGATCCTGTTTCCACAGCAACAGAACCCAGCGAAAGATGGCCAGCTTGTACACTGCACATTATTAATTATTATTATTATTAGGATGCTTCCCCTAATAATTCAATTTTTAGAGATGAAATAGAGAAGCATAGGGACCTCGGAGAGAGAAAAAACACAAAGCGTAGTTTGGGCAATGTGTGCGAATCTTGCTTGCTCAGCTTTTTGCTCCCAGTCATCATCTCAGTGTGCTTAATTCCTCTCTCCAAGGAGCTCCAGGCACTTAAGAAATCGATCCCGGCCAAGTTGAGAGTGCTGGGTTGACATTCTTGGAGAGTGGGGTTTGGAAAAGAGCCCCTGTCCCTTTAAGAAGAATTGACTATTAAAGGTACAGGAACCCTCTCTAGTTTAGTGTTCAATCAGAAGCGACAACAACACATTCAAGCAAGGTTTGCAAACTGTCAAAATTCCCTCTTCTGCCCAACAGTTTGCTCTGATTTGTTTTTATAGCCTTTTACAAAAAAAGGCTGTAAAGCTAGCGGATTGACTACATTATTGGTTTGTCTGTTTTTTACATAAACATTATGATGGTTTACGGACTTGGTGTCACAGCGTGTTAAAGCGCTGAGCTGCTGAACTTGTGGACCAAAAGGTTGCAGGTTCGAATCTGGGAGCGGAGTGAGTGCCCGCTGTTAGCTCCAGCTTCTGCCAACCTAGCAGTTGCAGAACATGCAAATGTGAGTAGATCAATAAGTACCGCTCTGGCAGGAAGGTAAGGGTGCTCCATGCAGTCATACCAGTGGCCACATGACCTTGGAGGTGTCTACGGACAACGCCGGCTCTTCGGCTTAGAAATGGAGATGAGCACCAACCCCCAGAGTCAGACATGACTGGACTTAACGTCAGGGGAAACCTTTACCTCTGTTTATGTTGATTACCAGGTTTGTCCCCATATAAGCTGCGCCAAGTCCCTTCGGGGAGATGGAGGCGGGGGTACAAAAATAAAATAATAATTATTATTATATAATATAATAATATAATAATTATTATTCATGAGCTATGGGTCATGAATGGGACCCTGAAGAAGGAGACAGAAGGCCTGATCCTTGCAGCCCAGGAGCAAGACATCAGGACAAAGGCCATTAAGGCCAAGATCGAAAAATCAGCTGATGACCCAAAATGCAGACTGTGCAAGGAAGCTGATGAAACCATTGACCATATCCTCAGCTGCTGTAAGAAAATCGCACAGACAGACTACAAACAGAGGCACAACTGTGTGGCCCAAATGATCCATTGGAACTTATGCCTCAAGTACCACCTCCCAGCAGTGAAGAACTGGTGGGATCACAAACCTGAAAAAGTCTTGGAAAATGAGCACGCAAAGATCCTGTGGGACTTCCGAATCCAGACTGACAAAGTTCTGGAACACAACACACCAGACATCACAGTTGTGGAAAAGAAAAAGGTTTGGATCATTGTTGCCATCCCAGGTGACAGTCGCATTGACGAAAAACAACAGGAAAAACTCAGCCGCTCTCAGGACCTCAAGATTGAACTTCAAAGACTCTGGCAGAAACCAGTGCAGGTGGTCCCGGTGGTGATGGGCACACTGGGTGCCGTGCCAAAAGATCTCAGCCGGCATTTGGAAACAATAGACATTGACAAAATTACAATCTGCCAACTGCAAAAGGCCACCCAACTGGGATCTGCACGCATCATCCGAAAATACATCACACAGTCCTAGACACTTGGGAAGTGTTCGACTTGTGATTCTGTGAAACGAGATCCAGCATTGTGTATATACTCGAATATAAGCCTAGTTTTTCAGCCTTTTTTTAAGACTGAAAAAGCCCCCCTCGGCTTATACCTGGGTGAGGGTCCTGGTTGGCTCATATTTGGGTCAGCATATACTCGAGAATCTATGGTACATTTATTATTTTTCTCTTTTATTATTGTTATTACTACATTTATTATTTTTCTCTATTATTGTTGCTACTATTACATTTATTTTACTCTATTTTATTATTATTAATACATTTATTATTTCACTCTGATCTTATTATTATTATTATTACATTTATTATTCTACTCTATTTATTATTACTTTTATTATTTTCCTGTATTTATTATTATTATTAAATGTATTATTTTACTCTGTTATTATTAAAAGGATACATAAGCACATTTACATTCAAGAAGATGAGAATCATGATTTGATCAGAATTGGACAGTCTTATCTTAAATTTGAGCTTTTTGTAAATATTCAAAAACATTTAACCTACGGAGGCCTCAATTTATGTAATTTTATTAGTATCTATTTTTATTTCTGAAATTTACCACCCTCAGCTTATACTGGAGTCAATGTTTTCCCAGGTTTTTTTTTTTGGTAAAATTACGTGCCTCGGCTTATATTCGGGTTGGCTTATACTTGAGTATATACGATATCTATCTTGTTTGCTATGTCATACTATGTTTTTGTGTCAATAATAATAATATCACATTCCACTTGCCTCATTTCCAACAAATCTCTAAACAGATCTCTGGAGGTGCCATTAGCCACAGATGCAAGGGAAATGTCAGGAGAGCATGCAGCTGGAACACGGCCATGCACTCCCAAAAACTCACAGCAACCCAGTGATAATAATGTTCACCATGTGCCGTTGGCCTCCCACCGCTTTCTTTCCAATGCTGCTCCTTCCTTCCTTCCTTCCATATTCTTCTCGCTTCTGCTTCTCTCTCTTTCCACCCAAATCTCCCACGTCAGCGAATGCCACGCGTGTTCCAAAAGCGGAGACAATTGGGCGCCGTGAAGAGTTTCCTCGGCACCGCTGGCTGGTGATGATGCTCATTATCACTGGAGAGGAATGTGCCACTTCGCCAGGCATTGCTGCACCCAATGCGCTTAAATGTGTTCTGCGCATCCTTGTTTCTGCCAGGGATCCATCACCGTCTCCTTTCATCCTTTTGTCATGCGGCCTGCTTTTCGTCTTGTTCCTTTCCCCCCTCCCTATGGATTTATTTGCATTATTCTGCACGAGAGAGGATGATTCAAGAGCCCTGTGCTGTTTTGAGGTTTGCACAAACACAGCATTTGGGTGGGATTCAGCATTACTCTGGGATAAGAGCCTTGCATTGCTCTGAGTCTTGCACAAACGAGCCGCCATGGAAGAGTTTCGCATCACAAATTACGGAAGGTGAAAAAAAATACTCTTACCATACTCAAGGTTTGCACAAAGACGCATCTGTGGAGTAGGTATGCGTGTATTAGAAAGGATGAAGGAAAAAGAATGGGAAAGAATCCTGTGCTATCTTTGGTACCTCTCTACACTGAACAATTAATGCAGTTTCATACCACTTTGTAGTTTTACAAGGGTGCTGCCTGGTGCCTCACCAAACTACAACTCTCATCATCATCATCATCATCATTTAATTACTTATTAATTGCCCTCCATCCACGATGCTCTAGGCCAGGGGTCCCCAAACTTTTAAAACAGGGGGCCAGTTCACGATCCTTCAAACCGTTGGAGGGCCGGACTATAGTTGGCCACCAAGGAATAATAATTAATAATAATAATAATTAATAATAATAATAATAACAACAATAATAATATCAAAGAGGGTTGGAAGAGACCCTTTGGGCCATTGAGTCCAACCCCCTTCTGCCTCTGTGCACCAAAAGCACTAGCAAAGCATCCCTGACAGATGGCCACTCAGCCTCAATCTTAATAATAATAATAATAATAATAATAATAATAATAATAATAATAATAATAATAAAGGGTTGGAAGAGACCCCTTGGGCCATTTAGTCCAACCCCCTTCTTCCTCTGGGCACCAAAAGCACAAGCAAAGCATCCCTGACAGATGGCCACCCAGCCTAAATGTTAATAATAATAATAATAATAATAATAAGGATTGGAAGAGAAGAAGAGACCCCTTGGGTCATTTAGCCCAACCCGCTTCTGCCCTTGTGCCGTGGGGGCCAGATAAATAGCTTCGATGGGCCGCATCTGGCCCCCGGGCCTTAGTTTGGGGACCCCTGCTCTAGGCGATTTACAAGATAAAATTGTAAAGGATAAAAATACATACATACAAATATTGATTAAAAAAATAATTATAATAATTATAATTATTCCATAGCATTGAGCCTTGAGTGGTATCAAACTGCATTCGTTCTGCAATATGGATGCAACCACAGGCATAGGAAGCTGCAGAAAAGGCAGCCCACATTAATGGCGACATTGGGTCCATCCGTGAAGCTCAGGCCTCCCATCCAAGGACAAACCAAGGCTTGACCTGCTTAGCACCCAAGAACTGGAGACCTTAGGATATTTAAATCCCTTTTTAGGAAATAGTTGTGCCCAAATATGTCTCCGGTCCTTGGAACACCACTGCCCAGACTTTTTATTATCTTGTTCTTATTCGGCAGTTTTATTTACCATTAGATTGTTGTTCATTGTTGGTTTGACCTGTGTAATGTTAAATGTTAATGATGCTTTTATTGCGAATGTACTTTTAATTTGTTTATTGTGAAATTTGGCCTTGGCTCCATGGTAGCCGCCAGCAAACAAGATAGATATGCTGGATTTCGTATGAAAAAATCACAAGTCGAACACTTCCCAAGTGTCTTGGACTGTGTGATGTATTTTCGGATGATTTGCACAGATCCCAGTAGGGTGGCCTTTTGCAGTTGGCAGATCGTAATTTTGTCAATGTCTACAAGATATCTACAATATCCAAGATATTCGCTTATCCAAGGTTCTGCCGGCCCGTTTAGTTTGGATAAGTGAGACTCTACTGTATATAAAACATAAATGGATTTCGTGCTTAGACTTGGGTCCCATCTCCAAGATATGTTACGATAAGGATGTAGATGCAAAGACAGGTATTCCAAGCATTTCGGATAAAAGATGTTCAATCTATAATGGCAGCGGGTTGGACTAGATGACCTTTGAGGTCCCTTCTGACTCTGCCATTTAGTGAACCCTCAGCTGCCTCTAATTATTATTATTATTATTTACAGCATTTATATTCCGCCCTTCTCACCCCGAAGGGGACTCAGGGCGGATCACTTTACACATATAGGCAAACATTCAATGCCTTTTAACATAGAACAAAGACAAGACAAACATAGGCTCCGAGTGGGCCTCGAACTCATGACCTCCTGGTCAGAGTGATTCATTGCAGTTAATTGCAGCTGGCTTGCTCTCCCGCCTGCGCCACAGCCCGGGCCCAATGCTTGAATGTCGCCTGAGAGTGTTGCAGCTTATGAAGGGAAAGTGCCGTGTCCCGTTCCGGTCTCTTCTCGGTTGCAAATGGATGTGTCTTGGGTGCGAATTCAGTGCTGTCGGTTCCAGGAGCAGAAGCAAAATCCCTTGGCCTCCTTCCAGCCTTGCCTTCCAGGCACAACGTTTACGGCTGCACCTAGAAGCCTGGAAGGCCTGCCTGCCAAACCTCTCGGCTTATGAGATCGATGATGGAATAATCATAAAGGAGGCTGCAGACGGAGCGGGGAAGTGGCCAATCGATACATGGATCGTACAGGAGCCGTTTCTCTTTTCCGCTGATCTCGTTCATAAATGGTGCTTGGTGCGCAACCGACGTCCTGAAATGTGCAAAAGAAAGCATGGCTCGGTGGAACATAGCCAGGCAATGCACGGCCTGGAGGTCTAGTGGTGTCTCCTTCTCTGGATGGCCATCTCTTGGGAGGGATTGCATGGTGCCTTCCTTCCTTCCTGGCAAAAGGGCTGGACTGGATGGCCCTTGGGGGCCTCTAGGATTCTATCATTCAGGCCTTTTAAATGTTCCCCATATAAAACACGTAGTGGTGGGTTTTACAGTCTTCAGTCGCACCATGATTTGCATTTAGTGCCGTAGAATGAATGCAATTTGCTGCTGTTTTCACTGCCACGGCTCAATGTTAATGGAGTTTGGTGAGATACTGAGGATGGATCTGCTGTTGTATCCCAGCCACAGGCTGGTCAGATTCTAGATGAAGATGGAGGTGATTCTGGGGATTCTGGATTTGGGATTCAAGATCAGCAGTCTGAGGCAGAAGTTAGCTCAGACATGCAGTTGCAGGATGAGCTGCTGTTCCCAGGAGAAACAGATAACGGTCAAGCTGACATGAGAAATATTGAGGGAGAGACTTCAGCCTTGGAAAATAATGAGGATGACGGTTTAGCTTCTGACCAGCAGGTGCAAGATAACGAGGAGTTATCTAGAGAGGACCGTTTGTCTTGGATGGGTTCCCAGGTCCGTAGAAGTGAGCGTTTGGTGTGCAAACGTGAATCTAGCTGTGGGAAGAGGAATGCATTCCTAAGTTGTTATTAAAGCATGTTTTCACAGACTATTCTTTGTCAGTGCAATTTCATCGCTTCATCTGTGTGGAAGTTCTACCTAGCCAGCGTTCTTAGATTCTTGGGCCTTGTTCTTTGGACTCTTTGCCTTGTGGTTTATCTTGGATTCTTGGACCTCGTTCTTGGACTCTATGGACTAATTCTTCACCTTGTGGATTATCTTGGATTCTTGGATCTTGTGCTTTGGACTCTATGGACTAATTCTTTGCCTCATGGATTATTGTTCCTGCTATGCTCTTTGAACCTATGGACCTAGCCTTTTGGATTAATAGACATTTATGTACTTTGTGAATCTCTTGGACCTATTGACTCTTTCACTACAACTTTGAACTACCTTTTGATTTATATTCTGTTTGCTTAATAAAAACTTCAAAAGACTACCTGTGTGTCTGACTGGGTATCTATAGCAAGGTGAACTTAGCCTGAGGTGCGACATCTGCATTATAGAATGATCTAGCTGTGCCCGGCCATGCGTTGTTGTGGCGAAGTCTGGTGGTATGGGAAATAAAGTCTTGAGGAGTTGGTGGTAGTTAAGGTAAAGGGTAAAGGTTTTCCCCTGACATTAAGTCCATTATAAATGGGTTATATAGCTGTGTGGAAGGGCCTTGAGTCTACACTGCCACATAATCCAGTTAAAATCGGATAATCTGTATTTTATAGGCAGTGTGAAAGAGGCCTAAGTGAGACCTAACTCTGCCTGTCCCCTGGGCTGAGTGGGTTGCTAGGAGACCAAGTGGGCAGAGCTTAACCTTCTAACTGGCAGCAATTGGATAAATTTATTTATTTATTTATTTACAGTATTTATATTCCGCCCTTCTCACCCCGAAGGGGACTCAGGGCGGATCACATTATAACACACACAGGGCAAACATTCAATGCCCATAAACACATCAAACAGAGACTGAGAGACAGACGCAGAGGCAAGTTAACCTTCTCCTGAGGGGATGTTCCATTCTGGCCACAGGGGGGAGCAGCTGCTTCATCATCCACACTGACGGCACTTCCTCATTCCAGGTCGTAAATTAGTTAATCTTGCCTTCCCACTTTATAAGTGGTACCTTATCTCCTACTTGATAGATGCAACTATCTTTCGGGTTGCTAGGTCAGCAACGAGCAGGGGCTATTTTTTATTTTTAATTGATGGGTGCTCACCCCGCCATGGGCTGGCCTCGAACTCATGACCTCATGGTCAGAGTGATTTAAGGCAGCTGCTCAACAGCTGCGCCACAGCCCGGCCCAATTATTCCTCTCCCTCTAATTAGGACTTTATTTTTCTTTTCTTTTTGTTGTATGAACGTAGAGGCATGGATGAGGGGTTTTGCTGCCAAGTTTAGTGTTTCTGGGATGTGTAGTTTTGTTGTTTTGTCCCAGGCCGAAATTTCACTACCCTTTTATATAGATAGATGCAGTTTGACACCCTTTGAACTGCCATGATTCCATATGCCATAGCTCGGCGAGGAAACTGCACTCTTTAGTCAGAAGGCAAAGCCCTTGTCAAACTCCAGCTCCCATTGTTCCATATCATGGCCACTCAAGTGGTCTCAAGCTGCATCCATTCTTCAGCGTAGACGCGCCCTTGGGTCCAAGCGTTGTTTTCTGCTGTGTCCCACCCCCTTTGTTCCATGTGTTTCCTTGCGCGTCGAAATGATCTTTGTTGCTTTTACCCGGTTTCTTCTCCTTCTTTTATTGCTGGGGGCTGTGATATAAGGCTTCCTGGGATGGTGATTGGCAGCCTTCCTTGAGAGGCACGCCAAGCCCCAAAGTGTTATGCAAAGAAGGCACATCAAACAAGGACGGAGTCTCTGGCTGGCGCATTTCTGAGCAGAAGAGGTTTCAGGCGTCAGGTTTTTGCATTATGCAGTGGGTGGGAGCCCGGGAAGTGGGGTGGGAAGGGGCAACGTGAGAAATAACATGAAAGGGCCCAGATTTGAGATCTCTCTCTCTCTCTCTCTCTCTCTCTCTCTCTCTCTCTGTATATATCTCTATATATAAAAGAGTGATGGCATCAGGGCAGCGGACAAAAAACACAAAACTACAGGCCCCCCAACCTCAAAATTTGACAACACAACCCATCATCCACGGCTCTAGGTTGATACAACAAAAAGAAAAGAAAAATAAAGTCCTAATTACAGGGAAAAGAATAATAGTTTTTATCCAATTGCTGCCAGTTTGAAGGCTAAGTTCCGCCCACTTGGTCTCCTAGCAACCTACTCAGCCCAGGGGACAGGCACAGTTAGTTCTCACTTTTAGGCCTCTTCCACAGATTATCAGATTTTAACTGGATTATATGGCAGTGTAGACTCAAGGCCCTTCCACACAGCTATATAACCCATTTAGAATCTTATATTATCTGTTTTGAACTGGATTATCTTGACTCCACACTGCCATATAATCCACTTCAGTGTGCATTTTATCCAGCTGTGTAGAAGGAGCCTCATATAATCCAGCAGATAATATAACATTATCTATATACAGTGAATATGTTGGATAATAAGAAGGGATTCAGGAAAAGCCGATTAAACATCAAATTAGGTCATCATTATACAAATTAAGCACCAAAACATCATGTTAGACAACAAATTTGACAGAAAATGTAGTTCCATGCGCAGTAATGCTATGTAGCAATTACTGTATTTACAAATTTAGCACCAAAAATCACGATGTATTGAAAACATTGACTACAAAAATGCGTTGGGTAATCCAGAACGCTGGATAAGCGAATGTTGGATAAGTGAGACTCTACTGTGTGTGTGTGTGTGTATATATATATACACAGTAGAGTCTCACTAATCCAAGCCTCGCTTATCCAAGCCTCTGGATAATCCAAGCCATTTTTGTAGTCAATGTTTTGAATATATCATGATATTTTGATGCTAAATTCGTAAATACAGTAATTACATCATAACATTACTGCGTATTGAACTACCTTTTCTGTCCAATTTGTTGTATAACAGGATGTTTTGGTGCTTAATTTGTAAAATCATAACCTAATTTGATGTTTAATAGGCTTTTCCTTAATCCCTCCTTATGATCCAAGTTATTCGCTTATCCAAGCTTCTGCCGGCCCGTTTAGCTTGGATTAGTGAGACTCTACTGTATATGTGTGTGTGTGTGTGTGTGTGTATATATATATATATATATACACACACACACACACACACATATACAGTAGAGTCTCACTAATGGGTGAATTCACACATGGGTGAATATATACATATATGGGCATATATATGTCTATCTACACACATGTATGAATGTGTGTGTGTATATACATATATGTGTGTATGTGTATATGTGTGTGTGTGTTTATATATATATATATATATATATATATATATATATATAGAGAGAGAGAGAGAGAGAGAGAGAGAGAGAGAGAGAGAGAGAGAGTACACACACACATATATATACACACACACCTGTATGTGTGTGTATATGTATAGACACATACACACACACACACATATGGGTGTATATATGTGTATATGGGCACGTATGTCTATCTACACACATGCATGAATGTGTGTGTATATATATGCATATATGTGTGCATATATGTGTATATATATATATGTATGTATATATACACACACACACACATATACACAAACACCCATATAGATATGTGTGTGTGTGTATTGAGATATATGTGTGTGTGTGTGTGTATCTCCACACACATACACACACACCTGTATGTATATTTATCAAATTATGTAGAGACCATTCAAACACACACACTCACACACACACACAAACTGGTATGTCTGTGCATGTATGAATATTAATTTATTCATCTAAATGATCTCTAAATACTTCATTAGGCACAAGGGACCTTTATCCTCATTCATTTGTGCGCATGTTTATAATTGCCTAAACAGCTCATGTGTGCTTGTATATTTGTGTCTGTGTGTGCAGCCCAGGAGCACACATTATCTTTTTTTTCCTGCTCTGTCCCTTTAAGTCATTTCCAGCTTATTATGGCAACCTTAAAGTGAACTTGTCCTGCAAGATTTCTTAGCCTCTTCTGACAGTGACAAACCTTCTTTCATGCACAACATTATTACAAATATTATGTAACAGTACCTTCAGACGATATTTATGTAAAGTGCATATTTCGTGTTTAGACGTGAGTTGCGTCTCCAGGATATCTCATTATGTAAATACAGTCGGCCCTCCATCTCCCTGAATTCTGTATCCATCTATTCAACCATACACACACACACACACACACAAATATATATATACTAGCTTTGCCTGGCCACGTGTTGCTGTGGCTTATGGGAATCCTTTGTTGGCCAGGTGGAATAGCAGTGAATAGCCTTAGAATCATAGAATCATAGAATAGTAGAGTTGGAAGAGACCACATGGGCCATCTAGTCCAACCCCCTGCTAAGAAGCAGGAAATCGCATTCAAAGCACCCCCGACAGATGGCCATCCAGCCTCTGCTTAAAAGCCTCCAAGGAAGGAGCCTCCACCACAGTCTGAGGCAGAGAGTTCCACTGCCGAACAGCCCTTCTCACAGTGAGGAAGTTCTTCCTGATGTTCAGGTGGAATCTCCTTTATTTCCTGTAGTTTGAAGCCCTTGTTCCCTTGTGTCCTAGTCTGCAGGGCAGCAGAAAACAAGCTTGCTCCCTCCTCCCTATGACTTCCCTTCACATATTTGTACATGGCTATCATGTCTCCTCTCAGCCTTCTCTTCTGCAGGCTAAACATGCCTAGTTCTTTAAGCCGCTCCTCATAGGGCTTGTTCTCCAGACCCTTAATCATTTTAGTCGCCCTCCTCTGGACGCTTTCCAGCTTGTCAACATCTCCCTTCAACTGTGGTGCCCAAAATTGGACCCAGTGTGATTCCAGGTGTGGTCTGACCAAGGCAGAATAGAATAAGGGGGAGCAGGACTTCCCTGGATCTAGACGCTATTCCCCTATTGATGCAGGACAGAATCCCGTTGGCTTTTTTAGCTGCTGCATCACATTGTTGGCTCATGTTTAACTTGTTCCCCACGAAGACTCCAAGGTCTTTTTCGCACACACTGCTGTCAAGCCAGGCGTCCCCCATTCTGTATCTTTGATTTCCATTTTTTCTGCCGAAGTGAAGTCTCTTGCATTTGTCCCTGTTGAACTTCATTTTGTTAGTTTCGGCCCATCTCTCTAGTCTGTCAAGATCGTTTTGAATTCTGCTCCTGTCTTCTGGAGTGTTAGCTATCCCTCCCAGTTTGGTGTCGTCTGCAAACTTGATGATCGTGCCTTCTGACCCTTCGTCTAAGTCGTTAATAAAGATGTTGAACAGAACCGGGCCCAGGACGGAGCCCTGCTTGTGGCACTCCACTTGTCACTTCTTTCCATGATGAAGACGACACATTGGTGAGAATCACCCTTTGGGTTCGTTCGCTTAGCCAATTACAGATCCACCTAACCGTAGTTTTGTCTAGCCCACATTTTACTAGTTTCCTTGCCAGAAGGTCGTGGGGGACTTTGTCGAAGGCCTTACTGAAATCCAGGTACGCTACATCCACAGCATTCCCTGTATCGACCCAACTCGTAACTCTATCGAAAAAAGAGATCAGATTAGTCTGGCATGACTTGTTTTTGGTAAATCCGTGTTGCAGCCTCAAAGCCTGGCCGTTTTTTGGAGTAGCTGGAGCTTTTTGTTGTATGAACGCAGAGGCATGGATGAGGGGTTGTGCTGCCAAGTTTAGTGTTTCTGGGGTGTGTAGTTTTGTTGTTTTGTCCTAGGCCGAAATTTCATTACCCTTTTATATGTATAGATATATGGAAAATATTAGAGAAAAGATGCCAACCTTGATTTTGCCATTCTCTGTTGGACTCACTTATCCAACCTTCGCTTAGCCAACGTTCTGGATTATCCAATGCAATCTGCCTTTTAGTGTTTTTGTAGTCAATGTTTTCAATATATTGTGATGTTTTGGTGCTAAATTCATAAATACGGTAATTACTACATAATGCTACTGTGTATTGATCTGCTTTTTCTGTTGATTTCTTGTAAAACATGCCGAAAGCGCACTGTATATGCAGATAAGTGCACTCAGTGAACTTTGCCCAGCTCATTTTATGTTTTTATTGCTGTGTTTCTCAAGTGTTTTATAATGATTGTGATTTTAATGCCTTTTAAATTTATTTGTGTGTTTTTGTGTTTGATATTATTGTATGTTGGTTTTATATCTGTAAGCCGCCCCGAGTCCCTCTGGGGAGATGGTGGGGGGGTACAAAAATAAAATTATTATTATTATTATTATTATTATTATTATTATTATTATTATTATTATAAGTGTCCCAAAATTTGGGAAAATCCATATCAAAAACACTAGGAGTCTTAGTAGACCACAAACTGAGCTTAAACCAATAGTGTGACGCTGCAGCTAAAAGAACCAATGTGATTCAAGGCTGAAACCATTGGAGTATAGTCTTGATACCGAGCAAAGAATGTGAAGGAGAATATCAACAACATGGAAGATATTCTTAGAAGGGCAACTGATATTGTCAAAGGTCTGGAAGCCATGCATTCCTCTGAGTAGTATTAAGCTTGGATAGTTTAGCTTGGAAAAAAGAAGGCTGAGAACCATGTTTGCATTTTGGGAAGGAGGTCACATTGAAGAGAAAGTGACCTCCTTATTTTCTTCTGCTCCAGAGACCAGGACACATTGGGTTTGGATTGGTGGGGAAAGAGGTTCTACCTAAATGTTAGGAAGAACTTCTTGATGTTTAGAGCACAATCAAAGCCCTCCCGACAGAGGCCCATCTAGCCTCTGCTTCAAAATCTCTGCAGACAGGGACTCCGCCACAATATGAGGCACAACATCCCACTGGTGAACAGCTCCAACCATCAGGAAGTTCTTCTTCATGTTTACGTAGAATCTCTTCCTCTACAATTTGAATCCATGGCTCCGTTGTATCCTAGCCTTTGAGTCCCTCCTCAATGGAGCATCTTTCCAATATCTAAACAAGATAGATATGCTGGATTTCGTTTCACAAAATCACAAGGCGAACACTTCCCAAGAGTCTAGGACTGTGTGATGTATTTTCGGATGATGCTGTAGGGTGGCCTTTTGCAGTTGGGTGGCCTTTTGCAGTTGGCAGATCGTAATTTTGTCAATGTCTATTGTTTCCAAATGCCAGCTGAGATCTTTTGGCACGGCACCCAGTGTGCCGATCACCACCGGGACCACCTGCACTGGTTTCTGCCAGAGTCTTTATTCAATCTTGAGGTCCTGAGAGCGGCTGAGTTTTTCCTGTTGTTTTTCGTCAATGCGACTGTCACCTGGGATGGCGACATCAATGATCCAAACCTTTTTCTTTTCCACAACTGTGATGTCTGGTGTGTTGTGTTCCAGAACTTTGTCAGTCTGGATTCGGAAGTCCCACAGTATCTTTGCATGTTCATTTTCCAATACTTTTGCAGGTTTGTGATCCCACCAGTTCTTTTCTGCTGGGAGGTGATACTTGAGGCACAAGTTCCAATGAATCATTTGGGCCACATAGTTGTGCCTCTGTCTGTAGTCTGTCCGTGCAATTTTCTTACAGCAGCTGAGGATATGATCAATGATTTCGTCAGTTTCCTTGCACAGTCTGCATTTTGGGTCATCAGCTGATTTTTCGATCTTGGTCTTAATTGCCTTTGTCCTGATGGCTTACTCCTGGGCTGCAAGGATCAGGCCTTCTGTCTCCTTCTTCAGGGTCCCATTCGTGAGCCAGAGCCAGGTCTTCTCCTCGTCAGCTTTTCTTCCAATTTTGTCAAGGAACTTTCCATGCAATCTTTTGTTGTGCCAGCTGTCAGCTCTAGTTTGTAGTGCGGTTTTCTTGTACTGATTCTTCGTCTGTTGTGTTTTGAGGAGTTTCTGATTTTTGACTTCAATCAAAGCAGGTTCTTCACTTTGCTTTACATCTTCTGCCAGGGCATGTTCTTCTTCTTTGACTGCTTGTTTGACTTGCAAGAGTCCTCTGCCCCCTGATCTTCTAGGCAGATATAGCCGGTCAACATCACTGCGAGGGTGCCGTGAATGATGGATGGTCATGAGTTTTCTTGTTTTTCTGTCCAAATTGTCCAGTTCCATCTGTGTCCAGTTTATGATGCCAGCAGTATATCTTATGACAGGTATGGCCCAGGTGTTTATGGCCTTGATGGTGTTGCCTCCATTGAGCTTGCTTTTGAGAATTTTTCTGACCCTTTGTCTGTATTCTTTGATGATGATGATGATGATGATGATGATGATGATGATGATGATAATAATTACTGTATGACACAGCAAACAAGATAGACATGCTGGATTTCTTTCACAAAATCACAAGTCGAACACTTCCCAAGTGTATTATTATTATTATTATTATTATTATTATTATTATTAACACAACAACATTGTATGACACAGCAAACAGGATAGATATGCTGGATTTCGTACTAGGCACCAAATGCCCGGATCCATTCTCTGCAATGGAATTGGTCCTTCTTCCTGTAAATTCCAATTCAGAAATGTCTGGCATGGATCCCGGATCCCAAGGGTGCCTTTCCCTCCTCCCCATCCACACTGGAGGAGGCCTTTTGTCTCCCTCCTGATTTGCATATTAGAGACACGTCCCTTAATTAACTCAAATAGCAGGGGAACCAAATGGAAGAAAAACACCCCACTGTTGCCATGATGACTAATTCCTGCTGCCTTTGCCCAACTCTTGCAAGTGGGGAGCTCTCACAGAAGCCTACAGTCAGACGGAGGAGTCCCCAGAGGCCATCTAGTCCAACCCTGCTGCATATGGTTTTTTTGGTGGGGGGGGGGGTTGTGAGCATTATCTATTTATATATAAATGTAATGTGCAGAATTAGGACCAGGTTCACAACAAAACCACTGGGCCAAATCACACCAAATTTGGCCACAATACTCATCACTTTCCAAGGAGTGACCATCAAAACAAAAAAGAAGAAGAAGAAGAAAGAAAACAGAGACAAGGCCAGAAAAAATCCCATTGTTACCCAACTTGAATACTGTTGAATAGCCTTGCAGCTTCAAAGCCTGGCTGCTTCATACCTAGGGGACTCCATTGTTGGCCAACTTGAATACCATCGAATAGCCTGGCAGCTTCAAAGCCTGGCTGCTTCATACCTAGGGGACTCCATTGTTCGCCAACTTGAATACCATTGAATAGCCTGGCAGCTTCAAAGCCTGGCTGCTTTATATCTAGGGGACTCCATTGTTGGCCAACTTGAATACCATCGAATAGCCTGGCAGCTTCAAAGCCTGGCTGCTTCATACCTAGGGGACTCCATTGTTGGCCAACTTGAATACCACCGAATAGCCTGGCAACTTCAAAGCCTGGCTGCTTCATACCTAGGGGACTCCATTGTTCGCCAACTTGAATACCATTGAATAGCCTGGCAGCTTCAAAGCCCGGCTGCTTCATACCTAGGGGACTCCATTGTTGGCCAACTTGAATACCATCCAATAGCCTTGCAGCTTCAAAGCCTGGCTACTTCATACCTAGGGGACTCCATTGTTGGCCAACTTGAATACCATCCAATAGCCTTGCAACTTCAAAGCCTGGCTGCTTCATACCTAGGGGACTCCATTGTTGGCCAACTTGAATACCATCCAATAGCCTTGCAACTTCAAAGCCTGGCTGCTTTATACCTAGGGGACTCCATTGTTGGCCAACTTGAATACCATTGAATAGCCTGGCAGCTTCAAAGCCTGGCTGCTTTATACCTAGGGGACTCCATTGTTGGCCAACTTGAATACCATCCAATAGCCTTGCAACTTCAAAGCCTGGCTGCTTCATACCTAGGGGACTCCATTGTTGGCCAACTTGAATACCATCCAATAGCCTTGCAACTTCAAAGCCTGGCTGCTTCATACCTAGGGGACTCCATTGTTGGCCAACTTGAATACCATCCAATAGCCTTGCAACTTCAAAGCCTGGCTGCTTCATACCTAGGGGACTCCATTGTTCGCCAACTTGAATACCATTGAATAGCCTGGCAGCTTCAAAGCCCGGCTGCTTCATACCTAGGGGACTCCATTGTTGGCCAACTTGAATACCATCCAATAGCCTTGCAGCTTCAAAGCCTGGCTGCTTCATACCTAGGGGACTCCATTGTTGGCCAACTTGAATACCATCCAATAGCCTTGCAACTTCAAAGCCTGGCTGCTTCATACCTAGGGGACTCCATTGTTGGCCAACTTGAATACCATCCAATAGCCTTGCAACTTCAAAGCCTGGCTGCTTCATACCTAGGGGACTCCATTGTTGGCCAACTTGAATACCATCCAATAGCCTTGCAACTTCAAAGCCTGGCTGCTTCATACCTAGGGGACTCCATTGTTGGCCAACTTGAATACCATCCAATAGCCTTGCAACTTCAAAGCCTGGCTGCTTCATACCTAGGGGACTCCATTGTTGGCCAACTTGAATACCATCCAATAGCCTTGCAACTTCAAAGCCTGGCTGCTTCATACCTAGGGGACTCCATTGTTGGTCAACTTGAATTCTATTGAAAAGCCTTGCAGCTTCAAAGCCTGGCTGCTTCATACCTATTGGACTCCATTGTTGGCCAACTTGAATACCATCGAATAGCCTGGCACCTTCAAAGCCTGGCTGCTTCATGCCTAGGGGAATCCTTTCTAGGCCACCTTGAATGCCACGAAGAAAACCCCATTTAGACTATACCACAGGAACACGTGGCTGGGCACAGCTAGTTGTTTATATGAGTATTCTCACCCATCATAGACTTCGTGCTAATGGTTTGTTGAAGCGACTGCAATATTATCTGGGGGTCGGGGGACCTGGGAAGAGGCACCACGATGAAAAATTAATGGGGCCATGACTAAAACATGAGATGATTCCCTCCCTTGCCCCGATTTAAAGGGAGATATTTGGTTTTTCATGTTGGCAGTTGTCACATTTTCGGGGAAGGAGGAACGATTTCTTATTGTGTATTATGTTCCCCAGATGCAGCTAAGTCGAAGGGTATTAAAATAGTTTGATAGAAAAGTCATTTTTAAAAACACATTTGTATTTATATTTATTTTGCAAGAGGGAAATAGAGTTTATTGGATAGTTTTAATCGGCAGTAGACACGGAACGCAATGAGCAGGGAACATTAGGGGACTGTTTTCATATTTGATTCTCTTGCTTTGTTTTCTATTTTAGTGTCTATTATTTTTATTTTTGGATTTAAATTATATTTTTTTGAAAATTATTAGGTTGTATGATGCTACAATTCTATATGTTCGAAACCATAGCAGATAGAAAGGGACCAAACTATAATAAATGTGCAGTGTGGACATACCCATGTTTTTGGAGGCATTAAAGCCTCCGAAAGATCTGCCAGTGAAATGCTATTTAATGCACGAAGCTTGCATGCAATGCTAATGCATTTGGGCTCATTTCCAGGTGGATAATGGTCCGTCTATGCCTTTAGGGTTGCATCTTGCAAAGATTCACTGGTTGGTTGCATATGTCTGTTTCCATATTTGCTCAGTTTCTTTCTTTATTGGGATGCCTGGACTCACCCTCCACTCAGCTTTGCATCCACTTGGTTTCTAGAAGCAAGCAGGCTAGATGAAATTGTTGCTTTGTTTTCATTGCAAGATGTTTACATTTGTATGACTTTGGAAGGTTGTTCCCTTGTCGTTGGCATCTTAACACATAAGTTAAGTAATTGCACAAATGTTTAAAAACATAACCCATAAGATCAATAATATAATTTCAGTGCATCATACTCCTTTCAATTACCAATAGTATATTTATTTAGCCTAAATTCACGAAACAGATGGTTATATTCGATGCCGAAGAGCTGCATTCAGTTTTCAAGGGCAAAGTTGTACCCAGGAAAGCAATGCACATTTTGATTGATGATTTGGTTTCACACTCATTTTCTCAAAGCATCTGTTCAAGAGTTGCAAATACAATGCAATGCATCATGCTTGCTGCATATAGAAATTCTTGCTTTGCAACCAGCCTTTGCATTTTCCTGTTTTCAATCCTATTATTAGTTGTGGTTATAAATACTGTTTTGCTTGAGGATTGATGTTGTTTAGTCCATGGTGTGTATGGGTGTCTCTGCACTGTAGAATTAATGCAGTTTGACACCACTTTAACTCCCCTGGCTCAATGCTATGGAGTCATGGGGACTGTAGTTTAGCAACACATCAGCACTCTTTGGCAGGGAAGGATGAAGGAACTGTCTAAAGGAAGAAGAAACTAGACATCTCCCTGCTGCTAGAGGATCCTGCACTGAACATAAAGGGGTTGGACTAGATAGTCTCTGGGGGTCCTGTTACGAGTCAGACGCCAGCCAATATAAACAAATCAGTTTATTGCAAAAACAACACAAAGGAGCCTAAGAAACAACCAAAAGAGGCTCAAAAACACTTTCTCTTCAGTGTGAGATGATAATGTCCAAAAAGACCTCGAAAAATCCAAACTCAGAATATAATCTGGATTATCCTGGGAAATAATCCAGATTAAAACAAACTTAGTTGAAAAAGCTGGAAACTCGTTCCACCTGCTGGTTGGAGCTAAACAAACACAGGAAAGCTATCAGTAGTTACCCACAGTGACCAACGGCCACACAATGCCCCAAAACGTAGTTAAAGCTAAACCGCGTCATAAAGGAGAAGTCACAGCCACCACATCCAGTCCACATTGTTAGGGAGAGTCACAGGCTTCGAGTTCCAGTCCAAATTGTCAGGGAGCAGTCAGAGTCACTGAATTCCAGTCCAAATCGTCAGGGAGAAGTCAGCGTCACCGAGTTCCAGTCCAAGGTAAACACAAAGAGCCAAAGCGACGGAGGCAAGCTGGCAGCTAATGCATAAAACCAACACAGGACAATCCAGCACAAATCCACACAATGCCAGCCCCCGTTGTCACTTAAAAACCTGGGTTAACACTTACGCCCCAAAGCAGTCTTCCAAACACGTCTTCTGAAACCTACAGCAGCTGGTCTCCCCTCCAAGGCCTAACCAGGACTGACCCTGCTTAGCTTAGAAAATCAGATGGGATCTGGCACCTTTAGGGTGTTTAGATCATGTATTATTTTGTGAACCCCCTTTGCACCCGTGCCGCAGCTGCTTTTAATTTGCAATTTCAAACCCAGAGCGGATGCAACATCCCCGCACATCCACTCTGCGTCACTCTTTCTCCCACCCAGTTGCCCCAGTTTGCTCTCTGCTGGTCCCTCTGGGTCCGAGGCCGTTGGAAGGAAAGACACAAGGCAGAGGCTTGAATTCGCAGTGAAGTTTTGTGAACAGAGAGGAGCCGAAGGACAGGGTGCTGACCTCCGCACCGGGAAGATGTGCGGACATCACATAGCCTCCAACGATGGGACGGATTTGGACAGAACGGCCAGAGTTTGTCCACTTTTCAAGCAGAAGGTCTCGGGCTCAAAGGAATCTATAGCCAGTGAGCAGCTGGTAGAAGAGAGAGATGCTGGAGGCAGGGCAAGGACACCCTGTGCTTGTTTGTATTTGCCATCAAGTTGGTTTTGACTTATAAGAACAAGATGCTTTCCATTGCATTTGTTTGCAAACATCTCTAAAGGCAGCCTATCCCATCGGAGCTAAGCAGGGTCAGTCTTGGTAACCACTTGGATGGGAGACCACAAGCAGATACTGAATGCTGTGGGTTGTATTCTCTAAATATCTGAATACAGTTAAATGTACCAGGTCCTTTCACATCTTGGATGCTAAGCAGGGTCACTCCTGGTTACCACTTGGATGGGAGATCACAAGCAGATACTGAATGCTGTGGGTTGTATTCTCTAAATACCTGAATATGCTTAAATGCACCAGTTCCTTTCACATTTTGGATGCTAAGCAGGGTCAGTCCTGGCTACTACTTGGATGGGAGACCACCAACAGAAACCGAATGCTGTGGGCTGAATTCTTAAATAACTGAATCCAATTAAATGTGCCAGGCCCTTTCACATCTTGGATGCTAAGCTGGGCCAGCCCTGGCTACTACTTGGATGGGAGACTGACGAATCCTACATGCTGAGGGCTATATTTCCAGAGGAAGGATCAGTCAACAGCCACTTCTAAGGGTCTATTCGTCTACACTGTTGATTTAATGCAGTTTGGCATCACTTTAACTGCAATGGCCCAATCCTGTGCAATCATGTATCATATTGTAGTGGGGCTGCTGTGAGTTTTTTAGGGCTGTATGGCCATGTTCCAGTAGCATTCTCTCCTGCTGTTTTGCCTGCATCTGTGGCAGGCATCCTCAGAGGTTTGTTCAGAGGTCTGTAGGAATGAGGCAAGTGGTGTGTGTGTGTGTGTGTGTGTGTGTGTGTGTGTGTGTGTGTATACACACACACACACACACACACTAGCTGTGCCTGGCCACGCATTGCTGTGGCTTATGGGAATTCTTTGTTGACTAGGTGGAATAGCAGTGAATAGCCTTGCAGCCTCAAAGCCTGGCCGTTTTCTTCTGATGGGAATCCTTGTTTGGTGGGTTAGAATGCAACAGAATAGGCTTGCTGCTTGGAAGCCTGGGTACTTGGATTCTAGGGGAATGGTTTTACAAGCTGCTAGAATTGCACTGAATAGCCTTGCAACTTCAGTGCCTGGCTGTATTATACCTAGGCCAATCTGAGTTGTTTTTTTTTGGGGGGGGGGGGGGGTGAGTGGATATGTTGGTTTATTTTGGTCAAATTTGGTGTGATTTGGTTCAGTGGTTTTGTTGTTTACTCAGTCCTACAAACGTACATTACATCTATATATATAAAAGGGTAATGAAATTTCAGCCTAGGACAAAACAACAAAACTACACGTCTCAGAAACACTAAACTTGGCAGCACAACCCCTCATCCATGCCTCTACGTTCATACAACAAAAAGCTCCAGCTACTCCAGAAAACGGCCAGGCTTTGAGACTGCAAGGCTATTCACTGCTATTCCACCTGGCCAACAAAGGATTCCCATAAGCCACAGCAACGCGTGGCCGGGCAAAGCTAGTTTTTATATATACAGTAGAGTCTCACTTATCCAACACTCGCTTATCCAACGTTCTGGTTTATCCAACGCATTTTTGTAGTCAATGTTTTCCATACATCGTGATATTTTGGTGCTAAATTCGTAAATACAGTAATTACTACATAGCATTACTGCGTATTGAACTACTTTTTCTGTCAAATTTGTTGTTAAACATGATGCTTTGGTGCTTAATTTGTAAAATCATAACCTAATTTGATGTTTAATAGGCTTCTCCTTAACCTCTCCTTATTATCCAACATATTCGCTTATCCAACATTCTGCCAGCCCGTTTATGTTGGATAAGTGAGACTCTACTGTATATAGATATACATCTGTGGAATAATGTCCAGGGTGGGAGAAAGAACTCTTGTCTGTTTGAGGCAAGTTGCAAGGTTTGTCGCTTTCCTTGCAACATAGAACTCATTCCTCACCAAACTACAAATCCCAGGATTGCAGAGTATGGACTCCAAGAGGCATTAAACTGCATTAGTTCTATTAGTGTAGATGCTTCCATAGTGAAACTTCTCCCAGGAGTCCTTGGTAGTGAAAGCAGCATTGAATGGCATGCCTACTACAGCGTAGATACGCCCACGCTATATATATATAGACTAGCTGTGCCCGGCCACGCGTTGCTGTGGCGAAGTCTGGTGGTATGGGAAATAAAGTATTGAGGAATTGGTGGTAGTTAAGGTCAAGGGTCAAGGTTTTCTCCTGACATTAAGACCAGTTGTATCTGACTGCACACTGAAGTGGATTATATGGCAGTGTGGAGTCAAGATAATCCAGTGCCAAGCAGATAATATAAGATTATAAATGGGTTATATAGCTGTGTGGAAGGGCATTGAGTCTACACTGCCATATAATCCAGTGCAAATTAGATAATCTGTGGAAGAAGCCTAAGTGAGGCCTAAGTCTGCCTGTCCCCTGGGCTGAGTTGGTTGCTAGGAGATCAAGTGGGCAGAGATTAGTCCTCTAACTGGCAGCAATTGGATAAAAACCATTATTCCTCTCCCTGTAATTAGGACTTTATTTTTCTTTTCTTTTTGTTGTATCAACCTTGAGGCGTGGATGATGGGTTGTGTTGTCAAATTTCGAGGTGGGGGGGGGCTGTAGTTTTGTTGTTTTGAGGGTCGCCGTGATGCCATCACTCTTTTATATATATACTAGCTGTGCCCGGCCACGCGTTGCTGTGGCATTGTCTGGTGGTGTTGGTGAGAAATTGTTGAGGTAGTGGTGGTATTGAATGTCTGTTGTATGGTTGTCTTTATGTTTAGTATGCATTTGGTTGTTTGTGTACTGTGATAGAGGGGGTGTATGTCCTTGTGTAGTATTGTATAGTATTTATACGTTGTCCATGTGTTGTGAATGCTTGGATTGTGTCCTGCTGTATAGTAGAAAGGGTTGGGCTGGATGGCCCTTAGGGGTCTCTCCAAACTCTTGGATTCTATGCTTCTATTATTATCATCTTCATTATTATCATTATTATGTAGAGGCTGGATGGCCATCTATCAGGAGTGCTTGGATTGTGTCCTCCTGCATGGTAGAAGGAAGTTGATCTGGATGCTCCTTTGGGGTCACTCCAAACCTTAGGATTGTATGTTGTTGTTGTTATTATTATTATTATTATTAGTAGTAGTATTGAGAGGCTGGGTGGCCATCTGTTGGGAGTGCTTGGATTGTGTCCTGCATGGCAGAATTGGGTTGGACTGGATGAGACTCTACTGTATATTTATTATCTTATATTATCTGTTTAGAACTGGATTATCTGAGGCCCCTTCTACACAGCTGTAGTGAATTATCTGGCAGTGTGGAGTCAAGATAATCCAGTTCAAAGCAGATAATATAAGATTCTAAATGGGTTCTATAGCTGTTTGGAAGGGCCTTGAGTCTACACTGCCATATAATGCAGTTAAAATCTAATAATCTGTGGAAAAGGCCTAAGTGAGGCCTAACTGTGCCTGTCCCCTGGGCTGAGTAGGTTGCTAGTGGATGGAGCTTAGCCTTCAAACTGGCAGCAATTGGATAAAAACAATTATTCCTCTCCCTCTAATTAGGACTTTATTTTTCTTTTCTTTTTGTTGTATCAACCTAGAGCCGTGGATGATGGGTTGTGTTGTCAAATTTCAAGGTTGGGGGGCCTGTAGTTTTGTTGTTTTGTTGGTCGCCGTGATACCATCACTCATTTATATATATATTCTATTGCACTTTAGTCTAAATGGCTCCTCCATGCTATCCGGTAGGCTGTTAGGAATGGTGGGAGTTTTATATATATAGATATATATTAGAGATAAACACAAATTACCTGTGAGAAAGGGTGCGGGAAGGGAGAAGCCGGAGACAATGGGCCGCAAGGAAACCTGGCAAGGAGATGCAAGGAGGGCGATGATGCTCTGATGCGCGGCCTTTCCGTTTGGAGCCATTTGAAGCATCCTTGGCAAGGTCTCCGCTGCTGCCGGTGCCTGTGTTTTACGGGAAGCATCTGGGCCTCGCTTCGCAGCCGGGCTTCCTTTGCGCTGCCTTTTTTCCAGGCTCAGGAAACCCTTGTTGGAGCAAACACCAGAGCCTGTGCGCTCCATCCATGCTGCCGCAGGAGAGAGAGGGCTGGGCGGGCGCACGGCAGCAGCGGCGGCGTGTGATGCCGGCACAGGAACAATCGTGCCAGGCGCAGGGTTTCGCCGCGTCCAGCCAAGCCGGGCTCGGCCTTTTTCCTTGTCTCCTCTCGGTTGCTGCCACTGCTGCAGGGTCTGCCGGCCCCGTTTGCCATGAAAGGGGCCCATGGGGGGCCCAGAGGCCGAGACGGGGGGCCCACAAATAGAGCGACGGAAGAGGTCATGAAGCGGTAAGCAAGGGGTGGCGCGGGGACAAAAGCGAGCATCTGTCTAGTGCAGGGGTCCCCAAACTTTTTAAACAGGGGGCCAGTTCACGACCCTTTGGACCATTGGAGGGCCGGACTATAGTTGGCCACCGAGCAATAATAATTAATAATAATAAGAATAATAATAAAGAGGGTTGGAAGAGACCCTTTGGGCCATTGAGTCCAATCCCCTTCTGCCTTTGTACACCGAAAGCACAAGTAAAGCACCCCTGACAGATGGCCACCCAGCCTCAATGTTAATAATAATAATAATAATAATAATAATAATAATAATAATAATAATAATAAAGAGGGTTGGAAGGGACCCTTTGGGCCATTGAGTCCAACCCCTTTCTGCCTTTGTGCACCGAAAGCACAAGTAAAGCACCCCTGACAGATGGCCTCCCAGCCTCAATGTCAATAATAATAATAATAATAATAATAATAATAATAATAATAATAATGAGGGTTGGAAGAGACCCCTTGGGCCATTTAGTCAAACCCCCTTCTGCCTCTGTGCACCAAAAGCACAAGCAAAGCACCCCTGACAGATGGCCAACCAATCTCAATGTCAATAATAATAATAATAATAATAATAATAATAATAATAATAATAATGAGGGTTGGAAGAGACCCCTTGGGCCATTTAGTCAAATCCCCTTCTGCCTCTGTGCACCAAAAGCACAAGCAAAGCACCCCTGACAGATGGCCAACCAATCTCAATGTCAATAATAATAATAATAATAATAATAATAGACCCTTGGGCCATTGAGTCCAACCTCCTTCTGCCTCTGTGCACCAAAAGCACAAGCAAAGCACCCCTGACAGATGGCCAACCAGTCTCAATGTCAATAATAATAATAATAATAATAATAATAATAATAATAATAGACCCTTGGGCCATTGAGTCCAACCTCCTTCTGCCTTTGTGCACAAAAAGATCAAGCAAAGCACCCCTGACAGATAGCCACCCAGCCTCAATGTTAATAATAATAATAATAATAATAACAACAACAACAACAACAACAACAATAATGGTTGTAAGAGAAGAAGAGACCCCGTGGATCATTTAGCCCAACCCCCTTCTGCCCTTGTGCCATGGGGGCCGGATAAATGGCTTCGATGGGCCGCATCCGGCCCCCGGGCCTTAGTTTGGGGACCCCTGGTCTAGTGGCTCAAATCCCTTCCAATGGCTCAAATCGGTCCGCTGTATCAATCTACAATTGGTCTAGACCAGGGGTCCCCAAACTAAGGCCCGGGGGCCGGATGCGGCCCTCCAAGGTCATTGACCTGGCCCCCGCCCTCAGTTTTAGACTTCGGCTCGCCCAAAGTCTGAAGTGACTTGAAAGCACACAACAACAACAACAATCCTACTTAACTTGACTATCTCATTGGCCAGAAGCAGGCACACACTTCCCATGGAAATCCTGATAGGTTTCTGTTGGTTAAAATTGTTTTTATTTTTAAATATTGTATTGTTCTTTCATTTACTAATATTGTGCTATGGTAATAATATATTGTGTATACATATAATATTGATAATAATATTATAATATACAGTAGAGTCTCACTTACCCAAGCTAAACAGGCCGGCAGAAGCTTGGATAAGCGAATATCTTGGATAATAAGGAGGGATTAAGGAAAAGCCTATTAAACATCAAATTAGGTGATGATTTTACAAATTAAGCACCAGAACATCATGTTATACAACAAATTTGACAGAAAAAGTAGTTCAATACAGAGTAATGCTATGTAGTAATTACTATATTTACGAATTTAGCACCAGAATATCATGATATATTGAAAACATTGACTACAAAAATGCGTTGGATAATCCAGAATGTTGGATAAGCGAGTGTTGGATAAGTGAGACTCTACTGTATTGTGCTATGGTAATAATATATTGTGTATACATATAATATTGATAATAATATTATAATATAATACAATACAATATTTATTTATTTATTACGGTATTTCTATCCTGCCCTTCTCACCCAATAGGAGACTCAGGGCGGCTAATAATAATATATTACTATAAATTATATATTATATATTACATGTAATATTACTAATAATATTATAGTATATTGGTATAGTACAATATAGTAATATATGATGCTGATATTGAGCTCTGCCAATAATATAATATATTGTATGTACATAAAACTTGTAACCTGCTCTGAGTCCCCTTCGGGGTGAGAAAGGGTGAGGTATAAATGTAGTAAATAAACAAATAAATAAATGTTGTTGGGTGTTTTTTGCACTACAAATAAGGCATGTGCAGTGTGCATAGGAATTTGTTCATTTTTTTTTTTCCCAAATGATAATTTGGCCCCTCAACATCTGAGAGACCATTAACCGGCCCTCCACTTAAAAAGTTTGAGGACCCCTCGTCTAGACCAAACAATGGCAAAATTCATCCGTCCAGGTGTTTTGGATTTCAACTCCCACAATTCCTAACACCCGCTGTAAGTCCAAAACACCTGGAGTGGCCAAGATTCGACCTATTGCTATAATCAGTTCCGTGGCTCACACCTGTCCAGTGGCAAAGATGGTTTTGGTCGCTAAATTCTGTCTAGACATGTAATAATGTTTTTACTGACTGTCATGTTTAAATGTATTGGTTTTTTTAATGTGGAAGTTTTATTGTAATGCGTATGTTATTGTCATTTTAAGGAGCCTCCAGTGGCACAGTGTGTTAAAGCACTGAGCTGCTGAACTTGCAGACCGAAAGGTCCCAGGTTCAAACCTGGGGAGCGGAGTGAGCTCCCGCTGTTAGCCCCAGCTCCTGCCAACCTAGCAGTTCGAAAACATGCCAATGTGAGTAGATCAATAGGTACTGCTCCGGCGGGAAGGTAACGGCGCTCCATGCAATCATGCCAGTGGCCACATAACCTTGGAGGTGTCTACGGACAACGCCGGCTCTTTGGCTTAGAAATGGAGATGAGCACCAACCCCCAGAGTGTGAGTAGATCAATAGGTACTGCTTCGTCAGGAAGGTAACGGCACTCCATGCAGTCATGCCCATGGCCACATGACCTTGGAGGTGTCTACGGACAACGCCGGCTCTTTGGCTTAGAAATGGAGATGAGCTCCAACCCCCAGAGTCAGACATGACTGGACTTAACGTCAAGGGAAACCTTTACCTTTATTTAATGTGGAAGTTTTATTTTAATGTGTATGTTATTGCTATTTTATACTTTTGATATTAATGAAGAAATTGTGGCATTGAATGTGTGACGTTTATATGTACGTTAACCACCCTGAGTCCCTCTGGGGAGAGAGGGCAGTCTAGAAATAAAGTTTTATTATTATTATTATTATTATTATTATTGACACAACGGCATAGTATGACACAGTGAACAAGATAGATATGCTGGATTTTGTGTCACAAAATCACCAATCGAACACTTCCCAAGCGTTTAGGACTGTGTGATGTATTTTCGGATGATGCATGCAGCTCCCATTATTATTATTATTATTATTATTATTATTATTATTATTATTATTATTATTATTATTATTATTATTATTATTATTATTATTATTATTACAGACCAGGGGTCCTCAAACTTTTTAAGTATAGGGCCGGTTCACAGTCCCTCAGACTGTTGGTGGGGTGGGGACTAGGATTGTTGTTGTTGTGTGCCATCCAGTTGTTTCAGACTTAGGTCAACCCTAAATCAAAAGTTTAGGACAGGGGCCAGGTCAATGACCTTAGAGAACTGCATCCAGTCCACTGGCCTTAGTTTGGGGACCCCTGGTCTAGACTCTAGCAGCTTTTATTGGTCCAGTGTTGTTGTTAGCTGTCTTGAGAAACAAAGTAAGCAAGCAAGTAAGTAAATAATACATAGGTAAAGGTAAAGGTTTCCCTTGACGTGAAGTCGAGTTGTGTCCAACTCTGGGGGTTGGTGCTCATCTCCATTTCTAATCCAAAGAGCCGGCGTTGTCTGTAGACACCTCGAAGGTCATGTTGCCACTGACATAACTGCATGGAGCACCGTTATCTTCCCGCTGGAGCGGTACCTATTGATCTACTCACATTTACATGTTTTCGAACTGATCGGTTGACAGAAGCTGGGGCTAACAGCGGGAGCTCACCCCGCTCCCTGGAATTGAAACCACCAACCTTTCAGTCAGCAAGCTCAGCGGTTTAATCTGATGCGCTATTGGGGGCTCAAATAAATACATAAATAAAGGCTTAAATTGGGCCAGCTGCTACAATTGATCTGCTAGTTAAAATCGGTTTAGTAGCTAAAATTGGCCCCTTATCTAGAATTTGTTCAGCAGCTAATATCCATCTAGTTTTAACCAGTGGACTTATCTTAGCCACTGAAAGGACTCTTGGTCCAGTTGCTAAAATTGGTTCAATGGTTAGAATTGGTTCTCTCAGTAGCAAAGGTGAATCCTGATGCTCGCTGATGTATTTTATGAATGTTATTTTATTGTTATTGTTTTAATCATATATGCTGTTGTCGTATTGTTTTCTCTGTTGATCGGGCTTGGTCCCCATGTGAAGCACTCCGAGTCTCCTCGGGGAGATGGAAGCAGGTTATAAATAAAGTATTATTATCATCATCATCATCATCATCATCATCATCATCATCATCATCATCCAGTGGTCAAGATTGGTTCAGTGGTATATGATTGGTTTAATGGTTATGATTGTTCCAGTAGCTAAAATAACTTCAGTGGCTAAGATCTGCCCATTGCTTTAAATACCAAGTAACAGAATTTGAAAGATTTTCTGTTCCTGGCTTGAAAGTCTTATTCTTATTCAATTGTGTGGTAGTTTCTTTGAAGGGAGCTGTTAGTCTTTGTGGCTGCCACAAACTAGGTTGAATTGGTTGAGACTTGTTGACATGTTCATTAAAAAACTAGAGCAAAATGCACTGCAGGGTGTACATTTTGCAAAAACAAAGTTTATGCAATTGAATAAACCTTTTCCATGTTTATTATATAACCAATTAGGAAATGACATTTATAACCCAGGAACAACAATCGTGTTACGTAGTGAAGTGTCTGTTTGAGGCAAGTGTGAATGTTCCAATTTGCCACCTTGACTATCATTGCAGTTTCAAGGCCTATATGGTTGCTGCCTGGGGGAATCCTTTGTTGGGAGGTGTTAGCTGGCCCGTGTTACGTAGTGAAGTGTCTCTTTGAGGCAAGTGTGAATTTTTCCAATTTGCCACCTTGATCAGCATTGAATAACCTTGCAGTTTCAAGGCCTAGCTGGTTGTTGCCTGGGGGAGTCCTGTGTTGGGAGGTGTTAGCTGGCCCTGATCGATTCTTGTCTGGAATTCCCCTGCTTTTTGAGTGTTGCTCTTTATGTACTTTCCTGATTATAGAGGTTTTTTTAAATACAGATAGCCAGAAGGCTGTTAGGAATTGTGGGAATTGAAGTCCAAAACACTTGCAGAGGAAAAGTTTGCCTATGCCTAGTCTAGTGTATAAAATCAATCCAGTGGCTAAGGGTGCATCTCCACTGTACAATTAACACCGTTTTACCCCACTTTAAGTGCCCTGTCTCAAGGCTTGTTGTATCCCAGCTGCCAGGTGAGCCTGAGGTTGGTCCTGTTCAGCCTGTAATTGTATCTGCACCTGACCTGTCTGCTGAACCTGGGTTAGGGCTGTGGCGCAGGCTGGTAAGCAGTCAGCTGCAGCCAGCTGCAACAAATCACTCTGACCAAGAGGTCATTAGTTCGAGGCCAGCTCGGAACTGTGTTTGTCTCTGTGTTCTATGTTAAAGGGCATTGAATGTTTGCCTTATATGTGTAATGTGATCCGCCCTGAGTTCCCTTCGGGGTGAGAAAGAAGGGCGGAATATAAATACTGTAAATAAATAAAATAAATAGGGCCTAGGACTCCCATGCAGCCAGAGTTGGATGAGGCTGCTGTTCTTGTCAAAGACAGAACGCCACAAGATAAAAGATAACAAAGTTTATTGGAGTTACAGAACCAAAAATGCCCGTAAAAGACAAGGGCTAGGCAAACACTGGCCTTAAAAGTAAAAAGAGACAAGAAAAACGTTCAAAAGATAAACCAGATTAAACCGGAGTTTAATCCGGGTTAAATCAAAACAGCTTGCTTCAGCCTGGGAATAAACAAACAGAAGCTGGTGAACAAAAAGTTCAAAGGAATGCAACTAATTGGCAGCAGATGCTTCTCTGCTGCCAATTACTATGTTTGAGTAACTTAGAGGTTACTCCTCCACACAGCAGGCAATTTCCCAATACAAACACAGCAGACGAGGGCAGAAGCAGTCAGCGAAGTCCCAATCCGTTCCGAAGGTCGTAAGGCAGATGCAGACGTTTGTAGTTCACCAGTTCCAACGATAGACACAGGTAGGAGAATCCGAGGCCGTAGTCAGTCAGTCCGTAAGTCCAGATGGCGTCCGTCAAGAAGACGACGGAAGGTCAAAGCTATTAAGATTAAGCAGAGGTTGCACAACAAAACCCCACACAATTCCTCCCGCCGTCTGAGCCCAATGTCCAGGATAACTTACGTAGTCAGCAAATGAAACACACCCGTCTTCAGGAAAACTTCCCACACAGATCCCAAGCGTTCGTCCAGATTACCTTGCCCAACGCAATTTGCTATTGCTCCCAAACCCCATTTTATGCCAGTTACAAGTCCTCATCGCTATCAGCTGTTCTCCTTAGCCCGGGCGTTTCCTCATCACTTTCCTCATCAGAACTGGAACACCTCTGACTACGCCCCACAGCATCCCCAGCTGTGGATCCCGTCCCATCCCTCCAGCTTGTCCACGGGTCTAATCCTGAAGGTCCCCAATCGCCTTCCATACTATCATTGCCAGTGGCACCCAAATCCTCCCTTACACGAGTCCATTCCATGTCATCCTCTTCCGAGCTAACCACCTCTTCCTCCATTCTCTCAGTAAACCCCTCAAAAGAATCCTCGTCAGATGGTTCTGCAAAGATATCTCGCAGTCGCTTCCTTTCTCGCTCCTCGAGAGTATCTGACTCTCGAGGAGTCTTACGCCCACGTCTCCCAGTAGTAGAGCCATGAGGCTCAACCATAACAGTTCTGGTCAGCCAGAGTTTGTTCCCGGGGATTCTGGGAGCAGACATACCATGGTTTCAAGCAGGCAGCTTGAACCACATTCCTTGGGAGAGTCAAGGTCGAACTATCCTTGGCAGATGGGCATTCCAGTTGTGATAAGAGTAATTACGTTGATCGAAAGAAAGCAAGATGTCAACAGAGACAAGAAAGGGAGGTTTTGAGAAGGAGCAGACGGCTGCTAATGAGAAAGGTTTTTGATCAAACCTCCCACGGAAAGAGACCTTGATTCCAGCTTTAAGAGGAACCGGTTCAGAGGTGGTAACTTTGCTCACTGAGAGTGTTGTTTCTGTTTCATGGACTCTTGTTTCATGTCTCATGGAATCTTTCATGTTTCTGTCATGCCAAGTTCCTGTAGCGTTGTATCTTGGGTTTTGTTCCAGTTCTTGTCCTTGCTCTTGGGAAATTTTGGATTATCCAGCCATTGTTCCTGAAAGTTTTGCAGTTTGGATCCCTTGTTCCAGCTTTGGTCCTGTTCCTTGGACTAATTTTGATACCTTGTTGAAGTTTATTCTTGTGCTTGATTTTCATGGACCCTTACTTCAAGATTCTCAAGTATCTTGTGCCTGGAGGACTAAAATCTTGTTTCATTAACTTTGAGATTTGATTTGCTATTGCTTACATATATTCTTCAATAAACAACGTGTATTGCTTATAGTCTGGGTCTCCAGCATGGTTTTGAGGTGCATCTGCGGTTTAGGGGTGCAACAAGGCTGTGGAATCATAAAAGTTATAGTTTGGTAAAGCACCCACCGTCTTGGGCTGAGAAGGCTACCGACCTTGCAAAACTGCAACTCCCAGAATTCCTTTGCCCTGAGCCAGGGCAGTTAAAGTCCTGTCAAACTGCATTGTTTGCACAGTGTAGATGTGTCCTAAATTCAGCTCAGTGGCTCAAATGAGGAGTGGCAAATCAAATAAGACTCTCCTGGTCCAGATAATAGCATGTGACAGCCCTTGTTAACAAATGTCATCAAGACACAACGAGGGAGGCTTGAGCCCAGCTTTTCTTGATGACAGGTCAGTCTGCAAAGCTAGGGCTGCATCTACACTGTAGAACGGATGCATCTTGCAATTTTATGGTGAAGCAACAACACTCTTTGGAAGATAAAATGTATGTGGGTTTAATGAAAAGTAATGCCTCCACCTTCGTTACTCCTCAACCGATGGCAGTCCTAGTCTGCGGCAGGTCCTGGCTTGTTCAGGAGACTCTCCTCTACAGTTACTTCCATTTGGCGGGAAGCCTTAGCATTGAACGGTTGTGTTGTTAAAGTGCGAAGTATGGAACCCTGTGCAGACGGGGAAGCCTTTGCATTGGACGGTTGTGTTGTTAAAGTGCAAAGTATGGAACCCTGTGCTGACGGGGAAGCCTTTGCATTGGACGGTTGTGTTGTTAAAGTGCGAAGTATGGAACCCTGTGCAGACGGGGAAGCCTTAACATTGAACGGTTGTGTTGTTAAAGTGCGAAGTATGGAACCCTGTGCAGACGGGGAAGCCTTAGCATTGGACGGTTGTGTTGTGAAAGTGCGAAGTATGGAACCCTACGCAGACGGGGAAGCCTTAGCATTGAACGGTTGTGTTGTGAAAGTGCGAAGTATGGAACCCTATGCAGACGGGGAAGCCTTAGCATTGAACGGTTGTGTTGTTAAAGTGCGAAGTATGGAACCCTGTGCAGACGGGGAAGCTTTAGCATTGAACGGTTGTGTTGTGAAAGTGCGAAGTATGGAACCCTATGCAGACGGGGAAGCCTTAGCATTGAACGGTTGTGTTGTGAAAGTGCGAAGTATGGAACCCTATGCAGACGGGGAAGCCTTAGCATTGAACGGTTGTGTTGTGAAAGTGTGAAGTATGGAACCCTATGCAGACGGGGAAGCCTTAGCATTGAACGGTTGTGTTGTTAAAGTGCAAAGTATGGAACCCTATGCAGACGGGGAAGCCTTAGCATTGAACGGTTGTGTTGTGAAAGTGCGAAGTATGGAACCCTATGCAGACGGGGAAGCCTTAGCATTGAACGGTTGTGTTGTGAAAGTGTGAAGTATGGAACCCTGTGCAGACGGGGAAGCCTTAGCATTGAACGGTTGTGTTGTGAAAGTGTGAAGTATGGAACCCTATGCAGACGGGGAAGCCTTAGCATTGAACGGTTGTGTTGTTAAAGTGCGAAGTATGGAACCCTGTGCAGACGGGGAAGCCTTAGCATTGAACGGTTGTGTTGTTAAAGTGCAAAGTATGGAACCCTGCGCAGACGGGGAAGCCTTAGCATTGAACGGTTGTGTTGTTAAAGTGCAAAGTATGGAACCCTGCGCAGACGGGGAAGCCTTAGCATTGAACGGTTGTGTTGTTAAAGTGCAAAGTATGGAACCCTGCGCAGACGGGGAAGCCTTAGCATTGAACGGTTGTGTTGTTAATGTGCAAAGTATGGAACCCTGCGCAGACGGGGAAGCCTTAGCATTGAACGGTTGTGTTGTTAAAGTGCGAAGTATGGAACCCTGTGCAGACGGGGAAGCCTTAGCATTGAACGGTTGTGTTGTGAAAGTGCGAAGTATGGAACCCTATGCAGACGGGGAAGCCTTAGCATTGAACGGTTGTGTTGTTAAAGTGCGAAGTATGGAACCCTGCGCAGACGGGGAAGCCTTAGCATTGAACGGTTGTGTTGTTAAAGTGCGAAGTATGGAACCCTGCGCAGATGGTTGGTCAATGCAACTTAAGCAACGTGCAGTCACTGAATTCTTGACAGCAAAATGGGTCACTCAAAATGCAGTTGTCTATAATCTACAGTGAAACATAAAAAGGAAAGTATGATATATAATGTGTGAGTACTACGTTGGTAATGTAATATTATCTTCTATATAAACACCTTTTAGTGGCACTTGTTATACAAGCTGCAAAAGAAGGGGATTATGGTGCCGTATTAACATCAATCTAAACTGGATTTGACTAGAAACAGTGGTGGATCATAGCCCCATCCCTATGGAATCTCTTATGTTTACTCGTAGTATATATTGCAATGAATACTTTACTTAAGGTATCCACTACTTGTATTCTCATTCACTACATTGTTCTTAACATAAAGGAATACACTTGGCAACACTTACAAAGGTATTATGGAAAAACTATTCCTATTCATAGTTTAAATGTCAGATATGTCAAATAGAAATCAAAACCAGATAAAGTCTTATTGTTGACTTAATAACAATCACAATTATACTAATGTAGTGAATGAGAATACAAGTAGTGGATACCTTAAGTAGAAGATAATATTACATTACCAACGTAGTACTAGTAGAATTGGTCACCCCAAAGGAGATTCATCAGAGAATGCAAGCTGTTTATGGGGATTGTGTTGATGTGAGTTCTGTGCATCGTTGGGCAAGTAAGTTTGAAGATGTTGAGGTGGGAACATCGGACTTGCGTGGCAAACAAAGAGTTGGACATCCTGTGACAGCAACCACTGAGTTTCATGAGCAAAAGGTGGACAGATTGATTCAGGACGATCGTAGTATCACTCAGAAAGAAATTTCAAGCATCATCGGCATTTCCCAAGAACGTGTGAGTCACATTATGGCTTTGCTTGGCTATCGGAAGATCTGCGCACGATGGGCCCTGTGAGATGCCGGTTGCGGAAACCGAGTGTTGACTTCTTCCGCGAAGGCTTCATCATTGGCAGAAATGTATCCAATTGTCTGGTGATGATGTGGAAGAGTGAATAGTGGTCGTTAAAGAGCACATTCTCAGGCTTATTTCTGCGTTTGATTTATTAAAATATTTTCATCCAAACCCTAGTAACGAAGGTGGAGGAATTACTTTTCATTCAACCCTCGTAAGTCTTTGCAAAGCTACAACTCCCATTTCCATAACATTGGTACATGGCAATTAAAGTGGTGCCAAACTGCATTCCTTTTACAGTGCAGATGCGGCCGCAATAAACCCAAACCACATCTCTTGGAGAATTTACTAGAGTGAGTCAAGGGTCCAAGTTTGTTTGCTTCTTTGCTGTTCCCTGGAGTCCAGCAAAACCTCTGGACTCTCTCCTGCGAAGCTTAATGGAGAGAACAACCTTTTCGCCTGACAGATTTCAAGAGTGTCGTATTTTCCATTTCAAAAACATTGAGTGGAAAGAGGTTTCCATCCCTGGAATGAAATCCAGACAAGTGAGAAAGCCTGTTCGCCTGGGCGAAGTCTCATTCCTTTTCATTTTAATGCAATACTATAGCATCCCAGGAGTTGCAGTTTTACAAGGTTGTGAACCTTCTCTGCTGTGGTCTCACCAAACTACAAATCCCAGCATCCCATAGCATTGAAGCATGGCAGTTAACGTGGTAATCATCCAACTGCTTTAATTCCAAAAGCAGGGTTCCTCCAGGTGAGAAGGTCTGATCAAAGCAGAATTGGGTTGGTATTATTACTTCCCTTGGTCCAGATACTAGACTCCTATGGATGCAGTCTAGAATTGCATTGTCCTTTTTGGCTGCTGCATTACAGTTTTTGCTCATGTTCAGCTTAGGATCTACTCCTTACTTAGGTGATCCCTCGTCGTTTGAGTATAATGGCCTTTCAAATGTAGTGATGGTGGATAGATACGTAGGTGACTGCGGAGCCCTATTCTTGACCCGCATGTTCTTCCACAGTGAGGACATTGATTTCCAGATGGAAGGCAGTCCTGATCAGGGTTGGATTGACATGCCTTCCTCTTGGCACGTTTCTCCCTTTTGCCCTCCATTCATGCCTCCTTCAAAGCTTAATGGAATTCCACATCACTGCTGGTCACAGCTGACCTCCAATTAGAGCGCTCAAGGGCCAGGGCTTCCCAGTTCTTAGTGTCTATGCCACAGTTTTTAAGGTTGGCTTTGAGCCCATCTTTCAATCTCTTTTCCTGCCCACCAACATTACGTTTCCCGTTCTTGAGTTCAGAGTAGAACAACTGCTTTGGGAGACGGTGATCTTTGGGCATTCGGACAACGTGGCCTTTAGTCCAGCGGAGTTGATGGCGTAGGAGCATGGCTTCAATGCTGGTGGTCTTTGCTTCTTCCAGCATGCTGACATTTGTCCGCCTGTCTTCCCAAGAGATTGGCAGGATTTTCCTGAGGCAACGCTGATGGAAATGCTCCAGGAGTTTGGTGTGATGTCTGTACACAGTCCACGTTTCGCAGGCGTAGAGCAGGGTTGGGAGGGGAATGGCTTTGTAAACCAGCACCTTGGTCTCTCCACGGATGTCCCGGTCGTCAAACACTCTCTGCTTCATTCGGAAAAATGCTGCACTCGCAGAGCTCAGGCGGTGTTGTATTTTAGTGTCGTCTGTAGACTGTCCACGTTTTGCAGGCGTAGAGCAGGGTTGGGAGGGGAATGGCTTTGTAAACAAGCACCTTGGTCTCTCTACGGATGTCCCGGTCATCAAACACTCTCTGCTTCATTCTGAAAAATGCTGCACTCGCAGAGCTCAGGCGGTGTTGTATTTCAGTATCGATGTTGACTTTTGTGGAGAGGTGGCTACCAAGGGGGCGGAAATGGTCAACGTTTTCTAATGTGACACCGTTAAGCTGTATTCCTGGCTTTGCAGAGGGATTGGCTGGTGCCTGTTGGAAGAGCACTTTGGTTTTCTCAATGTTCAATGAGAGGCCGAGCTTCTCGTCTGCTTCTGCGAAGGTGTTGAGAGTGGCTTGTAGGTCTTCTTCTGAATGCGCACAGACTATGTTATCATCGGCATATTGGAGTTCTATAACAGATGCTGTGGTGACCTTGGTTTTGGCTCTCAGTCTGCTGAGGTTCAATAGCTTGTCATCTATCCGATAGATGATTTCCACTCCGATGGGAAGCTTCCCATCAACAAGGTGAAGTATCATAGCGATGAAGATGGAAATTTTTTTGGAGCAGGATGGTTCAGAGGGCATTGCAATTCACTGTGTCGAATCTTTGGAAAGTCAATGAATGCATTGATCCTAAATGCCTTCCAGATGGAAGGGATCTGTCATTCTATATTTCTGCATTTTGTTTTTATTGCCAAAGTGTAGTATCCTATATTTCTCCCTGTTGAACATAATTTCATGAGTCTTTTTTATTTCTTATCCTTGCCATTTTGGTGTTATCTGCAGATCTGATCCATCCTTCCTCTATTCCATCATCCAAGTCATGGATAAAGGTGTTTGAATAGCCCTAGAAAGGATCGTCCTTCACCTGGGTCTTCTGTGTCTGGGAGGCTCAGAGTCATGGCTGATGATGAGTCATGCGAGAGATCCCCACTTGTCATTTGGAGGCAGGAATAATGAGGCTTCGTTGAAGTGCCACCAACGTTTTCCTCTTGTCGCTTCACGCGTCTCCCGGAGAGGCACGGAAATGAAAGTGGCTGCTTGAAATTCTCATGCCGACTCTGACGCAGGAACATGACGGCCTGTTGCCTCAGATCTGCAGAACCACGTTGCTCACCCAGAATCCTCCCTTTTTTGAGGATTTGATGCAAAGAATTTATTTATTTATTTACAGTATTTATATCCCGCCCTTTTTTCTCACCCCGAAGGGGACTCAGGGCGGATTACAATGAACACATATATGGCAAACATTCAATGCCAACAGACAAACAACATACAGTAGAGACAGACACAGAGGCATTTAACATTTTTTCCAGCTTCACGATTCCGGCCACAGGGGGAGCTGTTGCTTCACCGTCCACTAGTGGCTGTACTTCCTCATTCCTTTCCTTGTGTTTTGCTGGCAGTTTTATGTTGTTGTAAATTAGTTAAATTAGCCTCCCCGCATAAAGCATACCTAAATTTCCCTACTTGACAGATACAACTGTCTTTCGGGGCTGCATAGGTAAACAGCAAGCCGGGCTATTTAATGGTCGGGGGCTTAACCCGACCCGGGCTTTGAACTCATGACCTCTCGGTCAGTAGTGATTTATTGCAGCTGGTTACTAGCCAGCTGCGCCACAGCCCGGCCCAAGAATCATCAAATCTTAGAGTTAGGAGAGACCACATGGGACATGTAGTCCAACCCTTTTCTGCCATGCAGGGAAAGCACCATCTTGAACAAAACCCTCTCCTTTTGTATAAAGTAAATAAGACGGGGTTGCTGTGAGTTTTCCGGGCTGTCTGGTCATGTTCCAGAAGCATTCTCTCCTGACGTTTCGCCCACATCCTCAGAGGTTGGCGAAACCTATTACAGTAGAGTCTCGCTTATCCAACGTTCTGGATTAGCCAACGCATTTTTGTAGTCAATGTTTTCAATATACAGTAGAGTCTCACTTATCCAACATAAGCAGAACGTTGGATAAGCAAATATGTTGGATAATAAGGTGGGATTAAGGAGAAGCCTATTAAACATCAAATTAGGTTATGATTTTACAAATTAAGCACCAAAACATCATGTTATACAACAAATTTGACAGAAAAAGTAGTTCAATACGCAGTAATGCTATGTAGTAATTATGTATTTACGAATTTAGCACCAAAATATCACAATGTATTGAAAATATTGACTACAAAAATGCATTGGATAAACCAGAACGTTGGATAAGCGATTGTTGGATAAGTGAGACTCTACTGTATCATGATATTTTGGTGCTAAATTCGTAAATACAGTAATTACTACATAGCATTACTATGTATTGAACTACCTTTTCTGTCAAATTTGTTGTATAACATGATGTTTTGGTGCTTAATTTATAAAATCATAACCTAATTTAATGTTTAATTGGCTTTTCCTTAATCTCTCCTTATTATCCAACATATTCGCTTATCCAACTTTCTGCCAGCCCGTTTACATTGGATAAGTGAGACTCTACTGTATATCTTTTAGGTTTTCTCGGAAATCCATTGCAAAGCAACACACTGCATTGGGAAGGGCCAGCTATGTGTTTGTGTCTTTGGGTTGTTGTGAGTCTTCTGGGCTGTATGACCATGTTCCAGAAGCATTCTCTCCTGACGTTTCGCCCACATCTATGGCAAGCATCCTCAGTGGTTGTGAAGTGTATTGGAAACGAGGCAAGTGGGGTTTATATATCTGTGGACTATCCAGGGTGGGAGAAAGAACTCTTGTCTGTTTGAGGCAAGTGTGAATGTTGTAATTAATTGCCTTGATTAGCATTAATGGCCTTGCCAGCTTCATGGCCTGGCTTCTTCCTGTCTGGGGGAATCCTTTGTTCGGAGATGTTAGCCAGCCCTGATTGATTCATGTCTGGAATTGTTTTCTAAGTGTTGTTCTTTATTTATTGTTCAGATTTTAGAGTTTTTTAAATACTGGTAGCCAGATTTTGTTCATTTTCATGGCTTCCATTTTCATGTGTCAGTTCAACGTGCAAATCAAAGTGCATCATAAAAAGGTTTGGGAAGAAAACAAGGTCCCTTATAGAAAATCAAAGCAAAATCAAGGTTTACTTTTGGAATTTTTAATATTTCCAAGCTTTCAACGGTGGAATCTGTATCTGCAGAATCTATGGATGTGGGAAGGCTCACTGTAAACATACCGTATATACTTGAGTATAAGCCGACCCGAATATAAGCCGAGGCATCTAATGTTACCACAAACAACTGGGAAAACATTGACTCGAGTATAAGCCGAGAGTGGCAAATTTCAGAAATAAAAATCAATACCAATAAAATTAAATTAATCAGTAGATTAAATGTTTTTGAATATTTACATAACACTGTAATTTAAGATAAGACTGTCCAACTCTGATTAAATCATTATTCTCATCTTCTTCAATGTAAATGTGCTTGTATGTAGCCTTTTAATAATAGAGTAAAATAATAAATGTAATAATAATAATAATAATATCAGAGTGAAATAATAAATGCATCAATGATAAAAAATAGAGTAAAATAAATGTAAAAGTAGCATAATAAAATAAAATAGTAAAATAATAAATGTAATGATAATAATAAATACAGTAAAATAATAAATGTAATAACAATAATAATATCAAAGTGAAATAATAAATGTATTGGTAATAAAAATAGAGTAAAATAAAGGTAATAGTAACAACAATAATAGAGTAAAATAATAAATGTAATGATAATAATAAATACAGTGAAATAATAAATGTAATAATAACAATAATAATAGAGTTAAATAATAGAGTAGAATAATAAATGCAATAATATCAATAATAATAGGGAAAAATAATAAATGTACCATATATATACTCGAGTATAATCCAACCCGAATATAAGCCAATCAGGACCCTCGCACGAGTATAAGTCCTAAAAAAGGGCTGAAAAACTTGGCTTATACTTGCGTATATATGGTATGTTGTCGTTGCTTTTACCAGCCTTTTCATTTGTTTGCATTTATCTGGGCAGGAGATAATAATAATAATAATAATAATAATAATAATAATAATAATAATAATAATAATAATCCAGCATATCTATCTTGTTTGCTGTGTCATAATAATAATAATAATAAGAAGAAGAAGAAGTCCTAGACACTTGGGAAGTGTTTGACTTGTGATTTTGTTTATCTGGGCAGGAGATAATAATAATAATAATAATAATAATAATAATAATAATAATAATAATAATAATACTAATAATAATCCAGCATATCTATCTTGTTTGCTGTGTCATACTTTAATAATAATAATAATAATAATAATAATAATAATAATAATAATAATAAAGTCCTAGACACTTGGGAAGTGTTTGACTTGTGATTTTGTGATATGAAATCCAGCATGTCTATCTTGTTTGCTGTGTCATAATATAATAATAATAATAATAATAATAATAATAATAATAATAATAATAATAATCCTTGCAGCCCAGGAGCAAGCCATCAGAACAAATGCAATTAAGGCCAAGATTGAAAAATCAGCTGATGACCCAAAATGCAGACTGTGCAAGGAAACCGACGAAACCATGGATCATATCCTCAGCTGCTGTAAGAAAATCGCACAGACAGACTACAAACAGAGGCACAACTATGTGGCCCAAATGATTCATTGGGACTTATGCCTCAAGTACCACCTGCCAGCAGAAAAGAACTGGTGGGATCACAAACCTGCAAAAGTATTGGAAAATGAGCACACAAAGATACTGCGGGACTTCCGAATCCAGACTGACAAAGTTCTGGAACACAACACACCAGACATCACAGTTGTGGAAAAGAACAAGGTTTGGATCATTGATGTCGCCATCCCAGGTGACAGTCGCATTGATGAAAAACAACAGGAAAAACTCAGCCACTCTCAGGACCTCAAGATTGAACTTCAAAGACTCTGGCAGAAACCAGTGCGGGTGGTCCCGGTGGTGATGGGCACATTGGGTGCCGTGCCAAAAGATCTCAGCTGGCATTTGGAAACAATAGGCATTGACAAAATCACGATCTGCCAACTGCAAAAGGCCACCCGACTGGGATCTGCACGCATCATCCGAAAATACATCACACAGTCCTAGACACTTGGGAAGTGTTCGACTTGGGATTTTGTGAAACGAAACCCAGCATATCTATCTTGTTTGCTGTGTCATACAACGTCGTTGTGTCAATAATAATAATAATAAGTCCTAGACACTTGGGAAGTGTTCGACTTGTGATTTTGTGATACGAAATCCAGCATGTCTATCTTGTTTGCTATGCCATAATAAAATAATAATAATAATAATAATAATAATAATAATAATAATAATAATAATAGGTTTATTTGTATGGCTTGGAGGCTGCATTATAGCCTATTATACCCTCCAATTGAGAAGTTTAGGAGATGATTTTCCATCCGATTGTGTCAGCTGTTACTCCATATGGTGCTCGTGCCAGGAGGTTATTCTGGGTCAAATCTGCTCCTTTCAAAAGATGCTGGCTGTACTTTGTTTACATAAACAGTCTTCTCCTTTCAGCAATAGCAATAGCAATAGGAACACATCAGAGAAGGTTTTATTTATTTATCGTGTCGGAAGCAAATTGAGAATACGGTTATAATGTATAAAAAACCACAAAGTTAAAAACTTGGCATTATATTAGATTTCCTTTGACCAGGAGCTGGGCATGTTCAGTGCCTCTGTTGTGCATGTGGCAGGGTTCAGGCTGCATTGTAGTCGTGGTCTGTGGTTTTCTCTTCTCCACATTCATGTGTCGTGGACTCCACTTGTGGCTCAATTTCCTAAGGTTGGCTGTGCATCTCGTGGTGCCTGAGCACAGTCTATTCAGTGCCTTCCAAATTGCCCAGTCTTCGGTGTGCCAAGCAGGAGGTTTCCAAGCCAGTATCGGTCACTGATTGAGGTTCCGGGTTTTAGCCTGCCACTTTTGGACTCTTGCTTGCTGAGGTGTTCCTGCGAGTATCTCTGTAGATCTTAGGAAGCTATTTTTTGATGATGATGATGATGATGATGATGATGATGATGGGCCGGGCTGTGGCGCAGCTGACTAGTAACCAGCTGCAATAAATCACTACTGACCGAGAGGTCATGAGTTCGAAGCCCGGGTCGGGTTAAGCCCCCGACCATTAAATAGCCCGGCTTGCTGTTGACCAATGCAGCCCCGAAAGACAGTTGCATCTGTCAAGTAGGGAAATTTAGGTTAGCTTTATGCGGGAGGCTAATTTAACTAATTTACAACATCATAAAAACTGCCAGCAAAACCCGAGGAAAGGAATGAGGAAGTACAGCCACTAGTGGACAGTGAAGCAACAGCTCCCCCTGTGGCCGGAATCGTGAAGCTGGAAAAAAAATGTTAAAAATGCCTCTGTGTCTGTCTCTACTGTATGTTGTTTGTCTGTTGGCATTGAATGTTTGCCATATATGTGTTCATTGTAATCCTAAAGTAAAGTATTCATTGTAATATATACTATCAGTAAATGTAAGAGATTCTAGAGGGCTATGATCTACCACTGTTTCTAATCAAATCCAATTTTGATTGATGTTAATAAGATACCATAATCCCCTTCTTTGGCAGCTTGCATAAACAAGTGCCACTAAAAGTTGTTTATATAGAAGATAATATTACATTACTAACATAGTACTCACACATTACATACCATACTTTCCTTTTTACGTTTCATTGTAATCCGCCCTGAGTCCCCTTCGGGGTGAGAAGGGCGGAATATAAATACTGTAAATAAATCAATAAACGATGATAAGAGATATGTTTGCACTTTGTGCTCTTTTCCCGAAGCACTTTATAACCATACTAGCTATGCCCGGCCACGCGTTGCTATGGCGTTGTCTGGTGGTGTTGGTGAGAAATTGTTGAGGTAGTGATGGTTTTGAATGTCTGTTGTATGGTTGTCTTTATGTTTAGCATGCATTTGGTTGTTTGTGTATTGTGAAAGTGGTGAGGGTAGAGGAGGTCTATGTCCCTGTGTAGTATTGTATAGTATTTATATGTTGTGTGGAAGGGCCTTGAGTCTACACTGCCATATAATCCAGTTAAAATCTGATAATCTGTATCTTATAGGCAGTGTGGAAGAGGCCTGAGGCCTAACTGTGCCTGTCCCCTGGGCTGAGTAGGTTGCTAGGAGACCAAGTGGGCAGAGCTTTGCCTTCTAACTGGCAGCAATTGGATAAAAACAATTATTCCTCTCCCTCTAATTAGGACTTTATTTTTCTTTGCTTTTTGTTGTATGAACGTAGAGGCATGGATGAGGGGTTGTGCTGCCAAGTTTAGTGTTTCTGGGATGTGTAATTTTGTTGTTTTGTCCTAGGCCGAAATTTCATTACCCTTTTATATATATAGATTTATATTATACTATCTGCTTAGAACTGGATTATATGAGGCCCGTTCTTCATAGCTGTATAAGATGCACACTGAAGTGGATTATATGGCAGTGTGGAGTCAAGATAATCCAGTGCAAAGCAGATAATATAAGATTATAAATGGGTTGTATAGCTGTGTGGAAGGGCCTTGAGTCTGCACTGCCATATAATCCAGTGCAAATTAGATAATCTGTGGAAGAGATCTTATAGGCAGTGTGGAAGAGGCCTGAGGCCTAACTGTGCCTGTCCCCTGGGCTGAGTTGGTTGCTAGGAGACCAAGTGGGCAGAGATTAGCCCTCTAACTGGCAGCAATTGGATAAAAATAATTATTCCTTTCCCTCTAATTATGACTTTATTTTTCTTTGCTTTTTGTTGTATCAACCCAGAGGCGTGGATGATGGGTTGTGTTGTCAAATTTCGAGGTTGGGGGCCCTGTAGTTTTGTTGTTTTGTTGGTCGCCGTGATACCATCACTCATTTATATATATATTCTATTGCACTTTAGTCTAAATGGCTCCTCCATGCTATCCGGTAGGCTGTTAGGAATGGTGGGAGTTGAAGCCCAAAACACCTGGAGGGCCCAAGTTTGCCCATGCCTGGTTCAGGCTCACTTTTGGAATTGGTAGAGCTGCTTACAATACCTGTTGCTCAGTTTCTCACCTGTCTCCCTCTCTTCTTGTTTTGGCAGAGTCTTCAAGAAGGCCAGTCCCAACGGGAAGGTAAGCCCGGCTTCTCTTTCTTATCATTCTTCGATGGGAGGAAAGATCAACCGAGATGGGAAATGGGACTGTCTTGTGTTGCAACTTCCATAATTCTGGGCATTGTGGTCTCTCTCTTCCCTTATTTATAATTATTTATTACAGTATTTGTATTCCGCTCTCTTCTCACCCCGAAGGGTACTCAGGGCAGATCACAGAACATACATATGCGGCAAACCTTTAATGCTGTTTATACATTGGCAAGACAGACAACTGTACATAGACTGAGATATATATAGGCTTTTCCCATGTTTGGCATCTTGGAGGCGTTGCTGTGGCGAAGTCTGGTGGTATGGGAAATAAATTATTGAGGAACTGGTGGTAGTTAAGGTAAAGGGTCAAGGTTTTCCCCTGATGTTAAGTCCAATCGTGTCTGACTCTGGGGGTTGGTGCTCATCTTGAGTCTACACTGCCATATAATCCAGTTGAAATCAGATAATCTTATTTTATAGGCAGTGTGGAAGAGGCCTGATTGAAGTGGCCCTAGGCTGAGTGAGTTGCTAGGAGACCAAGTGGGTGGAGCTTAGCCTTCTAACTGACAGCAGACCAAGTGGGTGGAACGTAGCCTTCTAACTGGCATCAACTGGATAAAAACAATTATTCCTCTCCCTCTAATTAGGACTTTATTTTTCTTTTCTTTTTGTTGTATGAACGTAGAGGCATGGATGAGGGATTGCGCTGCCAAGTTTAGTGTTTCTGGGGTGTGTAGTTTTGTTGTTTTGTCCTAGGCCGAAATTTCATTACTCTTTTATATATATAGACTAGCTGTGCCCGGCCACGCATTGCTGTGGTGTATGGGAATCCTTTGTTTGCCAGATGGAATAGAAGTGAATAGCCTTGCAGCCTCAAAGCCTGGCCGTTTTCTGGAGTAGCTGGAGTAGCACCCTCAATCAAAGAGCTGCTGTGAAGCCTGGCTGCTTCCTTAGTAGGAGTTAAAATCAAATAATCTGTATTTTATAGGCAGTGTGGAAGAGGCCTAAGTGAGGCCTAACTCTGTCTGTCCCCTGGGCTGAGTGGGTTGCTAGGAGACCAAGTGGGCGGAGCTTAGCCATCTAACTGACAGCAGACCAAGTGGGTGGAACGTAGCCTTCTAACTGGCATCAACTGGATAAAAACAATTATTCCTCTCCCTCTAATTAGGATTTTATTTTTATTTTATTTTTGTTGTATGAACGTAGAGGCATGGATGAGGGGTTGTGCTGCCAAGTTTAGTGTTTCTGGGATGTGTAGTTTTGTTGTTTTGTCCTAGGCCGAAATTTCATTACTCTTTTATATATATAGACTAGCTGTGCCCGGCCACGCATTGCTGTGGAGAAGTCTGGTGGTATGGGAAATAAAGTATTGAGGAATTGGTGGTAGTTAAGGTAAAGGGTAAAGGTTTTCTCCTGACATTAAGTCCAGTTGTGTCCGACTGCACACTGAAGTGGATTATATGGCAGTGTGGAGTCAAGATAATCCAGTTCAAAGCAGATAATATAAGATTATAAATGGGTTATATAGCTGTGTGGAAGGGCCTTGAGTCTACACTGCCATATAATCCAGTGCAAATTAGATAATCTGTGGAAGAAGCCTAAGTGAGGCCTAAGTCTGCCTGTCCCCTAACTGAACCCTGGCTGTCCCTTGGCTGAGTTGGTTGCTAGGAGCCCTCTAAACTGGCAGCAATTGGATAAAAACAATTATTGCTCTCCCTCTAATTAGGACTTTATTTTTCTTTTTTGCTTTTTTTGCTGTATCAACCTAGAGGCGTGGATGATGGGTTGTGTTGTCAAATTTCAAGGTTGGGGGGCCTGTAGTTTTGTTGTTTTGTGGGTTGCCGTGATGCCATCACTCATTTATATATATAGATAGATAGATAGATAGATAGATAGATAGATAGATAGATAATGTGATATAGCACATTACCTAGTGCTGTCGGAGGGCTCACATTTTGTAAGTTAGCCATAAGTCAAAGGCAACTCAAAGGCCACAAAGTGTTTATCAATAGCAAAAAGGGGGGAAACGGCACTGCAAGGGGATTGATTCAAGCCAAGGAGCCCTGGCTTTGCAAGACTTGAGCCAGAAGCGTTGGTAACCAAGGACATTCATTGCAAGCCTCTCGTTTTGTGGATACAATGGCAACCGCAGCATGCTTTTTTGCAAAGTCTTTCTCCTCCTCCTCCTCCTCCTCCGTCCTTCACCCTGCCAGCTGGATAAGTGCCTTTTGTCGGAGCGAAAGCGGCAGAGCTTTTGTGGGCAATGCAAAGAAGCCGAGCCGTTGCTAAGTGAAGATGCTTTCGTGCCCGATCCCAGGAGAAGAGCAGTGAGCGAGTGGGGCCCAAGGCCTTGCAAACATCTGCATTAGCCAATGCCTCTCAGCCGGCCCACGAGAGGTTGCTCTTAATGGGTCTGAATTATTCAGGCCTTGCAAATGGGAACACAAAGAGGCTTGGCTCCTTGGGCAGCTCTGCCTTGGCACCGGGAACCCTGGGGTCCAAAATGGGGAAAAAGGGTTTTAAGAAAATTGGGCTTCAGTGTAAAACACCATCTTGGTGTTGTCGGAGTCTTCCATGGCTGGGATCACAGGGTTGTTGTATGTTTTCCAAGCTTGTCTGGCCATGTTCCGGAAGCATTCTCTCCTGACGTTTCACCCACATCTACGGCAGGCATCCTCAGAGGTTGTGGGATATATGGAGTAACTAAGCAAGGGAGTTGTCGAAGGCTTTCATGGCCGGGATCACAGGGTTGTTGTATGTCTTTCGGGCTATGTGGCCATGTTCCGGAAGCATTCTCTCCTGATGTTTTGCCCACATCTATGGCAGGCATCCTCAGAGGTTGTGGAGAAACTAAGCAAGGGAGGTTTATATATCTGTGGAAGGTCCTGAGCAGGGGAAAGAACTCTTGTCTGTTGGAGGGCAGTGTGAATGTTGGAGTTAATCTCCTTTGTTAGCATTAAATGGCCTTCCCAGCCTCACCTCCTGGCCTGGGGGAATCCTTTGTTCAGAGTCGTTAGCAGCCCCTGATTGATTCATGTCTAGAATTCTTCTGTTTTCAGAGTGCTGCTCCTTATTTACTGTTCTCATTTTGGAGTATTCCATCTTGGGTTGCTGTGAGAAAATGATAGTGTTCCACTAGCATTTTCTCCTGATGTTTCGCCTGCATCTGTGGCCAGCATTCTCAGAGGTTTGTTGGATGTGAGGCAAGTGGAGTGTGTAAAGAGCATAGAAACTACAACTCCCAGGGCTCCCTAGTAATGGGCCATTGCAGTTAAAGTGCATTAAATCTACAGTGCAGATGCACCCCAAGTTGCATTACTTCTGGAACTGATTTTGGTGGGTCTCCAAAAAGCAAACCCGCTTCTTTTCCTGCCTCACTTGCCCAGAAGTCAGGGAATGATGGGACCTGTGCTTACATAGTGTTTGTGTCCTGAATTTGGGAGCCATCCAAAGCCTCCTTGCTGCCGGCGTTTGATGCAGAGGCTCATTGGCTTCCGTGGGGGCCTTGCAGATGTTGTTGTTTTCCCTGCATGAGTCACAGGGTTGGCTCCTGAGCAGGCGCGGCTGGAAGTGGGACAGAAAGGCAGGCGCATTGGCCGGCAGCAAAGGCACCGAGCGAGCGCACGAGGCTGGCCTGGGACGTCCAGCCGCGCTTCCTCCCGACCTTTGCATCCCCGCTTTTTCTGATGCTGCTTTGCATGCCACAGGCATAAAGTGGTAGACAAATATTACAACAACAACATATAGTACGAGGGTTGAATGATAAGCAATGCCTCCACCTTTGTCACTTGGGTTTGGATGGGAATATTTTAATAAATCAAATGCAGAAATAATCCTTAGAATGTGCTCTTTAACAACCATTACTCACTTTTCCACATCATCACCAGACCATTGGATACATTTCTGCCAACAATGAACAAGTTTTCTGAAGCCGTCATGGAAGAAGTCGACACTCTGTTTCCGCAACCGACGTCTCACAGGACCCATCGTTCACAGATCTTCCGAGAGCCAAGCAAAGCAATAATGTGACCCGTTCTTGTGAAATGCCGATGATGCTTGAAATTTTTCTCTGACTGATACGATGATCATCCTGAATCCATCTGTCAACCTTTTGCTTGTGAAACTCAGTGGTTGCTGTCACGGGACGTCCAACTGTTTGTTTGTCATGCAAGTCAGATGTTCCCACCTCAACATCTTTAAACTCACTCGCCCAACGACTCACAGGACTCACATCAACACAATCCCCATAAACAGCTGGAATTCTCTGAGGAATCTCCTTTGGGGCGACACCTTCTGCAGTCAAGAATTCAGTGACTGCACGTTGCTTAAGTCACATTGACCGACCGTCTGCACAGGGTTCCATTCTTCGCACTTTAACAACACAGCCGTTCAATGCTAAGGCTTCCCTGTCTGCTCAGGGTTCCATACTTGGCACCTTAACAACACAACCGTTCAATTCTAAGACTTCCCCGTCTACGCACGGTTCCATACTTGGCACTTTAACAACACAACCGTTCAATGCTAAGGCTTCCCCGTCTGCGCAGGGTTCCATATTTGGCACTTTAACAACACAACCGTTCAATGCTAAGGCTTCCCTGTCTGCGCAGGGTTCCATACTTGGCACTTTAACAACACAACCGTTCAATGCTAAGGCTTCCCCGTCTGCGCAGGGTTCCATACTTGGCACTTTAACAACACAACCGTTCAATGCTAAGGCTTCCCTGTCTGCGCAGGGTTCCATACTTGGCACTTTAACAACACAACTGTTCAATGCTAAGGCTTCCCTCACACCAAATGGAACCGTAGAGGAGAGTCCACTGAACAAGCCAAGACCTGCCGCAGACCAGGACTGCCTTCTGTTGAGTGTTTTGGCGACGATGCGCAGCTGCGGGAAGGGGTGATTGGCTGGTTGAGGACGCAAGTTGCAGAGTTTTGTGGGGAAGGAGTTGCCAAGCTCATTCATCACTATGATAAGTGCCTAGATTTGAATGGCGACTATGTGAGAAGTGGTATTTGCATGCGGCTTTCAACTGCATATAGTAAATGTTTTCTCCTATACTTTTTGAGGACGCAAGCGGTAGAGTTTTGTGGGGAAGGAGTTGCCAAGCTCATTCCTCGCTATGATAAGTGCCTAGATTTGAATGGCGACTATGTTGAGAAGTGGTATTTGGGTGTGGCTTTCAACTGCATATGGTAAATGTTTTCTCCTATACTTTGTCCATTTTTAATTCCAAAACGTAATCTACTTTCTGGATAACCCTCGTACTACATTCACAGCATTCCCTGCGTATACCAAGCTTGTAACTCTATTGAAAAAAAACACAGACAAGATGAGCCTGGCATGACTTGTTTTTGAAGAATCCATGCTGACTTTTGGTGATCACAGCCTTCCTTTCTAAGTGATTCCAGGCTGCCTCCTTCATGATCTGCTCCAGAATCTTTCCTGGTCTTGATGTCAGGCTGACTGGACCTTGTCACTTTTTGGGTCCTCCTTCTTTCCCTTCTTGAAGATTAGGACAACATTGTCCCACCTCCAGTCTGCTGGGAGCAGAAGCTAGGGGAAAACAATGAAGGGATATAGAAAAGGAAGCGTATGGGGTAGATGTCTTTGAGGAATGGAGGGAGTTTTTCTTAAGGGTGGCCTAAATACCCTGAAGGCACCAGATCAAATATAGTATAGGAAGCTGAGCAGGATCAGCCCTGGTTAGTACATGGATGGGAGACTGCAGAGGCTGCATAGCCATCTGCTGTTGTGACTCAGTTGGAGTCTCAGAGTGACTCTGATGGGGTTTGTGGGATTCAGGTTCCAGATGTTCAAGATGATGGGATTCAGGTTCAAGATGACTCTGATGGGAATTATGGGATTCAGGTTCAGAGTGTCCCTGCTGTGAGAGATGAGGAGCAGGGAGGCATTCCCACGGCAGGGAATGGTGTTGTTGATACTGGAGATGATACCGAAGCTAGTCAGGTGCAAAGGGAGGACAGCTCCCAGTTAGATAGCATGCAGACAGAGGCTGCTGCTAATGAGCTGTCTGGCCTTGATGAAATGGCATCTCTGGATCGAGCTGGCCGTTTGGAATTTCGGGTTCGCAGGAGTGTCAGAATAGCAAACAAGAAAGAGGTTGGAGGCCAAAGAAATGCATTCATGCTATGCAGGGAATATTAAAGGGTGTGCTGAGAGAGAAGTCTTTGTCAAAAGCAATGTCTCGTTTGAGTTAGAAGCAGCTCTTGCTTTCTAGGATTATCCTGCAGTTTTGTGTATTCAAGTTCATGGGACTATGTCATGTATTAATGGAACCTTGTTTTATGTCTAAGGATTTCTTGGATTATTGGTTATAGCCTTGGTTTTGCAACAATATTTTGGATCTTTACTTTTGCTTTTTAAGGACTATTTATTTCCTAACTTCAATCTGTGTACAGCCTGGTGTGTTCAGCGAGGTGAAAATAACCTGAGGTGCGACATCTGCCGGGAGTGCTTGGATGGTGTCTTCCTGCCTGGCAGAAGGGGGTTGGACTGGATGGCCTTTGGGGGTCTCTTAATTCTAGGATTCTATGGTGAGCCTTGATTTGAAAGACTTTCTTAATCTGGCTAAGGATGTCAGTAGAATGGAAAGTTACCCTAAACCAGATGTGCAGTGACCGGTCCCTTCGATACAGTTGTGCCCAAGTGCTGGATTCAGATCTCCCATTCTGTTTTGATTCTGATTTGGGGCAAGAGAGCCGGGGATTTTGATCAAATCTGTGAATAATGATCAAACCTGCAAATGTGGAGAGAGGGCTGTAACAACAATTCCTTGTTTTGAGGAGCTCTCCAGGTGCTGATCTCCCTTCCCTGCAGAGGTTCAGCACCGGAGAGCTCCGATTAGAGTTTCGATCAAGATTTATTGACTCCATCCAGCTTTAATGCAATCTCTCTCTTTCCCTGCCGCCTTCCACTTTCCCCAGAATTATTGTCTCTTCCAGCGAGTCACGTTTGCCCAGGATGGATCCGAATCTCATTTGCCTCTCCTGGGTTGCTTTGGCTCTGAATGAGAGTGCAGGCTCAGTGTGATCCCTTTCTCTTCCTTCTCTTCCTCTCTTCCTCCTCCTCCTCCTCTTCTTTTCCTCCTCTTCTTCCAATTCTTCCTCTTCTTCTTCCTTCTCCTTTTTTCTTCCTCCTTCCTTCTCCTCCTCCTCTCATTTTCTTCTTCCTTCTTTCTCTTCCTCCTCCTCCTCTTTTCCTTCTCTTTTCTTTCTATTTTCCTTCTCCTTTTCTTCTTCTTCTTCCTTCTCTCCTTCTTCCTCCTCTCCTTCTTCCTCCTCCTCTTTTTCCTCCTTCTCCTCTCCTACATCCTCCTCTTCTTCCTCCTCCTCTTCTCCCTCCTCCTGTCTTCCTTCTTCTTTTCTTCCTCTTCTTCTTCCTCCTCCTCTTCTTCCTCCTCCTCCTCTTTTCTTTCTTCTTTTCTTCTTCCTCCTCCTCCTCTTTTCTTTCTTCTTTTCTTCTTTTCTTCTTCTTCTTCCTCTTTTCTTTCTTCTTTTCTTCCTCCTCCTCCTCCTCTTCTCCTTCCTTCTCCCCTTCTTCTTCCTCCTTCCTCTTCCTCCTTTTTTCCTCCTTCCTCCCCTTCTTCTCCTTCTCTTCTTCTTCCCTTACTTCCTCCTCCTCCTCTCCACCTCCTCCTCTTCCTTTTCTTCTTCCTGCTTCCTTCTCTTCCTCCTCTTCCTCCTCTTCTTCCTCCTCCTCTTCTCCCTCCTCCTGTCTTCCTTCTTCTTTTCTTCCTCTTCTTCCTCCTCCTCTTCTTCCTCCTCCTCCTCTTTTCTTTCTTCTTTTCTTCTTCTTCTTCTTCCTCTTCCTCTTTTCTTTCTTCTTTTCTTCCTCCTCCTCCTCCTCTTCTCCTTCCTTCTCCCCTTCTTCTTCCTCCTTCCTCTTCCTCCTTTTCTCCTCCTGCTCTGCTTCCTTGTCCTCCTCTTCTCCTTTTCCTCCTTCCTCCCCTTCTTCTCCTTCTCTTCTTCTTCCCTTACTTCCTCCTCCTCCTCTCCACCTCCTCCTCTTCCTTTTCTTCTTCCTGCTTCCTTCTCTTCCTCCTCTTCCTCCTCTTCTTCCTCCTCCTCTTTTCCTTCTTTCCTTCTTCCTCTTCCTCCTTCCTCCTCCTCCTCCTTTCCTCCTCCTTCCTTCTCTGCTTCCTTGTCTTCCTCTTCTCCTTTTCTTTTTCCTCTTCCTCTTCTCTTCTTCTCCTTTTCTTCTTCTTCCTCCTCCTCCTCTTCTCCCCCTTCTTCCTCTTCTTCCTCCTTCTCTGCATCCCTCCTGCTCTTCTTCTTCCACTTCCTCCTTCCTTTTTTCCTCCTCTTCTTCTTCCCTATCTCTCCTCTTCTTGCTCTGCATCATTCCATCAGATGGGTGAAAAAAGTGTATGTTTAGGGTGCATCTATTCTGCGTAATTAATACAGTTTGAAACCACCTCAACTGCCACGGCACAATGATGTATGGAATTCTGGGAGTTGTAGTTTTCCAAGGCCTCCCAAACCACAACTCAAGTGTTGCCAACCCGCATTAATTCTACAGTCTGGATGCATCCTTATGCTGTATGAAAAGGATAGGCAGAAGGAAAAAGGGAAACATGAAAAATACAGAATAAGGTGGCAAAAGGGAAAGGCATTTCCAAATTAGTCAAATATGCTTAGTTGAAGAGAAGGGAAATAATAATGGTGTGCATCATAATTATGATCATGATTATTGATAATCATGCTTTTTCTCTCCACAAGGAGACTCATAGCGTCTTAATTGCAGAAAAGCCAGAACAAATCTGGTGGATTAGAAATGGTGCGCATGGACGGGCTCCGTGGTTGATAATCTTCTTGTTATTACTTTGGGGAAGGCTTCAAAAACAAGGATATGCTGGTACATTAATGACTTGCAGGGTGGACGAATAATATTAAAAGGGGAAAGGGAAAGCAGTAATGGGGAATGGGGGAACATTCATAGAGACGTGAATGAAAAGAGATAGTTTTCCATCTGATGGGAAAGAGTTACAAGTTGTTATTGTTGATGTTGCTTCTACTACTACAAATTAGAGCATCCCTTATCCAAAACACTTGAGATCCAGATGCATTCTGCATTGCAGATTTGTTCTGGTTTTGGAATACCTGTATATGCATAACAGAAATTTTCATCAATGTGACCTCAGTGTAAAAATGAAATATGTTTCATATGTTTCAGTCCGGCTTCCGTAGGGAGCACGGGACGGAGACTGTGCTGGTCGCCATCACAGACCAACTTCGCTGCCAGAGGGATCAAGGCGGATCAGCGCTGCTCGTGTTATTGGATCTCACAGCAGCATTTGATACGGTCGACCACAGTCTATGGACCCACCGCCTAGCCATGACGGGGGTTAGGGGGATACCCCTGAAATGGGTGTCCTCCTTCCTCCAGAATCAGGGACAGCGGGTGGTGAGGGGAGGGTTGGTTTCCGCGTGGTCTCCGCTAACTTGTGGGGTCCCACAGGGAGCTATTCTCTCTCCTCTATTATTTAACATCTATATGCGACCGCTTGCCCGACTGGTGCGGAGCTTTGGGCTCGAGGGCCACCAGTACGCGGATGACACTCAGCTCATTCTGAGGATGGAGGGCCGGTCGGACTCCGTACCCGATAGTTTCCATCAGTGCCTTGAGGCCGTGACTGGATGGTTGAGGGTGAATCCAGCGAAGACGGAGATCCTTTGGCTGGGCCGTCCGGGTGGGAGGGAGATCCAGCTGCCTACCCTGGATGGTGAGACACTACGTCCGTCATCTTCGGTAAAAAGTCTTGGGGTCTCATGGGACCCTCTGCTCACAATGGAGGCCCAGGTCTCTGCTGTGAGCAGATCTGCGTTTTTCCATCTACGTCAGGCTAGGCGACTGGCTCCCTTCCTATCTAGGAACGACCTGGCGACGGTGATCCAGGCGACGGTCATCTCGAGGCTCGACTACTGCAACGCCCTCTACATTGGCCTTCCTCTGTCAGTGATCCGGAAACTGAAGCTGGTGCAAAACGCGGCGGTGTATCACCCCAATTCTTCAACAGCTGCACTGGCTACCGATTGAGTACCGGATTACTTTCAAGATACTAGTACTAACTTTCAAGGCCTTACATGGTCTGGGGCCAGCGTACCTGAGGGCCCACTTATCCCCCTACCAACCCCAGAGATTACTTCGGTCCGAAGACCAAAATTTGCTTGAAGTCCCTAACATACGGACTTATCATTTGTCTTCTACTAGGCAGAGAGCCTTCTCGATTGTAGCCCCTCAATTATGGAATGCCTTGCCAGTGGAAACTCGAACCACCCAAGACTTACTTGCCTTTCGGAAAGCCTGCAAAACCTTGCTCTTCCGACAAGCGTTCAATGGGTGAAAGACTCGGGGATATGTCTGTTTTTATTGTTGCTTTTATTGTTGCTTTTATTGTTTTTATTGTTATTTTAAAGCTAAGTGTATTGTTTTAATCTATTTTTGTAAACCGCTCCGAGCCAAACCGGGAGTAGCGGTATATAAGTTTAATAATAATAATAATAATAATAATAATAATAATAATGATGATGATGTTTCACAACTAGACCCTTCAGATTGTGTTTTTTCAGGGTTGTTGTGTGTCTTTCGGGCTGTGTGGCCATGTTCCAGAAGCATTCTCTCCTGACGTTTCGCCCACATCTATGCCTGGTGCTAATTCTTTCAGTCTATACACTGCCCTCTTGTGGCTGCATGTAAGCACTGCAGACATACAAACCTAGAAGCCAGGAGCTAATCCTTTCTAGCCACATGCTGCCCTCTTATGGTTGCATCTGAGCAACGCATACATTCAAACCTAGAAGCCAGGAGCTAATCCTTTTTATCTATATCAGGGGTCCCCAAACTAAGGCCCGGGGGCCGGATGTGGCCCTCCAAGGTCATTTACCTGGCCCCCGCCCTCAGTTTTATAATATAATATTTTATATCAGTTTTAATAATATAATATATTGTATATACATATAATATTGATAATAATCTTGTGTTGTACAATATAATACTATAATTATATAATATATATATATATATATATATATATATATATATACACACATACAATATAATAATAATATAATAATATTAATTATATGTAATATATTACATATTATATAATAGTATAGTGGTATAGTTCAATATAGTAATGTATAATGCTAATATTGTGTTATGCTAATAATATATTGTATGTACATACAGCTGCTCTGAGTCCCCTTCGGGGTGAGAAGGGTGGGATATAAATGTAGTAAATAAATGCAGTAAATAAATAATTAATTTTAGACTTAGGCTCGGCCAAAGTCTGACATGACTTGAAGGCACACAACAACAACAACAATCCTAATTAACTTGACTATCTCATTGGCCAGTAGCAGGCCCACACTTTCCATTGAAATCCTAATAGGTTTATGTTGGTTAAAATTGTTTTCATTTTTAAATATTGTATTGTTCTTTTGTTGTTGTTGTTGTTGTTGCACTACAAATAAGACATGTGCAGTATGCATAGGAATTTGTTTGTATTTTTTTCCAAATGATAATTCGGCCCCTCCACAGTCTGAAAGATTGTGGACCGGCCCTCTGCTTTAAAAGTTTGGGGACCCCTGATCTCTATGGTGCCCTCTTGTGTCTGCGGAGCCCCTGATGGCGCAGCGAGTTAAACCACTGAGCTGTTGAACTTGCTGACTGAAAGACTGGTGGTTCACATCCAGGGAGCAGAGTGAGCACCCGCTGTTAGCCCCAGCTTTTGCCAACCTAGCAGTTCGAAAACATGCCAATGTGAGTAGATCAATAGGTACCGCTTTGGCGGGAAGGTAACAGTGCTCTATGCAGTCATGCCTATGGCCACATGACCTAGGAGGTGTCTACTGACAATGATGGCTCTTCAGCTTAGAAATGGAGATGAGCACCAACCCCCAGAGTCAGACACGACTGGACTTAACGTCAGGGGAAACCTTTACCTTTACTTGTGGCCACATCTGAGTACTGCATATGTACATCCCTAGAGTCCAATAGCTAATCCTTTCTATCTATATGCTGTCCTCTTGCGGTTGCATCTGAGCACTGCATACATATATACATCCCTGGAGACCAGGAGCTAATCCTTGCTATCTATATGGCACCCTCCTGTGGCCACATAGGAGAACTACATCCCTGGAGACCAGGAGCTAATCCTTGCTATCTATATGGCACCCTCCTGTGGCCACATATGAAAACTACATCCCTGGAGACCAGGAGCTAATCCTTGCTATCTATATGGCACCCTCCTGTGGCCACATATGAGAACTACATCCATGGAGACCAGGAGCTAATCCTTGCTATCTATATGGCACCCTCCTGTGGCCACATAGGAGAACTACATCCCTGGAGACCAGGAGCTAATCCTTGCTATCTATATGGCACCCTCCTGTGGCCACATAGGAGAACTACATCCCTGGAGACCAGGAGCTAATCCTTGCTATCTATATGGCACCCTCCTGTGGCCACATAGGAGAACTACATCCCTGGAGACCAGGAGCTAATCCTTGCTATCTATATGGCACCCTCCTGTGGCCACATAGGAGAACTACATCCCTGGAGACCAGGAGCTAATCCTTGCTATCTATATGGCACCCTCCTGTGGCCACATAGGAGAACTACATCCCTGGAGACCAGGAGCTAATCCTTGCTATCTATATGGCACCCTCCTGTGGCCACATATGAGAACTACATCCCTGAAGACCAGGAGCTAATCCTTGCTATCTATATGGCACCCTCCTGTGGCCACATAGGAGAACTACATCCCTGGAGACCAGGAGCTAATCCTTGCTATCTATATGGCACCCTTCTGTGGCCACATATGAGAACTACATCCCTGGAGACCAGGAGCTAATCCTTGCTATCTATATGGCACCCTCCTGTGGCCACATATGAAAACTACATCCCTGGAGACCAGGAGCTAATCCTTGCTATCTATATGCCACCCTCCTGTGGCCACATATGAGAACTACATCCCTGGAGACCAGGAGCTAATCCTTGCTATCTATATGGCACCCTCCTGTGGCCACATAGGAGAACTACATCCCTGGAGACCAGGAGCTAATCCTTGCTATCTATATGGCACCCTCCTGTGGCCACATATGAGAACTACATCCCTGAAGACCAGGAGCTAATCCTTGCTATCTATATGGCACCCTCCTGTGGCCACATATGAGAACTACATCCCTGGAGACCAGGAGCTAATCCTTGCTATCTATATGGCACCCTTCTGTGGCCACATATGAGAACTACATCCCTGGAGACCAGGAGCTAATCCTTGCTATCTATATGGCACCCTCCTGTGGCCACATATGAAAACTACATCCCTGGAGACCAGGAGCTAATCCTTGCTATCTATATGGCACCCTTCTGTGGCCACATATGAGAACTACATCCCTGGAGACCAGGAGCTAATCCTTGCTATCTATATGGCACCCTTCTGTGGCCACATATGAAAACTACATCCCTGGAGACCAGGAGCTAATCCTTGCTATCTATATGGCACCCTCCTGTGGCCACATATGAAAACTACATCCCTGGAGACCAGGAGCTAATCCTTGCTATCTATATGGCACCCTTCTGTGGCCACATATGAGAACTACATCCCTGGAGACCAGGAGCTAATCCTTGCTATCTATATGGCATCCTTCTGTGGCCACATATGAGAACTACATCCCTGGAGACCAGGAGCTAATCCTTGCTATCTATATGGCACCCTCCTGTGGCCACATATGAAAACTACATCCGTGGAGACCAGGAGCTAATCCTTGCTATCTATATGGCACCCTCCTGTGGCCACATATGAAAACTACATCCCTGGAGACCAGGAGCTAATCCTTGTTATCTATATGGCACCCTCCTGTGGCCACATATGAGAACTACATCCCTGGAGACCAGGAGCTAATCCTTGCTATCTATATGGCACGCTCCTGTGGCCACATATGAGAACTACATCCATGGAGACCAGGAGCTAATCCTTGCTATCTATATGGCACCCTCCTGTGGCCACATATGAGAACTACATCCCTGGAGACCAGGAGCTAATCCTTGCTATCTATTTGGCACCCTTCTGTGGCCACATATGAGAACTACATCCCTGGAGACCAGGAGCTAATCCTTGCTATCTATATGGCACCCTCCTGTGGCCACATATGAGAACTACATCCCTGGAGACCAGGAGCTAATCCTTGCTATCTATATGGCACCCTCCTGTGGCCACATAGGAGAACTACATCCCTGGAGACCAGGAGCTAATCCTTGCTATCTATATGGCACCCTCCTGTGGCCACATATGAGAACTACATCCCTGGAGACCAGGAGCTAATCCTTGCTATCTATATGGCACCCTCCTGTGGCCACATAGGAGAACTACATCCCTGGAGACCAGGAGCTAATCCTTGCTATCTATATGGCACCCTCCTGTGGCCACATATGAAAACTACATCCCTGGAGACCAGGAGCTAATCCTTGCTATCTATATGGCACCCTCCTGTGGCCACATATGAGAACTACATCCCTGGAGACCAGGAGCTAATCCTTGCTATCTATATGGCACCCTCCTGTGGCCACATATGAGAACTACATCCCTGGAAACCAGGAGCTAATCCTTGCTATCTATATGGCACCCTCCTGTGGCCACATATGAGAACTACATCCCTGGAGGCCAGGAGCTAATCCTTGCTATCTATATGGCACCCTTCTGTGGCCACATATGAAAACTACATCCCTGGAGACCAGGAGCTAATCCTTGCTATCTATATGGCACCCTCCTGTGGCCACATATGAGAACTACATCCCTGGAGACCAGGAGCTAATCCTTGCTATCTATATGGCACCCTCCTGTGGCCACATATGAGAACTACATCCCTGGAGACCAGGAGCTAATCCTTGCTATCTATATGGCACCCTCCTGTGGCCACATAGGAGAACTACATCCCTGGAGACCAGGAGCTAATCCTTTCTATCTCTATACTGCCCTCTTGTGGCTGCATCTGAGCATCTGGGTTCTCTTTATATCTTCCATTTCATTTGCTAATTATTTTTTTCTGCAGCCAAGCTTTTGCATATTGTTGACGTTTGGGCTTTCAATCTTAGGTGGATTCCTTGTCTTTGTGCATGTGCCTGCCAGTTGCCTTTGGCTTCTCGTGATCCCATGCATTTCACTGAGTTTTGTTAGGCAAGGCATCCTCAGAGGTGGTCTTGCCAGTTCTTCCATTTACATATACAGTATATACTCTAAGCCAGGGGTCCCCAAACTTTTTAAACTGGGGGCCAGTTTACTGTCCCTCAGACTGTTGGAGGGCCGGACTACAGTTTTTTTAAAAAAACTACGAACAAATGTATAAGCACACTACACCTATCTCATGAGCCTGCTTTTGGCTAATAAGATGGTCAATGTCCAGTTCCATATTGAAACATTCACATTGGCCTTTAACAGAGAAGAGTTTTTTTCTCCCACCCTGGACCTTCCACAGATATATAAACCTTCCTTGCCTAGTTTCCAACAGACCTCACAGCTTCAAAGAAATTTAGCAATGTGTTTCCTTTAGGAATACTGCTGTATGACTACTATTACAACAGCAGCAGCAGCAACAACAAAAAATACTAATAATAGTATTTTAAATGTATGATAAGGCTCAACTCAGTATTTCTCTTTTTTTCAGAGGCCCCTTCCACACAGCCCTATATCCCAGAATATCAAGGCAGAAAATCCCACATTATATGAGTGTGGACTCAGATAACCCAGTTCAAAGCAGATATTGTGGGATTTTCTGCCTTGATGTTTTGGGATATAGGGCTGTGTGGAAGGGCCTGTAATATGTGAAAAAAGGTGACTTAGGCCCCTTCCACACAGCTGTATAAAATCCCACATTATTTGCTTTGAACTGGGTTATATGCCAGTGTGGACCCAGATAACCCAGTTCAAAGCAGATATTGTGGATTATCTGCCTTGATATTGTGGGTCACATGGCTGTGTGGAAGGGCCCTTAGTGGCTAAATGCATTGCGTAATTCTAGCAGAGTGATGTCACTTTACCTGCCTTGGTTCCATCCTATGAAACACTGGGATCCATAGTTTGGTTTATAACCATTTCCCATGTTGATCACCTTTGCCTGGACACCTCCACTGTGTCAATATACTGCATTTCCTGGGTTGACTTACTAGAAGCAGCTTTGTTTAACCCAGTCTGGGAAAGACGCCTGTGGCTTTTGTGGCTTTCCCCCAAAAGTTTGATTTCATATTATTTTGTTTTATCCTATTTTCCCTTGCAGTTTTTATATTAATTTTCAACTTTTAATTTCCTCTTAATCTATTGCAGTGTGGGAGGAGAATTGTATAATTATGTTATGCAACCAATTTTAAATTACTTTATAGCAATTTTTGACATGCTAAATGCCCCTAGTTGATTCCTGTCTGATATGGGTTGAAATTCTGTGTTCTTCTTGAATTGGAAGGCTTTTAGTGATTGTTAAGAAAGGTGGTTGTGAGTTTTACAGCCTGTCTGGCTATGCTCCAGAAGCATTCTCCCCTGACATTTCGCCCACATCTATGGCAGGCATCCTCAGAGCCTCAGTTTGGGGACCCCTGCTCTAAGCCAAGTTTTTAAATCTCTTTTTGGGGGCTGAAAAAGCCTCCCCCGGCTTATAATCGGGTCAAGGTCAAATCAGCAGCGGAGCCTGGAGGCCACAGTATGTTTTCTTTTCCAAAATCTCCCTTCTCCGCTTCTCCTCCCAGGTTGGAGTTATCTTATTTTTAAAGAGAGAGAGAGAGAGACAAGGGAATGTTTTCCAAAGCGAAAGGAGAGTGAGTGAGAGCCTCTTGCAAGCCAGGAAGAAGAAAAATATTGCATGGATGGAAAGGGGGAAAAAAAGAGAGACTCTTGCAAATTTGCAGGATTTATTATTATTATTATTACTATTATTGCAAGAACGTTTGAGTCAATAGGGAGGGAAGGAGGGAAAGAAGAACAACAGTAGGTGTGGATTTCTTTTCATTCCTAAGGAAACAAAAATGGGGTGGTTTTTTGGGAGAGGAAGGGAAGTTTTAAAAAGCCTTTTCTGGCTACTTTGAGAGTTTGAAAAGGGAGAAATAAAAGAGGCCGGAAAGGGGAGGAGAAAAGAGGCCAAAGTTGTTTTTAGGAGGGCTTTGCTTACATTTCTTCCTTGGGCAAATGCATGCCCCAAAGCTTGTAAATAATATATAGATTTCTCGCTACAAATACATTAATTTAATATATGAATTTTCCCCTCATATGTTTGCAAATCTCTGCAAGTCCTATAAAGATATAATTCTCTATATATAGAGCAACTAGCTGTGCCCGGCCACGCGTTGCTGTGGCGTTGTGTGGTGGTGTTGGTGAGAAATTGTTGAGGCAGTGGTGGTATTGAATGTCTGTTGTATGGCTGTCTTTATGTTTAATATGCACACTGAAGTGGATTATATGGCAGTGTGGAGTCAAGATAATCCAGTTCAAAGCAGATAATATAAGATTCTAAATGGGTTATATAGATGTGGAAGGGTCTTGAGTCTACACGGCCATATAATCCAGTTCAAATCTGATAATCTGTGGAAGAGGCCTAAGTGAGGCCTAACTGTGCCTGTCCCTTGGGCTGAGGAGGTTGCTAGGAGACCAAGTGGGCGGAGCTTAGCCTTCAAACTGGCAGCAATTGGATAAAAACTATTATTCCTCTCCCTGTAATTAGGACTTTATTTTTCTTTTCTTTTTTGTTGTATCAACCTAGAGCCGTGAATGATGGGTTGTGTTGTCAAATTTCGAGGTTGGGGGGCCTGTAGTTTTGTTGTTTTGTCTGCTGCCCTGATGCCATCACTCTTTTATATATATAGATGTCTAGATACATAGATATTAATATAGATATAGGCCTTTTAAATATGCATACACACACAGATGTCTAGATAGATGTAAACATAGATAAATGGGACTTGCAAATATTGCAGGAGGGAAATGCACAGAGGATTTGCAAACTTTTCACGGGGGAAATGCACATGTGAAATTAGTATATATAATTATAGAGCAATATCTAGCTCTGCATTGATTATATAGGCATTGAATGTTTGCCTGTTACTACCGTGTTTCCCCGAAAATAAGACCTCCCCAAAGAATAAGACCTAGCAGGGTTTTGGGGGGATTGCCAAATATAAGGCCTCCCCTGAAAGTAAGACCTAGCAACTAAGGCTGCAGCAGAGTTCCATTGGGAAGCATGGCTGCCGGGCAGAAGGGAGGGAGGGAAGGAAGAGGGCTTTTGCTCCTTAAAGGTACAGGACGCATTGGGATTCTCCTCTCATCCTTATTCCTATCCTATGCCATGAAACTGATTATTTTATACTATTATTCTATTGCCATATTATTATCATCATATTCTGTTACTATTATTATATCCCATTATTATATTATCCTATTAATATATTTTAAATCATTATATTATATTTTTCTATTATTATTATTATTATTATTATTATTATATCATTATATTATTATTCTATTATTATTCTATTATATTTTCATATTATTATATTATTATTCTGTTATTATTAAATTCCATTTTATATGACCCTATTAATATATTTTATATCATTATATTCTATACTATTATTCTATTATATTATCATATTATTATTTTATTATTATTAGCATATTCTGTTATTATTATATTCCATTTTATATTATCCTATTAATATATTTTATATCATTATATTATATTTTTCTATTATTATTATTATATCATTATATTATTATTCTATTATTATTCTATTATATTTTCATATTATTATATTATTATTCTGTTATTATTAAATTCCATTTTATATTACCCTATTAATATATTTTATATCATTATATTCTATACTATTATTCTATTATATTATCATTTTATTATTTTATTATTATTAGCATATTCTGTTATTATTATTATATTCCATTTTATATTATCCTATTAATATATTTTATATCATTCTATTCCATTCTATTATTCTATTATATTATCCTATTATTATTATATTATTATGCTATTCTGTTATTATATCCCATTATTATATTATCCTATTAATACCATATTATTATCATTTTCAGTTATTATTATATCCTATATTATATTATCTCATTAATATATTGTATATCATTATATTATTGTTATATTATCATATTATTATTATAGTATATTATATTATTCATCATTCATGACTACATTGAAACTAGAATAGAGAGAAATCAGCGTGGAAACCTTGTGAAACCTAAATTGCAAGAGGTACCATAGATTGTTGCACATGTAAATAATGGTAGTAACAAGAAATTCTTGATAGGATTCATAGTTTGTCTGTTATGCTGGTTTGTGATGACAACTACTTTACAGTATATAATAAATGTTCATTTTGTTGTTCAACAATAAATGTGAGCTCTTCTTCATGGAAAAATAAGACATCCCCTGAAAATAAGACCTAGTGCATCTTTGGGAGCAAAAATTAATATAAGACACTGTCTTATTTTCGGGGAAACACTGTATTGAACAGTATATAATAAATGTTCTCTTTTTTTGGTTCAACAATAAATGTGAATTCTTCTTCATGGAAAAATAAGACATCCCCTGAAAATAAGACCTAGTGCATCTTTGGGAGCAAAAATTAATATAAGACCCTGTCTTATTTTCGGGGAAACAGGGTAGGTTGGAAGCCGGCCTGAGTCCCCATGGGGAGATAGATAGAGCAGGATACAAAGGAAGTTGTTATTGTTGATGATGATTATTATAAAGTTATTGTTGATACCATATTGTTTTTGTTGACCCTACTTATGCTCTTACAGAGTTAGCTTACTGTTTTTCTTTGAAATACGGTAAATATTCGGAAAACATTTACCCCACTTATGCCTCAGTTAATGTAATTTTATTGTTATCTGTTTTTATTTTGAAATTTAAGAGAGAGAGAGAGACAATTTCCCATCCTCGGCTTATACTCGAGTCAATAAGTTTTCCCAGTTTTTTGTGGTAAAATTAGGTGCCTTGGCTTATATTCGGGTCGGCTTATACTCGAGTACATATGGTAACCAACAGGACTTGGGATTCCGTGGTGGTCTCCCATCCAAGTCCCAACTGGGGCTGGCCCTGCTTAGCTCATGAGACCGGCCAGGAAAGGGACAAAACTCCGTTGGCTTTCCAATACACAAACCGCGTAAATCTTCCCTAAATACTTCCTAAGATGGATGAGCCCTTAAAAACATTCTAAATTCCCCATAAGCTGTTGCAGGCCATCTGCCAGGCCTAAGTTTATCCAAAGAAGGACTTTGCTTAATCATCTATATATATAAAAGAGTGATGGCATCAGGGCAGCGGACAAAACAACAAAACTACAGGCCTCCCAACCTCAAAATTTGACAACACAACCCATTATCCACGGCTCTAGGTTGATACAACAAAAAGAAAAGAAAATAAAGTCCTAATTAGAGAGAGAGGAATAATTGTTTTTATCCAATTGCTGCCAGTTACAAGGCTAAGTTCCGCCCACTTGGTCTCCTAGCAACCTACTCAGCCCAGGTGACAGGCAGATTTAGGCCTCACTTAGGCCTCTTCCACAGATTATCTAATTTGCACAGGATTATTTGGCAGTGTAGACTCAAGGCCCTTCCATGCAGCTATATAACCCATTTAGAATCTTATATTATCTGCTTTGCACTGGATTATTTTGACTCCACACTGCCATATAATCCACTTCAGTGTGCATTTTATACAGCTGTGAAGAAGGGGCCTCATATAATCCAGTTCTAAACAGAGATTATAAATATACAGTAGAGTCTCACTTATCCAACATAAACAGGCCGGCAGAACGTTGGATAAGTGAATATGTTGGATAATAAGAACTGATTCAGGAAAAGCTGATTAAACATCAAATTAGGTAATGATTATATAAATTAAGCACCAAACATGTTATACAACAAATTTGACAGAAAAAGTAGTTCAATGCTAAGTAATGCTATGTTGTAATTACTGTATTTACAAATTTGCCACCAAAATATCACAATGAATTTAAAACATTGACTACAAAAACATTGACTTCTAAAAGGCAGACTGCGCTGGATAATCCAGAACACTGGATAAGCGAATGTTGGATAAGTGAGATTCTACTTTAATATGAAATAATTACTGTGGTAATCCAGTCCAACCCAATTCTGCCATGGAGGACACAATCCAAGCACACCCAACAGATGGCCACCCAGCCTCTCAATAATAATAATAATAATAATAATAATAATAATAATAATAATAATAATAATAATAAATCCATTTATAATGGACTTAATGTAAGGTAAAACCTTTACCCTTTACCTTAACTACCACCAATTCCTCAATACTTTATTTCCCATACCACCAGACTTCGCCACAGCAACGCGTGGCCGGGCACAGCTAGTAATAGTAATAAAATGCTTTGCCAGCCAAGTTACTTTATTTTCAAAGGCAGATTTAAACATAGCCAGGGAAAGTATTGATGTTTTTCTTGCTCTCTTGATATTGCTTTGGGGTAAATTACTATTTGACCCTAACTCTCAATGGTAAAGTGCATGGTCACAGTACAACAGTGATACTCAATTCCTAACTCCGTGACCCCTTAATACACTTCCTTGTGTTGTGGTGACCCCCAACCGTAATATTATTTTCGTTGCTACTTCATAACTGTTATTTTGCTACTCTTATGAATCGTAATGAAATGCAGGCTGTACAGTAGAGTCTCACTAATCCAAGCCTCGCTTATCCAAGCTTCTGGATTATCCAAGCTATTTTTGTAGTCAATGTTTTCAATATATCGTGATATTTTGGTGCTAAATTCGTAAATACAGTACAGTAGAGTCTCACTTATCCAACATAAACGGGCCGGCAGAATGTTGGATAAGCGAATATGTTGGATAATAAGGAGGGATTAAGGATAAGCCTATTAAACATCAAATTAAGTTATGATTTCACAAATTAAGGACCAAAACATCATGTTAGACAACAAATTTGGAAGAAAAAGTAGTTCAATACACAGTAATTCTATGTAGAAATTACTGGATTTATGAATTTAGCACCAAAATATCACGATATATTGAAAGCATTGACTACAAAAATGCGTTGGATAATCCAGAACGTTGGATAAGCGAGTGTTGGATAAGTGAGACTCTACTGTAATTACAACATAACATTATTTATTTACAGTATTTATATTCCGCCCTTCTTTCTCACCCCGAAGGGGACTCAGGGCGAATTACAATGAACACGTATATGGCAAACATTCACTGCCAACAGACAAACAACATATATAGACAGACACAGAGGCATTTAACATTTTTCCAGCTTCACGATTCCGGCCACAGGGGGAGCTGTTGCTTCACTGTCCACTAGTGGCTGTACTTCCTCATTCCTTTCCTCATGTTTTGCTGGCAGTTTTATGATGTTGTAAATTAGTTAAATTGCCTCCCGCATAAAGTGGACCTAAATTTCCCTACTTGACAGATGCAACTGTCTTTCAGGGCTGCATAGGTCAACAGCAAGCCGGGCTATTTAATGGTTGGGGGCTTAACCCGACCCGGGCTTCGAACTCATGACCTCTCAGTCAGTAGTGATTTATTGCAGCTGGTTACTAGCCAGCTGCGCCACAGCCCGGCCCCTGCGTTCAATTACTGCGTATTGAACTACTTTTTCTGTCCAATGTGTTGTATATAACCTAATTTGATGTTTAATAGGCTTTTCCTTAATCCCTCTTTATTATCCAAGATATTCGCTTATCCAAGCTTCTGCCGGCCCATTTATCTTGGATAAGTGAGACTCTACTGTATTTTCATTCACTGGACCAAATTTGGAAGAAATACCCGATAGATATGCCCAAATCTGAATACTGGTTGGGTTGGGTTTATTTTGCTATTTCGGAGTTGTAGTTTATAGTATACCTACAATCAAAGAGCTCGTTATAGAACTCCACTTAAAACAGAGCCAGAGCTACTAATAAGAATCGTGCTAAGCACAATAAAATTAAAACGGACACAACACCCGAGGAAGTAATAACGAAACAAGGGGAACAACCCGGGAGACCTTGTTGTGTTCCAGTTCTTGGTGTTGCGAAGCAAACGAAGAATTCCTTTGAATATAGAAACTGTTATCTTGGACACTGAATATTTTTACTACAATTGACATTGGCCCAAGATTCCACGCAACTCCAGGAATAATATGGACTTGGTTGTCTCTTTATGTCTGTTATTTACTTCTGATATAGTATACTTTGTGAGAGTATGACATGGATATTGTACCTTTGTTTATGATACCCTGAAAGCAATTTTGTTATCTGCAATATAGTTTGAAGAGAATTACTTTAATATAGAGTTGTAGAAACCTGATCTGTATTACATTTCTTGGGATTGTGACAAGAGTGTATATACACATACATTATTGTTCGGGATTTATAGTTCACCTACAATCAAAGAGCATTCTGAACCCCACCAAGGATCGAATTGGGCCAAACTTCCCATAGAGAACCCTCATAACAGGCAGAGAGATCTTCAGCCTTCTCTACCAAATGGGTTCCTAAGACTATCAGAAATATGTGTTTTCTGATGGTCTTTGGTGACCCCTCGTGACCCCCCGAAGGGGTCCCGACCCCCAGGTTGAGAAATGCTGCTGCACAATGATAATAACAACATCTGTATTATTATTATTAGTAGTATTCCTTGTTTATATAGAGCCATCAGTTTGTGAGCAAAACAAACTCAAATATATACAGAGCAAAGGAATACAACAGCATACAATGCAATTGCAAAACAAAAGTATTAAGACAAAGTGCCCAAAATACAATACGTTACTTATTGTTTATTTTATTTTTGCTCCCTTAGTATTGCTCAGCTGAACTTCAGGATAATGGTTTAATTCTCAATCTTTTTTGATAGAACACATGGTTTTCATACTAGAAATCCCATCTGCAATTGTTGCATTGATAATGATAGTAGTAGTAGTAGTAGTAGTAGTAGTAATAGTAATAAGAAGAAGAACATGCCCTGGCAGAATATGTAAAACAAAGTGAAGAACCTGCTTTGATTGAAGTCAAAAATCAGAAACTCCTCAAAGCACAGCAGACAAAAAAACAGTACAAGAAAACTGCACTACAAACTAGAGCTGACAGCTGGCACAACAAAACACTGCATGGAAAGTTCCTTGACAAAATTGAAGGAAAAGCTGATAAAGAGAAGACCTGGCTCTGGCTCACGAATGGGACCCTGAAGAAGGAGACAGAAGGCCTGATCCTTGCAGCCCAGGAGCAAGACATCAGGACAAAGGCAATCAGGGCCAAGATCGAAAAATCAGCTGATGACCCAAAATGCAGACTCTGCAAGGAAACCGATGAAACCATTGATCATATCCTCAGCTGCTGTAAGAAAATTGCACAGACAGACTACAAACAGAGGCACAACTATGTGGCCCAAATGATTCATTGGAACTTATGCCTCAAGTACCACCTCCCAGCAGCAAAGAACTGGTGGGATCACAAACCTGCAAAGGTTGTGGAAAATGAACACGCAAAGATACTGTGGGACTTCCGAATTCAGACTGACAAAGTTCTGGAACACAACACACCAGACCTCACAGTTGTGGAAAAGAACAAAGTTTGGATCATTGATGTTGCCATCCCAGGTGACAGTCGCATTGAAGAAAAACAACAGGAAAAACTCAGCCGCTCTCAGGGCCTCAAGATTGAACTTCAAAGACTCTGGCAGAAACCAGTGCAGGTGGTCCCAGTGGTGATGGGCACACTGGGTGCCGTGCCAAAAGATCTCAGCCGGCATTTGGAAACAATAGACATTGACAAAATTACGATCTGCCAACTGCAAAAGGCCACCTTACTGGGATCTGCACGCATCATCCGAAAATACATCACACAGTCCTAGACACTTGGGAAGTGTTCGACTTGTGGTTTTGTGGGACGAAATCCAGCATGTCTATCTTGTTTGCTGTGTCATACAACGTCGTTGTGTCAATAATAATAATAAAGTTTTGTTGAGGGATTTCATAGCCAAAATCACTGGGTTGCTATGAGTTTTCCAGGCTGTCTGGCCATGTTCCAGAAGCATTCTCCCCTGATGTTTCGCCCATATTATGGCAGGTATCCTCAGAGGTTGTGAGGTCTGTTGGAAATTAGGCATGTGGGGTCTATATATCTGTAGAATAACGTCCAGGGTGGGAGAAAGAACTCTAGTCTGTTGGAGGCAAGTGTTTACGTTGCAATTTCAACAGAAAGGAGGAAACCATGAAAATGAGCACAATCTGGACTCCAGTATTTTAAAACTCTAAAATCAGGACAGTAAATAAAGAACAACACTCTGAAAACAGGGGAATTCCAGACAGGAAACAATCAGGGCCAGCTAATGCCTCCCAACAAAGGATTCCCCCAGGCAGGAAGCAGCCAGGCTTTGAATCTGCAAGGCCATTAAATGCTAATCAGAGTGATTAATTACAACATTCACACTGGCCTCCAACAGACAAGAGTTCTTTCTTTCTCCCACCCTGGACATTATTCCACAGATATATAAACCCCACTTGCTTGCTTTCCAACAGACCTCAAAACCTCTGAGGATGCCTGTTATAGATGTGGGTGAAATGTCAGGAGAGAATGCTTCTGGAACATGGCCATACAGCCTGGAAAACTTTACAGCAACCCAATAATAATAATAAGTGTTCAATCCAAACAACCAAAATCACTGGGTCCAGTTGGCCTGCGTTGGGGTGCATGAGCCAGTAGTGTGATGCGGCAGCTCAAAAAGCCAATGCGATTCATTTTGGTTTGTCTTGTGTTGGTTGCTGACATCTTCCTGGTGTTTTTGTCTCTTCTTCGCAGCTCACAGTCTACCTTGGAAAGAGGGACTTTGTTGACCACATAGACGTCGTCGATCCCGTTGGTAAGTCTGTATTGGGCTCAGTCCTGCTTGGTAGACCAGGGTGAATCTACATTGTCAAATTAATGCAGTTTGACACCACTTACATGCCATGGGCACAATGCTATGGAATCCTGGGGGTTGTACTTTGGTGAGGCATTGGCTCCTTTTGTCAGGAAAGGCTGAAGAAAACCACAACTCCAAGGATTTCATAGCTTTATGATGCCAGCAGTATATCTTATGACAAGTATGGCCCAGGTGTTTATGGCCTTGATGGTGTATATTATTATTATTATTATTATTATTATTATTATTATTATTATTATTATTAATAATAATATAATTATAATATACTAGCTGTGCCCGGCCACGCGTTGCTGTGGCGTTGTCTGGTGGTGTTGGTGAGAAATTGTTGAGGTAGTGGTGGTATTGAATGTCTGTTGTATGGTTGTCTTTATGTTTAGTATGCACACTGAAGTGGATTATATGGCAGTGTGGAGTCAAGATAATCCAGTGCAAAGCAGATAATATAAGATTCTAAATGGGTTATATAGCAGTGTGGAAGGGCCTTGAGTCTACACTGCCATATAATCCAGTTAAAATTTGATAATCTGTGGAAGAGGCCTAAGTGAGGCCTAACTCTGCCTGTCCCCTGGACTGAGTAGGTTGCTAGGAGACCAAGTGGGCGGAGCTTAGCCTTCAAACTGGCAGCAATTGGATAAAAACTATTATTCCTCTCCCTGTAATTAGGACTTTATTTTTCTTTTCTTTTTGTTATATCAACCTAGAGTCGTGAATGATGGGTTGTGTTGTCAAATTTCGAGGTTGGGGGGCCTGTAGTTTTGTTGTTTTGTCCGCTGCCCTGATGCCATCACTCTTTTATATATAGATAGATTGTGCTGCTGGATGTCTCTCCTGCAAAGACAAAGTTTTTGCACTTTAATAAACTTTCCCCATGCTTTTGTGATAGAACCAATTAGGAAATAACATTGATAACCCAGGAACAAAAATCATGTGACATAGTGTAATGGATTATAATTATATAGTTATAATTATAATATACTATAATAAATATAATAATAATATGATGTGCTGCAGGATGTGCCTCCTGCAAAGACATTGCAGTTTAATAAACTCTGCCATGTTTTTATGATCGGAACAATTCGGAAATAACATTGATAACCAAGGAACAAAAATGTAGTGTTTTCAACAGCAATGTCCTGGTGGTTTGATGCTGGCTGCCCATTTTTCCCTTGCAGTTTTTAATTACCAGAGGAAATTGCTCTAAGTGGGCACTGAATCCTCTCCCCGATGGCCAGTTTCTTCTCCTTGCAAGTTTGTCAACATCCGGCCTCAGCCCTGCTCTGTGTTGTGTTCCAGTTTAGCATTCCCTCGACTCTCCTTTCTCTCTGGTCTGAAGAAGGAAATTCACTTTAGCGAGCCTGTTTGCAGCTCAGCTGGGCTTTGGAGAGCTTTCGGGTTGTAATCCTGGAGCAGGCTGACCTCCAGAAAACTTTATTGCTTGCATTGCCTTGCCTTGCTCTTTTTGCAGATTGCAATGTTGGTTCCATCCTTCTGCTTTTCCTCTAAATGGCCAGTACTAAGTGCGGAATGACATGTGGAGAATAGTCAACCAAGCCCTAAGGAATTAGGGAAGATGTGTCATATGGTACTTTTTGAAACGATAAAACAGGGGCCCCCAAACTAAGGCCCGGGGGCCGAATGCGGCCCTCCAAGGACATTTGCCTGGCCCCTGCCCTCAGTTTTATAATATAATATTTTATATCATTTTAAATAATATAATATATTGTATATACATATAATATTGATAATCATATAATGTTATACAATATAATACTAATAATACCATATAATAAGATTAATTATATGATATATATCTATCTATATAAAAGGGTAATGAACTTTCGGCCTAGGACAAAACAACAAAACTACACATCCCAGAAACACTAAACTTGGCAGCACAACCCCTCATCCATGCCTCTACGTTCATACAACAAAAAGCTCCAGCTACTCCAGAAAACAGCCAGGCTTTGAGACTGCAAGGCTATTCACTGCTATTCCATCTGGCCAACAAAGGATTCCCATAAGCCACAGCAACGCGTGGCCGGGCAAAGCTAGTTACATATAATATTACAGTATAGTGGTATAGTTCAATATAGTAATATACAATCCTAATATTGTGCTATGCTAATAATATAATGTACTAGCTGTGCCCGGCCACGCATTGCTGTGGCGAAGTCTGGTGGTCTGGGAAATAAAGTATTGAGGAATCGGTGGTAGTTAAGGTCAAGGGTAAAGGTTTTCCCCAGACATTAAGTCCAGTCATGTCTGACTCGGGGGTTGGTGCTCATCTCCATTTGTAAGCTAAAAAGCCGGCGTTGTCCATAGACTCCTCCAAGGTCATGTAGGATGACTGCATGGAGCGGCGTTACCTTCCCGCCGGAGCAGTACCTATTGATGCACTCACATTTGCATGTTTTTGAACTTCTGGGTTGGCAGAAGCTGGGGCTAACAGTGGGGGCTCTCTCCGCTCCCCCAATTGAAACCTTTCGGCCTTTTGGTCCAGAAGTTCAGCAGCTCAGCGCTTTAACACGCTGCACCATCAGGGGATATTATTTCCTAAAGGTTGTGAATATACAATATTTCTGATTGGTTTTTTTTGTTTGTTGGAGGCAAGTATGAATGCTGCAATTAGGAAAAATGATTAGGATGTAATGGCCTGGCAGCTTTAAAGCCTGGCTGTTTCCTCCCTGAGTTTTTGTTGGGAGGTGTTAGCTGGCCCTGATTGTTTCCTGTCTGGAATTCCCTTGTTTTCAGAGTGGTGTTGTTTGCGATATTTTATGTGCTTCTACTGTCTGTGGCCCTGAGAAAACAGAGGATTTTCCAGACTTTGATGATGGGAATACTTTGTTGGGAGGTGTTAGCTGGCCCTGATTGTTTCCTGTCTGGAATTCCCTTGTTTTCAGAGTGGTGTTGTTTGCGATATTTTATGTGCTTCTACTGTCTGTGGCCCTGAGAAAACAGAGGATTTTCCAGACTTTGATGATGGGAATACTTTGTTGGGAGGTGTTAGCTGGCCCTGATTGTTTCCTGTCTGGAATTCCCTTGTTTTCAGAGTGGTGTTGTTTGCGATATTTTATGTGCTTCTACTGTCTGTGGCCCTGAGAAAACAGGATTTGCCAGACTTTGATGATGGGAATACTTTGTTGGGAGGTGTTAGCTGGCCCTGATTGTTTCCTGTGTGGAATTCCCCTGTTTATTTACTGTCCTGGTTTTAGAGATTATATTGTTCTGCATTATTCTATCCCAGTAATTATTTCATATTAAAGAAGACTCTCACTTATCCAACATTCGCTTATACAATGTTCTGGATTATCCAACGCAGTCTGCCTTTTCATAATCAATGTTTTTGTAGTCAGTGTTTTAAATTCATTGTGATATTTTAGTGGTAAATTTGTAAATACAGTACAGTAGAGTCTCACTTATCCAACATAAACGGGCCGGCAGAACATTGGATAAGTGAATATGTTGGATAATGAGGAATTAAGGATAACCCTATTAAACATCAAATTAAGTTATGATTTTACAAATGAAGCACCAAAACATCATGTTAGACAACAAATTTGTCAGAAAAAGTAGTTCAGTACACAGTAATGCTATATAGTAATTACTGTATTTATGAATTTAGCACCAAAATATCACGATATATTGAAAGCACTGACTACAAAAATGTGTTGGATAATCCAGAACGTTGGATAAGCGAGTGTTGGATAAGTGAGACTCTACTGTAAATACTACATCGCATTACTGCGCATGGAACTACTTTTTCTGTCAAATTTGTTGTATAATATGATGTTTTGGTGCTTAATTTGTATAACGATTACCTAATTTGATGTTTAATTGGCTTTTCCTGAATCCCTTCTTATTATCCAACATATTCACTTATCCTGCCGGCCTGTTTACGTTGGATAAGTGAGACTCTACTGTATATTTCTAATCTTATATTATCTGCTCAGAACTGGATTATATGAGGCCCCTTCTTCACAGTTGTATAAAATGCACACTGAAGTGGATTATATGGCAGTGTGGAGTCAAGATAATCCAGTGCAAAGCAGATAATATAAGATTATAAATGGGTTATATAGCTGTGTGGAAGGGCCTTGAGTCTACACTGCCATATAATCCAGTGCAAATTAGATAATCTGTGGAAGAAGTCTATGTGAGGCCTAAACCTGCCTGTCCCCTAACTGAAACCTGGCTGTCCTTTGGTTGCTAGGCAACCAAGTGGGCAGAGATTAGCCCTCTAAACTGGCAGCAATTGGATAAAAAAATTATTGCTCTCCCTCTAATTAGGACTTTATTTTTCTTTTCTTTTTGTTGTATCTACCTTGAGGCGTGGATGATGGGTTGTGTTGTCAAATTTTGAGGTTGGGGGGCCTGTACTTTTGTTGTTTTGTGAATTGCTGTGATGCCATCACTCTTTTATATATATAGATTGTATGTGCTTACAGCTGCTCTGAGTCCCCTTCAGGGTGAGATGGGCGGGATATAAATGTTATAAATAAATGTAGTAAATAAATCATTTTAGACTTAGGCTTGCCCAAAGTCTGAAATAACTTGAAGGCACACAACAACAACAATCCTAATTAACTTGACTATCTCATTGGCCAGAAGCAGGCCCACACTTCCCATTGAAATCCTGATAGGTTTATGTTGGTTACAATTGTTTTCATTTTTAAATATTGTATTGTACTTTCATTGCTGTTGTTGTTTTGCACTACAAATAAGACATGTGCAATGTGCATAGGAATTTGTTCGTTTTTTTTTTCCAATGATAATTCGGCCCCTCCACAGTCTGAAGGATTGTGGACCGGCCTTCTGCTTTAAAAGTTTGGGGACCCCTGCGATAAAAGGTTCTTTTGCTCTGCTTTCAGTGAGACAGGTGGCATTAGGCACTTTCTGAGAAAGAAGTAGACACAGACTCCAATACTGGGTTTTATAATAACTACTAGCTGTGCCCGGCCACGCATTGCCGTGGTGTAGTCTAGTAGTATGGGAAATAAAGTACAGTAGAGTCTCACTTATCCAACACTCACTTATCCAACGTTTTATGGATTATCCCACACATTTTTGTAGTCAATGTTTTCAATACATCATGATATTTTGGTGCTAAATTCGTAAATACAGTAATTACTACAGAGCATTACTGCGTATTGAACTACTTTTTCTGCCAAATTTGTTGTAAAACATGATGTTTTGGTGCTTAATTTGTAAAATCATAACCTCATTTGATGTTTAATAGACTTTTCCTTAATCCCTCCTTATTATCCAACATATTCGCGTATCCAACATTCTGCCGGCCCATTTATGTTGGATAAGTGAGACTCTACTGTATATAATATTGGTTACACAGACAAAGGGGATATTAAGTCAGTACTCACATATATAACATTCATTCATCATTCATTCATCTAGTAAGCATTCTTCTTGATTAAGTGGATCGAGCTGGCCGTTGGGAATTCCGGGTTTGCAGGAGTGTTAGAATAGCAAACAAGAGAGAGGTCAGAGGCCAAAGAAATGCATTCATGCTGTGCAGAGAATATTAAAGGGTGTGCTGAGAGAGAAACCTTTGCCAAAAGCAACATCTCGTTTTGAGTCAAGGAGCAAGCTCTTGCTTTCATGGATTACCTTGCAGCTTTGTGTATTCAAGTTCATGGGACTTTGTCACGCATTCATGGACCTTGTTTTATGCCTAAGGTTTTCTTGGATTATTCTTTATTGCCTTGGTTTTGCAACAATCTTTTGGATCGTTACTTTTGCTTTTTAAGAACTATTTATTTCCTATCTAATCTAAATCTAATCTAAATCTAATCTAAATCTAAATCCATAATAAAAGTGAAAACCCGTATGTGTGTATGTGGCACGGGTGTCCGCTCACAGAGACAGCCTCCAGCCTCCACAAACAGGCTACACTTCTCACTCCTGAAAAACCAGCAAGTCACTAATTTGCACTGACATTGTGGTTACAGTGAGCACCTTGAACATGTAGCCCAACCCCTGCCAATGTCCTCCCCAAACACTACAGCCCACCACCCGAGGAATGCTTTCATTTGGGGACCATTTCATCCTACATTTTGCTTTTTCTTCCACCACAGGCAGGCATCCCAGGGTTCTCCATTGCTGGGAAATTTGCATGACCCTGCCTACTGCCCTTGCACCACAGGCAGGCATCCCAGGGTTCTCCATTTCTGTGGAGTTTGCATGACCCCGCCTACTGCCCTTTCCTTTCAAATCTCTCTGCATAACAAACAGAGCAGAACTGAGCTGCAACTACATTTACTGGAGGAGTTTAGGGGATTGACTCCACATGGTGGAAGTTGTAGTTCACCCTGCATCAAGTCAAAGCACTGTCACTCCTACTGGGGAATGTAGAAAAGTTATAGTTCACCTACACCCACCTACACTATGAACCCAAACAATGATGAGTCTGAACCAAACTTGCCATGCATACTCGATATGCCCAGATTTCAATACTGGGGGGTTTGGAGGGCAATTGGCCTGGACATTTGGAAGTCGTAGGTACTGGGATTTACAGTTCACCTGCAATGAATGAGCATTCCGAACCCCACCAATGATGGACCAGGACCAAACTTGCCACACGGAGCCCCCATAACCAATAGAACATATTGGACAAGTTTGGGGAAAAGTGTGATGACTCATGGGCCTTGTAGTCCTGTTCCTAGTACTATTGTGGCAGACGAAGAGGAAAACATGGGATTTTCGCCGGTTCAGCCAGAGCCAGAGCCTCTCCACCTGGAGGATGTTTGCCCTCAAGAATTCAGCCAAACAGGCCTTGGGCAGAACTCCCCCCCGTTTTCCCGGAGGGACAATTATAATAGAGATAGAGGAGTCAGAGAGGCTAATCGCTGGAGCCTGAGAATCGCTGCCAAACAACTAGCTGATTAGGTCTGCTTCCCTTGGGAAATTCTAAGGAGTCATGCATCTGGACAGAGTTGGGTTTCGCTTCTCGTTCTCTAGGGAAAGTGTTCTGTTGGCGGGAAAACGAGACCCAATATAGGTGTTTGTCGCAAGGGGAACTTTGCGGAGTCAATTGATCAGCTTCAGGAGAGAGATCGTGTGTGGACTTCGTAACCCCAGTTCCTTGCTTCCCGGATCAAGATTCAAGCCTGCCTTGTTTCACGTTTTTCCACGGACCTTGTTTCATGCTTCATGTTTGCCTTGTTTCAAGTCTTTGATCTAGCCAAGAATCAAGTTTATTTTCCAGCCTTGTTGTCAAGCTACATTGGACTTTAAAGACTCTGTCATTTCCCCACACTATTGCTTGGCAAAGTGTGTGTTTTGGTCAAGTGGATTAAAACTTTGAACTCTAATATCTTATATTGGACAATACATTTCTGGACTATATTTGACCTCATCTGAAAGGTCTGCTTCTGAACTATATTCTTCACTTGTTTTTATTCTTTTTATATATTTCTTTAATAAAGATATTAGATAGAGACTGGCCTCTGTGCATGGTTATTGGTGTTCTGCAGCCTGGGTCCTGACAAAAAGGGAGCTATAGTTCACCTGCATCCAGAGAATCATAGAATCATAGAATCATAGAATAGTAGAGTTGGAAGAGACCACATGGGCCATCCAGTCCAACCCCCTGCTAAGAAGCAGGAAATCGCATTCAAAGCACCCCTGACAGATGGCCATCCAGCCTCTGCTTAAAAGCCTCCAAAGAAGGAGCCTCCACCACGGCCCCGGGGAGAGAGTTCCACTTGTGAACAGCCCTTCTCACAGTGAGGAAGTTCTTCCTGATGTTCAGGTGGAATCTCCTTCCTTTCCTGTAGTTTGAAGCCATTGTTCCATTGCATCCTTGTCTCCAGGACAGCAGAAAACAAGCTTGCTCCCTCCTCCCTGTGACTTCCCTTCACGTATTTGTACATGGCTCTCATGTCTCCTCTCAGCCTTCTCTTCTGCAGGCTAAACATGCCCAGCTCTTTAAGCCGCTCCTCATAGGGCTTGTTCTCCAGACCCTTAATCATTTTAGTCGCCCTCCTCTGGACGCTTTCCAGCTTGTCAACATCTCCCTTCATCTGCGGTGCCCAAAATTGGACCCAGTGTGATTCCAGGTGTGGTCTGACCAAGGCAGAATAGAATAAGGGGGAGCAGGACTTCCCTGGATCTAGACGCTATTCCCCTATTGATGCAGGACAGAATCCCATTGGCTTTTTTTGCCGCTGCATCACATTCCTGGCTCATGTTTAACTTGTTCCCCACGAGGACTCCAAGGTCTTTTTCGCACTCACTGCTGTCAAGCCAGGCATCGTCCCCCATTCTGTATCTTTGATTTCCATTTTTTCTGCCGAAGTGAAGTATCTTGCATTTGTCCCTGTTGAACTTCATTTTGTTCGTTTCGGCCCATCTCTCTAGTCTGTCAAGATCGTTTTGAATTCTGCTCCTGTCTTCTGGAGTGTTGGCTCTCCCTCCCAGTTTTGTGTCGTCTGCAAACTTGATGATCGTGCCTTCTAACCCTTCGTCTAAGTCGTTAATAAAGATGTTGAACAGAACCGGGCCCAGGACGGAGCCCTGCTTGTGGCACTCCACTTGTCACTTCTTTCCATGATGAAGACGACGCATTGGTGAGAATCACCCTTTGGGTTCGTTCGCTTAGCCAATTACAGATCCACCTAACCGTAGTTTTGTCTAGCCCACATTTTACTAGTTTCCTTGCCAGAAGGTCGTGGGGGACTTTGTCGAAGGCCTTCCTGAAATCCAGGTACGCTACATCCACAGCATTCCCTGTATCGACCCAACTCGTAACTCTATCGAAAAAAGAGATCAGATTAGTCTGGCATGACTTGTTTTTGGTAAATCCGTGTTGACTATTAGCAATGATTGCATTTGTTTCTAAGTGTTCGCAGACCACTTCCTTAATGATCTTTTCCAGAATCTTGCCTGGTATTGATGTGAGGCTGACCGGACGGTAATTGTTTGGGTCGTTCTTTTTTCCCTTCTTGAAGATAGGGACCACATTCGCCCTCCTCCAATCTGCTGGGACTTCTCCCGTTCTCCAAGAACTCTCGAAGATGATTGCCAGTGGTTCTGAAATAACTTCCGCTAGTTCCTTCAGTACTCTTGGATGTAGTGACCCCCACCGACAATGCACTAGGAGCACACTTCACACAGAGAAGCCTCATGACCTACTGAACATACTGCAGGGGTTTTTGGAAATGGGCCTTGATTTTGGGAGTTGTAGTTCACCTCCATCCAAACACCACTGAACCCAGCCAATGACGGATCTGGACCAAACTTGGCACACAGACTGAACATTGCCTGCTGTGCATACTGACAGATGTTTTTGGGCAATTGTCCCGGGACTCTGTGAGTTGTAGTCATTCACCCCCATCCAGAGAGTACTGCACCCAGGTGATGACCAGCCAACGACAGATCTGGACCACACTTGTTACACAGGCCCCAAAATGGCCAACTTTTCATACAGGCTGGGTTTGGGGAGGATTGACCCACGATTCTGGGAATTGTAGTTCACCCACTCAAAACAGAATACATAACATTGAAAGACAAATAATACCATTCTCAAATGACCCGGGCACCGCTGGGTCCCCAAGCTAGTTTCCTAACAAACTACAAAAGATTTCAACCTGTGTACAGCCTGGTATGTTCAGCAAGGTGAAACTAACCTGAGGTGTGATATTCCAGTCCTTTCCGGGGTATTTCTAGAGAGCCTTTCCCCTTCTATTGATCTAGTAATTTTGTTGTTGTTCCTATCAATCTTTTATTTTTTTAAAAATATTCCTAAATGATTTCCCAATTTGTTAGTTTGATGGGGCCTCCTGAATTCTTTCTCATCAGGAAGGTTAGTTTGTCCATATCTTTAATCTCTAATGGTTTACTTCTCCATTCCTCTATTCCAGGTGTCTCCTCGGATTTCCAATATTTCGCATAGGTGACTCTGTCAGCAGTATTCACATATGTGAATAAAATATCTTTATTTAAGTCAAAGGTTATCTCCTTGTCCATTAATCCTAATCGGAAATTTCCTTTTTAAGATTTTCTGGCATTCTTCATGGAAAAAAAATTCACCAAGAGTTAATAAATGTGTCTCTGGTCATCAACAGTTCGGCATGAATTCTTCACCTCCTTCTTGTAGTTTTGACTTCTTTAAGTCATGTCAGTTTTTATTCTTAAACGTAAGGACCATTATCTTTGGTAATGGAAACATGTTGTTTTCCACCAAAAGTTAATCATTTGTCTTTTGTTATCAACACTTCAGCATCTTTTAATTACTGTTCATTAATTCTTCGCCTCCTTTTTGTAGTTTTCCAGGCTTCAATGTTAGGATGGCATCTCGATATACAATATTTTTAAGAAGCTTGTGCATGAAACAAAGTTTGTGTACAAGTTTGGATTTGGGAGTATTTTGTATGCAGAATTTCCAGATAAAGGATACTCAACCTGTAGTAACAATATGAGAGAGTTCAGAGGAGTAATTTACTTATTTCTTTCTGTTGCAGATGGTGTCGTGTTGGTGGATCCAGAATACCTAAAAGAACGTAAAGGTAATTAAATATCTCAGTTGACTAACATTAGAAAGAATTTATTCAACAGGGCAATTTGGAATATTTTGGAAGCTAATGGGCTTTTCAACAGAGCCTCTGTGGCCATCTTTTGAGAGTGTTCTATTTGGGTATTCTTGCATTGCACGGGGTTGGAATAGATGACCTCTGGGGGTCCCGTCCGATGCTTTGATTCAGTAATACAAGTTGAAAATAAGCCACAAACATGAATAATCAAGTTAGATGCAACTGCCCCATGATAGAGTAAGCTAAACATCATTACGATTATATTAAGCATCTGTTGCTCCAGGAAAGGATAGAAAACATATTCATCATTATTATATTTATCCTTGTTTCTTTCTGGGTTGTAAAATCACCTTCCCAAGAATGAGGGAAGAAATAATAGATGAATAACCTTCTCTTTGCATTCAAACATACTGAAATATTGCGGAAGAATTAAGATACAAAGAAAAACATGTCAGGTTTTATGCAAAAATCAACAACCTACTAAAAACATGCACACGATAAAAACATGACCCACCTTGTTTTCTATGTAAATAATGGCTTTTCTGTTGCACAATAATTGACTTTTTTTGCAGAGTTTCATTTATCCACAAAATATGTCCTGTCTCAGCATTTTATAGATCTATACTAATATTCTTGGGCTGGAAGTCCTTCATTTAAGTAGGGTTTCTCTGCATATTTTTTGCAAAGTTTGCGAATATATCCCCAGTGGAAATAGGATCATGTTGTATTATTTATTTAAGCAACTGTTTGATGTCTTAAACAGGAATGGCTTTTTAAGGCACATGTTTTATGTCTCCTTTAACTTTTAATAAACTTTAATACATGGGGCCAGGCTGTGGCGCAGCTGGCTAGTAACCAGCTGCTATAAATCACTACTGACCGAGAGGTCATGAGTTCAAAGCCCGGGCCGGGTTAAGCCTCCGACCATTAAATAGCCTGGCTTGCTGTTGACCTATGCAGCCCCGAAAGACAGTTGCACCTGTTAATTAGGGAAATTAAGGTACGCTTTATGCGGGAGGTTAATTTACAACACCATAAAACTGCCAGCAAAACACGAAGAAAGGAATGAGGAAGTACAGCCACTTCTGGACGGTGAAGCAACAGCTCCCCCTGTGGCCGGAATCGTGAAGCTGGAAAAATGTTAAAAATGCCTCTGTGTCTGTCTAATGTATGTTGTTGTCTATTGGCATTGAATGTTTGCCATATATGTGTTCATTGTAATCCGCCCTGAGTCCCCTTCGGGGTGAGAAAGAAGGGCGGAATATAAATACTGTAAATAAATAAATAAATAAATAAATAAATACATAAATAATAGACCCTTATCTTGCCACCATCTCCCCGAAGGACAACTCATAAAAACACTCAATAGAGCAACAGAATACAAATACAACAAGTACAAAAGTGTGAATGAATAGCAATAAAACTGACCCAATTACTTGGAACAGCCCTGGGATTCCTCCCATTTCTCCTGTTAGACTGAGGAAGAGGACACACATCTGGGCATATGGTATTTATATTATAGAATTAATGCAATTTTGGCACCACTTGAAGTGCAGTGGCTTGATGCTGTAAACATCCTCGAAACTGTAGGCTGATAAGCACTACAACTACAACTCCCAGGATTACAAAACATTGAGCCTTGGTGTAAAGAAGTGTGATGTTTTAGTTTATAGATGTCATGTTTAATTGTGTTTTAAAAGTCATATTTGGCTATGTTTAAAATGGGTAAGTATTAGAGTTAACAATACGTGGGGGAAGGTAATCATCTCAGCATTCTGAGGTTACCTGTCAGGACCCAGGCTGCAGAGCACCAATAACCATGCGCAGAGGCCAGAATCTATCTAATATCTTTATTAAAGGAATATATAAAGTCAGTAAAAACAAGTGTAGAATATAGTTCAGGAGTAGACCTTTCAGGAAAGGTCAAATATAGTCCAGGAAAACAATGTCCAATATGTGATATTAAAGTCCAAAGTTATAATCCACTCCACCGAAACACACACTATTTAGCAAGCAATAGTGTGGGGAACTGTCCATAGTCTTTGAGGCTTAAGGTAAATCCGAAGGAAACTGGAAAACAAGGCTTGAATCTGAGAGGCAAGGTCCGTGGTTTAAAACACAAGGCAAGGCAAGACTTGAAAATTGGCAACCACTAAGCTCTGTGCCTGAAATAAACTTGTTATCTTTCAACATCCAAGCCTCTGTCACACATATCCTAAACTTAAGTAACGCTACCATCTAAAGTGAATAAAAAGATTCCTCCTCTCCCTGCCACATCTTTACACTTGGCAGGTCAAGTGGGGTCCAACTCCATCCATTCTTCGGTACAGATGCTCCCCGGAATCCTTTTCCAGCTCAATGCCTCCTGTCTTTTCCTTGCAGTTTTCGTCACGCTGACCTGCGCCTTCCGCTACGGCCGCGAGGACCTGGACGTCCTGGGCCTGACCTTCCGGAAGGACCTCTTTGTGGCCAACGTCCAGGCCTTCCCCCCGGTCCCGGAGGAGAAGAAGCCCCTGACGCGGCTCCAGGAGCGGCTGATTAAGAAGCTGGGAGAGCAGGCCTACCCTTTCACCTTCGAGGTGGGAATCCGTCCCTTGTGCCCCTTCCAGCCTCCGATGTCTTCCATGTTGCCTCCCCTCTTTTGTCTGTCAAGCCTGTGGTCTTTGTGGTCACAGTGTCTTACAGTGTAGGATTTTGGAAAATCCTGGGCTGTGGCGCAGCTGGCTAGTAACCAGCTGCAATAAATCACTACTGACCAAGAGGTCATGAGTTCGAAGCCCGGGTCGGGTTAAGCCTCCGACCATTAATAGCCCCGGCTTGCTGTTGACCTATGCAGCCCCGAAAGACAGTTGCATCTGTCAAGTAGGGAAATTTAGGGACGCTTTATGCGGGAGGCTAATTTACAACACCATAAAACTGCCAGCAAAACACGAGGAAAGGAATGAGGAAGTACAGCCACTACTGGACGGTGAAGCAACAGCTCCCCCTGTGGCTGGAATGGTGAAGCTGGAAAAATGTTAAAAATGCCTCTGAGTCTGTCTAATGTATGTTGTTTGTCTGTTGGCATTGAATGTTTGCCATATATGTGTTCATTGTAATCCGCCCTGAGTCCCCTTCGGGGTGAGAAAAAAGGGCGGGATATAAATGCTGCAAATAAATAAATAAATAAAATGGAAATCTCCATAACCTTTTGGAGATTTTATGATCTTTGGAAAGGCATGACCTTGTTAGGAATCATAACTTTTTGGAAAACGATGCTATAATCTACAAACTGTCTACAGACCCACCAAGAAAATCCAACAAATGCTACGGTCAGCGAAGGACAAGAGGGATCCTCTCTCCTCTGCAGGAGTCTACCGGATACCATGCAGCTGTGGACAAGTCCATCAAACGCAGCATTGCTCAAGCACGAATCAAGGAACATGAAAGGCACTGCAGACTCACTCAACCAGAGAAATCAGCCATAGCAGAGCACTTGAGGAACCAGCCTGGACACAGGATATTATTGGAGAACACAGAAATGCTCAACCACTCCAACAACTATCATGTCAGACGACACAGAGAAGCCATTGAAATCCACAAGCATGTGGACAACTTCAACAGAAAGGAAGAAACCATGAAAATGAACAAAATCTGGCTACCAGTATTACAAAACTCCAAAATCAAAACAGTGGATGGGAACCAACACTCTGAGGGCAGAGGACAGCTAATGACTGAAGAAAGGATGCCCCCAGGCAAGAGACAAAACCTTTCCAATGCTAATTAGGGTGATTAACTGAAACATTAATGCTGGCTTCCCAGTGACAAAGGACTCTTGCCACACCCTGGACTCTACACAGATATATATTCTTTCCTTTCCTTACTTAGTTTCTCCATGCCTCACAACCTCTGAGGATGCCTGCCATAGATGTGGGCGAAACGTCAGGAGAGAATACTTCTGGAACATGGCCACACAGCCCGAAAGACATACAACAACCCTGTGATCCCGGCCATGAAAGCCTTCGACAACACGATGCCATAATCTTTAGGAAAAATGGCAATCATGCAAGACAGTCAGGTTTCTCGTGTCAGAGCGACTTGAGAACATTCTGCCAAGAAAGTTGCATGATTAGATGGGCAACGAACATCGGCAGATCTATAAGATTAAGCGAAAGATAAGAGAAGGGAAGAATAAAACAGATTGGACAAAAGTCATAAACTTCTTAAGAGAAAGAAGAACGAACTTCATGATAGATCTGTCTTGCATATAAAAACAAACAAAAAGATGGAGGCTAGAATAAATGAAAGAAACTGTCGAAGAAAACAAAAAGAAAGTCTTCGAAGCATGGATGGGAAGTCAAAGCACCACTCCCCCCCCCCCTTTTATTTTTATTTATTTTTTCTCCTCCTCTTATTGCATATACAGTAGAGTCTCACTTATCCAACACTCGCTTATCCAACGTTCTGGATTATCCAACGCATTTTTGTAGTCAATGTTTTCAACATATGATATTTTGCTGCTAAATTCGTAAATACAGTAATTACTACGTAGCACTGCTGCGCATTGAACTACTTTTTCTGCCAAATTTGTTGTATAACATGATGTTTTGGTGCTTAATTTGTAAAATCATAACCTATTTTGATGTTTAATAGGCTTTTCCTTAATCTCTCCTTATTATCCAACATATTCGCTTATCCAACGTTCTACCGGCCCGTTTACGTTGGATAAGCGAGACTCTACTGTATATATACAGTAGAGTCTCACTTATCCAAGCCTCGCTTATCCAAGTTTCTGGATTATCCAAGCCATTTTTGGAGTCAATGTTTTCAATATATTGTGATATTTTGGTGCTAAATTTGCAAATACAGTAATTACAACATAACATTTCTGCGTATTGAACTACGTTCTCTGTCAAATTTGTTGTACAACATGATGTTTTGGTGCTTAATTTGTAAAAGCATAACCTAATTTGATGTTTAATAGGCTTTTCCTTAATCCCTCCTTATTATCCAACATATTCGCTTATCCAACGTTCTGCCGGCCCGTTTATGTTGGATAAGTGAGACACTACTGTATATATAAAAGGGTAATGAAATTTCGGCCTAGGACAAAACAACAAAACTACACATCCCAGAAACACTAAACTTGGCAGCACAACCCCTCATCCATGCCTCTACGTTCATACAACAAAAAGAAAACAAAAATAAAGTCCTAATTAGAGGGAGAGGAATAATTGTTTTTATCCAATTGCTGCCAGTTAGAAGGCTAAGCTCAGCCCACTTGGTCTCCTAGCAACCCACTCAGCCCAGGGGACAGGCAGAGTTAGGCCTCACTTAGGCCTCTTCCACACTGCCTATAAGATACAGATTATCTGATTTTAACTGGATTAGATGGCAGTGTAGACTCAAGGTCCTTCCACACAGCTATATAACCCATTTATAATCTTATTTTATCTGCTTTGAACTGGATTATCTTGACTATTTCCCATGCCACCATAATTCGCCACAGCAATGCGTGCCTGGGCACAGCTAGTGGTTATACAAAATGTTAGAAATCATGGACATGGTTCTCATGTTGGCTCATTCCCTGTGAACATATAGTGGTTGAGCCATGTGCAGAAAGGGGGGGGAAATCATTCCTCCAGACATGTGTCAGTTGGACAGGCTGTCACTCCCTGCAGAACCTAGCCAGCAGTTTAGCCCACCCACAAAGTTCACTGCAGAATTGACTTTATTGCTCAGGTTTCCACAGGCCAAGAAAAAACCCGCAAATGGTGTTTTCTACTCAAATGCCCTGCTTTTCCTGCTATTCTCACCATCCCACCCCCTAGTTCCTTATCACGATTTTCCCACGAGAAAAGTTACTCCATCCAGCTATCCTCAAGCTGGGTTAGAAGAGCCAGAAAGGACCATTTTGCAACGTGGGAAATTGCCAGGCGCATCGAATGACACGTGAAAAATGCTGGGCATCTCGTTCCTGCACAAAAAAAACCCTGTTGTTTCTTCTTCCAGATCCCTCCTAACCTTCCCTGTTCGGTGACGTTGCAGCCGGGACCTGAA